>NC_064627.1:407984580-408624268 GCF_023864275.1 Schistocerca cancellata | reverse complement strand
GGTTTGCTTCTAGTGCTGAAACTGAATTGTTCCCGTCTCCAGTGTCTTCTTAAAAAGCTACCTTTAATCGTCGTGAACAAAGCGATCGTGATTTTGGGGAGTTTTTTGACTGATATTTCCTCGGATGTATCGCACATGACGATTTTATGGTTAGCTTCGAACATTAGTTTAAATTCAGGGCGACAGAACTCATCGTCTGCCTCAGTTCAGTCATTTGTCGCTTGCAATCAGCAGTCGACAGAGCATCTCGCATTTCCGACACACCTCAAAGTGGCCACTTCCAACATTGCTTCACGTTACACATTCACAGCATTTGTGACGCACCACCCGTGTTTGTGTGTCACCCATAACTGAGCGGTAGCCGGCAGCCGATATGGCAACAGTATAGCGGCAAGTGACAGACGTCAACCATCAAATAGTTGTAAACTGACCATGGATCAGCTGCAAGTGTGAGCTGCAAGAGCTGACAAGTGTGAAAATTATAGTACAATCAGCTTAACAGCTCATACACCCATGCTGCCGACAAGAATAGTATACAGGGTGTCCCAGCTATCTTGTCCACCCAAAATATCTCTCGAACAATAACAGCTATTGGAAAACGATTTACACCGGTATCAATGTAGGGCTGGGGCCCATGAATGTACATATTTGGAAACATTCTGAAACGAAAGCATATGTGTTTTTTAACACAAACTTATGTTTTTTGAAATGGACCTCCAATATTTTTTCTTCTGCAATCCATAGCATGACAAGGCACATACACAATGGCGTTGATTGCATCGCAATATTCTCATTACATCCCGAGATATTAAGACGCGAAGTTGACGCTTGAAACACCCGACATGCGCTGCTAGCGAACGTCCTGAGGCTCAGGCGTGAGCCCCATGCTGCCCGTAATCGCGATGTGATTGACATGCGTAATCACACCCCCATACTTATCAAGAGGTCCGAAACGAATAATACGGTCTGCTGCCATCCTGCATTAACGTCGTATATTCCAGCAGGTATTTATCCCATAGGCTAGGGGTGATGCGGTTCTGTAACATATCTGTGTACCGCAAAGTTAGTCACAAAGTTAACTTCGCTTATCGTTAATCCGTTACTAAAAAGGTAATGCCGTTCAACGTTAAAACTTTACTTTACTGTAGATCTAGCGCAAGTGACAGTTAATCATTCACTCGTAATAGTAAAATTCATGTTGATGGTTTTAGTGAAACGAGCAAGTGGACTAAAAGTTTTACCGTTGTTTAGGTGAAAATGTTTTGATTTGGGAAGTTCAGGTAGGACATAGAAGATGAATGTAAACATGTTTAACCAATTAGTTTTATTATCACATAATTATCAATTTTATGTTTATCTAATGCGTTAACTGACAAATTGTTGCAAACAAATGTTTCTTAACATCACTGGGTAAAATGGCCCTTTGCAGAAACTTCCACTGTGATACCAGCACTACATACTAAACATAGCGTTCACATCTCATGCTCAAAGTGATGCCCATTGGCTTGCATACATAGGGTCACTCTGCGGATGAAGGATGCCCTACTTCGTGCTACTGTTTCCTCTTTGATGGCTGTACGAGCATCAATAATGCGTTGCTTCATGTCCTCTGGTGTTCTTGGTCCATGTTGGTAAACAGCATCCTCCACTGCTCCCCAAAGAAAATAATCCAGCGGTGTAAGGTCCGGAGATTGGGCAGGCCACCTAACTGGGCCACCACGTCCAATCCACCTACCAGGGAACTTACGGTTCAGAAGTCGTCGTGCTCGTAAGGCGTTAAGTGCAGGGCATCCGTCATGCTGATACCACATGACCATTCTCCGGTTCAGAGGTACGGTGTCCAAGAGAACAGGAAGATTGTGTCGTATAAATCTGGAGTACTGTCTGCCATTTTGGATGTCATTTATAAAGAAACATCCGATAATGGTATCTCCAACAATCCCACACCAAACATTAACTTTCCACAGACGTTGATGCACTACCTGACGGTGCCATTTTGGATTGTCTGAGGACCAATAATGCATATTCCTCATATTGACAATTCATTTGTTGGAGAATGATGCCTCGTCGGTAAAGAGAACATCTGCAAAAAAATTTGGATTAGTCAGAAGTTTTTGCTGAGCCCACCGACAAAATGTTACCCTATTGCAGAAGTCATTTCCATGAAGATCCTGGTGTAAATGAACATCGTAAGAATGAAATTTATGACGTTTAAGAATACGCTGTGCAGTTGATTTCGACACACCAACTTCAGGTTCAGTTTGACGTGTGCTGATTTGAGGATTCACAGCTATGGTAGCGAGCACAGCAACTTCAGCACGTTCATCTGTGTGTGTTCTAGGACGATGTCGAGGTCTTGGTGTGGTGAAATACGAAATAAAAGCGGCAGTCCCATGGTTCGTGATTCAAATGCATCAAGAAATAATGACGGAGAAGGAAGTCAAAGGGAACTGACAAATTTTTGTGACGGAAAACGGCGAACGGTTCGGGTATGATGTTGAGCGCTACGATTGCACGAAACCAGCTCCAACGCTTGAAGTGGCAATATCAAGTAATTTTACTCGGACTATAGTGTACCAGGAGAACCCTCGAGTTATAGTGTGCCTCTAGTGTTATTAGGTAGTTACCGTCGTCGAGTAATTTCACAGAACAGTTGTCAGGCTAATGGGTCAAGTGATTCTTGTTGTGCACTAAGCCTACAACTATTAAGTGTTCACTGTACCACTTGTATTACTGTCTTCAAAGTTTAGTAATTCCGAACAGTGCACCTACCCATCCGTAGCACAGGGCTGTATTTATCAGACCACCGTTACCTAGTGGCACAGGTAACACCCACACACACTGTTGTAAACAGCCACACCTGACACTATTCGTGAACGTAAAATTGTTCCTTAACTGATTAAGTGTTGGTTTTTGACGTGACTTAAATGTGTACTGATTTGTTTCCTTAGCGTTGACACTACATTTCCCTAGGATCGCGTTTCTAGCCTCATGTTCCTATGAAGTTATTGCTCCTTATACTCTCAGGAATCCTTTCCTGCAGCTTGTCCCCATTTAACAAAATCACTCTGTATAAATTACAGTTTAAAACTTTTACTACGTCGACATTCACCACATAACTTCTGTGAAATTGTGTGTGTGTGTGTGTGTGTGTGTGTGTGTGTGTGTGTGTGTGTGTGTGTGTGTATGAGTTTAATTTAAGACATTGTGTAAACAGACAATATGCCTGAGTGCGTCTAAGTCAACTTTGATAAATGACCTCCTAGTGGAAGCTGAAGAAATACCTTACGATTTAGATTAAAATACCTTACGGCCAAACTGCTACTACAGCAACGAGAAGACCATTTACCACAAAGTTATTGCTTTTCCAGCTACGAAACAGAGAAGGTATAAACGCTATCGACCTATCACTCGACATTCCTTAATATATAAATATTGTTTAAAATTATAACCAAATCTCTTACAAGAATATTAGAATCAAAGGAATTACTTCTCTTCATCTCTGTACAGTTACTGCAACATACATCTAGTTGCAAGAGATTGCTGCTATCAAGCATTGGAGTTCCTCCGCTATTCATCCTCCTCCTCCGCCCCTGGACTTTCTGCTACTATCAGCGTAGCTACTCATGATGACTTGGACTGCAACCTATCACCCCCACACTCTCCTTTACGTCAAGTCATGCCATAAATTTCTTTTTCGTTTTGAGTACTTCTTCATTTTTTACCGAATCCACCAATGCCATCTTCTACATTTTTCTATAACACCGGCCTTCAAAAGTATTTATTCTCGGCTTTTCTGAAGTATTTACAGCCCAATTTCAGACAAACGCTTCCAATAAAATCATCCTTATAGCTGTCCATAATTGCGAAAGTGTTGCGGGTGTAGGACCTGTGGACGAACTATCCTCTCGATTATATCCCAAAAATGTTCGATGGGACCCATGTCCTGGGGTATGGGTGGCCAAATCATTCGCTCGAACTGTCCAGAATATTCTTCAAACTGTCTCGAACGGTAGTAGCGCACTGACATGACATCGGTTTTTTTTTTGGGGGGGGGGGGAGGGAATGTGAAGTCTATGAATAACTACAAATGTTCTCAAAGAAGCTGAACATAGTCATTTCTAGTCAATGATCGATTCTGTTGGACCGGGGGACATAGTCCATTACATGCAAACACAGTCCACAGCATTAAAGAGTCACCATCGGCTTGTACAGTGTCCTCTAGACAACTTGGATCCATGGCTTCTTCTGGTCTGCGCCACACTAGAACACCACATTAAGCTCTTACCAGCTGAAATCGGGACTCACCTTACCAGGCCCCAATTTCACGGTCGTCCAGGGTCAACCAAATACGGTCACAAGCCCAGGTGAGAGGCCGCAGGCGATGCCACGCTGTTACAAAAGTCATTCGCGTCGGCCGTCTGCCGCCACGGCTCATTAACACCAAATTTCACCGCACTATCCTATCGGATACGTTCGTCATGCGTCCCACACTGATTTCTGCGGGTATTTCACGCAATATTTCTTCTCTATTAGCACCGAGATCTCTGTTCATACGCTGCTGCCCTCGGCCGATAAGAGAAGGCCTTCGGCCAATGCGTTATCTGTGATGAGAAGTAACGCCTGACATTTGGTACTCGTGGCACTTTCGTGACATTGCACTGTGGATCTCGGAATATTGAACATCCTAGGAATTTCCGAAATGGAGTTTCACAGGCATCTGGAGAAAGCTGTGACACCTGGACTACCGTTGGGAACCTCAGAAAAGCACGTTGACACTGTGCCTTGTGCTGAGTCATGCTGGGTGCTGGTTTCTGCGTTCATAAACTTTTAATGCCCGTAGAGCGGCCATAATCACGTAGGAAACATTTTCTCATGAATCACCTGAGTACACATCACAGACCCGCCAATTGCCTCTTATACCTTGTATATACGATACTACAGCCATCTGTATGCATCCATATCGCTATCCCATGACTTGTCACCTCAGTGTATGTTGACATGCTTAGTGACTGTGTTTCTGGTGGACGGACACAAGTAAAATGATCGCTGCCGAGAGACAAGTAGTGATTGCGTTGGCTATGGTTGAAGCGCTTCAGGCCGCTGCGCCAAACACCTCTGGAGAGAGCTGCGACACCTGGGCTACCGTTTGTCCACTCATTTTTACATCCAGTCAGTTATAGTAAACCTCTAAAGATCTTCCACACTGTTATCTCAACATGAGAATTAAGTTAACTTGTGATTCACAATCCCCACCAGGTAACTCTGTACTTCATATATGAACAAAATTTTACTATAATTTTGATTCGTGATTTTACTTGTATTACGAAGCCAGACGAGAGATACCACATAGACACTATTGATTTCTAGATATGGAGATGTAAATCACAATATTTTTGTTGTGATTAGAATCAGTTCAGAAGTTAGTAATTTTCATCAATATGGGCTTTTCCTTTTGCTTTTGTGCTAAGTTTAAACGGACCTTCATGCATGAATACACCAGAGAGGTGCCAGAAAAGTTGAGTTGATCACTGGAAGTAGCCACCGTCTGGCCGCCTTGCACAACTGAGCAACCTGCCAAAACACTGTCTAGACAGTGAGAGCCCTTCACGCATCGTGAAGTGTGCTACTGTGAGCTCCTGTTCAAGCCTAACAGGTGGGAATACTGTTTCACCTTTTCCCATATCTATAGAAATAATAAATCTGTAAGACAAAAGTGTACCTTTGTCTGTTTGGGCCTGCTCCCCCAAAACTAGAAGACGAATATCAATGGAATTTTGTAGGTAACTTAAGCGTAGCCTGGGACACAGTATGCATTTTATTTCATGAAAACCGGATTGAAAAAAATCGTGTTTTCAAATGTTACTAAAGCAGTCTTGTCTGTCTGTTTGTCTGTTTGAACACGATAATCTCCAAAATAATCTCTCGAACTACTGGACCAGACGAACCTGAGCATAGCTTGGCCACTGTATAGGTAATATTTCGTCAAGACTGGGTCACCGAAAAAAGATTCGTGATTTAAAGTTTTCTGTAAAACCGTCTTTTCTGTCTGTTTCCCTGTCTGAAGACGCTAATCTCGTTAACGGGGATTTCATTAGTAGCCTGGGCATAGCTTGATGCGTAGTGAAGGCTTTATTTCATCAAAATCGGATCAAGCAAAAAAAGATGTAGTAACTGTAAGTTTATAAATATGCAAGTAAGACATTCTGCTACGTTCTCAGGTCTATCTAGTTGAACTGATATGATTAACTTTGGTATGAATATAGCCTGAACCATTAGGAAAATCATACGACACTTTAGAAAGTGTGTACTACAAGATATTTACTGATTTGAGGAATATTATGTTGATTAACAAAAATTATACACTATATAAAAAACTACTTACTCTTCATCATATGTTTCTTAAAACGCTTTTATTGTATAATTCAGTATGTGATACATGATACGTTTCAAGTTAATGGATACAGTGTTTACATAATTTCAATGTGTTTCATTCGTACTTTCACATACTTGATGCATGGGCAACGGCCTTGCCGCAGTGGATACATAGATTCTCGTGGGATCACCGAAGCTAAGCGCTGTCGGGCGTGGTCGGCACTTGGGCTGATGATCATCCGGGCCGCCATGCGCTGTTGCAATTCTTCGGGCTGCACTCAGCCTCGTGAGGGGCCACTCGACCGAATAGTAGCGGCATCGGTCAAGAATACCATTTTACGACCGGTAGAGTGGTGTGCTGACCCTACGCCCCTCCTATCCGCATCCTCCACCGAGGATGACACGGCAGTCTGATGGTCCCGGTAGGCCACTCGTGGCCTGACGACGGAGTGCTTTTTACATACTTGATGCATAATGTGGACATTGTATTATGTATAGCTACTTCCATAGTATGATATATAAATGCCAATATCTCTCCATGCCCATCTATACGCATTGCTCACTGACGACATGCGGGCGCATCATGCATCGGGAGAGCTTGCATGGGGCGAGAGTTGGGCACACGTCAACAGCCATGGTTAGCTGAAGAGGCAGATGTATGAGGGCAGCTGATGTTGCTACACGTACTTACTCACCATTACTCATGAAAGAAATAAAAAGACTACTGATATGCGAGGGCAGCCAGGAGTAACAGCTACTGCAAAATATTTACATTGGTCTAGTATTTTGTGATTAGCATTACTAATCACAGAACATCTTTATTCTCGATAAAGTTTTCTAATTATACTTCTCCATTTCCGTATAACGCAAATCAAACATCTCTTGAAGGGCTTTATGGACTTGCATTCTTAATTGGTAGACCATTATTAACCATAATATCAGAATCTACTAATGTACAACAAAACTCTCGCAATACACAATGTAAAAATCATGTTTTTTGTTCGTAAGTTTTCGGATATCGCAGAAAGTCGAACTTCGTTTTGAGAGTATACTATGATTAAATAATCAAACTGGTATGTAAAACACATTTGACATTGTAAATTCCGTAATACCTTAGGAACGTTGCAATAAATACAGCTCCAAGAAATTTTGACGTGAAAAGGTTTGAATATGGCTGTAAAATATTGACACAAGCTATGTGCATGATATAGAGAGGACGATAGTATCCCCACCAGTTAATATCGCTTACGATCAGATAAATGTACGGGCACTCTATGATCTACAACATATCTCAGTATACAGACTTATGAAATACAAACGAACGTTTCTAGTAATGTAGATTTACAGACAGTTCTCGAGAACATTGATTGGAATACTTTCACCTTACTTATGTATCTGGGATCAAATCCAGAGAATGAGAAGTTATCTTCAGCTTACAGATATGCACCATCGCAGTTATAAAAGTTAGAGGACATGAAAGGGAATCAGTAGTTGAGTAGGGGATGAGACAAGTTTGTAACGTATTCCTGATGTTATTTACTCTGTACACTAAACAAATACTAACGGAAACCGAGACGAAAATGGAAAGGAAATTGAAGTCCTTGAAGCAGAAATCAAACCTATGCGGTTTGTAGATGACACTGTAAGTCTGTCAGAGTCTGGAGAGGTTGCAGTAATCATACAGATAGGAGAAGACTTGCACAAGATACTTCAGCGTTCAGAGCTGAATAACACCAGTCTTTGGGCTCAAGAGAATAGCAACAACAACAGAAACACTTGGAAGCAAGGCTACTAACATTTCATCATTGTGTATGAATGTGTGCCTTGTGTGTGGGTTTGTGTGTGTGTGTGTGTGTGTGTGTGCGTGTGTGTGTGTGTGTGTGTGTGTGTGTGTGTTCAACAATAATTGCATACAATAAAACAACTGTTTAAAAAATTAAATCTGTTTTATGTTCTGAAAGATTTCAGAATGTAAGAAGTTTAAGTACTTGCTTTCATTTTATGATGATGGCTCTTAATCATTTACTTTCATTTAAAGATTATAGTTCGATAAGAACAGATGTGCATGTATTCTTAATACACGAATTTCGATCTTTGAGCAATCTTGTGCGACAAAATCAAGCAAAAGGTAAAGCTTTTCTGGTATTTCGATTAGATAACTGTACTAATCTTCAATTTTATTCTCTACTGCCATACGAACTATGGGCTCCGAATGTACTAACAAGTTCGGAAGCACTCCAGCAAGACGTAACTTGAATTTCTGCGCTGTCACAGCTTTCAGAACCTAAAAAATAAGAAAAACAGAATATCGAAATGTTCACGGTATTTCGAAACACAATTTATTAAAGAAGGTAAATGAATTTTAATAAACTGCTGTGTCGTCCGAATAGGACATAGAAACTCGCCACTTGCGCAACTTCTACTAGAGCCACGAGCGGCTCTGAGGATGAAGATATTGACTTCGCCTCGGCTTAATTGCCCGTAGAGTACAGTCCGCAAATGTCCGGACGACAAGGGACAGAAGCCTACTCGGAAGATAGAACAGCAGCTCTCCCCCACTTGGTTATAGATCTTCGTCCAGGGCAGACTTAGACAGAGAACGTCGTTTACTGACATCTTAGAAGTGAACAGGAGCTGTTGTAAATTGCATTTGCTATATACTGTGAAGTTTACCTGCAATTATTTGCACTTACCCATTGAGGGGCTTTTGTGTGTTATATTAAATGCAGTGTTGTAGACGTCATTTTTCAGCAAGTCACAAAGATAGGCAAACCTTTTAACATATTTGTATGACTTCATTACTAATTTGTTGAAGTGTTGTAGAACCGTCGTTCTCCTATCCTGTTACGTGATCCTGGTTCACAGCTGTGTAATAGCGGCATTGCGAAATTGTCTTAGCGGTGTACTGCACCCGAAGCCACTTCACGAACTCACAAACTCGGCCTACCCTACAACAGTGGCAACTCGACCTCTACAGCAGTATCGATGTGGCCTTTACATAACTGGCGACGAGGGTTTACAAAATAAATAATACATTAGCCGTAGGAGTCTATGATGTTTCAAAACTATTATTATTTTACCTGCTATATTATAGATTTCTTCTTAGCAATCTGTAAAACGTAATGAATAGGAACAGTGGCAGTTTTTTCTCAGTTTCCCTCTTTATGGCTCCCAATAATTCATTACAGAGACCCGGCTACATTTTATAGATTCCTTCTTCGAACTCTAGCCAGAGAGATTACATCTGTGTTCATGTTATATTGTTTATACAGCGAAAAAAGTAGTTATTTACTGAGTCGTGTCACCCTTGCAGATAATTCCATGGGAAGAAATGGACTGAGAATTTGGCAAATAATTCAGCATCGTATAATTCAGATCACTGCAATATTAGTAAGTTTGAATAATGCAGAGCTAAGCTTGTTGTGGGTACTACAAACTCTTTTAATTTTACCACACTATTGAGCTCGTATTACAATTAGGACTCCATTTCATGTGTGTGTATGATATTATATATTATGTCATATATTAATTTGTCTGTATGAAGTTATTGTACCAGCATACTCTGAAAGGAACCTGACTGGTATACAGTCTGGAACGAAGGCATTGGCCTCTTTAAATGTTTTAAGCTGATCCGCTACACCGAGCATATCTACTTTTAAGTTACACATGTTGGTGTAGTTCTTTATCCGATTTCTTGAAAATTTACTTTTTTTCGTGAAAAAATGTCGGTAAACTGTGTTTAGTAACTCTGCTTCTGAGGCACTGCCATCCGTAAAATCACCATTGCTATCGTGAAATGAAGGAATTGATTGTGCTTTGCCACTTGTGTACATTACATACGACGACAATCTCTTCAGATATTCCGTGAGATTTTGAGACGAAGTTTAGTTTTGGAAACTATTAAAAGGATCTCTCATTGAAATTCGCTCCAAATTTCGAGCTTCCGTGAAACTTCGAAAATTTGGTGGGTTTTGCTTTCCTTGAAATATGGCTTGCTTTTTTCGTTGCTTCTGCAATAGTATTTCGACTTGTTTTGTGTACCATGATTGATCAGTATCTCTCCTTATTAATTTATATGCCACATCTCTCGTAATTACCATCGATACTACTTCTTTGAATTTAAATCACATCTGGTCTGCGATTAGTAGGATTGGTAGGAATGGAGATCGTCTATTAGGAAGTTGTCAAGCGAATTTTCATCTGTTTCCTTAAATAGATTTATTTTGCGTTCGTTTTTGTTAGGTTTTGATGTTACGGTATTTAGTCTCGTTACAGCAACCTTGCGGTCACTAGTCTCTGTACAATGCATGATGCTCCCTATTTTCACGTGATTATTTCATCCAAAGAGTTCAAGTACGTTGTCGCAAAAATTTACACTTCGAATGCGCTCCTAAACTAATTTTTCAAAGTAATCTTCCGAGAACCCATTGAAAGATTTTTGACGACATTTTATGACTGAAACCGACTTCAAGCATGTATATTGACCAAGATATCGAGCGTATATTGAAGTCACTGCAACTATAATTCTATGAATGTGCTAACTATTTGAAATGAAACCCAAGGTTTCTTTGATCTGTGCAGAAGCTAAATCGTATAGTCGGGGATCGGTAAAAGGACCAGTTAGTCATTTATTCCGGTTGTCAAGCATAACCTGTACCCATGGCAACTCAGTGGAACTATCTGTTTTAGTCTAACAACAAGGCAAACTGTTTCTGACAACAGCAAACACTACCTCATCAAGTGAAACATATAATTTCTGAACACAGTCAGGTCCTTTGTAAAAATTTGTGGCCATAGCCAGCTTTCCGCACCCATAATGATTTGAGATTTGGTGCTTGCTATTAGTATTTGGATCTATGGTTCTTTTCCAGCAAAGCTATGACAGTTCACAGCTACAATACCGGCTGTTGGTAGTTTTTATTGCACCATTTGAGACTGACGACCTTTCTGTAGTTTCTCGAGACCCTCCAACACAAAAAACCGCTCAGTTACTGTAGTGGACTGACAAGACAGCCAGTCCACAGTGATGGGTAACCGAAAGGCACGCGTACACACACATCGATTGGCGTGAAGTCTGGAACCGGATAAGTAATGAATGCTAATAAGAAAAGTACGTAGCTTCTATAATACTTAACTTTACTTCATCCTTGTGGTACATCGCTCTTGATAATACAAATAAGACTCTTTCCAGATATGATTAATGGCGCCTTGCTAGGTCGTAGTCATGGACTTAGATGAAGGCTATTCTAACTGTCTCTCGGCAAATGAGAGAAAGGCTTCGTCAGTGTAGTCGCTAGCAAAGTCGTCTTACAACTGGGGCGAGTGCTAGTCCGTCTCTCTAGACCTGCCATGTGGTGGCGCTAGGTCTGCAATTACTGACAGTGGCGACACGCGGGTCCGACATGTACTAATGGACCATGACCGATTTAAAGCTACCACCTAGCAAGTATGGTGTCTGGCGGTGACACCACAGTTACATCCACACAGCCCCCGCCATCCTTGTGTCGATATATGTATATTGATGCTGGAACAACCCTGATGGGGTAGTTGGTGCATACCTCAACATTTGACGCGAAGGTGAGGAAAAAGTTACAAAACCAGCGAGGTAACTGATGTCCATCATCGAATGTCGAAAAATTCTGCTTCTTCAGTATTTCCGTGACACACTGTATGACTTTGAGCGAGAGATATGTTTTACGAACAGTACGTTTTACGTAAATTCCATGTGCGACTGTAACGAAAGAAACACGTATCAGAAAAAGAAAAAGTAAACTGGTAAAGAGAAAACGTCATTTCCAAGCACAAAATGGTAAGAACCATGAAGGATATGCAGAATTTAAAAAAATGTATATATTAGAAAATACGCTCGTAAGAAAAAATAAGAAAAATAAAAGGATAAGCCACGACCAACCGCGAAGGAATTATCCAAATAGGACAAAAATCTGTATCAGTGAATTGTATTTACACATGCAAATATGGTCACAGTTCCCCAGAAATTGAGTGGTTTCTTCAAGAGAAGGAACCTCATAAACTGAGAAAATCAGTGACTCGTTGGTCTTACTCTGGCCCTAATGGTAGCCTTATTCAGCTTGACAGTGATTGACAGAGTTGTTGGATGTATTCCTGAGGGATATCGTGCGAACTTCTGTCCAACTGAAGCATCAGATCATCAAATCCAGAGTTCGTTGAGGGCCCTGTCCATTATGCTCCAAACGTTCTCAGGTGGGCAGAGATCCGGCGACCTTGCATGAAGACAAGCAGCAGAAACTCTCGCCGTGTATGGGCGGGCGTTATCGTCTCAAAATGCAAAGCGAAAATGACTTGCGTGAAGGACAAGAAAAAGGGGCTTAGATAATCGCCGACGTTCCGCTGTGCAATGAAGGTGCCGCGGATAACAAACAAAGATGACCTCATACGAAAAGAAATGGCATCTCAGACAATCACATCCCGTCGTCCAACGTTATTGCGGAGTACAGTCAGGTTAGTACATCACCAGTGAGCATGACGTCTCCAGACATGTCTTCGCTGACCATTGGAGCTCAGTTAGAGTTGAGGCTCGTCACTGAAGATAGTTCTACTGCAGTCACTGAAACTTGCATATCAGTGGATGGAGATCACAGGTAAGCTGTTCATCAGAAGGAAAGAGTGACGCGTGCAGCAGTTGGAAACGGAACACATATGGGTAACCTGAAATCTGTCTCAGCATAACAAACATGTTCCTGTTTATTCTGGAGTAGAGCATAGTGAGAATTTCCAGACTAAGGAAAGCAAGATCATATACGAGGAAAACTATAGGGTCTGGATAAAAGCAGTACCAGAAGCGGAAAACTTCAATAGCATTTGGGCATTAACTGTAGCCTGTATCAGGGAAAATAACACAGCGAATGAGGGGTAATTTAAAGGTTGTATGTACTGAAGGCGTTGTTGAATAAAATTAAGTGTAAAAATAACTTTTTGTCGGCACACTATGTGATCAAAAGTATCCGGACAACTGGCTGAAAATGACTTACAAGTTCGTGGCGCCCTCCATCGGTAATGCTGGAATTCAGTATGGTGTTGGCCCACACTTAGCATTGATGACAGCTTCCACTCTCGCAGGCATACGTTCAATCAGGTCCTGGAAGGTTTCTTGGGAATGGCAGCCCACTGTTCACAGAGTGCTGCACTGAGGAGAGGTATCGATGTCGGTCGGTGAGACCTGGCACGAAGTCGGCCTTTAAAAACATCCCACACGTGCTGTATAGGATTCAGATCAGGATTCTGTGCAGGCCAGGCCATTACAGGGATGTTATTGTCATGTAATCACTCCGCCATTATGAAAAGTTGCTCTATCGTAGTGAAACATGCAATCGCCATCCCCGAATTTCTCTTCAACAGTGGGAAGTAAGAAGGTACTTAAAACATCAATGTAGGCATGTGCTGTGATAGTGCCACGCAAAAGAACAAGGTGTGCAAGCTCCCTCCATGAAGCACACGACCACACCTTAACATGACCGCCTCCGAATTTTACTGTTGGCACTACACACGCTAGCAGATGACTTTCACCGGGCAATCATCATACCTACACCCAGCCATCCGATCGCCATATTGTGTACCGTGATTCGTCATTCCACACAATGTTTATTCATTGTTCAGTCGTCTAATATTTACGCTCCTTACACCATGCGAGGCATCGTTTGGCATTTACCGGCGTGAAGTGTGGCTTATGAACTGCCGCTCGACTATGAAGTTCAAATTTTGTCACCTCCCGCCTAACTGTCATAGTGCTTGCAGTGGATCCTGATGCAATTTGAATTCCTGTGTGATGGTCTGGATAGATATCTGCCTATTACACATCACGACCCACTTCAACTGTCGCAGGTCTCTGTCAGTCAACAGACGAGGTGTGCCTGTACGTCATTTTGCTGTATGTGTCCCTTCACGTTTCCACTTCACTATCACATCGTAAGCAGTGGGCCTAGGGATGTTTAGGAGTGTGGAAATCTCGCGTACAGACGTATGACACAAGTGACATCCAATCAGCTGACCACGTCAGAAGTCCGTGAGTCCCGCCGAGCGCCCCATTCTGCTTTCTCACCACTTCTAATGACTACTGTGGTCGCTGATGTGGAGTACCTGGCAGTAGGTGGCAGCAAAATGCACCTAATACGAAAAAGTATGTTTTTGGAGGTCTTCGGATACTTTTGATCACATAGTATATGTCAGTGTTTCCTGTAGAGCTCGCAGGATGATGAACAAAAGAAGAGATGTTGTGAATATTGTGCAGATAAATATTACCTTCATTGCTTGTTTAGTTTGTATGTTATCTTTCTTTAGAAGCAGAAGAATTTCACTGAATTGTTTTCAGGTTGTTCTTTCGGTAAGACAGAGATTATGTTGTATTTGTTACGCAGTTCGGAATGCGCCAGTGGCAGACACTGGAGCAGCAGAGCACCAAACGGCAGTGGGTCTGAATGGGACATCCTCACAGTGGGGAACTTTTCGAGAGGGGAAGGCAGCTATGCTGCGCACAGGCAAACGTAGACGGGCAGGCAGCAGGAAGGTGCTGAACAGGCTGCATTCCTACCCTTCTGCCTACTAACAACGGTCTATGCATACAGGCTCCATCCAGTCTGCGAGAGCTAATCTTAAGTCTGGAGCGGACCACATGCCCCACGCTGGGAGTACTATAACAAATAACGACTGGGTCAGATAGCGACAAGGACAGGAAGCGTGCCGCAGAAAGAAGCAACAGCATGGGGAGTGGCTGTTTGTAAGCCCTTCCAAGTGCAGAGTATGCACGCATCTTGAGGCATAGCCAGCACCAAACTATTTTTATGATAAAGAAAATTTGTGCAGTCTGCCGTACTGGGAAGCACTCTACCGGAGATAGCAACATTTATTTTCATTTCTACACACCAGGAACCGCGGTGTTGGCCGTCGAATGGCGCTAGCTGCGCAGCATTTGTGCACCGCCGCCGTCAGTGTCAGCCAGTTTGCCGTGGCATACGGAGCTCCATCGCACGACCGAGGCACACAGGGCCAACACCCGGCATCATGGTGTGGGGAGCGATCTCCTACACTGGCCGTACACCACTGGTGATCGTCGAGGGGACACTGAATAGTGCACGGTACATCCAAACCGTCATCGAACCCATCGTTCTACCATTCCTAGACCGGCAAGGGAATTTGCTGTTACAACAGGACAATGCACGTCCGCATGTATCCCGTGCCACCCAACGTGCTCTAGAGGGTGTAAGTCAACTACCCTGGCCAGCAAGATCTCCGGATCTGTCCCCCATTGAGCATGTTTGGGACTGGATGAAGCGTCGTCTCACGCGGTCTGCACGTCCAGCACGAACGCTGGTCCAACTGAGGCGCCAGGTGGAAATGGCATGGCAAGCCGTTCCACAGGACTACATCCAGCATCTCTACGATCGTCTCCATGGGAGAATAGCAGCCCGCATTGCTGCGAAAGGTGGATATACACTGTACTAGTGCCGACATTGTGCATGCTCTGTTGCCTGTGTCTATGTGCCTGTGGTTCTGTCAGTGTGATCATGTGATGTATCTGACCCCAGGAATGTGTCAATAAAGTTTCCCCTTCCTGGGACAATGAATTCACGGTGTTCTTATTTCAATTTCCAGGAGTGTATATTGAAGGCACCTGTATTCCCAGCCGCAACTCAACCGGTGAGGGAAACGTTAGAGAAGCAACACAAAACCAGTGATGTCAGCCTGTTAAACCAAGGTAGTATTATGAATTGTCATTTTTCCCTGTAGGCATAGATGTCTTGCTTCAGTAAAACAATAAAAGGCATGGCGTAGAATAAGAGTGTAAGTCCTTTGGCAATCATGATATCTGAGATCACTGAGTGACAGTAACTAGTCCCGTAGGATAAGTTTCAGTATTTTAGTCTATGATTAAAAACTTGTTAGATCCTCAATTTACCGGTTCCGAACAGCAATGACTATTTTCAGGTCTGCAGCAAAACATGGAAGAACACAAAAAAATTGTTCAAATGGCTCTAAGCACTATGGGACTTAAAATCTCAAGTCATTAGTCCCCGTAAACCAAACTAACCTAAGGACATCACACACATCCGTGCCCGAGGCAGGAATCGAACCTGCGACCGTAGCAGCCGCATGGTTCCGGACTGAAGCGCCTAGAACTGCTCGGCTGCCGCGGCCGGCTGGAAGAACACAAATCCGTTTGTTTTCTGCAGATCTGAAATGTTCATTGCTGACCGAAATCGGTAGCCTGAGGACCTAACAAGTTTCTAATCATAGGATGTAAGAATTTTATTCTACACTTTCTGTGTCACTCTTCGATTCGCGAACATGAAGCAGCTTGTAAAATTGTTATCTGTGTAAATAACTATCTGTGGTTAAAGAACATTATTATATTTCTTTTCTGCCATAAATGGAAAGGTTAAGGTTTTAAAAGCTTTCTGTTTATAAGTGTTATTATATTATTATCTAGATTTAAAGTTTGTTTCCTATTGTGTACATATTATTTCGTGATGTAGCTATCAACAAATGTGTTGAGGAACGAATCTTAAATACTGCAGAAGTGGAAAGATGTAAATGGATATCAAACGGGCTGTCAATAGAATGAGTACTCAATCGATTTTGACGATTAAGGCTGAATATTTTTAGCTTCACAGGAATGAGAAGATAGGGATCTTTGTAGCAGAATTTTGCTTAGGAAAGGAATGGAGTATGAACCGGTTTCACCATTCTGATATTCGCATATAAGCAATAAAGCTGGTAACTCACTCTAGAATGCACAGTGAATGAAAGTGATGGCCCTAAATTAAGGTGAAAGCGAAGTGTTGATATAAAAACAAAGAATTAACCCAAAACCGCAAAGCAACACTTTACTTATTTCTCATCTCATCCCTTTTCTTAATTAACAGTACGACATGTAAAGCATGAAATCTTTTGATGATTGACACACTACGGTCTGTCTAAGTACGACATAATCTGCACAAACGTTCCCCCGAGTGATGAAACGCTCCACACTGGTGCCATAATATACCTCTGACTATAATTAATATTTCATCAGTCAGTGTGACAGTTATTTTTTCCTTTTCCTTCTCAATTAATTCAAACTTTGATGTTAACAATAAGTGATTCCGATGATTGAAGAGATCAAACAATTTCATTGTTATAGAAATCTGATTAACTCCGAGCATTTACTAGGTCTACAGCTTTGCTTCCGCCGGTTTTTTTCTCGAAGTTCGGAGCTTTATTGTGAAAAACTTAAAAATAAATTATTATTCATAGTATTGCCCATTGCTGGCCACAATATTCTCCCATCTTTCGGATAGCATACGTGGCGGAATAAGAGGGCGTCTTTTATAAGGATCGATGAATCGATTCTATTTTTCACTTGTTCATACGATCGGAAGAGCTGGTTAGTGAGACTGATCGAAAAAGGTGGTAGTCAGAGAGAGCAACGTATGGAGAATACGGCGGGAGGGACAGGACATCTCGTCTAAACGTTTCCATGTATATTTTGAGGGGTATTGCGACATGGGGTCGAGCACTGACCTGCTGCAAAATTATCTTTACGTGTCTATCGCTGTATTGTGGCCGTTTGTGTTTCAGTGCTGGGCTCGAACGCTTCAATTGCATACGATAATGATGTCCTGTGTGTTGTGGATTGGCAAGAGAGCCAACTCACTAAGAGAGGAAGCCGAAAGGCACGCGTTTTAGCTCACGCAGGCTGGCGTGAGGCCTGGAACAGGTCAAGAAAATGAGACTAGCAAAAAAGGACGTAGCTGTGGAATACTTAACTTTAATCCGTAAATGGTGAACATCGCTCTTGACGGTACATGTTTTACAGCATCAATAGTAACTGGTAATGGCGCCTTGCTAGGTCGTAGCAGATGCCGTAGCTGAAGGCTATGCTAACTAACGTCTCGGCAAATGAGAGCGTATTTTATCAGTGAACCATCGCTAGCAAATTCGACTGTACAACTGGGGCGAGTGCTAGGAACACTCTCTAGACCTGCTGTGTGGCGGCGCTCGGTCTGCCATCACTGATAGTGGCGACACGCGGGTCCGACGTATACTAATGGACCGTGGCCGATTTAAAGGCTACCACCTAGCAAGTGTGGTGTCTGGCGGTGACACCACACTGTGACTGTCTTCGTCTGTTTCAGTAGCTTCGAAAAAGTTCTGTCTTCCCCGTAATGTCGGTCTTTGACATCAAAATCACCGTTCTTAAGGCGTTGAAAACATTCTCTGCACGTTCTTCCACTAATAGTTCCCACACCATTGGTCTTACCCAGCACTTTAAGAGCCACAGCCACAGCTTTCTTCATGTTAAAGCAGAAAATTAAAGCTCCCGGCAAATGTCGAGAATTGGCTACTTGAGTTGACGTAGATAGTCGAGAATAACCTCATGATGCGATAACAAATCGACTAATATTTTTATGGCATTATGTAAACAGATGCCTATGCTTATTGTATTACACCTATGATCAACCACCTGAACCCCACTTGCCGCTACTGCCGTCTATTGGAAAACGGCGGAAGCAAATTTGTAGGCCTAATAGTTTGCGTGGAGTACTAGACTAGAGAAATTCACCGACTCTTGGTGGGCCATACGACTAGGTACCACTTTCTAGTAAGGGGCCAGGAACATGCTCCCAGGTGACAACTTAATCTCAAATCTTAATATTCTCACCGCGAAGAAGAGCTTTCGCAGCAGAGCTTTTCGAAGAAATTGCAGAAGCCACTGGGAATCAGGCGTCGCCAAATAGCAATTAACAATGTGCACTAATTAGAAACTTTGGACTGTACGAGACGTCCTCATTTCCTTACATGGTGCCCTTTACTGCTAAAGCAGTATATCGTGGTGCTTGCTGGCTACATGGAACCGAGCGATCGCTACGGTCGCAGGTTCGAATCCTGCCTCGGGCATCGATGTGTGTGATGTCCTTAGGTTAGTTAGGTTTAAGTAGTTCTAAGATCTAGGGGACTGATGACCTCAGAAATGAAGTCCCATAGTGCTCAGAGCCATTTGAACCATTTTTTTGCTGGCTACTCTGTTCGTAAAAGAAGGGTGGTCAGAGAGAGATATATAAGATCTTATTTAGCTCATCGGAGTGGATATCCGTGCGATGTCAGCCAGCCTTTGTAAAAATTCGGGGTGCGGCACTTTGTCATTATGTCATGGACTTTCTTCACTTCCATTCAAGCGACTAGAGGGAACAGGGAGAAGAATGACAATTTGCTCGTGCTTCGAAACGTAGCTTGACTGTGGGATTGAGCGCGATTCGTCAAAAGGCAAGTGGGTTAGTAGTTACTCTTGGGTAGCGCTATAATGTTAATCTAGCTAGGTAGATGGTGGATAAAATTGTTGACGTTTTCTCATGCTGGAAAAATAAGAGATGGGCTAGTTATTAAATAACTTTTCGCAGAAGAGTGGGCAAGTTTTGCTATCCATGCTGAATTGCGAACAGAGAGGATTTTTCGTCAGTTTGATTTCAGGTAAGCAGTCGATTGGTTGCTCGGGACAGACGTACCTCCTCATTAGTCTTGAATGTGGATACTAAACTTTGAAGGATCGAGACGTTTAAGTGAGGAACATTCAGTGGCTACAGTCTTCAGATGAAGCTCGCATCCATCACCCAACATGCAGGTATGTAGTCCGTGTTGCAGCGGAGAAGAAAGATAGTAAGAACTTTCTGCAATGGCGAACGTGGTAAGAAGGCAGTTAGGAACACGTAGGCATTAGTTAATGGGAGTTAACTTCAGAATTCTGATAACTAACTAATGATTCTGGAACTTTTGGGTCCTTTCTTCCTACGACAGATCGTGGCAATCATCATTTCCTCAGCGGAATCATGCATTTGCTTCTTTTCATGAAGTACGAATTATTAATCTGATCCTTTTCCTCGCACAAACCTTGTGGTATTTGTCATATTGCATTCGTGTCTAACTAAGAAGGTTAATATATTTTGTGTTCTGATTGTCTTTTAATACCGATCGGTTAGAATTAATCTTCTGCTTTAGTGAAATCATGTTCGTTTTCCTTCAATTAAGTTAGTAACAAATGTTTAACTTGGATACACTTTGTTTTTAGAGCTATGTGAACCCTATAACAACTAATTACCATCGATTTTTGTAAGGCTCAGACCCTAGTCTCATTTTTTAGGCACATTAACTATATAACTTGGCAGCAGCTTCTCATTTCAATTGACATGTGAGTCAGGGCAGGGGGCGGCGGTGGGGAGGAGTGGTAGGGAGTGATCAGCGTCTCGACAAAGTTCAGTCTGTTGCATACCAAATTGCCAGCAGATTAGAAGTCGTGTGTTTAGTGACACCTTACAAGTTCAAATCATTTCAAGACTCTCTCACAGCAAAGCTAACTAACCAAAAACATGGTCACAGACTAAGATGTCGGGTGATACGCTACTGTCGTACGTAAGACGGTCCGAGAGAATGGTAGATGGCAGTCCCTTAAATAGTGACTGAAACCCCTGAAAAACAGTTCTCACAAGAAAAAACGAAATACTCTAGTATTCTCTCAAATGGAAATAAGTTCCCTTCACACACCCTTCAGTAATCCAAAGGGACAATAGTTCCATCCCTGGAATAATAAAAGGAGTGAAAATCCTATTTTTATGAGTGCACTGCCATACACCTTACGGCGTAGGATTTGAGGGTGAGGTATTGAGTACTGCTGACTGTTGGATAATTTGTGAACTAAACCGTAGGGGACGCAATCATTATGGACAAGTATCTATGGCGCAACATTGGTATTAAATGACAACCCATAATCTTCAAAAACCATTCTGATAAATAAATCATTTCTTAAGGAGTGCGTGGTTAGCAGTAGGATTTATAAACGGAAACATATTTTTTTTTCAGAATATCTGATATAACAGGGAAAACCTAGCAGCTAGGGGTTAACTGGTACGCTTTTTTTTTTTTTTTTTTTTTTTTTTTTTTTTTTTTTTTTTTTTTTTCTGTTTCGGCGATTGTCTGCAATTTCTTCTTTCCCTTCTGATTGTAACCATGAATCCACTCAGTTTCCTAGTTTCTGAGTACAATGTTTGGTGAAGATAACGGAACTTTAAAGAGGGGGGGGGGGATGTTGATGGGCTGGTTTCCATTTCCCACTATTATTTTCTAAACACCTCATTATCATTCCTTGCTTCGAGAATTAATAATAAGTGTGAGCTGTTAATTATCCACCTATAACTTCAACCTTTTTTCAGTTGTGAAACTAGATTTTTCGTCACCACACGACTGTTTGCAAACATTAAGCGTGATCGTAGGATTTATATCCATTCCTGACATACGATCATTAGCCGTGAGTCCAGTATTTCATTTGCTGCACAGTCTCTGTATGACACTATGCAAAGGTTCACCTAATCATTAGCACTGGCAACGTCAAAGAAGACGTAACATCGTCTAACGATTAGCTGACATTCGTCCTTAATCTCAGTAAGTATTCCATCATGTTACTGTTGCTTTGATTCCATGACTCTACAGTGAGTTATATGAGTGGTATTTGTAATTATTGAAATTCGCTTTTAATACACTTACTAACTAATACTAATCAGATATAGTATTTCTAAGGAAACTTCCTTTTCGCTATAACTAAAGTGTCTGACTGAACACTGACAATAAAACAATGGTGAATGCAAGCAGAGTCTCTACGTACATATTCAACACTGTGTTTTCGTGATACACCTACATTCAAAGTGCTGCAATAAATTATGTGTCGGACTTCCCACGAGGAATGTCTTGATTACATTATCAAGACGGGTGTAACTTCTTCGCGCATATACTTAGATAATTGTGGAGATGTAGTAACATTTGTTAATAATCATGCTCCTTTGTTGCGTAGATCAATTTTCTGAAACAGATTTAATTATCAGTAGTTACTCGAACTGAGTACATTCCTGAATAGTAACAACACTGTTATACGGGTGAATAGGACATCCACCCTTATGTGGCAGATATAGAACAAGTTCTCCGTCCTGATCTCCGTACGTCTTGCATTTAATGTATTTATATCCATGCAAAATGAGTAACACACCATACTATCAAAGTTGCGTGTCCATGTTTGATGTTTTATATGACAACCATCGAATGAATTCAAGCTATACGAGAGTCTGCTTCCTGAAATTTCCTGTTACCACAAGTGACTCAACTCATTGCAGGGTGGTTTAGGTTTCCTATATTCTTTGAATGTACTGTAGTGATGTCAACACAGATTTTTATCTTAAAAAATAGCTCTGTAACTCAGGTATGAATACTCAATATCGTTCAGCTCTCTGATTATCTTTGATATGGGTCCATGATTGGTTACTTTACACAACTCGGAGTTTCTTACAGATCCTATAGTCTTCTCTGAATACATGAGCTAAACACATTCGAAAATCACAGTATTTTTTGTTGGACATATGCACCTAAGCATCGTAAAATGAGATAGTGTAACCGTTTCGGCTACGACAGGTTTCAGGGTTATAAACCTATCTTCAGGTGAACAAGAACCATAAGGCGCGTGGACGCCGCTCTCTGGACATGAGGCTATGGGCCGGTAGCAGCCGCACGTGAAAGTCGATATACGGATATGCTTATAATCTGCCGAAACCGGTCGTGATTGATACAATAAAGCCATTTAGAACTGAAACGGTTTATAATCTGATTCCATATTCGTAAAAAACCTGTCTTCATTTTTTTTAAATGAGTGAAGTTCTTTCACAGTATCTGATATTCCCTGGACACGTCTCAAAGTATTGAAGGAGCAGGATGATTACGTTCTCGACCTCTCTTGACGGATTATGTGGTCACGCTTCTGGAGGTCCCCCCGAACGTAATTATTCGAGTCTAAGGTGATCTTCTTAAATTTAAAGAAAGTACTGACAGTTCAGTCTGACCTCAATGTTCGTCTAAGTGTCTAATGCAATTGCTCACCAAGACGTTGATAGCACACAATTTTTTAGAAACAAAGTTCTGCTAGATGATGGCTACTCTTCATTTTAATATTTTGATGGCCACTTGTACGATTGTCGCTATTTATCGCGGTATGTCGCGATCCCCTCTCACTGCAACATGCAACGTTCCACCGTCGCGATGAAAGCTACAGCCCAAACTGTCACACTAACGGAGCAGTGACGGTGCTGTCCAGTACCCACATGGGAAATGAAAAGTACACATAACAAGTACTCAGCTCTTACCGACTGAAATCTCCATATTATTCATTTAGCACCTCCGATGCTACATGCATTCCGACTGATCTCACCCCGACGTTAAATTTTGAATGCATTGTGATTTACCTTACTCTCTAAATTTTTAATCCCAAAGGTATTTGACCCCATTGCAGAAGTGCCATAGCTACTGAGATTATGACATATTCAGTAATCGCAAGAAATATTAGTAGCACAGTCACTAATTCTGTAAAACAACTTAAAAACTACTGCTCATCAACTCACATTCCACCAGTTCACTACAGTTCAGAATGATCATCAGTTTGTGGGGAAAAAAACCACAGTTGGTCTTGATATGTGTTGAAATTTTCCTAAATAAATGACGCATTAATATTTATTGACACATCTCAACTCACATTCCACTAGTTCACTTCAGTTCAGAATTATCATCAGTTTATGGGGAAAAGTACCACAGTTGATTTTGATATGTGTTGAATTTTTCCAAACTAATGCCAGTACTAATGATTATTGTCACATCTTCGAGTACCCTCAAAAGGTGAATTAGTGAACTATGTGAATTAGTTACGTCTTGCTCTCGGTGACACATGTCCATAATAGGAGCACGCCATTCTACATTCCAGTATCCTTCACGTTATAAATTGCTCTGTAGCGAAATCTTCAACAATGAGCGCAAAGTCATCATCATTAAGTTGTTGACGACGGTTAAATCTCTGTCGCAGTCGCGCTTCATTCCAAACTAGCAGTTCCTCTGTTGGTTTCGCAATTTGTTGAAAAAGAACGGGACCAATGAGGAGAAAAAGAATCACAAGAGCAGAATAAATATTAACTCACTTATTCTGGTGGCACATTCGACTCAATAGCTGGATTCTTCAAATAGTCCACAATTTTATAGGCTTTACGAAATGATTATCTGGTTATTATAATGTTAAACATTAATCGAGTTTCAGATATGTGTTTCGGTCCTTTGTAAAGTGAATATTCGTAAGCCGCAACGAGCTACTTAAAGTAAAACCTAAAAAGAAATCTATATAGTGAAACCCACAAACTCTAAACCTAATTAACTCAATCTTTACTACCTTTCTTCTTTACATTTCTTGCTTTTATGAGGTATGATGATATCATGAGGTGCCAAAAGATATTTGGATAATACCCTACTGGCCATTAAAATTGCTACACCACGAAGATGACCTGCTACAGACGCGAAATTTAACTGACAGCAAGAGGATGCTGTGATATGCAAATGATTAGGTTTTCAGAGCTGACATTAGGAAAGTTTCCAACCGATTTCTCATACACAAACAGCAGTTGAGCGGCGTTACCTGGTGAAACGTTGTTGTGATGCCTCGTGTAAGGAAGAGAAATGCGTACCATCACGTTTCCGACTTTGAAAAAGGTCGGATTGTAGCCTATCGCGATTGCGGTTTATCATATCGCGACATTGTTGCTCGCGTTGGTCGAGATCCAATTACTGTTAGCAGAATGCGGAATCAGTGGGTTCAAGAGGGTAATACGGAACGCCGTGCTGGATCCCAACGGCCTCGTATCACTAGCAATCGATATGACAGGCATCTTATCCGCATGACTGTAACGGATCGTGCAGCCACGTCTCGATCCCTCAGTCAACAGATGGAGACGTTTGCAAGACAACAACCATCTGCACAAACAGGTCGAGGACGTTGGCAGCAGCATGGACTATCAGCTCGGAGACCATGGCTGCCGTAACCCTTGACGCTGCATCACAGACAGGAGCGCCTGCGATGGTGTACTCAACGACGAACCTTGGTGCACGAATGACAAAACGTCATTTTTTCGGATGAATCCATGTTCTGTTTACAGCATCATGATGGTCGCATCCGTGTTTGGCGACATCGCGGTGAACGCACATTGGAAGCGTGTATTCGTCATCGCCACACTGGCGTATCACCCGGCGTGATGCTATGGGGTGCCACTGGTTACACTTCTCGCTCACCTCTTGTTCGCATTGACGGAACTTTGAACACTGGACGTTACATTTCAGATGTGTTACGACCTGTGGCCCTACCTTTCATTCGCTCCCTGAGAAACCCTACACTCCAGCAGGGTAATGCACGACTGCATGTTGCAGGTCCCGTACGGGCCTTTCTGGATGCAGAAATGTTCGACTGATGCCCTGGCCAGCACATTCTCCAGATCTCTCACCAATTGAAAACGTCTAGTCAATGGTGGCCGAGCAACTGGCTCGTCACAGTACGCCAGTCACTACTTTTGTTGAGCTGTGTTATCGTGTTGAAGCTGCATGGGCAGCTGTACCTGTAGACGCCATTCAAGCTGTGTTTGACTCAATGACCAAGCGTATCAAGGCCGTTATTACGGCCAGGGATGGTTCTTCTGGTTACTGTTTTCTCAGGATCTATGCACCCAAATTGCGTGAAAATGTAATCATATGTCAGTTGTAGTATAATATATTTGTCCAATGAATGCCCGTTTATCATCTGCATTTCTTCTTGGTGTAGCAATTTTAAAGGCCAGTAGTGTATAATGCATTAAAAATCAATATTTTGCACAAAAGGTTGAAATGTTTAGCAACTACGTGATTTACTAATTTGGTAGGTAGGAAGCAATATAGATAACTGTTACACTTAATAATGACGGAATAAAGAATAATTCGTTATCTTCAAGCTTTTACCGAGAAATGTTGTTCAAATAAGTCTCGAGTATGTGGTGAGTTGATGTAATCCCATTACTGCGTGTTACTCAGACACATCTCAGTCAGATAACTATTGTACTCACTTTCAGCATGGCTTTCCGGCATGTTTCGTGCGAAGATGAAATGATGCACCCTCACTGTACTTAGTATTTCAGATTTCCTCTGCGACGTATCTTTCAGTTTCATTATCAAAGTGATTCCTCTCCAATACAGTTCGGTTCTGGTTTCTGATCATACTGGAGTAAACTTACATGTTTAAGCCAACTACGAGTCCTGTTCTGACGCTCGGTGCTGCGGTTGGTCAGGCATCACATGGCTTTCGTCGGCGAAGCTTAAAATGGTTGAAATGGCTCTTAGCGCTATGGGACTTAACATCTGAGGTCATCAGTCCTCTAGAACTTAGAACTACTTAAATGTAACTAACCTAAGGACATCACACAAATCCATGCCCGAGCCAAGATTCGAAGCTGCGACTGTAGCGGTCGCGCCGTTCCAGTCTCAAGCGCTTAGAATCACTTGGCGTCGGCGAAGCCTGACTGTTCTTTTCTTCGTCACAGGCACCTAGATCCCTATTTCTTTTACGCATTTATTTTTGCAACAACGTTGTTTAACTGTGATGCAATGCATGACTTTTTCAAATAAACAATTAACATTAAGTAGAAACGTTCAATCTATTCATAAATATTAGTCGATGATTCGAATCTAATGCCACGCCTTGTATCTCGTTTTACATCCACGTCGTAGGTATAATACTCTGTTTACTCTCTTAAATATAAGATGGTGCATGCCACTAAGTAGTAGTACATCATTAATCCAATTAAAGCATCTCATCTTCCACTCTGTGAACCGCATAAACTCAGTTTCCTAAAGTCAACATTTATCCTATCGCAAAAACCAGAATGGAGGACAATTTTACGTACGGAATATTTTACCCGAAAGTATTCCTTCATCCTTATCCCATACACTAGAGTTTTGTACGCTCCTTACTTTCAGTCGTCTGCAGAATCAATAGCAAAGACATGCTGGACAATCTTACAAGGCCACTTCATTCATCCAAACTCTCGCCCTGAAAGTACTGAAAACGCTGCTTCCCTCTTAAGAAACTATATATCGTCTGTACAGCCGCGGATCCGATAAGATTGCATCTACGGCGTAGTTAATCACGCTGGTTAACTACGCAAACCAATACACCACACCTATTTCATCGTTATAACGAAAGCTTTCGGTGATCAATGTAAGGCGATCTGTTCACTGTTATGACCTTTCAGTTCGCGGTAACTTTTGTGGCAATCACTTACTCATGATTTTTGCTTTTTATTCTAGTTTCTTATGAAGTGAACCTGCCATATACTTTGAGATTTTTTTTCATCTCTTCTTATCTTCTGCTGTAGATTCAGATTTGCATATGTTGTAAACTCAACACACTTTTCTCTATTCTGCTCTAAACTGGTTCACCGCACAAAACCTTGAAACAGGGCATCATCAGTCACATAGTCTCATAACTGGAGAGCAAACAGCTCCTCTGCTGGACTCACTGACAGTTTAGTTGTGTCTATACAGCCGGATTTCCGGCGTAGACAGCACTGTATAGGGATACATTCTGACATAGTTAAATGAACCGTCCTGATTCCTTTTATCAAATTCTTTTGTTGTGCCTCCTAACTTTTTGGATGATTCGATTCTTCTCTCGGCATTTTCTCGCCAGATTATTTCTCCTGCAGCGAGCACGAGGCTACTTGGGCTCGTTCACGTTTCCGTTGGGTTCTCTTCAAAGAATCGGTGTAGCTTGGTGTGGGGGCCTTCCTCGAGGTGCCGCAAGTGCCGCGGACTGCGACGACAGGTGGTGGGGCAGTCACCTGCAGGGTGTCTAAAGCCGTCGGCACGCGAACCGTGCATCCGAACGTTGAGCGTTGAGCGTGCTGGGTTTCTGAGGTCACAGCTTGGAATAGCACATTCGGGAGTCTTTCCGAACGTGCAGAGCAATATCTGGCATGTCAGATATTCTGAGCGTGCGTCTGAGCGTTGACCAATGAGATGGCACGATGCCACCTACGCCACACGCACGCCTTCTCGCTTCAGTACAGTGTTGTGAGGCGCCATATTGGCATTCATTTCAAGCTTATATGTATATATGCCGTTTCTGAGCACCAGCAAATTGAGAATCACTGGAAAACCCGTTGTTCGTTGTGTGATTCGTTTCAATAAAACAATGAGAAACATCATACTCGTGGCAAAAGAATTAGTGTAACTTCCGTATTATGGAGAGTAGGCTATTTGAAGGCAGCGACACAGTGAAAATCCACCCAAAACGCATTGTTCTTGATGTAATTTGTTGTAGTTAAATTTCAATTAGTAACATAATTTTCTACGATCAACGTTTTTAGCAATGGGTAACACAATATGATTAAGCACAGGGAGCTTGTTTTTGATTTAGCGTAAGGAGTTCGTGGTTCGCGTCGTAACACTTCCAATTTTTTTCCTAACATTCGCGTTTTTATTAGGTTCTGATACTTTATTATTAGTTTAATATAAGTATATGCTATTATATTTGATGTTATGTAAATATAAGTCGCCTCTTTTTGTGGGATGACTTTGTTCGATTGGCTTAATCTACAGGACAGCTTGCGCTACTTGTTTTAAGGAACCATTTGCACTCAAGCACAGACAATATTTAATTTAGTTAACTTAGATTATATGTATCGATTTTTTTAAGACAAGAGAATGCAAAATAAAGCAGTTAACACCGCTCTCTTGTCACAGCCAGTAGGCATCAACTCTCTTATGTCATTCGTTGTCCTAGAAGGACGTAATATTTTGTGTGGCTCCACAGTTAGCCATTTCATACTTATTTGCAGAAAAGAGGCGCAGAATTAATAAGTCGCTCTCATTTGTAAATGATCTGCAATTATTTCCCTATAATTTTACGTAAGTGTAATTTATATCGTAATGTATATGTTAAAATGAATATATGTTTTATTTAATCGTATGCTTTTCTTTGTTTTAGTAATTTTAGTCACTCCATTTTCATGATTGAAGCTCAGGTCAGATATTAGACTTTGTCTACAAAAAATATATAATGAGCCCTGGCTACGTTCCGTACATCTTCGGACGTGCGAAGCTCGATGAATTCACGGCGTAAATTTTAATCTCTCAATTACTTATTCAACCAAACAACAAACAATAATTATTATTATTACAAATTATTACTATTATTATTATATTATTACCATTATTATTATTTTAAATTAATTTTTTTATTTGCTAAACTGGCGACTATGTGCCAGGACTCATTATTGTATCTGTACTACAACTAATTGTTCTTTTTCATGTACATCCTGACCGGCAACAACTCATGTGACGAGAATATAGAAGAAAGCGAATAAAATCTGGAGACAATTTGGACTGGAAATGCAATCTTCGCATCAAGACGACATGTACGGTAAGACGCAGCACTCGCGCATCCACAATTGATTCCAAGCACATTTTTCATTCAAAATTATTTTTCTCAGCATTAAATTCAATATTCAGTTTCCATTCAGTAATTTTTTCCAAATTCCGCGAAATCTCATTATTCAGACGATTACATTCCGATCCAACAATACGCAAGTTACATTGCACAATATGGCCGACATTGTACAAGATTCAAGCAACATGGCTAGTCACCATTAACACGTATGCTACTTTCGATCTTTAAAGTCATCTCTTAATCATTCTCAGTCATTTAAACACACACATAGGCAGTACATTTTCACAATACGCGTTTAAACAATTTTTTTTTCTTGCACACAATTTATTCACGATATGGTAAAAACTCGACACCAGTACACAATGGAACAACAATCAAGTAATGCAAACATGGATACACAGACACATTCAGACACAGAAATTAATACAGACACGCAAACACATCAAAATAACCTGCTACACACACACACAAACGCTGAAAGGAGCAATTCAGAACCAAACCTGAGAGACCACGTCACGTCTAATGACGCGGCTGGGGCAAGTTCATTTTGCAATCAAAATTTTGCCGCTATACTGAATTCAATTTTGGAAGGCATATCAAATATTAAGCAAGATAACGACGAAAAATTCACACAATTAATTACAGAGAATGCAGCTTTCAGAAATGAGATAAAATCAGACTTCGCCACACTGACTCAAAAGGTAGATGAAATTAATACACGTCTTTCCAAACAGGTTGACGATCTTACGGAAAAATTTGAAAATTTAGAGTTACGACAAAGCGACAATGCCAATCGCATCCATGAATTGACAAAAACCTGTGAAACTGTTAACTGCAAATTAGAATCAAACTCGCATGCATGTGACGAAATCAATTTAAAGGTGAATACAATAGAAACAAACGTAGCTGACATTCACAAACAGATTCACACAACAATACAGATAGAGGCTGAACCCCATTTGTCTCGAATTAATTCACAATTTAAAGAATGGACGGCACACAAAGACGAAATTTTTGAAGAATGTATACAAAACAAATTGCCACATATTGTGCACGATTCTGTGGTGGATTACATGAACAACAATAGACAAGTAATCGATGACGATATGCAAACAAAGACAACTCAATGCCAAGCACAACAGAATAGTACACCCACTACACATTTTTACACACACAAAAGAAAATCTCGATTCGGAAATGAACACATGTACACACACGAATTTCAACACTCAAATACACAATACACTGACACGCATAGCAACAGATACCCATCACCTGAAGTACAATACAATTATTCTGATGAAGAACCATGTACACACAGGGAAGAATTCAATGATTACACGGAAAGAGACAGACGAACACCTAACAAAGAAGAAGAAAGTCTGTTCAAGCACCGTAAATTCCAACCTTTTATACCAGGCAAAAACGCTGTACATCCTGTCATCTTCTTAAAAGCTTTTAGGAACGCATTCCCACGTTCGTGGAGCGACCACAAACGCATTGCGTACGTTGTGGATTACATTCAAGGGGACGCTGCTGTCTGGGCTTACCATGAAAGCGACAGATGTGTAACATACGAGCAGTTTGAACGCTCCCTCTTGAATAAGTTTTGGTCACCCACTGTGCAGGAACGCATCCGCAAACAAGTCACTGAACCCGAACACTTCAATCCTAAAAACGGCAACCTGCGCAGATATTTCGAGAAGTACCTAAACATGACACACTTCCTTAATGAACCAGTGAAACCAAAAGATGTGATCCGATCACTGAAAGCAAGACTTCCTTTCAATATTAAAGAGAAATTACTGCACTTACCGGACGACGATCCTGAATATTTTTTGGAAAAGTTAGATGCTGTTGATTTACTATATGAAGAACAAGAACCAACACACAACTCACTCAGTAGGAATCAACATGTCTACATTGCTACATTACCAAACACACAGCAAAATTCACAACACACAGTAAACATGCAAAACAATCACCACAACTCACAGCTGCATACAAACGACAACTTTAACTATACAAAAGGAGATAACCCGTACAAAAAACGAAGAAACGACAATTTTAATTCAAGAAGGAATAATGGAAACAACAACGGACACAAAGCCAAACAGAAACACTGGCAAAGAAACAACAACACAGATTACACAAGAAATGGAACACCTACACAGCACTTTAACCAGAATGACAACCAGTATTATGTGAGACAGTGGCAAACACAGCAACCGCCACCACAAAATCATATTCAGATGCCACAAGGGAATTTTGCACAAACAAGCAACACAAACCAACAAGTGATTTCAGCCAGCCGAAAACAGACAGGCGATTGGCAAAGACAATATCCTAATGTAAATATTATTGAGGTAGCTAATGAAACTACAACTACACTTGCCAATGACCAGACAAACCAGGTAAACTAGAACCAGTCATTACTGAGCCCCAGGTTGTGACTGAGGAACATTTGGGGGGCAACTTCAATTTAGAAACTATGTTTGAATACACACTTGCTAGTGAAACTGTGAAACAAGAAAAATTAACATTTACACAACAAGAGTTGCCTACACTATTCTTAAGATATAATGAAAGTGGAAACTTAGCTGATGATCTGAACAGTGACAACACACAATGTCACAATGTAAAGAAAAGATTTGTACTGTCTTCCACCTCAGGCATTGTAGGAGGTATACCTACTAACATAATTATTGATACAGGAGCTGCTGTCAGTGTGATTTCTTACAATTTTTATACTATGATGAAGAAAACTTCTAAGATACCAGAGTTCCCAGTTCAAAACTGTTTAATATTAACTGCATTAGGTAATAAGTCAAGTAGAGTTAATAAGCAGGTATTTGTGACTGTTAATATGGGAAATGGAATCGTACAATGGCCTTTCCTAGTTGTCCAAAGCCTTGCTGCTAATTGTATATTGGGTATTGATTTTCTTTGCGAGAAGGACTGTACAATAGACTTCTCCAAAGGCATTTATTATTTTAAGTATGAAGGCAGAGACATAGTTTTGAACTTGGACACTCGACTGGTAGACCATAACAAGCACTGTTCTGGCTACAAGATACAGATTATACGTGAGACTGACATAGATTCCACACAACAACCTGTATCACACAGTGAGATAGTGAATGATGTACTTACACAAATTAATTCTAAGTTATCAGAATGTGATGCTATTAATGAAGAGGAGAGATCCCAGCTTAAACATATTTTACTTAAGAATAAGGATGTTTTCACTAGTAAGCCAGGTAGGATCAACACATATATGTATACGATTGAAGTCAAGCCTCACCAAATCTATTACCACAAGTCATACAATGTACCTCTAGCTCTGCGACCTGCAGTTTGGGAAGAACTAAAGAAAATGATTACATGGAATATTATAGAACCATCAACATCTCCATATTGTAGCCCTTTGCATGTAGTGAAAAGACACAATGGAAGTATCAGGTTAGAATTAGATGCAAGAGCTATCAACCAAATTATCTTACCTGTGAGGACACAACCAGAAAATCTTGACGAACAACTTCAGAAATTCTTGGATGCAAAATATTTCTCTACAATAGACCTTAAAAATTCGTTTTGGCAGGTGCCAATAAGCAAAGAATCCAGAAAATATACAGCCTTTATGTTTGGTGGCAGAACTTATCAATTTTGTGTATTACCATTTGGCCTAAATGTAAGCTCAGGAGTATTCATTACTGCACTAAACTCTGTACTCGGTGATGATTTACTAGAAACTGTTACACACTATGTAGATGACATACTGATTGCCTCAAAAACCTGGAAGGAACATACTGATACCCTGAACACTTTACTATGCAGATTCACACAAGCTGGTATCACTGCCAATATTTGTAAATCTAGATTTGCTTGTTCTGAGATCAAATACCTAGGACACATCATCAACACACAAGGCATTAAACCTGACCCTTCAAAATTAGATGCTATCAGACATTTCCCCAGTCCCACTACAAAGAAACAGTTAAAATCATTTCTCGGTCTATGCTCATTTTTCAGTCGATTCATACCTAAACAGTTACTCAATAGCAGATACTTACTAAACTTATTAAAGAAGAACCAGGTATGGATTTGGAACCAAGACTGTGAAAGTGACTTTACTAAAATCAAAGAAGCCTTAGTAAATTCTAACATGCTGGAACATCCAGACTTCAATTTGAACTTTTGTATTGCTTGTGATGCATCAAACATTGGCTTGGGATGTTGTTTATTCCAACTTGTTAAAACAGAAACTTCAGAACATATTAAGATCATTGGTTTTGCCAGTCGGACTTTAACGGAATGTGAAAGATCTTACTCCACCACAGAATTGGAAACATTATCTATTATATGGGCATTTAAAAAGTTTAATTATTATCTGTATGGAAGACACACCATTATATACACTGACCATCAAGCACTTACCTTCCTTTTGTCATGTAAACTCATTCATCCTAGACTTACACGATGGGCACTTGCATTACAGAATTACTCTTTTGAAATCAAGCACATCAGGGGAAAAGACAACATAATAGCTGACACACTTTCAAGACTACCGCAAGGATTACACCATAACAATACAGACTTTGAGAACACACACGATTACAGAATACTACTCATGCAAGACAAACAGTTTACACAATACTACATAGACCTATGCAAGAACATGGCAACACTACAAGATTCAGATCCACACTGGAATAAAATAAAACAAATCATAGTACAACAACACAATGACACTTTACAAGACAGATACATGCTACACAACAACATACTTTTCTACAAAAGACACACAAATGCTACTAACTGGTGCGTTTGCATACCACAAGATTCCGTGCACAAACTCAATGCACACACTCACACAGTTTGGGGACACTACGGAACAAAGAAATGTCTAAACAAGTTACAAATGTATTGCTATTTTCCAAACATGAGAAGAAAAATACATGATGTTATCAGCAAATGTCTCATATGTCAAAAAATCCAAGCCACAAAATCAATCCACCAAAACAGATTTGCACTCTATCTTACCCACTGGACCTAGAGAGATACTTTGTACAGATGTTAGCGGACCTCATCCAACTAGCATCGGTGGTTGTAAATACATTCTAGCATTTTATGACATATTTTCTAAGCACATCAAACTTTTTGCCATTAAGTCACCCACAGCAAACACCATCATCAGAAGATTCACAAATGATTACATGCCATACTGTGGAAAACCTAAAGCCATTCTATCAGATAATGCCACGTATTATGCAGGATTCATCTGGAGAAAATTTCTAAAGGACAATAACATTAAGAGTATCTTTATTTCAAAGTTTCATGCATCAGCCAACCCTTGTGAGAGAATTTTTAGAGAATTAAATAGATTCATGAGAACTTATACCTCAACACAGCACACAAACTGGATACATTACTTAGCACTTTTTGAGGAAATACACAACAATTTAAATATATACAACACACTCTATACTCCCAGAGAAATCATGTTTGACACAAAGGAAACTAATGAATGGAGCAACCCACTACCAAAGTTTTCTGACACCAAACCTTCACTCGAGGAAAAGGTAAGGGAAGTACTCATTGCAATTACTGAACAAGCTGACATTAAAAATAAGAACTATGGTGCTAATCTGAGAAGAAGGCAAAACTTTACAATAGGCATGCAAGTTTTACTTAAGACCCACTACAAATCGTCATCACCTCTAAAACGTAATGTCAAGTGGCGTCCATTATATGAAGGTTCTTACACAATCATTGATATACCACACCCTGGAGCATATCGGCTACAAAACCCGAAGAATAAGAGAATTTTAGGTTTGTACCCTCACAAAGATTTGAAAACTTTTAGCCATTAGCAGAGTATGCTGATACAACAACAAGGTAGGTCACATCTGATACTTCAAGCTGAAGAAAAGGAAGATATAAGCTATAATCTTAAGTAGGCTATTTACATTTTACAGCAGCAGCAGCAGCAAGAAGATAAGACACAGGGAGAACTAACAATTTTCATGCAAAGCACGGTTACTGATTATATTTATTAATACCCTGCAGACAAGCTGACAGACTAAATGACTGGAGACAACTGCTGTCCAGAACCTGATATATTAATTGCCATGATAGACAATTGATTTGCTATTCACACTCACACCACAATCCACATGAATACAACATGCACGAAAGACACTCTACAGGAAATGACAAATGAGATTAATTGAGCAAGGCTATATATATATATATATATATATATATATATATATATATATATTATTTTAATTGTAAATGATACTTTGTGCATGCGCTAATTTGGAATTGATTGTGGATGTGATGTGTCGTGTCTTATTGTAATCATGACTTTTCAGGATAGATCATCTCAAAGATCTTTTCTAACCTACTATGAAAGTTTATGTTGCAGGAAACATTTAATGAGGAAGAACAGTTATTGTGTAGTACTGATGTAAAGGAAAATATACTTAAAAGGAAAACTTTATTAAAAAGGGGAAGAGACCTATAAAAGAAAATGGATTTTCTGAATGTATCACAATACACTGAACCTATAAGATAATTTTTTCTATGTCTGACCCATATGTACTTGTAAATATCTAGATTAATGCAACTGAAAAATGTAAAATATGTATATGTATTACCAAACAATGTAATGTAAATGTATATGTACACGTTTCACAGAAAATTTTTTTATATCTATGTAAACATGTAACAGAAAACTGTACTCAAAGTGAAGTGATATTTGTTATGTTTTGTGCTCTCTGTTGTGAACGAACATTTTGTTTTGCAACGAACAATGTATGAACAAGTTGTGTGCAAATATTTAAAAAAAACGGTTCACTCCGCTCATGATGGTACACTATAGGTGACGTGAGTCGCAAAACCACGGCACACTTTTCGACGAAACGACACAATATCCAGGAGACGACATACGCCTTTTGGAAGACGAAATTGGAGGTTTTTGAGTAGACGTAACACGGACTGGTCAGTACTGAACCACTGACACCATGTATTCCTACCAAGACGAAACCACATTTTAACTGCGTCTTCCAAAGCACGCTTCATTGCGAGATTCTTGATCTCCAACTTTTTTCTTCAAGAACTTTCGTCTCAATGTAAACAAAACGTGTGACACGTGACATTTATTTTAAAGAACAAAGACTTTAGCACAGTATAAACCTTTACTAACAAGTGACATTCTAAAGAGAATATGTTCACATATCTCTGAATATGCACAAAACCATTAATTAATTTTATTTATTGAATGAACATGTGTAATAACATTTTGAAGTGAAAGAGAACAACGGACTATTGCCCAACAATTTTTTACAAAGTAACAGCACAAGTGAATACGAACTGTGAAATTTGTTAGTTGAATCTGTGAAACATGATACGTAACAACTTATGATTCATAACATGATAAATAAAGAAAATACGTCAACAAATTGCTCAGCTGCAGGTGGTACACCTTTGCCTTCGCAATTTGGGGGGCAGTTTAAGGAACCATTTGCACTCAAGCACAGACAATATTTAATTTAGTTAACTTAGATTATATGTATCGATTTTTTTAAGACAAGAGAATGCAAAATAAAGCAGTTAACACCGCTCTCTTGTCACAGCCAGTAGGCATCAACTCTCTTATGTCATTCGTTGTCCTAGAAGGACGTAATATTTTGTGTGGCTCCACAGTTAGCCATTTCATACTTATTTGCAGAAAAGAGGCGCAGAATTAATAAGTCGCTCTCATTTGTAAATGATCTGCAATTATTTCCCTATAATTTTACGTAAGTGTAATTTATATCGTAATGTATATGTTAAAATGAATATATGTTTTATTTAATCGTATGCTTTTCTTTGTTTTAGTAATTTTAGTCACTCCATTTTCATGATTGAAGCTCAGGTCAGATATTAGACTTTGTCTACAAAAAATATATAATGAGCCCTGGCTACGTTCCGTACATCTTCGGACGTGCGAAGCTCGATGAATTCACGGCGTAAATTTTAATCTCTCAATTACTTATTCAACCAAACAACAAACAATAATTATTATTATTACAAATTATTACTATTACTATTATATTATTACTATTATTATTATTTTAATTTTTTTTTATTTGCTAAATTGTATAAAGATATTTTGCTCCTTTTTCTTTTACGCTTCGTAATTCACATGTTGCAAAAATTCTGCTACTGGGTAGGAACAGTGATCAAGTAAGACTGACCTTGGGGTTTTACTAAAATGTGGGAATGATGAAATAATGTTTATCTTAAGCGGAGAAGTATTTCAAGTTTGTACCGCACTGTTTGTAATGGGATTTTTATAACCCTGTGTCCTTATTGATTGGACATGGTACTTTCCTTTTCATGGACGATGGAGGAAGTGTGCGTTTTAATAGAGCCTACGTGGGAATTTTACGCGTGCCCGTTGAGTAAACGGTGTGATTTACGAACTAGAAACATCCCTCAACTGCTGCTGGAGTGCGTTGCGATTGCGTATACTACGTTGGGGCCCACGTGCCGTATGCACAAGTCGCATCGTTCCAGAGCGTTCGCAGCACGTTGAACTTGGCACGCTCAACGTTAACGTTCGACAGCACGGTCCGTGTGCCGACAGCTTAAAGTGGCTGTTACCTGTGTAGTAGCGTAGTCCGGCTTGCCATTGCGAGAGGCACGTGTGTCTCGAAGTGCTCTGTTATCATCCAGGAAGAACAAATCAGGAGGCTGGGTGCAATTTTAGAATTGTGAGGAGTGGGTTCTTGTGAAGTTAGCAATTAATTGGTGATATATCGGCTGACTATTGCGAGAGTGTTGTCAATTATTTCTCCGCCGGTATTCTGTCACCACCATCTTAATTACAGGCGGTCTAGAGAGCTAAGCTATGTGCAGATTGTTTCCATCCACCGAGCTCTCCAGAAAGTAGCGAGAATTTTTCTACTACTTGCACCGTTCCCGCGCTCTGGTTACATCTGAAAGCCAAGCTATATTTATACTCATGTAAACATCTGAATAGTACTGTGACCTCAAGTTGGTCGTGTTTGTTAACATTCTAACCAATAGCTACTGCACATAACGTGTGTATAAATGCCATCCCTGATGTTTTATATATATGAAGACAGTAACTGTTCTCGAAAGAACAGAATATTGTTGATGACCGTGCAGCTTTTCCCTGGAATAAATGATGACTAACTGAAACCCTCAGCTGCCGACAGGTGTTGTTGATTTACCTCGATGTGGACAGCTGAAAATGCGCACAGGTTGCCCAAATACTTACGGGAATCGCCAAAGCGTGCGCGAGTAATGAGTGAATGGACAAATGTCTATAAGGTTCATTGCATATGTAGAATTATGGACAGTTGGGAATGTGAGTCTCATGGGAAGCGTGCAAGGGATAAGTCCCTGCAGTCGCGCTATTCATCTGTGTCCTCGGTGGCTCACATGGAAGCCGGCACGGTAGCTCAGCGTGTTCGGTCAGAGGGCTGCGTGCTCTCTGTAACAAAAAAAACTGAGTCAAGGAACCAACGATCAATTTGAACAGATGTCTTGTGACGTCCGACCCGACCAAACGCAACGAACTATATCGAAAAAAGAAAAAAAAAAGAAAAAAAAAGATGGATAGAGCGTCTGCCATGTAAGCAGGAGATCCTGGGTTCGAGTCCCGGTCGGGGCACACATTTTCAGCTGTCCACATCGAGGTAAATCAACAACACCTGTCGGCAGTTGAGGGTTTCAGTTAGTCATCATTTGTTCCTGATGATTTAGTTACGTAGGTCGTTTGTGGTAACAAATATATGTTTGAGATATTTCTACCCAGATATTCGTCTTTGTTAACGCATTGTAAATGACATCTTGATGATGTCTAAGTGAGTCTGTTAAAAGATTTTATGTTTTGACCGACTTTTACTTCCGATCGCTCGGAATTAGTATTGTGCTTTTATCAAATCCTGCTTTGTTTGCTTTTAAGGATTATGAGAAAGCTCATCAGCGCTTACAACTATTTCATTTCAGTTGCTAGATCAATCTAATAACCACTAATTATAATTGGTATTTTGAACGACGACTCCCTGAACTAATTTGTTAAGCACTTTAATTTTGTATTCCTTTCGTTGCGCATCGTCTTCTCTACAGGCAGCAATCGGGATCTTCATACTCTACAGTCAATGCAGATCAAAGTAGTGGTGATCAAGAAGCTGTGATCTCGGAGGCACTTACGACTTTAAATAATTTCAAAGCAACTTCATAGCGATGTTAGTGGACCAAAATCATGATGATGAACTGAGGTATAGTGTGATACAGGAGCGAAACTGAAGGAGGGCATCGGTAAAGCTGGATATCCATCGCTCGCATGTTGATTACAAACCCTGAAAACCCGTTTCCACACGAAAAAGCCAAGTCCTGAAGTGCCTTTCAGTGATCTGGAGAGAAGAGAAAAAAAAAGAGAGGAAATCGTACAATACGATGTCAACAATTACGTACATTTTGGAAATGTGGTACTGAGTGCTTTTCACTACTGAATCAATGTCTGCTCTAGAACGTAGGGGATAACCATATGTAATGTTTTGTAATTGTAGTTTTGACACTGCTATCAAAAGACGAATATAGGTTTCAAAAACTATTCCTGAATTATCATTTCTTACATGGCGGATCGGTAGCAATGTGGTTTGAAAATGAAAACGTAAATATAATTTATCTTATTCGAAATCGTTATGTAACGATTACGGATTATTTCTTTTTGGAGTCTTATAATCACTGATCAAACACAATTATTTGCTGGAAGCCGCGACCTCAAATACGCGAATAAATAACTTCTCTGAGTGTCAGGAAACAGGATAACAGTTTTAGTTCTTTAACTACGTTCTTTTTAAGAATTTCTACAATAACAGGGAAACATTAACAGCTACGTGAATGTTTGTGTCTTGGAATCCGCCCGTTTTATTTTATCAGGGTCTTTTATTGCTTGTACGATCGTCAATCTGTGCGATTTCAGATGCAAACGTTTCTCGACACATGCCAAAGAGTCGTATGTGGGATTTGCAGTTCGCGAGGTGCGCGCCTTGTCGATTGCATAGGGCTGCTGACAATACGTTCTCTCACTCGCTCAATGACGTCGTCAGATGTGCTTGGACGTCGTGTTTATTTCCCATGTCTTACAGAGTGTGGTGTCACCGCCAGACACCACACTTGCTAGGTGGTAGCTTTTAAATCGGCCGCGGTCCGCTAGTATACGACGGACCCGCGTGCCGCCACTGTCAGTAATTGCAGACCGAGCGCCACCACACGGCAGGTCTAGAGAGACGTACTAGCACTCGCCCCAGTTGTACAGCCGACTTAGCGAGCAATGGTTCACTGACACAAAGCGCTCTCATTTGCCGAGACGATAGTTAGCATAGCCTTCAGCTACATTTGCTACGACCTAGCAAGGCGCCGTATTCAATTGCTATAATACTTTTGTATCATCAAGAGCAATGTTCTACAAATTCGGATTAAAGTTAAGTATTCCAGAAGCTACGTACTTTTCTTTATAGCATTCATTACGTATCCTGTTTCAGACCTCACGCCAGCTTGCGTGAGCTTATAGCGTGCATTTCGGTCTCCTCCAACAAAACAGTGTTGGCACGTCTGCCGACACTTCTCGGAGCACCCTGTTTCTGCAAAATCTTTATGATACTTGTAAATTGTAGGCTTACTAGGAGGATCTTTAGCTTACTTGGTAAGGAAATTAATATGAACTGTTGTCGCCGACTTCGACTCTTCAAACCAAAACAGAAGCTAGCACGTTCATGCCCAGTGAAAGCAGCCATCTTCAGCGTAACTGCCGCACCGCTCCTACGGTGGAATTCGGCACTAGCAAACAACGCGAGACAAAACTTTATTTATTTCCATACAAATTGAAACTACACTCACCTCTGTAGGTATTATGAATTAATATATATGAATTTTCAGAGTTCTGAAGTCCTTTTTGAAAAACCCTGTGTTTGCTATTTGTCTGTTCTTTAAATCTAGCATGGAGAGCTGCATAGCACCAGTCTCTGGACGGAAGACCACTGCAACAACAACAAGGCTATTACACGTTAACAGTGTGAGTACAAGTGTGTGTGTGTGTGTGTGTTTGTGTGTGTGTGTGTGTGTGTGTGTGTGTGTGTGTGTGTTAGTGAGCACGTGAATGTGTGAGTGCGTGCCAGTTTACAAGTGGATGACGACTGAGTTGTTAATAGCGAGGAGGATGTCCCAAGTTGTAATGATTTCCAAAGATTTCAGAATCCCTAACAGCTAGCGATGCTCTCTGTGAGTGTCGGGCTCCCTGACGGCCGATTTCGCTAACCGAGCATTGCAGCGAATGGAGATGTGGCGTTTCCTATCTTGACAAGCAGTAAAGCGGATTTTGCCAGTAAAATTGGCCGCCTCCAGGGTTTTTATGATAGGTTTTCCTCCCTAAATCGCTGAGTCGTGACGTCACGTCTGCAAATGATGATGTTACAGGGCCCCAGCCCGCCGTCACGTGCAGCAGAGTAGAGCTGGATAGTGTTCATTATCCGACTACGAAGCGGAAATGCTTCGAGTGTTTTGGTCAGTTGTTCAATTGTATGGCTACTGATTTTTTAATTAAGAAAGCATTGCCTAGTTACGCTATATTCTACCAGCTGTGGTTAGTGACTGACGTCTGCGTGCTTTCGTGGTGAGTTAAGTGTGCATTTTCATGTGCGTGCGTGTGTGTGTGTGTGTGTGTGTGTGTGTGTGTGTGTGTGTGTGTGTCAGTACCTAGTCATGCATGTATTATGTCTCTGGAAATTGAGTTTGGCGCGGTTGCGAGTGTTTGCAGAACAGCGTGTGATTGCTGATTAAGAACAGTAACGTTTTGTTTGTTTTCTCACACGGATATTGGGTGGAGTATCATTCACTGATAGGGTGACTGCCTGGTGTCTTCTATTACCTATTCTTTTTTCAGATCGCTGACTTTGGTGAATCCGATTGAAATTCTGTATTGACTCTCTACATCAGATGCGTAGTCAGTTTATATATGGAAGAAAAGTGTTTTGCACGTCATTCTGGAAGAAAGTATCTGGAAGTCTCGCTCCTGTAGTGTGTGTAATCTTGAACAAGTATACTTGAATGTTGCTGTCGTAATAAAAACTGACTGCACCACTGCAGGTTGAACTGTCACTCGATCGGGTGCTCCTCTGTATGCGTTGTCAGAGGACGTGTGGTTTGTCGCAGCCGTGTCCGGTGGACATTGAGATTCGTTTGGCTAGGAACTATGAATTGGTTTTAAGCTTCTTGGCTGTGTATGCATTGCTCGCACGTGTATGTATCTTATGTTCTTGCTTTGTCCTGATTGTATCCGCTCTTGAGTATTCTCATGGCGTATTATGGTGTTCCTTGTGTATTGAATATATGATTCTGGATAGATTTTAAGAGCCGCCATTGTGATGGTCCCAGAATGCCTTGAATATTCTCGTCGTATGTTATTTCTTAATGTAGCTGGTGTTACTGCACGAACTTCTGTATATCTGTTTTAAGTGGCTACTTTCGTTTGATCAGTACCTGGTAATTAGGAGCAACGTGCGGTTCTTCATTAAAGTCCGCCTTTCTCAGTGGGTATCCTAACTTGTCACTCCAAAATTTATAGCAAGATCTTTTCCATCTCCAGCAGTGATAAATCAGTGTACATTGACGACTATTGGCAATGCTACCGCCGTTTTCTGGTATGCCAGTGTTTATGTTCATCAGGCTAATGCCGGTCTAGGTAAAAAGCGATGAAGTCCCCATTCTAAACTGGAAACATAGATTAAGCTAAGGCTTGTGCTGGTTATCGTTTTTGTAAGATAAATGGCTGTTGCCATACTGTAAGTGACCTTGTCATTGAAGTTAACAAACAGTAAGGTAGAGCTCTAGCCAAAGTATCTCTTTAAGGACGTTAGGTGTTCATATTTGCAGCGGTTTCCATGACTTGTTAACGAAATTTGAGTTAGCAAAATTTAAAAAAAGGCGACTGAAATAAGTTTCCAGTACAACCAGCTAGCACACGCTAACAAACAAGCGCCGCACTCCCCAACCACATCATCTGGCTCCTGGCTAAATTATGATGGATATGTATTAATGTAACTATCATTATGGGAAATATTTCCTGTCTTGGAAATATTTTCTCTATTAACCACTTAAACTGTAAAATGTAGTATCAATTGGGCACAATGCATCTGTGTGACTACCAACAATTGCTAAAATAAAACAACTGTTTAAAAATTTAAATCTGTTTTATTTCCTGAAACATTCTAGGATGAATGAAATTTAATGTTTTACTTCCATTTTATGATTATGATTCTTATTAATTTACTGTCACTTTAGGATTGTGAATCCTAATTATTTACTTTCACTTCAGGATTATCGATCTTCATTTTTAACATTTATTTTAGGATTATGGTTAAATAGGAGCACACATGAAAGTATCCTTGAAACAGGAATTTCGGCCGTTTAGTGTTCCAAGTCTTGCGACAAAACACAGCAAATGATTAAGGCTCCGCCATTTCGATTAAATAGTTGTAGTACTCTTCAACTTGATTATCTGCAGCGGCTCGAACTAGGGGTTCCGAATCTGCTAACAAACTCTGAAGCACTCCGGCGAGACGTGATTTGAATGTTTGCACTTTCAGAGCTTTCAGAACCTGAAAAAGAAGAAGAAAAAGAACATTTTACTAGTCGCCATATTTGGAACAAAATTCTGTTGAAGAAGATATATTTGAGGGTTATTAATGTAAGTTTTTTAATATATAACCAAGTGATAAGTTATAAATAAACTCTACTTATAACTGGATGATGTAATAAAATTTAGCTGTTATTGTATTTTTCTATATTATGTTCTGAGTTACACATTCTATAAAGTATCATGGGAACTATGATAAAGCTGTTACTATTTTAGGAACGCCTAGTTACTACAATATTTATACTCTAAATGATTTGCAACTTCTCTTTAATTTCCTGCTCTGTCTGCTAACAATCCATTACAATTCACTACCAGATTATTTGCAAAATGTAGACCTTTAGAAGAAAATATAAAGTCAGTGAAAAAAAGGGTATGAGACAGAAGTTATATCCAGTCCTGAGTCAAGTACATTGTTTCGGTACCCAGTTTTTCAAATGGTGCACCATGACAGTATGACACTAAGCTGTACACCATCTGCGTATGATAACTCCCGTTAGAATCTGACTAATTTACGTTATCAAGAAGAGTATAATGCTTCACTTAAACGTTAGCCTCATCAATGTCAGAGGAGACGTAAAATTAGCTAACCGTTAGCTATCAGTGTTCCGTCATACGAGAAGCATGTGTCATTTCTGAGCAATAACTCTTAAACTTTGACTACGCATCGTTTGAACGAGTGCTGTACCATCACTCCAATTAAAAGTCTGGTACCGATTACTTTAATTTGCTTCCGTACCACGACTTTACCGTAAGTAAATTATACTACTCGAATTTGTTACTTTCGAAACTGTCTGTAACACAACTACCAACTAATACAAATTGGAAATAGTATTTTTAAGAAAACTTCCTGTTAACAGTAACTAAAGTGTCGCAGTTAATAGCGCAACGCTGAACATGCAATAATCGTGTCAATGCAAGTAAAAATTCCTGAGGCTCTACGTAAATATTCAACACTAAATTATGATTGCGTGATACGCTTACCTTCAAAATTCTGTTAGCAATCATGTGCCGGATTTCCCACGAGGAATGTCTTGAATACTTCAGCAAGACGGGTATAACTGCTTCACGCATCTCCTCAGAGAGTTGTGGATATGTGGAAACGTCGATTAGTAAGCGTGCTCCCTTCTCTCGTGGGCCAGCCTATAGAAATTGACGTAAATTTCAGTTTTGTTTGACTGATCATACATAGCAAAATCTTGACATTATGACTAAAAATAACTTAAACAAAAGGACTAGTAACTTAGAACTGTATTTTAAAGTTAGCCCAAGAATGGATTACGTATCACAGCATCTCTGATCCTATACCTCACTAGAAGTTTCTCATATTATGTCCTTTTCCTCCCACAAGTGTCAACCAGTATAGTGTTTCATAAATACAAGGAGAAAACTTGATCCAATATAATTTAATATGTGTGTCCCTGCATTTTCAGAAGTGTCGTATATGTAATGTATATGGGCATACTGTCAGTAAGTTGGTTTCAGGAACGATACATGTCTAGCCACTGTCAGATATCAATATCACAACCAATTAACAATGCCAACCAGTACGGAAACTGGAAACAGCAAAGAATAAGAAGAAGAAGAAAAATAAGAAGAGGGGAAGGAAGAAAATACTATCAGGCGAATTATTTTTTCCACAAAGAGATTGTAGTAAGTTACGTTTAAATGTATGAACCAATTGAAACAGTCAGTATATTCTACAGTAGTTTCACGTGTATTTTGGTAACAACTAAATCCTTTGAATCTCCATAATTGAACGCGCACTTGATTAGTCGGAATCCAGAAAGACAGTTGTCAGTCCGGACAGTGTTGGTACATTTATGTTGCTAGGAGAATAAATGCCACTTTGATGGACGAGAGGTCTGATGAATGGATCTGAACCCCAGTTAAATATCACGAAGGTATCTGCACTGGCTTATTGCGTTGCTGGTAAATAACAAAAGGGTAGGTATATGTATGTTCTCTAAGCTGTCATTATTTTACTAGTAATACCATATCTTCTACTATTTACTCCAATGCCTTCAGTGTTCAACAAACCAACTTTGTGTCAAAGACGATTTGTGGAAAGAACTATTCAGCGTAGTTATCCTAACAACAATCAATGCGAGACATGTATGGTGAAATTATATTACCTCTTCTTCCTCCGCGTATTTCTCCAAAGCTGATGTGAAATGCGAATTGTAGGACTGATTGTCCTCTTCATTTTCAAAGTAAGCTAATGCAGTGGCGGCAATTCTTCTCACTTGCAACTTATCGTCCACGCTCAGACGATTCATAATTTTACGCAGTTCATCTGCAAAACAAAATTTCCTAATGAAGTACAGCACTACAATTTTCTAACACATTCGTTATTAGCCTCAAAAGATGAATTTCTCAACTATGCGAGTTACGTACCTCTTGCTCTCCGTGACACACGTCCATAATATGAGGACGCTAATCTACATGCCAATATCCTTGACGTCATAAATTCCTCTGCAGCTAAATCTTCAACAACCGCGACAAGGTCATCATCTATAAGTGGTTGATTACGGTTCAGAGCTAAATCTCTGTCGCAGTCGTGCTGTCCCTCCAGCTTAGTTGCTTACTCTATTGGATTCGCAGGCAACTGAAAAACGATAAGGACAAATAATTGAAAAATAGAATCTCAAGAATAGAATAAATATTAATTCATTTATTCTATTGACACTTTGTACTTCAAGTTTTCCGCAATTCTGTCGGCTATGCAAAATGATTCTATGGTTATTGGAACATCAAACAATATATGGAATTTCAAAAATATGTTTCCGCGTTGGTAAGATGCAACATGCTGCTTAAAGTACGACCTAGGAAAATATCTATACAATAAATTCCACAAACTCTAGACCCGTATCACTTACTGTCTTTTTTTTCTTTATATTTCTTGCTTTTACAAGATGTTATGAAATCATGAGGCCTGCCAAAACTTTACTTGGATAAGAGTTTAAATTTACTATCCCTATTTTGCAGAGATGGCAGGAATGTTCAGCAGATTTCAAAACCGTTAACATTGAGAAAAACAAGAATAGTTGGTTATTGTAGTGAACAGATTTATGAGGAGACGATACTCACCAGTAACAACAGAGGAACAGATTTATAAGGAAATCAGTTCATCTGTTGCTACATGTGAGTATTGTCTCCTCATTAATCTGTTCAGTATAGTAACCATCTATCACGATTTTTCTGTATATTAATGGTTTTGAAATATTTTTAAGTAATCGTTTGATTTTCTAATGAAGATACGCGAAGTCGCTGTCGCAACCAGGTTAAAGTAAAATGTAGTAACAACCACTTGGCTGTATTATACAACTCATATTGTAGCACGGTTGCCGTCTCATAGCCAAGTTAAAAATTGTGTGCTTAGTATTTGTCGTTTCATTGTTCATAGACTCTGCATTTACCGCTTCAAAGCTCGGCTCTGTTGTATGAGCCTGCTGCAATAAACTTGGCTGCCTTACATCAACACAATGTTAGGCTGGCTGCAGGCTGTGTGTCTACGAGCCCTCCTTGTGAGGTTCAATAATGCTGTTGATGAGCCACTATATCACTTTGGACGGCGACACCTGAATGTGCTTCTCCTCGTCACGTGTGCCTGGAGCCATATTTCATTTACTTTTTCGAAACCGCGCTATTTATATCGGATTATATACATAACATCTTTTATTAATGAACGGTTAACACTGCATAGAAACGTACAAATCTACTCTTGTTTATTCGTCGATCATCCGGCTCCAACGCCTTACTTGTATCTCGTCTTACGTCTTGGTCATCACCAGAATACTGTGTTTATTCTCTTAATTCTAAGCTAGTAAGAGCCACTGAGTTGTAGAATCGAGTATCTTTTATCTGTTTAGGAACATGTTCCCTATAGTTTTATTTTCCTGCAAGCTATTCTCACCACCTGGAAGGATTTGCAAGGGAGGTTTTACCCCTGGCTAAAGATGTGTTTCTACATTAATCTACCAGCTACACGCAGCTATTTGTTTCAACAATATTAATAGTGAATTAGTATATCTTGTTTACCATTAGTAGTTACCACTCAGAAAAACTGCGATGGTGTGTCGCCTGATACACTGATTGTGACTTACGACATACAAATTATTCTCTCGCAGGTTATCAAGTAGGATTTCGTCACATTGTCAATTACTGTCGATTCCCAATGGCACAGAACGAAGACACAAAATGTCTTTCGACCTGCAGTGTAGAGACTGTCTATCGCAGTTGCAATAGGGGCTAAGTGAATACCTCAGTTTCCAGTAAGCAAAATCTCCGTTCAATAGTTGGTCCTTGCACTCTACCGATTGCGCATGGTATCTCTGCGTCATCACAAAATCGGATTCCCGTGTTTGTTAATACCTTGCTCGACTTTTCTATACATTTATGGATTGATTGACTGATTCATTCATTTATTCGTCCACTTGATTATTTCTCCAATCCAAGATTCTGAATTAATTTTTTTACAGTGGCAGCAATACCTGCAAATAATTCGGTAAAGTAAAAGAAAATGAAGGGACGCTAAAGCTGTATGAGGTCCTTTGCTCCATTCCACACATTGTGACAGTCAAATATTTCCATACTTGCAGTTCCACACCGATTTAAAGTGAGAGTATAAATTTTCTGTATCAGTCCTAACGTAACGGTGACTCACTCACACCTGAGAACTCTTAATTGTCCTTACATGTAAATAACAGTCCTTATTGACACGTTTGTTCAATTTCCTATATGACAATGTGAAACGAGAGGTATATTCAGTGAAACCTACATCGACATATCTTCATATACCGTAATTTAAAGATTCTGTAAGCTTAGCTCGGTTAGGTATGATGTAATAGCGTCGTATGGCTAACCTGTGATTCCTCTCTCGTCACATCCTTGAAGTAGAATTCCTCTTCCCCTGGGTCGTTATCGGAAGTGCGCCTCTTCCTCTGGTAGAGGCAGCCAAAACAGCAGTCCAGCTCCTTGCGGAACAGACGGCTCAACACACGACAAAACATCTGATACAGAAAAGTAAACAGTCTTACGAAGTGTTTAACAACACTTAGACATTGCTGATCTACAGTATCACAACGCAGAATCAGTCCTGTTACCTCTAAACAGTGAAATACCGTGAGACATAGAAATAACCAGAGATGCTAGAAACTTTTTCCTCTCGTGATTACAACCTTTAGAACAATACAGGTATCGTCTCTCTGTTAAAGTAGTCACACAAATGACGAGATTCATCTAATTTCGGTATACTGTCAAATTGTTGACACCAGTTTATCCAAGTCTCCCAGTATCTAGACTAGCTCTCCCAGAGAATGTTCGGTCTAATCCACATATTTCACTGTTGTGATAAAATACGAAATACAACTAATAACACACGTCTGCGACAAAAAACTGCATAGAATTTCTTAACATTTTGCTATAGATTTTGACCTCACAATAACATCAGATAGGTTTTTATGTATATTGCAGTATTTATGTTCATTAGTAATAAAACAATGTGGTTTTTTAATCTAATAATTATTAAAAATTATATCAATTATAATCAATAAAATAAACTTAAATTTAAAATGTTACAGTGTTAACTATTCTTTGTTACTACTTGCAGGTTTTACCGTAAACTCCTTGGCGCCAGAAGCAAATGCAAACAATCTTATTGTTCAGTTTTATCGTGTTGCGACAAGTCAAGCGACGATTTGTATATCGCATGAAATGAAGAGAAACTCTCAGTAGACGTATTGCTATTCAATTGAACAGTGCTGTAGTTTCTGTCTAGTCATTATTGAAGCAACAGAATTAGTTTGCAAGGAACCATGTATGGCCCTGGTGGAATCAACAATAGAAATGGAACTGGAAGTAATCATCAATAAAACCAAATACACGCGAGTAATACGACCAGAACTAAATATGGGATTATAAATTATCCAAGCACCAATATAATCTGCTAGAGATTTTGTCTATCGGCGTAGCCACCTGCCTAATAAATCCTTTTCTCGACTGGCCCACTACTAAAAGGTTGTGCTATTTCTCCAAACAGTTTTTGTTACATCTGTGGTGAATACATTATTAAAAGTCATCAGAGAAACATAAGTGATTTTGTGAGGTAAGTTTATTTTGCTTACTTTAAATTAAAACTTTGTGATCAAGATAAACCGTGGGCCCCGCATAAGGTGTGTAGATGATGTGAAGAAGAACTTCGTTTGTGGTTTAATGGTAAGAAAAAAGCATTTAGATTTGGAATTCCTATGATATGGTGTGAGCAGAAAAACCATACCGCTGATTGCTACTTCTGTTCAATTGACGTAAAGGGATTCAATTCAAAAAACAAAAGAAGCATAAGTTATCCTAACCTTGACTCAGATATACATCCAGTACCCCGTAGCTCTGAAATACCTATCCCACAGCCACCTTCCAGTTTGGATGAATACTCAGGAGAGTTGGAGGACGAAGTTACATTACCTCTTCAGGGCGAATGAAGCTCAGATTTTTCTTCAGACGAAGATGTAAGGACGCAACTATTTTTTCAAAGTGAGGTCAATGATCTAGTAAGAGATTTAGTTCTTTAAAAGATGCAGAAGAACTGTTAGGTTCCAGATTAAAAAATAAAAACTATTTATCTTCTGGCTTCTCATTTTCACGGCACAGACATCGAGAAAAATAATTAAATCAGTTTTTCTCAAGAGAAAGAAATTTAGTTTTTTTTCCATTGATGTGGAAGTACTCATGCATTGCTTTGATATTCAGTATGACTCATCTGAATGGCGCCTATTCATTGATTCATCCAAAACTAGTCGTAAGTAGTATTATTGCACAATGGAAATAAATTTGCATCGCATCCAATGGAACATTCTGTGCACATGGACGAAAACTATAACGATTTGGCCATTATCCTGGAAAAAATTAAATATCAGGACCATCAATGGATGGTTTGTGGTGACTTCCAAATACTCACGACGCTTTTGGGTCAGCAGGAGGTAGGCTATACTAAATACCCATGCTTCTTATGCTTGTGGGATAGCAGACCAAGAGAACAGCACTGGACTAAAAGTGATTGGTCACCCAGAGAAAATTTGAAACCTGATGAGAAAAATGTTATCAGTACTACTTTGGTACCACCAGAAAAGGTTTTATTGACCCCTCTCCACATCAAATTGGGGTTCATGAAACAATTTGTAAAATCTCTACAAAAGGATGGGGACTGTTTTAAATATCTATATACAAAATTCTCAAAGCTGTCAGAAGCAAAGTTGAAAGAGAGAGTTTTCACTGGCCCCTACATATCAAAACTTTTAACCGACACCCTTTTTGTGGACAGTATGAATGAGAAGGAAAAAGACGCTTGGGTGTCGTTCAAGGATATAGTGCGAAAGTTTTTGGGAAATACTAAGGATCCTGACTACAAGACCATTGTTCAACGGATGCTAGCAGCATAAGAAGCTCAAGATTGCAAGATGAGCTTGGAGTTCCATTTTTTTACACTGCCACATAGACAGTTTTCCTGATAACCTGGGAGCTTACAGTGAAGAACAGGGGGAGCTGTTTCACAATGATGTCCGTGATATCGAGAGAAGGTACCAAGGAAGATGGCATGTCACTATGCTTGTTGACCACTGTTGCATGCTTAAGCGGGAAACTAAAGATGGAAAGCGGAAAAGTCTTAGCGAAGTATCAAGGAAAGGAAGAAAAGGTTTTATTAGAAACATGAATAAGTATAATATCGTTACTATATGCCTCAAAATAAAGTTTCATTGGTCGTAAACAAGTATTATGATTAATAATTTTGAATAAACGAGTGCTTTTACCAATTCTTTGCGTCTGAATTTGCAAAAAACATGTGACAGAAAAAAATGGACATCACTTTTGAAATCTGCGCATTCTAAAACATATAATTCTTTAAAAATATCTCATGCAGCTGGCAAAAGAATTTTTTTTCAAACCTGTGGAATAAACCATGCAAGCTCGCACAATTTCCCGTGACAGTGTTACCAGCGATGCGAGAAAAGATCGATGATTTCCATAGTTTTATCGATGGGAACACAGACCCTTTCTTTAATGCACGTTTAGAAAACACTTGCGCCAACTATACTACGGTCTCTACAAATGTCTCTTGTAGTTAGTGGACTACCGAGATCGGAAACGATGCTGTGTATTCCTCAACAGCATGTTTATCATTGAACTCTGAGCGGGCTGCGTCTCTTTTCAAATTTCTGGACTCAAACAGAGAAACAAGTAATGACAGCATTAGCCGGCAATAAAATACACGGCAGATGTCGCTTACCGCGTAAGAGACGTAGTCTTTCCAGGCAAGCACGAACAGATTCGTAAGCAGCGAATCAACTCTTTCGTATAACGCCTCAGACTGTTTCCTAGCAACGTCGCTCGTCGCCTCCAGCCATTTCCTATTGTTGACAGATTTGGTGGCCACCGATTTATGTAGTGGAAAGAGCGCTTTTTCGTCGCACATTGATCTTTCAATCTACATGTCACAAACCATCACTGTTTGAGATCGTTATATAAATGAGGTGAACGGAATAAACAAGAAAATGTAGTTTCTTTGTCCTTCGTATTTGAAATGCACAGTTGGTGTTAGATTAATGACTGCATCATGTAGTCATATTTGTGACCTTCAATTGAAATCTTTCATCTTCCACAGCAGTATCGGTTGTTTTGCTTCCTAGGTTGTAATTTTCCCGTGTTTTTGTTTTTATTCGAAATAGTGAAACCATACAAGGTGAATACCATTGCCCCGCAAGAAATAAGATGAACTGTACAGGGTACCTTCCAGGAACAGAAGTGTCCTATGCAATACAGCGGCCACAATAGTGAACTCATATTTGTTGTGCTATTTGTAGTCAATCAAAGCATTGAACATCTGAGAAAACTGGTGACACTACAAAATGATGATAGTATGGAAATTAAGTGGGGCATCTATGTAGGCAATAAATGCTACTATGGCCACGCCGCTCCACTTAAGTCTAGAGATCAGTCACGAAGAACAAAAAGTGAACTGCAAAAAACTTTAAGAAACTCAGTATTAACATACGGCCCAGAAACCTGGACACTGACACAAAGAGCTAATATGATGTTTTGAACGAATCTATGATGTTTTGAACGAACTTTCAGGCACCTAACGAAGATGGAGCATGGTGTAGACGATATAATTTTGAACTCCACATGCTATATAAGATCTTAAAATCGTAAAGTTTATTAAAAAGAACTGCCCTAAAGATTTCGGCCTTGTTTCTTGTCATAGAACATGAGAAACCCACAAAAATAGCGCTGCTACAAACTCTACTTGACGAAGAAGGAAGACGAAGACTTCTATACATGGATGACATACTATAAGATTTAAAAATTATTGGTGTCTTGGCATGAAAACGGAAGTTTCTGGACAGGGGCGAATGGATTCGTGTCCTAGAGCACGCCGAGTCTTATCCAAGTCTGTAGACGCAGGAAGAAAGAGAAGACAAGTTCTTCGTAGCTTTTTCTATTAATATTCAAACAACGTCTCTCTTTAGTTTCAATAAAGATAAGGAACATTCCAGAAGTCGGTCATCCGGCAGTCTCATTGGGTCATGGCTCTAATATTTTATTTTATTACTCGGATAAAGCAACAGAAAGAAGTAATGCATGAGTATCAGGCCGTTGTCAGAAAAGTACATTGCCCCAGAACAAGACAATAAGGTCATACCGCAACATGATTTGCTACTGTATAGCTCTGTGATCATTTCAGCGGCTCAGTTAAATTCCCATAGAAGTAGTGTTCTCAATATGCGTTTTGCAATAAAGTCTAAAAATTGATAATTAATTGTTTGTTAAGTTGCTTCATCGGAGTTCTACAAACTTTTGTATCTCGGCGAAAGCGCTCTTCAGGTCGTCAATGCCAGAACCACTTGTTAGGATATCAAATTACAGCAGCATAGCATAAAGGTAAGCAAAGTTTATTCGATCTGCTATGATAATTCTCTCGGACATCGCAATTTCTTTCTTGCGTTATATTTGTTCAAATGGCTCTGAGCACTATGGGACTAACATCTGATGCTCTCAGTCCCCTAGAACTTAGAAATACTTCAACTTAACTAACCTAAGGAAATCACAGACACCTAAGCCCGAGGAAGGATTCGAACCATCGACCGTAGCGATCGCGGAATTCCAGACTGAAGCGCCTAGAACCGGTCGGCCACACTAGCTGCCGTTACATCTGTATTCGTACCATCTATTTCTATCCGATAACAAATTTATGGGGATCATAAATAAAGCTTTCTTTAAAGCGTTGCCCGAAATACTAATAACTCTCGTCGAAACCTCCTCTGGTACACTACTTAAATAAGTAAGAACACTACTGTACGCTTCGTACACATTACCATTATTATATGTGAAACTCGTCTCAAAAATAAATAAATACCTACCTACCTCCCTACCTACCGTGTGACGAGGGCCTCCCGTCGGGTAGATAGTTCGCCTGGTGCAAGTCTTTCGAGCCGGCCAGAGTGGCCGAGCGGTTGAAGGCGCTACAGTCTGGAACCGCACGACCGCTACGGTCACAGGTTCGAATCCTGCCTCGGGCATGGATGTGTGTCATGTCCTTAGGTTAGTTAGGTTTAAGTAGTTCTAAGTTCTAGGGGACTTATGACCACAGCAGTTGAGTCCCATAGTGCTCAGAGCCATTTGAGCCATTTGAGCCAAGTCTTTCGATTTGACGACACTTCGGCGACTTGCGCGTCGATGGGGATGAGATGATGATGATGATTAGGACAACACAACACCCAGTCCCTGAGCTGAGAAAATCTCCGAGCCAGCCGGGAATCGAACCAGGGCCCTTTGTATTGACAGTATGTCGCGCTGACCACTCAGCTACCGGAGGCTGACTCTAAAATTTATGATATGACATTAAAGTATCCGGTGAGTCATTCGCTTCAGTCTGGAACCGCGTGACCGCTACGGTCGCAGGTTTGAATCCTGCCTCGGGCATGGATGTGTGTGATGTCCTTAGGTTAGTTAGGTTTAAGTAGTTCTAAGTTGTAGGGGACTCATGACTTCAGATGTTAAGTCACATAGTGCTCAGTGCCATTTTCTTTTAAACTAGTACCCAACCATGCAAGATCAGGCTTTTACCTACATCAATTTTACCTGGGAGGCGATAAACGTATCAAAGATTCCCATTTTTCCATCTATGAGAACATTTAAGCTCTTTCGTAACAAACAACTAACAAATACTTCAGCCAACGATACTGCAGTCTCTACGAATGGCAGACGCAGATAGTGGTCTACCAAGACAGGAAACGATGCTATGTATTACTCAACAGCGTCGTGTATAATAGAAACTTAAGCGGGCAGTGTTTGTTTTCAAATTTCTAAACTCAAACAGAGGAACAAGTAATGTCACCATTAGCCAGCAATAAATGAACAGATGGCGCTTACCGCGTAAGATACGTAGTCTTTCCAGGCAATCACGAATAGATTCGTAAGCAGCGAATCAACTCTCTCGTATAACGCCTCAGACTGTTTCCTAGCAACGTCACTCGTCGGCTGCAGCCATTCCCTATTGTTGACAGATTTGCTGGCCACCGATGTTATGCATTGGAAAGAGTGCTTTTTCGTCGCACGATGATCTTTCAATCCACATGTCACAGACCCTCACTGTTTGAGATCGTTATATAAATGAGGTGGACGGAATAAACAAGAAAATGTAGTTTCTTTGTCGTTCGTATTGGAAATGCACAGTTGGTGTCAGAATAATAACTGCATCAAGTAGTCATATTTGTGACCTTCAATTGAAATCTTTCACCTTCCACAGCAGTGTCGGGGTTGTTTTACTTGCTAGGTTGTAACTGTCCCGTGTTTCTGTTTTTACTCGAAATAGTGAAACCATACAAGGTGAATACCATTGCCCTGCAAGAGATAAGATGAACTGTACAGGGTACCTTCCAGAAACAGAAGTGTCCTATGTAATACAGAAGCCACAATAGTGAACACATATTTGTTGTGCTATTTGTAGTCAATCAAAGCATTGACAACTAGTGATTGGTTTTAGAACAATATGTCCAAGGATACATCGTATCCTAGTAAAAGGGAAATACCTTAACTATAGTCCGCTAAATGCACATACCACGCCACTACTGACTTGCCGGTGAAGAGAAGAAGGCCTTGTACGAGAAACTGGAGCTAGCTTATCATCAGTTTCCAAGAAAAGATTTTCAGTGTGTGGTAGGACACATGAATGGTAAGACAGGGGAGAAGCGAGACTTCCTTCGTGCTATTGGTTTTCACAGTCTCTCTGCAGAAACTAATATCATCTGACTATGGCTCATAAATTATGCTGCATCACGTAACATGTTTGTAGCAGAGGTTGCAGCATACCAATGACATAAAATGGCATTTGTGTAACCACATCACAATACTAGGAACCCAGTTAATCTTCTATTAATAGGTACCAGTCTTAGATCTGATAGGGAGTAACTAGCCTACACCAAGTCACCTGGCAATCACATCTTACCAGCGGAGTTTATTAAGTGTGAATAAGAACTTCTAATTAGATGCATGCACGCCCACATTGCAGATATATTGGCGTAAATAGTCACCCCAGATGAGTGGAAAAAGGTAGTCACATCCGCCGCACATAAGAAAGGGACATCCTGGAATGTACAAACTATAGGGGAATTATATCATTATACACCGCATATAAAATATAATCCTCGCTGCTCTGTATCTATGTAAAATCTTTTGTAGATAAAGTAATTGGGTGACGTCAGGGAGGCTTTACATCCCGCAAAATAGCTATTGAGCAGATGCGCATCCTGAGGCAGATTCTAGAAAAAAAAGGGAATACATTACAAAAACACATCACATTTCTGTTGATTTTAAAGTAGCATATTACACCGTGAAAAGAAATAAACTATTGACGCCACGAATGATCTGAGCATACCACGACAGTTAATACACCTCGTAAGTTTGACCATAGCAAAAGTGGTATGTACAGTACGGATACAGGGGAATTTAACACTAAGTTTTGAAACTAACTGTGGGCTGAGGGAAGGGGTTGCACTCCCACGTATGCTTTTCACCAAGCATGGAGAAGGTAATAACAACAGCTCAAATCAACACAACAGGCGCAGTATACAACAGAATGGTGCAGGTTCAGGCCTAAGCTGATAATGTGGGTATTATTGCAAGAAGAGAACTTTCTGCTAAAGAAACATATAGGGCACTGGCGTAAGCAGTAAGAGAAATTTAACTGGGAGTGAACATCAATAAAACTAAACGAAATACAGTATTAGAAACTCACCAGGTGCCAATAAAATGTTTTAGTGAATTTTTCAATTTGGGAACGCTGATAACATAAAAAATGATATTAGTATGGAAATAAAGTGGTGCATGCGCGTTGGTGATAAATGCAATTATGGGGTGGCCCCACAACGTAAGTCCAGAAAGCTGTCCCCAAGAGCAAGATCTCAATGTATAAAACATTAAGGAGTTCAGTTTTAACATATGGCTCAGAAACCTGGACATTGATACAAGATTGTGAAGAGGTAATTGGATGTTTTGAACGAATAATGCTATGCAAAATCTATGGGCCAGACAATGAAGATTGTGCTTTACAGACTATATAAATACCTTGAAATCTCAAAGTTCATTAACCCCTTCAGGTCTTTTGCCTACAATCGTGTAACTTTTACTGTGTCTTAGCTGCAGTAGAAGTATTTTTTTCCAAATGGAAAGCTGAGGTACACATTAGTGAATGTTCAACAATTTCATCAAGTGCAAGTCCTGCCAACTGTTGGATATCGCTATGAAAATATCAACAAATAAATGTAGCAGTGCGCAGCTGCTCATGACCACCAGAATACAAGAATGTGATTGATCAGCTATATTCCACTGTATAATTGATGTTGTTACTTTTGTTTCACTTGGTAATTATTGAATGATCATTTTACTGTTTATTACAATAGATGATATTTCGTAATTAGTTATTTTAATCCATTAAATGAAGAAAAGTGTATAACGTATATTTTGAAAATAGGTACATATTTCTGAGACAATCTAGCGTCTAAAAATCATTAAAAATAACCAGAGAGCATTATTACATACAGAAAAATTTTCGTTCCTATAGAAAAAATTCAGTTCTGAAAGGATTAAAATAAACAGCATGAAATGGGTCGGCCATGTTTTCCTCATGGGACATGAGAACCCCACAACCTTAGAACTGCTACAAAAACTAGTCAGCAAAGAAGCTGGGAAAGATAATCGTTTCGTTACTTGGCTGACATACAATAATATTAAAAAATTATTGGTGGCAGTGGATGGAGACGCAAGACACTGGACAGGGACGAATGGAACACGTCAAGACTCATCAGGAGTTGTAGAGCTAGGAAGAAGAAGTTTCGTTCCCTGCAGATTTTTCTATTAACAGTCAAACCAAGATTCTCTTTAAGTTTCAACAAATGTCAGAACCCTACCACAATAAGATCTTTTTTGAGTCCCTATGAGTCATTGATCAACTCTTGTATTTCATTAGCGGATAAAAAGCAACAGAAAGATGTAATGCAGGAGGATCAATTCGTTGATCAGAAAATATGCTACCCTAAAAAGAATCGACATATTGTAATATGAAATGCAAAAGTTTACTTTCGTGTTCGTTTCAGCGGCTCTGTTAAATTTCCTTACAGCAAATGTTTTCACTAGGTATTTTTTAACACTGCGTAAAATTTCAAAATTAATCGTGCGCAGTTTCGGCTTACATAGAATCCTACAAACTTTTGTTTCCTGCAGTAAGCGCTAAAAATGGCTCTGAGCACTATGGGACTTAACATCTGTGCTCATCAGTCCCCTATAACTTAGAACTACTTAAACCTAACAACGATAAGGTCACCACACACATCCATGCCCGAGGCAGGATTCGAACCTGTGACCATAGCGGTCACGCGGTTCCAGACTGAAGCGCCTAGAACCGCACGGACACATCGGACGGCCAGTACGCACTCCTGAGTTCGTTAGCGTCAGAACCACTTTTAATGTAATCAAACTGCTGCAGTTTAGCAAAAAGTTCAACAGATTTAAGGACGTCTTCTATGATGGCTCTCTTGGACAGTGCGATTTCTTTTGTACCCATATCATCTGTTTCTATCCACTATGCAATTCATTGGGGTTATAAATAAAAGATTCCTTAAAGATTTGCTGGATGTACCAGTACCTCTGCCCAAAGCTCCTCTGACGCTCTATTTAGGCCAGTAGAAGAAAACACTGTAGGTCTAGGACACTACACTATTACATCTGCAGAACTCCTGTCTTTAATGAATGATTCGAAGTGGAACTTCACAGTGACTCAGTTTGATTCAAATATGAAACGGCGAAACCAAAATTTAATGGCAAATCCAAATAATAATAGAACATTGTAATACATTACCTAAATGAGAAGGGAAATATGCCGAAAAGAGGATACACAATTATTTTGTGTCTGATAGAACATCATTTGTGTAATCAATATGATCAGTCAGATGCCACACTGAATTAGCTCCACACGTTGCAATCAAATTTAAATTAGTGTGTCGTATCATAACTACAGCCGCTTGATAAGGTACATTATTATTAACATGTGCAATCAGATAGGAACGGTTAGCTGCATCATAGTATATTCAGTTTAATCAATATTTTTCACTGTCATGATAAAACACGAAATGCATCTATTAACAAACCATCCAAGTTTAGACATTTTCCTCCATCGATGTTACCAATGACACGAGAAAGATATCGATGATTTCCGTCGTCTTATCTAAGGGAAAAGTTAAGGTCCCTTCTTAACGCAGACTTAAAAAATTATTGCCTCAACGATACAGCGTGCACTACAAACCTCACACACCACTACTACACTACCGAGTTATGAAATGAATCTGCGTATTCCTCAACTGCATCCTGTATCATTGAACGTTGAACGGTCTGTGTATGTTCTCAAATCTGGCATTCAAACCGAGATAAAAGCAAACACAGCGTTAGCCGACAATAAAACAAAAGACAGTTGACTCTTACCGCGTACGGTTCGTAGTCTTCCACACAAGCACGAAGAGATTCTTAAGCAGCGAATTACCTCTTTCGTTTTACGCCTCAGACTGTTTCCAAGCAACGTAATTCCTCCAGCCATTGCCTATTGTTGACGGATCTGCTGGCCACCGATATTGCGTTACTTTCCACACGGCACTGGCTGTCACTGTTTGACACCGTACTACAGATGACACAAACGGAATAAGTAATAAAATGCAATTTCATTCTTTTTCATATTTGCAATACAGTGTTGGTGTTATTTACAGTAGTTACAATAATATCAAGTACTCATTATTTAATAGAGATCCTTGAATTTAAATAACTCATCTTCGACAGCAAAGTCGATTGCTCCATATTCTTTGTCGTAATCGTTTTCCCGAGTTATTATTTGTTTTCGTCGCTTTACCTTCGTTAGAAGTTCCTTTCTACTTTTGGAAGGCTGTCGTAAAAAGAAATACATTACAGTAAAACCTAGAAATATGTTGATTTTTGTGATACTGACTCAAACAAATGACCGAACCCTTCCCTACTTCCATAAGAACACACTTGCAGATGTACTTACTCAATACTGTTATTATACACATCGTTTGGCAAACGACGATTATAAAAGATTTACTGAAACCTGCAATGCGAACAGAAGAAAACATGTACTTACTTATAGCTGTACGGATGCACAGATAATGTGTGTCTCTCTTCTCCTTCTGTGACTTTGTATTTCTGTCAACTACTCGTAATGGTTTGTATTGTTTCACGTTTGTTCCATGAGTCTTCGTCGTTATACTCATATCTTCATTAACCCATGTCCTGATCGATTGTTTGAGAACAAAATAAAGGAATTTGTATATGCTGCAAATTCACCGTCATGAGTGAAAACAAACACTGAATATACAATGCAGATATTTCAATTGGTGACTGAGTACGTCGTACTGAACAACATTACATCACTATTTATTTCGTTTACTGATTTGTTAGTGCCTCCAGCTACTTGTGGCAAGGGCAAGCCATTACTGTATATTTTTCCTGGGCAGCAGGTCACCTGTCGGAGTGTCGGCACATTGGCTATTAACGTTAGTCTACACTCAACTTAGTAGAGCAGCTACAGACATGCCGGATACATTTTCGGCAACAACGAATCGTATGCTGTGGACTCACAATTTTACGTGTTGGCCAGCTGATATACTGTCAGTGCAAGGAGCTTTCTGTCGAACACATAAGTTTGAGCATAAACTGATTCTGTCGCTCGTCAGCTCGTAAAGTCCTAGACGCTGGAGGGGAATTGTAAGTTATAGCATCGCTACATGCAGTAAATATTATTGGCACTTTTCTGTAGTTGTTTCAAAGCCCGACAGAGGTATCACGTGAAGCTGTCGAGCAGGTATGAGTAAATATAACGTTTGCTTCCATAATCCACTTGAACAGAATGTAAATCGAGATTTGACATAAAGTTACGCTCCTTACTTTTGATTGTAAAAATCATCGCGTAAGATTCCTAGTTTTTCTGTATCTTACTACCTCTATTGATTTTCTCGTTTACAGATTGAAGGGTATCGCAGCAGACATTGGAGAATCTGTCTGTCCCTAAAACATTGAACGGAATCCGACATGTCAGTGGAAGATCTCGCATATTTCAATTTTGGTACTGATTTGCAATGAGTATTCACAAACGTAAAGGAAATGTATGGCAAAGTTAATTATATCACATAACATACTGTCGATAAATGGTTCTATGTAGCAATACTTAGCTGTGAGCCATCGTTCACTTTACCGTGTTGCTGGCTCTTGTTTTTTATATAGTTCTAGTGTACACGGTATACCTTGCGGGGTAATTGCACATTTGTTTTTATCCATCGCTTGTCCAATATCCGTAACTGGAGTCATTGGGATAATGTACCACATTTAACAAAGAATGTGAACATTTATTTCTCCGTTATATTACGTGGTGATCTTAGTGAGGACTATCTTCACAAAACGATTCCTCAGATGATAGGAATCAAAAAAGGATCAGACGGACATATAGAAGAAAATGCGTGGGTCATATGCAACCGACGATTTACTAATTCATTATGCTAATACAGTCCAATTCAGTTAACGACATGTTGTGAAGAGAGTACGGCTAGACGTGATGTTCCAAGTGGCGTCCATATGTCATTTTACTCGCTCAAAGACAACACAGAAGTGACTGACACACACGTTCAAATGTGCCATAAAGCAAACGACTGATGTCTCAGGCAGCAAAGGTTCGTTGTTCCAGTTCCTGCACGTTCAGAGTGGGTCCCGCATATACACCTTTCATGTGCTCACACAGGTAGAAATATATAGGTCTGAGATCGGGCGACTTGGAAGGCTATGAGAATGGACCACCTCATCATTTCTGTTGGCCAGGTTAGAGATGATGGAGGCACCCCCCACGAAAATGCGGAACTGATCTGTAGCACGAACATGTAGTAGCCACATTACCCTTCATAAGACCAGAGTCACGACTTCCAATCCACTTGCTCGTTTCACTAAAATCATCAACATGAATTTTACTATAAGAGTGAATGATTAACTGTCACTTGCGCTAGATCTACAGTAAAGTAAAGTTTTAACGTTGAACGGCATTACCTTTTTAGTAACGGATTAACGATAAGCGAAGTTAACTTTGTGACTAACGTTGCGGTACACAGATATGTTACAGAACCGCATCACCCCTAGCCTATGGGATAAATACCTGCTGGAATATACGACGTTAATGAAGGATGGCAGCAGACCGTATTATTCGTTTCGGACCTCTTGATAAGTATGGGGGTGTGATTACGCATGTCAATCACATCGCGATTACGGGCAGCATGGGGCTCACGCCTGAGCCTCAGGACGTGCGCTAGCAGCGCATGTCGGGTGTTTCAAGCGTCAACTTCGCGTCTTAATATCTCGGGATGTAATGAGAATATTGCGATGCAATCAACTCCATTGTGTATGTGCCTTGTCATGCTATGGATTGCAGAAGAAAAAATATTGGAGGTCCATTTCAAAAAACATAAGTTTGTTTTAAAAAACACATATGCTTTCGTTTCAGAATGTTTCTTGCAACTCACACTTGCAGCTGATCCATGGTCAGTTTACAACTATTTGATGGTTGACGTCTGTCACTTGCCGCTATACTGTTGCCATATCGGCTGCCGGCTACCGCTCAGTTATGGGTGACACACAAACACGGGTGGTGCGTCACAAATGCTGTGAATGTGTAACGTGGAGCAACGTTGGAAGTGGCCACTTTGAGGTGTGTCGGAAATGGGAGATGCTCTGTCGACTGCTGATTGCAAGCGACAAATGACTGAACTGAGGCAGACGATGAGTTCTGTCGCCCTGAATTTAAACTCATGTTCAAAGGTAACCACAAAATCGTCATGTGCGATACATCCGAGGAAATGTCAGTCAAAAATCTCCCCAAAATCACGATCGCTTTGTTCACGACAATTAAAGGTAGCTTTTTAAGAAGACACTGGCGACGGGAACAATTCAGTTTCAGCACTAGAAGCAAACCGTAATTTTTCGCTATCATTGGTTACCCGACACCTTCCTCACACTGGCTACACGAGCTGCCCGGCTTACCTACCGACGAGCAGTTCTTTTTGGCAGTCGGTTAGACGTTACAGGTGACACAGGCAGACCCCAGATGCGACATAGAACCAGAAATTTAAAAAAAATCATGTGGACCAATTAATCGAATAAAAATGAAAGTAATATTGTAACTCTCTTAGTTCGATTTTGTGAAAAGAACTGTTACATTTCACGATATTCGAGGCTGCTGCCTTCTTCACACATCAAATTAATACGCCAACCATTGCGATACGGCTACAGTATTTATACTTAAGACTGTTGTGACCCAGTCGGAAAGATAAACTGGAGCCTTAAAAAGTTCTGTTTCACGCTGTATTGTGAGAAGCTTATCTAACGTAAACCTTTCTCTGTGAGGATGTCAACTATATATGCGACGCTGAATCACATCTTGAAGTATTCTGTTGTGTTTGTTTAATGCTGTGTAAGGAACATGTGTTTTGCCATTGTGTGTGTGCGTGCGTGTGTGTATGTATCTATGTGTGTGTGTGTGTGTGTGTGTGTGTGTGTGTGTGTGTGTGTTTGTGTGTGTGGGTTTGCATGTGTGTTGCTTTTGGTGTGGCTATCATGTGTGGTGAAATACGAAATAAAAGCGGCAGTCCCATGGTTCGTGATTCAAATGCATCAAGAAATAATGACGGAGAAGGAAGTCAAAGTGAACTGACAAATTTTTGTGACGGAAAACGGCGAACGATTCGGGTATGATGGTGAGCGCTACGATTGCACGAAACCAGCTCCAACGCTTGAAGTGGCAATATCAAGTAATTTTACTCGGACTATGGTGTACCAGGAGTCCCCTCGAAGTTATAGTGTGCCTCTAGTGTTACTAGGTAGTTACCCTCGTCGAGTAATTTCACAGAACAGTTGTCAGGCTAATGGGTCAAGTGATTCTTGTTGTGCACTAAGCCAACAGCTATTAAGTGTTCACTGTACCCCTTATATTACTGTCTTCAAAGTTTAGTAATTCCGAACAGTGCACCTACCCATCCGTAGCACTGGGCTGTATTTATCAGACCACTGTTACCTAGTGGCACAGTTGTTATTTAAACACCCACACACACTGTTGTAAACAGCCACACCTGGCACTATTCGTGAACGTAAAATTGTTCCTTAACTGATTAAGTGTTGGTTTTTGACGTGACTTAAATTTATACTGATTTCTTTCCTTAGTGCTGACACTACATTTCCCTAGGATCGCGTTTCTAGCCTCATGTTCCTATGAAGTTATTGCTCCTTATACTCTCAGGAATCCTTTCCTGCAGCTTGTCCCCATTTAACAAAATCACTCTGTATAAATTACAGTTTAAAACTTTTACTACGTCGACATTCCACCACATAACTTCTGTGAAATTGAGTGTGTGTGTGTGTGTGTGTGTGTGTGTGTGTGTGTGTGTGTGTGTGTGTGTGTGCGTGTGTGTGTGTGTATGTGTGTGTATGAGTTTAATTTAAGACATTGTGTAAACAGACAATATGCCTGAGTGCGTCTAAGTCAACTTTGATAATTGACCTCCTAGTGGAAGCTGAAGAAATACCTTACGATTTAGATTGAAATACCTTACGGCCAAACTGCTACTGAAGCAACGAGAAAACCATTTACCACAAAGTTATTGCTTTTCCCGAATCCACCAATGCCATCTTCTACATTTTTCTATAACACCAACCTTCAAAAGTATTTATTCTCGGCTTTTCTGAAGTATTTACAGCCCAATTTCAGACAAACGCTTCCAATGAAATCATCCTTATAGCTGCCCATAATTGCGAAAGTGTTGCGTGTGGAGGACCTGTGGACGAACTATCCTCTCGATTATATCATAAAAATGTTCGATGGGACCCATGTCCTGGGATATGGGTGGCCAAATCATTCGCTCGAACTGTCCAGAATATTCTTCAAACTGTCTCGAACGGTAGTAGCGCACTGACATGACATCGTTTTTTTTGGGGGGGGTGGGGGATGTGAAGTCTATGAATAACTACAAATGTTCTCCCAGAAGCTGAACATAGTCATTTCTAGTCAAGGATCGATTCTGTTGGACCGGGGGACATAGTCCATTACATGCAAACACAGTCCACAGCATTGAAGAGTCACCATCGGCTTGTACAGTGTCCTGTAGACAACTTGGATCCATGGCTTCTTCTGGTCTGCGCCACACTAGAACACCACATTAAGCTCTTACCAGCTGAAATCGGGACTCACCTTACCAGGTCCCAGTTTCACGGTCGTCCAGGGTCAACCAAATACGGTCACAAGGCCAGGTGAGAGGCCGCAGGCGATGTCATGCTGTTACAAAAGTCATTCGCGTCGTCCGTCTGCCGCCACGGCTCATTAACACCAAATTTCACCGCACTATCCTATCGGATACGTTCGTCATGCGTCCCACACTGATTTCTGCGGGTATTTCGCGCAATATTTCTTCTCTATTAGCACCGAGATCTCTGCTCATACGCTGCTGCCCTCGGCCGCTAAGTGAAGGCCTTCGGCCAATGCGTTATCTGTGATGAGAAGTAACGCCTGACATTTGGTACTCGTGGCGCATTCGTGACATTGCACTGTGGATCTCGGAATATTGAACATCCTAGGAATTTCCGAAATGGAGTTTCACAGGCATCTGGAGAAAGCTGTGACACCTGGACTACAGTTGGGATCCTCAGAAAAGCACGTTGACACTGTGCCTTGTTCTGAGTCATGCTGGGTGCTGGTTTCAAACGATCAGCCCAAGACTCTCCGCCCTCAAGGTGCACGAGTTCTCCGTCCCAACAGGCGATCGCAATCTGCCGGCCAGCCCGGCCTGCTTGTTTCGCTTTGCCTCGCCTGGCCGGCGCGTTGCTTCCACAAAACGCTTACACGCCCCAGGCCAGTCTACCGCCTCCGCTTCGTTACGTTGCTACGTCCATCAGCTAAGCCCTGTACGTAGCTGACTTCATTGCCGTTTCGATGAACTATGCAGAGGCAGCTTAGTAACGACTCGGTGAGCTTTCGAACTTCACTGTAGTATCTGTGTGTCCATTCTTTTTACATACTGTCTGTTGCAGCACGTGTCAAGCAACACTGCCAAGATGTGGCGAACGGTTATCCCCACATTTTCACTGCAGTGCCGTTTGTCCACTCATTTTTACATCCAGTCAGTTATAGTGAACCTCTAAAGATCTTCCACACTGTTATCTCAACATGAGAATTAAGTTAACTTGTGATTCACAATCCCCACCAGGTAACTCTGTACTTCATATATGAACAAAATTTTAATATAATTTTGATTCGTGATTTTACTTGTATTACGAAGCCAGACGAGAGATACCACATAGACACTATTGATTTCTAGATATGGAGATGTAAATCATAATATTTTTGTTGTGATTAGAATCAGTTCAGAAGTTAGTGATTTTCATCAATATGGGCTTTTCCTTTTGCTTTTGTGCTAAGTTTGAACGGACCTTCATGCATGAGTACACCAGAGAGGTGCCAGAAAAGCTGAGTTGATCACTGGAAGTAGCCACTGTCTGGCCGCCTTGCACAACTGAGCAACCTGCCAAAACACTGTCTAGACAGTGAGAGCCCTTCACGCATCGTGAAGTGTGCTACTGTGAGTTCCTGTTCAAGCCTAACAGGTGGGAATACTGTTTCATCTTTTCCCATATCTATAGAAATAATAAATCTGTAAGACAGAAGTGTACCTTTGTCTGTTTGAGCCTGCTCCCTCAAAACTAGAAGACGAATATCAATGGAATTTTGTAGGTAACTTAAGCGTAGCCTGGGACACGGTATGCATTCTATTTCATGAAAACCGGATTGAAAAAAATCGTGTTTTCAAATATTACAAAAATCAGTCTTGTTTGCCTGTTTGTCTGTTTGACCACGATACTCTCCAAAATAATCTCTCGACTACTGGACTAGACGAACCTGAGCATAGCTTGGCCACTGTATAGGTAATATTTCGTCAAGACTGGGTCACCGAAAAAAGATTCGTGATTTAAAGTTTTCTGTAAAACCGTCTTTTCTGTCTGTTTCCCTGTCTGAAGACGCTAATCTCGTTAATTGGGAGTTCATTAGTAGCCTGGGCATAGCTTGATGCGTCGTGAAGGCTTTATTTCATCAAAATCGGATCAAACAAAAAAAGATGTAGTAACTGTAAGTTTATAAATATGCAAGTAAGACATTCTGCTACGTTCTCAGGTCTATCTCGTTGAACTGATATGATTAACTTTGGTATGAATATAGCCTGAACCATTAGGAAAATCATACGACACTTTAGAAAGTGTGTACTACAAGATATTTACTGATTTGAGGAATATTATGTTGATTAACAAAAATTATTCACTATATAAAAAAACTACTTACTCTTCATCATATGTTTCTGAAAACGCTTTTATTGTATAATACAGTATGTGATACATGATACGTTTCAAGTTAATGAATACAGTGTTTACATAATTTCAATGTGTTTCATTCGTACTTTCACATACTTGATGCATGGGCAACGGCCTTGCCGCAGTGGATACACAGGTCCTCGTGGGATCACCGAAGCTAAGCGCTGTAGGGCGTGGTCGGCACTTGGATGGATGACCATCTGGGCCGCCATGCACTGTTGCCATTCTTCGGGCTGCACTCAGCCTCGTGATGCCATTTGAGGAGCCACTCGACCGAATAGTAGCGGCATCGGTCAAGAATACCATTTTACGACCGGGAGAGTGGCGTGCAGACCCCACGCCCCTCCTATACGCATCCTCCACCGAGGATGACACGGCAGTCTGATGGTCCCGGTAGGCCACTCGTGGCCTGACGACGGAGTGCTTTTTACATACTTGATGCATAATGTGGACATTGTATTAAGTATAGCTTTTTCCATAGTATGATATATAAATGCCAATATCTCTCCATGCCCTTCTATACGCATTGTTCGCTGACGACATGCGGGCGCATCATGCATCGGGAGAGCTTGCATGGGGGGAGAGTTGGGCACACGTCAACAGCCATGGTTAGCTGAAGAGGCAGATGTATGAGGGCAGCTGATGTTGCTACACGTACTTACTCACCATTACTCATGAAAGAAATAAAAAGACTACTGATATGCGAGGGCAGCCAGGAGTAACAGCTACTGCAAAATATTTACATTGGTCTAGTATTTTGTGATTAGCATTACTAATCACAGAACATCTTTATTCTCGATAAAGTTTTCTAATTATACTTCTCCATTTCCGTATAACGCAAATCAAACATCTCTTGAAGGGCTTTATAGACTTGCATTCTTAATTGGTAGACCATTATTAACCATAATATCAGAATCTACAAATGTACAACAAAACTCTCGCAATACACAATGTAAAAAACATGTTATTTGTTCGTAAGTTTTCGGGTATCGCAGACAGTCGAACTTCGTTTTGAGAGTATACTATGATTAAATAATCAAACTGGTATGTAAAACACATTTGACATTGGAAATTCCATAATACCTTAAGAACGTTGCAATAAATACAGCTCCAAGAAATTTTGACGTGAAAAGGTTTGAATATGGCTGTAAAATATTGACACAAGCTATGTGCATGATATAGAGAGGCTGATAGTATCCCCACCAGATAATATCGCTTATGGTCAGATAAATGTATGGGCACTCCATGATCTACAACATATCTCAGTATACAGACTTATGAAATACAAACGTAAGTTTCTAGTAATGTAGATTTACAGACAGTTCTCGAGAACATTGATTGGAATACTTTCACCTTACGTATGTATCTAGGATCAAATCCAGAGAATGAGAAGTTATCTCCAGCTTACAGATATGCACCATCGCAGTTATAAAAGTTAGAAGACATGAAAGGGAATCAGTAGTTGAGTAGGGGATGAGACAAGTTTGTAACGTATTCCTGATGTTATTCACTCTGTACACTAAACAAATACTAACGGAAACCGAAACGAAAATGGAAAGGAAATTGAAGTCCTTGAAGCAGAAATCAAACCTATGCGGTTTGTAGATGACACTGTAAGTCTGTCAGAGTCTGGAGAGGTTGCAGTAATCATACAGGTAGGAGAAGACCTGCACAAGATACTTCAGCGTTCAGAGCTGAATAACACCAGTCTTTGGGCTCAAGAGAATAGCAACAACAACAGAAACACTTGGAAGCAAGGCTACTAACATTTCATCATTGTGTATGAATGTGTGCCTTGTGTGTGGGTTTGTGTGTGTGTGTGTGTGTGTGTGTGTGTGTGTGTGTGTGTGTGTGTGTGTTCAACACTAATTACATACAATAAAACAACTGTTTAAAAAATTAAATCTGTTTTATGTTCTGAAAGATTTCAGAATGTAAGAAGTTTACGTACTTGCTTTCATTTTATGACGATGGCTCTTAATCGTTTACTTTCATTTAAAGATTATAGTTCGATAAGAACAGATATGCATGTATTCTTAATACACGAATTTCGATCTTTGAGCAATCTTGTGCGACAAAATCAAGCAAAAGGTAAAGCTTTTCTGGTATTTCGATTAGATAACTGTACTAATCTTCAACTTTATTCTCTACTGCCATACGAACTATGGGCTCCGAATGTACTAACAAGTTCGGAAGCACTCCAGCAAGACGTAACTTGAATTTCTGCGCTGTCAGAGCTTTCAGAACCTAAAAAAGAAGAAAAATAGAATATCTAAATGTTCACGGTATTTCGAAACACAATTTATTAAAGAAGATAAATGAATTTTAATAAACTGCTGTGTCGTCCGAATAGGACATAGAGACTCGCCGCTTGCGCGAGTTCTACTAGAGCCACGAGCGGCTCTGAGGATGAAGATATTGAATTCGCCTCGGCTTAATTGCCCGTAGAGTACAGTCCGCAAATGTCCGGACGACAACGGACAGAAGCCTACTCGGAAGATAGAACAGCAGCTCTCCCCCACTTGGTTATAGATCTTTGTCCAGGGCTGACTTAGACAGAGAACGTCGTTTACTGATATCTTAGAAGTGAACAGGAGCTGTTTTAAATTGCATTTGCTATATACTGTGAAGTTTACCTGCAATTATTTGCACTTAGCCATTGAGGGGCTTTTGTGTGTTATATTAAATGCAGTGTTTTAGACGTCATTTTTCAGCAAGTCACAAAGATAGGCAAACCTTTTAACATATTTGTATGACTTCATTACTAATTTGTTGAAGTGTTGTAGAACCTTCGTTCTCCTATCCTGTTACGTGACCCTGGTTCACAGCTGTGTAATAGCGGCATTGCGAAATTGTCTTAGCAGTGTACTGCACCCGAAGCCACTTCACGAACTCACAAACTCGGCCTACCCTACAACAGTGGCAACTCGACCTCTACAGCAGTATCGATGTGGCCTTTACAAAACTGGCGACGAGGGTTTACAAAATAAATAATACATTAGCCGTAGGAGTCTATGATGTTTCAAAACTACTATTATTTTACCTGCTATATTATAGATTTCTTCTTAGCAATCTGTAAAACGTAATGAATAGGAACAGTGGCAGTTTTTTCTAAGTTTCCCTCTTTATGGCTCCCAATAATTCATTACAGAGACCCGGCTACATTTTATAGATTCTGTCTTCGAATTCTAGACAGAGAGATTACATCTGTGTTCATGTTATATTGTTTATACAGCGAAAAAAGTAGTTATTTACTGAGTCGTGTCACCCTTGCAGATAATTCCATGGGAAGAAATGGACTGAGAATTTGGCAAATAATTCAGCATCGTATAATTCAGATCACTGCAATATTAGTAAGTTTGAATAATGCAGAGCTAAGCTTGTTGTGGGTTCTACAAACTCTTTTAATTTTACCACACTATTGAGCTCGTCTTACAATTAGGACTCCATTTCATGTGTGTGTATGATATTATATATTATGTCATATATTAATTTGTCTGTATGAAGTTATTGTACCAGCATACTCTGAAAGGAACCTGACTGGTATACAGTTGGAACGAAGGCATTGGCCTCTTTAAATGTTTTAAGCTGATCCGCTACACCGAGCATATCTACTTTTAAGTTACACATGTTGGTGTAGTTCTTTATTCGATTTCTTGAAAATTTACTTCTTTTCCTGAAAAAATGTCGGTAAACTGTGTTTAGTAACTCTGCTTCAGAGGCATTGCCATCCGTAACATCACCATTGCTATCGTGAAATGAAGGAATTGATTGTGCTTCGCCACTTGTGTACATTACATACGACGACAATCTCTTCAGATATTCCGTGAGATTTTGAGACGAAGTTTAGTTTTGGAAACTATTAAAATGATCTCTCATTGAAATTCCCTCCAAATTTCGAGCTTCTGAGAAACTTCCAAAATTTGGTGGGTTTTGCGTTCATTGAAATTTGGCATGCTTTTTTCGTTGTCTCTGCAATAGTATTTCGACTTGTTTTGTGTACCATGGGTGATCAGTATCTTCCCTTGTTAGTTTATATGCCATATCTCTCGTAATTACCATCGATATTACTTCCTTGAATTTAAACCACATCTGGTCTGCGATTAGTAGGATTGGTAGGAATGGAGATCGTCTATTAGGAAGTTGTCAAGCGAATTTTCATCTGTTTCCTTAAATAGATTAATTTTGCGTTCGTTTTTGTTAGGTTTTGATGTTACGGTATTTAGTCTCGTTCAGCAACCTTGTGGTCACTAGTCTCTGTACAATGCATGATGCTCCCTATTTTCACGTGATTATTTCTTCCAAAGAGTTCAAGTACATTGTCGCAAAAATTTACACTTCGAATGCGCTCCTAAACTAATTTTTCAAAGTAATCTTCCGAGAACCCATTGAACGATTTTGGACGACATTTTATGACTGAAACCTACCTCAAACATGTATATTGGCCAAGATATCGAGCGTATATTGAAGTCACTGCAACTATAATTCTATGAATGTGCTAACTATTTGAAATGAAACCCAAGTTTTCTTTGTTCCTTGCAGAAGCTAAATCGTATAGTCGGGGATCGGTAAAAGGACCAGTTAGTCATTTATTCCGGTTGTCAAGTATAACCTGTACCCATGGCAACTCAGTGGAACTATCTGTTTCAGTTTAACAACAAGGCAAACTGTTTCTGACAACAGCAAACACTACCTCATCAAGTGAAACATTAAATTTCTGAACACAGTAAGGTCCTTTGTAAAAATTTGTGGCCATAGCCAGCTTTCCGCACCCATAATGATTTGAGATTTGGTGCTTGCTATTAGTATTTGGAACTATGGTTCTTTTCCAGCAAAGCTATGACAGTTCACAGGAACAATACCGGCTGTTGGTAGTTTGTATTGCACCATTTGAGACTGACGACCTTTCTGTAGTTTCTCGAGACCCTCCAACACAAAAAAAAGCTCAGTTACTGTAGTGGACTGACAAGACAGCCAGTCCACAGTGACGGGTAACCGAAAGGCACGCGTACACACACATCGACTGGCGTGAAGTCTGGAACCGGATACGTAATGAATGCTAATAAGTACGTAGCTTCTATAATACTTAACTTTACTTCATTCTTGTGGTACATCGCTCTTGATAATACAAATAAGACTCTTTCCAGATATGGTTAATGGCGCCTTGCTAGGTCGTAGTCATGGACTTAGCTGAAGGCTATTCTAACTGTCTCTCGGCAAATGAGAGAAAGGCTTCGTCAGTGTAGTCGCTAGCAAAGTCGTCGTACAACTGGGGCGAGTGCTAGTCCGTCTCTCTAGACCTGCCATGTGGTGGCGCTAGGTCTGCAATTACTGACAGTGGCGACACGCGGGTCCGACATGTACTAATGGATCATGGCCGATTTAAAGCTACCACCTAGCAAGTATGGTGTCTGGCGGTGACACCACAGTTACATCCACACAGCCCCCGCCATCCTTGTGTCGATATATGTATATTGATGCTGGAAGAACCCTGATGGGGTGGTTGGTACATACCTCAACATTTGACGCGAAGGTGAGGAAAAAGTTACAAAACCAGCGAGGTAATTGATGTCCATCATCGAATGTCGACAAATTCTGCTTCTTCAGTATTTCCGTGACACACTGTATGACATTGAGCAAGAGATATGTTTTACGAACAGTACGTTTTACGTAAGTTCCATGTGCGACTGTAACGAAAGAAACACGTATCAGAAAAAGAAAAAGTAAACTGGTAAAGAGAAGACGTCATTTCCAAGCACAAAATGGTAAGAACCATGAAGGATATGCAGAATTTAAAATATATATATATATATATATATATATATATATATATATATATATATTAGAAAATACGTTCGTAAGAAAAAATAAGAAAAATAAAAGGATAAGCCACGACCAACCGCGAAGGAATTATCCGAATAGGACAAAGATCTGTATCGTTGAATTGTATTTACACACGCAAATATGGTCACAGTTCCCCAAAAATTGAGTGGTTTCTTCAAGAGAAGGAACCTCATAAACTGAGAAAATCAGTGACTCGTTGGTCTTACTCTGGCCCTAATGGTAGCCTTATTCAACTTGACAGTGATTAACAGAGTAATTGGATGTATTCCTGAGGGATATCGTGCGAACTTCTGTCCAACTGAAGCATCAGATCATCAAATCCAGAGTTCGTTGAGGGCCCTGTCCATTATGCTCCAAACGTTCTCAGGTGGGCAGAGATCCGGCGACCTTGCATGAAGACAAGCAGCAGAAACTCTCGCCGTGTATGGGCGGGCGTTATCGTCTCAAAATGCAAACCGAAAATGACTTGCGTGAAGGACAAGAAAAAGGGGCTTAGATTATCGCCGACGTTCCGCTGTGCAATGAAGGTGCCGCGGATAACAAACAAAGATGTCCTCATACGAAAAGAAATGGCATCTCAGACAATCACATCCCGTCGTCCAACGTTATTGCGGAGTACAGTCAGGTTAATACATCACCAGTGAGCATGACGTCTCCAGACAGGTCTTCGCTGATCATTGGAGGTCAATTAGAGTTGAGGCTCGTCACTGAAGACAGTTCTACTGCAGTCACTGAAATTTGCATATCAGTGGATGGAGATCACAGGTAAGCTGTTCATCAGAAGGAAAGAGTGACGCGTGCAGCAGTTGGAAACGGAACACATGTGGGTAACCTGAAATCTGTCTCAGCATAACAAACATGTTCCTGTTTGTTCTGGAGTAGAGCATAGTGAGAATTGCCAGACTAAGGAAAGCAAGATCATATACGAGGAAAACTATAGGGTCTGGATAAAAGCAGCACCAGAAGCGGAAAACTTCAATAGCATTTGGGCATTAACTGTAGCCTGTATCAGGGAAAATAACACAGCGAATGAGGGGTAATTGAAAGGTTGTATGTACTGAAGCCGTTGTTGAATAAAATTAAGTGTAAAAATAACTTTTTGTCAGCACACTATGTGATCAAAAGTATCCGGACAACTGGCTGAAAATGACTTACAAGTTCGTGGCGCCCTCCATCGGTAATGCTGGAATTCAGTATGGTGTTGGCCCACCCTTAGCATTGATGACAGCTTCCACTCTCGCAGCCATACGTTCAATCAGGTCCTGGAAGGTTTCTTGGGAATGGCCGCCCACTGTTCACAGAGTGCTGCACTGAGGTGAGGCATCGATGTCGGTCGGTGAGACCTGGCACGAAGTCGGCCTTTAAAAACATCCCACACGTCCTGTATAGGATTCAGATCAGGATTCTGTGCAGGCCAGGCCATTACAGGGATGTTTTTGTCACCTCCCGCCTAACTGTCATAGTGCTTGCAGTGGATCCCGATGCAATTTGAATTCCTGTGTAGTGGTCTGGATAGATATCTGCCTATTACACATCACGACCCACTTCAACTGTCGGAGGTCTCTGTCAGTTAACAGATGAGGTGTGCCTGTACGTCATTTTGCTGTATGTGTCCCTTCACGTTTCCACTTCACTATCACATCTTAAGCAGTGGGCCTAGGGATGTTTAGGAGTGTGGAAGTCTCGCGTACAGACGTATGACACAAGTGACATCCAATCAGCTGACCACGTCAGAAGTCCGTGAGTTCCACCGAGCGCCCCATTCTGCTTTCTCACCACTTCTAATGACTACTGTGGTCGCTGATGTGGAGTACCTGGCAGTAGGTGGCAGCAAAATGCACCTAATACGAAAAAGTATGTTTTTGGAGGTCTTCGGATACTTTTGATCACATAGTATATGTCAGTGTTTCCTGTAGAGCTCGCAGGATGATGAACAAAAGAAGAGATGTTGTGAATATTGTGCAGATAAATATTACATTCATTGCCTGTTTAGTTTGTATGTTATCTTTCTTTAGAAGCAGAAGAATTTCACTGAATTGTTTTCAGGTTGTTCTTTCGGTAAGACAGAGATTATGTTGTATTTGTTATGCAGTTCGGAATGCGCCAGTGGCAGACACTGGAGCAGCAGAGCACCAGACGGCAGTGGGTCTGAATGGGACATCCTCACAGTGGGGAACTTTTCGAGAGGGGAAGGCAGCTATGCTGCGCACAGGCAAACGTAGACGGGCAGGCAGCAGGAAGGTGCTGAACAGGCTGCATTCCTACCCTTCTGCCTACTAACAACGGTCTATGCATACAGGCTCCATCCAGTCTGCGAGAGCTAATCTTAAGTCTGGAGCGGACCACATGCACCACGCTGGGAGTACTATAACAAATGACGACTGGGTCAGATAGCGACAAGGACAGGAAGCGTGCCGCAGAAAGAAGCAACAGCATGGGGAGTGGCTGTTTGTAAGCCCTTCCAAGTGCAGAGTATGCACGCATCTTGAGGCATAGCCAGCACCAAACTATTTTTATGATAAAGAAAATTTGTGCAGTCTGCCATACTGGGAAGCACTCTACCGGAGATAGCAACATTTATTTTCATTTCTACACTCCTGGAAATGGAAAAAAGAACACATTGACACCGGTGTGTCAGACCCACCATACTTGCTCCGGACACTGCGAGAGGGCTGTACAAGCAATGATCACACGCACGGCACAGCGGACACACCAGGAACCGCGGTGTTGGCCGTCGAATGGCGCTAGCTGCGCAGCATTTGTGCACCGCCGCCGTCAGTGTCAGCCAGTTTGCCGTGGCATACGAGCTCCATCGCAGTCTTTAACACTGGTAGCATGCCACGACAGCGTGGACGTGAACCGTATGTGCAGTTGACGGACTTTGAGCGAGGGCGTATAGTGGGCATGCGGGAGGCCGGGTGGACGTACCACCGAATTGCTCAACACGTGGGGCGTGAGGTCTCCACAGTACATCGATGTTGTCGCCAGTGGTCGGCGGAAGGTGCACGTGCCCGTCGACCTGGGACCGGACCGCAGCGACGCACGGATGCACGCCAAGACCGTAGGATCCTACGCAGTGCCGTATGGGACCGCACCGCCACTTCCCAGCAAATTAGGGACACTGTTGCTCCTGGGGTATCGGCGAGGACCATTCGCAACCGTCTCCATGAAGCTGGGCTACGGTCCCGCACACCGTTAGGCCGTCTTCCACTCACGCCCCAACATCGTGCAGCCCGCCTCCAGTGGTGTCGCGACAGGCGTGAATGGAGGGACGAATGGAGACGTGTCGTCTTCAGCGATGAGAGTCGCTTCTGCCTTGGTGCCAATGATGGTCGTATGCATGCTTGGCGCCGTGCAGGTGAGCGCCACAATCAGGACTGCATACGACCGAGGCACACAGGGCCAACACCCGGCATCATGGTGTGGGGAGCGATCTCCTACACTGGCCGTACACCACTGGTGATCGTCGAGGGAACACTGAATAGTGCACGGTACATCCAAACCGTCATCGAACCCATCGTTCTACCATTCCTAGACCGGCAAGGGAACTTGCTGTTCCAACAGGACAATGCACGTCCGCATGTATCCCGTGCCACCCAACGTGCTCTAGAAGGTGTAAGTCAACTACCCTGGCCAGCAAGATTTCCGGATCTGTCCCCCATTGAGCATGTTTGGGACTGGATGAAGCGTCGTCTCACTCGGTCTGCACGTCCAGCACGAACGCTGGTCCAACTGAGGCGCCAGGTGGAAATGGCGTGGCGAGCCGTTCCACAGGACTACATCCAGCATCTCTATGATCGTCTCCATGGGAGAATAGCAGCCTGCATTGCTGCGAAAGGTGGATATACACTGTACTAGTGCCGACATTGTGCATGCTCTGTTGCCTGTGTCTATGTGCCTGTGGTTCTGTCAGTGTGATCATGTGATGTATCTGACCCCAGGAACGTGTCAATAAAGTTTCCCCTTCCTGGGACAATGAATTCACGGTGTTCTTATTTCAATTTCCAGAAGTGTATATTGAAGGCACCTGTATTCCCAGCCGCAACTCAACCGGTGGGGGAAACGTTAGAGAAGCAACACAAAACCAGTGATGTCAGCCTGTTAAACCAAGGTAGTATTATGAATTGTCATTTTTCCCTGTAGGCATAGATGTCTTGCTTCAGTAAAGCAGTAAAAGGCATGGCGTAGAATAAGAGTGTAAGTCCTTTGGCAATCATGATATCTGAGATCACTGAGTGACAGTAACTAGTCCCTTAGGATAAGTTTCTGTATTTTAGTCTATGATTAAAAACTTGTTAGATCCTCAATTTACCGGTTCCGGACAGCAATGACTATTTTCAGGTCTGCAGCAAAACATGGAAGAACACAAAAAAATTGTTCAAATGGCTCTAAGCACTATGGGACTTAAAATCTCAAGTCATTAGTCCCCGTAAACCAAAATAACCTAAGGACATCACACACATCCGTGCCCGAGGCAGGAATCGAACCTGCGACCGTAGCAGCCGCATGGTTCCGGTCTGAAGCGCCTAGAACTGCTCGGCTACCGCGGCCGGCTGGAAGAACACAAATCCGTTTGTTTTCTGGAGATCTGAAATGTTCATTGCTGACCGAAATCGGTAGTCTGAGGACCTAACAAGTTTCTAATCATAGGATGTAAGAAATTTATTCTACACTTTCTGTGTCGCTCTTCGATTCGCGAACATGAAGCAGCTTGTGAAATTGTTATCTGTGTAAATAACTATCTGTGGTTAAAGAACATTATTATATTTCTTTTCTGCCATAAATGGAAAGGTTAAGGTTTTAAAAGCTTTCTGTTTATAAGTGTTATTATATTATTATCTAGATTTAAAGTTTGTTTCCTATTGTGTACATATTATTTCGTGATGTAGCTATCAACAAATGTGTTGAGGAACGAATCTTAAATACTGCAGAAGTGGAAAGATGCAAATGGATATCAAACGGGCTGTCAATAGAATAAGTACTCAAGCGATTTTGACGATTAAGGCTGAATATTTTTAGCTTCACAGGAATGAGAAGATAGGGATCTTTGTAGCAGAATTTTGCTTAGGAAAGGAATGGAGTATGAATTGGTTTCACCATTCTGATATTCGCATATAAGCAATAAAGCCGGTAACTCACTCTAGAATGCACAGTGACTGAAAGTGATGGCCCTAAATTAAGGTGAAAGCGAAGTGTTGAAATAAAAACAAAGAATTAACCCAAAACCGCAAAGCAACACTTTACTTATTTCTCATCTCATCCCTTTTCTTAATTAACAGTACGACATGTAAAGCATGAAATCTTTTGATGATTGACACACTACGGTCTGTCTAAGTACGACATAATCTGCACAAACGTTCCCCCGAGTGATGAAACGCTCCACACTGGTGCCATAATATACCTCTGACTATAATTAATATTTCATCAATCAGTGTGACAGTTATTTTTTCCTTTTCCTTCTCAATTACTTCAAACTTTGATGTTAACAATAAGTGATACCGATGATTGAAGAGATCAAACAATTTCATTGTTATAGAAATCTGATTAATTCCGAGCATTTACTAGGTCTACAGCTTTGCTTCCGCCGGTTTTTTTTCTCGAAGTTCGGAGCTTTATTGTGAAAAACTTAAAAATAAATTATTATTCATAGTATTGCCCATTGCTGGCCACAATATTCTCCCATCTTTCGGATAGCATACGTGGCGGAATAAGAGGGCGTCTTTTATAAGGATCGATGAATCGATTCTATTTTGCACTTGTTCATACGATCGGAAGAGCTGGTTAGTGAGACTGTACGCCACTGATCGAAAAAGGTGGTAATCACAGAGAGCAACGTATGGAGAATACGGCGGGAGGGACAGGACACCTCGTCTAAACGTTTCCATGTATATTTTGAGGGGTATTGCGACATGGGGTCGAGCACTGACCTGCTGCAAAATTATCTTTACGTGTCTATCGCTGTATTGTGGCCGTTTGTGTTTCAGTGCTGGGCTTGAACGCTTCAATTGCATACGATAATGATGTCCTGTGTGTTGTGGATTGGCAAGAGAGCCAACTCACTAAGAGAGGAAGCCGAAAGGCACGCGTTTTAGCTCACGCAGGCTGGTGTGAGGCCTGGAACAGGTCAAGGAAATGAGACTAGCAAAAAAGGACGTAGCTGTGGAATACTTAACTTTAATCCGTAAATGGTGAACATCGCTCTTGACGGTACATGTTTTACAGCATCAATAGTAACTGGTAATGGCGCCTAGCTAGGTCGTAGCAAATGACGTAGCTGAAGGCTATGCTAACTAACGTCTCGGCAAATGAGAGCGTATTTTGTCAGTGAACCATCGCTAGCAAATTCGGCTGTACAACTGGGGCGAGTGCTAGGAACACTCTCTAGACCTGCTGTGTGGCGGCGCTCGGTCTGCCATCACTGATAGTGGCGACACGCGGGTCCGACGTATACTAACGGACCGCGGCCGATTTAAAGGCTACCACCTAGCAAGTGTGCTGTCTGGCGGTGACACAACACTGTGACTGTCTTCGTCTGTTTCAGTAGCTACGAAAACGTTCTGTCTTCCCCGTCATGCCGGTCTTTGACATCAAAATCACCGTTCTTAAGGCGTTGAAAACATTCTCTGCACGTTCTTCCACTAATAGTTCCCACACCATTGGTCTTACCCAGCACTTTAAGAGCCACAGCCACAGCTTTCTTCATGTTAAAGCAGAAAATTAAAGCTCCCGGCAAATGTCGAGAATTGGCTACTTGAGTTGACGTAGATAGTCGAGAATAACCTCATGATGCGATAACAAATCGACTAATATTTTTATGGCATTATGTTAACAGATGCCTAAGCTTATTGTATTACACCTATGACCAACCACCTGAACCCCACTTGCCGCTACTGCCGTCTATTGGAAAACGGCGGAAGCAAATTTGTAGGCCTAATAGTTTGCGTGGAGTACTAGACTAGAGAAATTCACCGACTCTTGGTGAACCATACGACTAGGTACCACTTTCTAGTCAGGGGACAGGGACATGCTCCCAGGTGAGAACTGAATCTCAAATCTTAATATTCACACCGCGAAGAAGAGCTTTCGCCGCACAGCTTTTCGAAGAAATTGCAGAGGCCACTGGGAATCAGGCGTCGCCAAATAGCAATTAGCAAAGTGCACTAATTAGAAACTTTGGATTGTAAGAGACGACCTCATTTCCTTACATGGTGCCCTTTACTGCTAAAGCAGTATATCGTGGTGCTTGCTGGCTACATGGAACCGCGCGATCGCTACGGTCGCAGGTTCGAATCCTGCCTCGGGCATCGATGTGTGTGATGTCCTTAGGTTAGTTAGGTTTAAGTAGTTCTACGTTCTAGGAGACTGATGACCTCAGAAATGAAGTCCCATAGTGCTCAGAGCCATTTGAACCAATGTTTTGCTGGCTACTCTGTTAGTAAAAGAAGGGTGGTCAGAGAGAGATATATAAGATCTGATTTAGCTCATCGGAGTGGATATCCGTGCGATGTCAGCCAGCCTTTGTAAAAATTCGGGGTGCGGTAATTTGTCATTATGTCATGGACGTTCTTCACTTCCATTCAAGCGACTAGAGGGAACAGGGAGAAGAATGAAAATTTGCTCGTGCTTCGAAACGTAGCTTGACTGTGGGATTGGGCTCGATTCGTCAAAAGGCAAGTGGGTTAGTAGTTACTCTTGGGTAGCGCTATAATGTTAATCTAGCTAGGTAGATGGTGGATAAAATTGTTGACGTTTTCTCATGCTGGAAAAATAAGAGATGGGCTAGTTATTAAATAACTTTTCGCAGAAGAGTGGGCAAGTTTTGCTATCAGGTACTATTTCCATGCTGAATTGAGAACAGAGAGGATTTTTCGTCAGTTTGATTTCAGGTAAGCAGTCGATTGGTTGCTCGGGACAGACGTACCTCCTCATTAGTCTTGAATGTGGATACTAAACTTTGAAGGATCGAGACGTTTAAGTGAGAAACATTCAGTGGCTACAGACTTCAGATGAAGCTCGCATCCATCACCCTACATACAGGTATGTAGTCCGTGTTGCAGCGGAGAAGAAAGACAGTAAGAACATTCGGCAATGGCTAACGTGGTAAGAAGGCAGTTAGGAACACGTAGACGTTAGTTAGTGGGAGTTAACTTCAGAATTCTGATAACTAACTAATGATTCCGGTACTTTGGGGTCCTTTCTTCCTACGACAGACAGTGGCAATCATCATTTCCTCAGCGGAATCATGCATTTGCTTCTTTTCATGAAGTACGAATTATTAATCTGATCCTTTTCCTCGCACAAACCTTGTGGTATTTGTCATATTGCATTCGTGTCTAACTAAGAAGGTTAAAATATTTAGTGTTCTGATTGTCTTTTAATACCGATCGGTTAGAATTAATCTTCTGCTTTAGTGAAATCATGTTCGTTTTCCTTCAATTAAGATAGTAACAAAAGTTTAACTTGGATACACTTTAATTTCAGAGCTATGTGAACCCAGTAACAACTAATTACCATCGATTTTTGTAAGGCTCAGACCCTAGTCTCATTTGTTAGGCTCATTAACTTTCTAACTTGGAAGCAGCTTCTCATTTCAATTGACATGTGAGTCAGGGCAGGTGGCGGCGGTGGGGAGGAGTGGTAGGGAGTGATCAGTGACTCGACAAGGATCAGTCTGTTGCATACCAAATTGCCAGCAGATTAGAAGTCGTGTGTTTAGTGACACCTTACAAGTTCAAATCATTTCAAGACTCTCTCACAGCAAAGCTAACTAACCAAAAACATGGTCACAGACTAAGATGTCGGGTGATACACTACTGTCGTACGTAAGACGGTCCGAGAGAATGGTAGATGGCAGTCCCTTAAATAGTGATTGTAACCCCTGAAAAACAGTTCTCACAAGAAAAAACGAAAAACTCTAGTATTCTCTCAAATGGAAATAAGTTCCTTTCATATACCCTTCAGTAATCCAGAGGGACAATAGTTCCATCTCTGGAATAATAAAAGGAGTGGAAATCCTATTTTTATGAGTGCACTGCCATACCCCTTACGGCGTAGGATTTGAGGGTGAGGTATTGAGTACTGCTGAACGTTGGATAATTTGTGAAGTAAACCGTAGGGGACGCAATAATTATGGACAAGTATCTATGGCGCAACATTGGTATTAAATGACAACACATAATCTTCAAAAACCATTCTGATAAATCATTTCTTAAGGAGTGCTTGGTTAGCAGTAGGATTTATAAACGGAAACATTTTTTTTTTCAGAATATCTGATATAACAGGGAAAACCTAGCAGCTAGGGGGTTAACTGGTACGCTTGATTATTTTTTTTTTTTTTTTTTTTGCTGTTTCGGCGATTGTCTGCAATTTCTTCTTTCCCTTCTGATTGTAACCATGAATCCACTCAGTTTCCTAGTTTCTGAGTACAATGTTTGGTGAAGATAACGGAACTTTAAAGAGGGAGGAGATGTTGATTGGCTGGTTTCCATTTCCCACTATTATTTTCTAAACACCTCATTATCATTCCTTGCTTTGAGAATTAATAATAAGTGTGAGCTGTTAATTATCCACCTATAACTTCAACCTTTTTTCAGTTGTGAAACTAGATTTTTCGTCACCACACGACTGTTTGCAAACATTAAGCGTGATCGTAGGATTTATATTCATTCCTGACATACGATCATTAGCCGTGAGTCCAGTATTTCATTTGCTGCACAGTCTCTATATGACACTATGCAAAGGTTCACCTAATCATTAGCCCGGCAACGTCAAAGAAGACGTAACATCGTCTAACGATTAGCTGACATTCGTCCTTAATCTCAGTAAGTATTCCATCATGTTACTGTTGCTTTGATTCCATGCCTCTACAGTGAGTTATATGAGTGGTATTTGTAATTATTGAAATTCGCTTTTAATACACTTACTAACTAATACTAATCAGATATAGTATTTCTAAGGAAACTTCCTTTTCGCTATAACTAAAGTGTCTGACTGAACACTGACAATAAAACAATGGTGAATGCAAGCAGAGTCTCTACGTACATATTCAACACTGTGTTTTCGTGATACACCTACATTCAAAGTGCTGCAATAAATTATGTGTCGGACTTCCCACGGGGAATGTCTTGATTACATTATCAAGACGGGTGTAACTTCTTCGCGCATATACTTTGATAATTGTGGAGATGTAGTAACATTTGTTAATAATCATGCTCCTTTGTTGCGTAGATCAATTTTCTGAAACAGATTTAATTATCAGTAGTTGCTCGAACTGAGTACATTCCTGAATAGTAACAACACTGTTATACGGGTGAATAGGACATCCACCCTTATGTGGCCGATATAGAACAAGTTCTCCGTCCTGATCTCCGTACGTCTTGCATTTAATGTATTTATATGCATGCAGAATGAGTAACACACCATACTATCAAAGTTGCATGTCCATGTTTGATGTTTTATATGACAACCATTGAATGAATTCAAGCTATACGAGAGTCTGCTTCCTGAAATTCCCTGTTACCACAAGTGACTCAACTCATTGCAGGGTGGTTTAGGTTTCCTATATTCTTTGAATGTACTGTAGTGATGTCAACACAGATTTTTATCGTAAAAAATAGCTCTGTAACTCAGGTATGAATACTCTATATCATTCAGCTCTCTGATTATCTTTGATATGGGTCCATGATTGGTTACTTTACACAACTCGGAGTTTCTTACAGATCCTATAGTCTTCTCTGAATACATGAGCTAAACACATTCGCAAATCACAGTATTTTTTGTTGGACATATGCACCTAAGCATATATAGTGTAACCGTTTCGGCTACGACAGGTTTCAGGGTTATAAACCTATCTTCAGGTGAACAAGAACCATAAGGCGCGTGGACGCCGCTCTCTGGACATGAGGCTACGGGCCGGTAGCAGCCGCACGTGAAAGTCGATATACGGATATGCTTATAATCTGCCGAAACCGGTCGTGATTGATACAATAAAGCCTTTTAGAACTGAAACGGTTTATAATCTGATTCCATATTCGTAAAAAAGCTGTCTTCATTTTTTTTAAATGAGTGAAGTTCTTTCACAGTATCTGATATTCCCTGGACACGTCTCAAAGTATTGAAGGAGCAGGATGATTACGTTCTCGACCTCTCTTGACGGATTATGTGGTCACGCTTCTGGAGGTCCCCCCCGAACGTAATTATTCGAGTCTAAGGTGATCTTCTTAAATTTAAAGAAAGTACTGACAGTTCAGTCTGACCTCAATGTTCGTCTAAGTGTCTAATGCAATTGCTCACCAAGACGTTGATAGCACACAATTTTTTAGAAACAAAGTTCTGCTAGATGATGGCTACTCTTCATTTTAATATTTTGATGGCCACTTGTACGATTGTCGCTATTTATCGCGGTATGTCGCGATCCCCTCTCACTGCAACATGCAACGTTCCACCGTCGCGATGAAAGCTACAGCCCAAACTGTCACACTAACGGAGCAGTGACGGTGCTGTCCAGTACCCACATGGGAAATGAAAAGTACACATAACAAGTACTCAGCACTTACCGACTGAAATCTCCATATTGTTCATTTAGCACCTCCGATGCTACATGCATTCCGACTGATCTCACCCCGACGTTAAATTTTGAATGCATTGTGATTTACCTTACTCTCTAAATTTTTAATCCCAAAGTAATTTGACCCCATTGTGGAAGTGCCATAGCTCCTGAGACTATGACATATTCAGTAATCGCAAGAAATATTAGTAGCACAGTCACTAATTCTGTAAAACAACTTAAAAACTACTGTTCATCAACTCACATTCCACCAGTTCACTACAGTTCAGAATAATCATCAGTTTGTGGGGAAAAGAACCACAGTTTATTTTGATATGTGTTGAATTTTTCCAAACTAATGCTAGTACTAATGATTATTGTCACATCTTCGAGTACCCTCAAAAGGTGAATTAGTGAACTATGTGAATTAGTTACCTCTTGCTCTCGGTGACACATGTCCATAATAGGAGCACGCCATTCTACATTCCAATATCCTTCACGTTATAAATTGCTCTGTAGCGAAATCTTCAACAATGAGCACAAAGTCATCATCATTAAGTTGTTGACGACGGTTAAATCTCTGTCGCAGTCGCGCTTCATTCCAAACTAGCAGTTCCTCTGTTGGTTTAGCAATTTGTTGAAAAAGAACGGGACCAATGAGGAGAAAAAGAATCACAAGAGCAGAAAAAATATTAACTCACTTATTCTGGTGGTACATTCGACTCAATAGCTGGATTCTTCAAATAGCCCACAATTTTATAGGCTTTACGAAATGATTATCTGGTTATTATAATGTTAAACATTAATCGAGTTTCAGATATGTGTTTCGGTCCTTTGTAAAGTGAATATTCGTAAGCCGCAACGAGCTACTTAAAGTAAAACCTAAAAAGAAATCTATATAGTGAAACCCACAAACTCTAAACCTAATTAACTCAATCTTTACTACCTTTCTTATTTATATTTCTTGCTTTTATGAGGTATGATGATGTCATGAGGTGCCAAAAGATATTTAGATAATACCCTACTGGCCATTAAAATTGTTACACCACGAAGATGACCTGCTACAGACGCGAAATTTAACTGACAGCAAGAGGATGCTGTGATATGCAAATGATTAGGTTTTCAGAGCTGACATGAGGAACGTTTCCAACCGATTTCTCATACACAAACAGCAGTTGAGCGGCGTTACCTGGTGAAACGTTGTTGTGATGCCTCGTGTAAGGAAGAAAAATGCGTACCATCACGTTTCCGATTTTGAAAAAGGTCGGATTGTAGCCTATCGCGATTGCGGTTTATCATATCGCGACATTGCTGCTCGCGTTGGTCGAGATCCAATTACTGTTAGCAGAATGCGGAATCAGTGGGTTCAAGAGGGTAATACGGAACGCCGTGCTGGATCTCAACGGCCTCGTATCACTAGCAATCGATATGACAGGCATCTTATCCGCATGACTGTAACGGATCGTGCAGCCACGTCTCGATCCCTCAGTCAACAGATGGAGACGTTTGCAAGACAACAACCATCTGCACAAACAGGTCGAGGACGTTGGCAGCAGCATGGACTATCAGCTCGGAGACCATGGCTGCCGTAACCCTTGACGCTGCATCACAGACAGGAGCGCCTGCGATGGTGTACTCAACGACGAACCTTGGTGCACGAATGACAAAACGTCATTTTTTCGGATGAATCCATGTTCTGTTTACAGCATCATGATGGTCGCATCCGTGTTTGGCGACATCGCGGTGAACGCACATTGGAAGCGTGTATTCGTCATCGCCACACTGGCGTATCACCCGGCGTGATGCTATGGGGTGCCACTGGTTACACTTCTCGCTCACCTCTTGTTCGCATTGACGGCACTTTGAACAGTGGACGTTACATTTCAGATGTGTTACGACCTGTGGCCCTACCTTTCATTCGCTCCCTGAGAAACCCTACACTCCAGCAGGGTAATGCACGACTGCATGTTGCAGGTCCCGTACGGGCCTTTCTGGATGCAGAAAATGTTCGACTGATGCCCTGGCCAGCACATTCTCCAGATCTCTCACCAATTGAAAACGTCTAGTCAATGGTGGCCGAGCAACTGGCTCGTCACAGTACGCCAGTCACTACTTTTGTTGAGCTGTGTTATCGTGTTGAAGCTGCATGGGCAGCTGTACCTGTACACGCCATTCAAGCTGTGTTTGACTCAATGACCAAGCGTATCAAGGCCGTTATTACGGCCAGAGATGGTTCTTCTGGTTACTGTTTTCTCAGGATCTATGCACCCAAATTGCGTGAAAATGTAATCATATGTCAGTTGTAGTATAATATATTTGTCCAGTGAATGCCCGTTTATCATCTGCATTTCTTCTTGGTGTAGCAATTTTAAAGGCCAGTAGTGTATAATGCATTAAAAATCAATATTTTGCACAAAAGGTTGAAATGTTTAGCAACTACGTGATTTACTAATTTGGTAGGTAGGAAGCAATATAGCTAACTGTTACACTTAATAATGACGGAATAAAGAATAATTCGTTATCTTCAAGCTTTTACCGAGAAATGTTGTTCAAATAAGTCTCGAGTATGTGGTGAGTTGATGTAATCCCATTACTGCGTGTTACTCAGACACATCTCAGTCAGATAACTATTGTACTCACTTTCAGCATGGCTTTCCGGCATGTTTCGTGCGAAGATTAAATGATGCACCCTCACTGTACTTAGTATTTCCGATTTCCTCTGCGACGTATCTTTCAGTTTCATTATCAAAGTGATTCCTCTCCAATACAGTTCGGTTCTGGTTTCTGGTCATACTGGAGTAAACTTGCATGTTTAAGCCAACTACGAGTCCTGTTCTGACGCTCGGTGCTGCGGTTGGTCAGGCATCACATCGCTTTCGTCGGCGAAGCTTAAAATGATTGAAATAGCTCTTAGGGCTATGGGACTTAACATCTGAGGTCATCAGTCCTCTAGAACTTAGAACTACTTAAATGAACAAATCTAAAGACATCAAACAAATCCATGCCCGAGCCAAGATTCGAAGCTGCGACTGTAGCGGTCGCGCGGTTCCAGTATGAAGCGCTTAGAATCACTTGGCGTCGGCGAAGCCTGACTGTTCTTTTCTTCGTCACAGGCACCTAGATCCCTATTTCTTTTACGCATTTATTTTTGCAACAACGTTGTTTAACTGTGATGCAATGCATGACTTTTTCAAATAAACAATTAGCATTAAGTAGAAACGTTCAATCTATTCATAAATATTAGTCGATGATTCGAATCTAATGCCACGCCTTGTATCTCGTTTTACATCCACGTCGTAGGTATAATACTCTGTTTACTCTCTTAAATATAAGATGGTGCATGCCACTAAGTAGTAGTACATCATTAATCCAATTAAAGCATCTCATCTTCCACTCTGTGAACCGCATAAACTCAGTTTCCTAAAGTCAACATTTATCCTATCGCAAAAACCAGAATGGAGGACAATTTTACGTACGGAATATTTTACCCGAAAGTATTCCTTCATCCTTATCCCATACACTAGAGTTTTGTACGCTCCTTACTTTCAGTTGTCTGCGGAATCAATAGCAAAGACATGCTGGACAATCTTACAAGGCCACTTCATTCATCCAAACTCTCGCCCTGAAAGTACTAAAAACGCTGCTTCCCTCTTAAGAAACTATATATCGTCTGTACAGCCGCGGATCCGATAAGATTGCATCTACGGCGTAGTTAATCACGCTGGTTAACTACGCAAACCAATACACCACATCTATTTTATCGTTATAACGAAAGCTTTCGGTGATCAATGTAAGGCGATCTGTTCACTGTTATGACCTTTCAGTTCGCGGTAACTTTTGTGGCAATCACTTACTCATGATTTTTGCTTTTTATTCTAGTTTCTTATGAAGTGAACCTGCCATATACTTTGAGATTTTTTTTCATCTCTTCTTATCTTCTGCTGTAAATTCAGATTTGCATACGTTGTAAACTCAACACACTTTTCTCTATTCTACTCTAAAATGGTTCACCACATAAAACCTTGAAACAGGGCATCGTCAGTCACATAGTCTCATAACTGGAGAGCAAACAGCTCCTCTGCTGGACTCACTGACAGTTTAGTTGTGTCTATACAGCACTGTATAGTGATACATTCTGACATAGTTAAATGAACCGTCCTGATTCCTTTTATCAAATTCTTTTGCTGTGCCTCCTAACTTTTTGGATGATTCGATTCTTCTCTCGGCATTTTCTCGCCAGATGATTTCTCCTGCAGCGAGCACGAGGCTACTTGGGCTCGTTCACGTTTCCGTTGGGTTCTCTTCAAAGAATCGGTGTAGCTTGGTGTGGGGGCCTTCCTCGAGGTGCCGCAAGTGCCGCGGACTGCGACGACAGGTGGTGGGGCAGTCACCTGCAGCGTGTCTAAAGCCGTCGGCACGCGAACCGTGCATCCGAACGTTGAGCGTTGAGCGTGCTGGGTTTCTGAGGTCACAGCTTGGAATAGCACATTCAGGAGTCTTTCCGAACGTGCAGAGCAATATCTGGCATGTCAGATATTCTGAGCGTGCGTCTGAGGGTTGACCAATGAGATGGCACGATGCCACCTACGCCACACGCACGCCGTCTCGCTTCAGTACAGTGTTGTGAGGCGCCATATTGGCATTCATTTCAAGCTTATATGTATATATGCCGTTTCTGAGCACCAGCAAATTGAGAATCACTGGAAAACCCGTTGTTCGTTGTGTGATTCGTTTCAATAAAACAATGAGAAACATCATACTCGTGGCAAAAGAATTATTGTAACTTCCGTATTATGGAGAGTAGGCTATTTGAAGGCAGCGACACAGTGAAAATCCACCCAAAACGCATTGTTCTTGATGTAATTTGTTGTAGTTAAATTTCAATTAGTAACATAGTTTTCTACGATCAAAGTTTTTTGCAATGGGTAACACAATGTGATTAAGCACAGGGAGCTTGTTTTTGGTTTAGCGTAAGGAGTTCGTGGTTCGCGTCGTAACACTTCCAATTTTTTCCCTAACATTCGCGTTTTTATTAGGTTCTGATACTTTATTATTAGCTTAATATAAGTATATGCTATTATATTTGATGTTATGTAAATATAAGTCACCTCTTTTTGTGGGATGACTTTGTTCGATTGGCTTAATCTACAGGACAGCTTGCGCTACTTGTATAAAGATATTTTGTTCCTTTTTCTTTTACGCTTCGTAATTCACATGTTGCAAAAATTCTGCTACTGGGTAGGAACAGTGATCAAGTAAGACTGACCTTGGGCTTTTACTAAAATGTGGGAATGATGAAATAATGTTTATCTTAAGCGGAGAAGTATTTCAAATTTTTACCGCACTGTTTGTAATGGGATTTTTATAACCCTGTGTCCTTATTGATTGGACATGGTACTTCCCTTTTCATGGACGATGGAGGAAGTGTGCGTTTTAATAGAGCTAACGTGGGAATTTTACGCGCGCCCGTTGAGTAAACGGTGTGATTTACGAACTAGAAACATCCCTCAACTGCTGCTGGAGTGCGTTGCGATCGCGTATACTACGTTGGGGCCCACGTACCGTATGCACAAGTCGCATCGTTCCAGAGCGTTCAGCAGCACGTTGAACTTGGCACGCTCAACGTTAACGTTCGACAGCACGGTCCGTGTGCCGACAGCTTAAAGTGGCTGTTACCTGTGTAGTAGCGTAGTCCGGCTTGCCATTGCGAGAGGCACGTGTGTCTCGAAGTGCTCTGTTATCATCCAGGAAGAACAAATCAGGAGGCTGGGTGCAATTTTGGAATTCTGAGGAGTGGGTTCTTGTGAAGTCAGCAATGAATTGGTGATATATCGGCAGACTATTGAGAGAGTGTTGTCAGTTATTCTTCCGCCAGTATTCTGTCACCACCATCTTAATTACAGGCGGTCTAGAGAGCTAAGCTATGTGCAGATTGTTTCCATCCACCGAGCTCTCCAGAAAGTAGCGAGAATTTTTGTACTACTTGCACCGTTCCCGCGCTCTGGTTACATCTGAAAGCCAAGCTATATTTATACTCATGTAAACATCTGAATAGTACTGTGACTTCAAGTTGGTCGTGTTTGTTAACATTCTAACCAATAGCTACTGCACATAACGTGTGTATAAATGCCATCCCTGATGTTTTATATATATGAAGACAATAACTGTTCTCGAAAGAACAGAATATTGTTGATGACCGTGCAGCTTTTCCCTGGAATAAATGATGACTAACTGAAACCCTCAGCTGCCGACAGGTGTTGTTGATTTACCTCGATGTGGACAGCTGAAAATGCGCACAGGTTGCCCAAATACTTACGGGAATCGCCAAAGCGTGCGCGAGTAATGAGTGAATGGACAAATGTCTATAAGGTCCATTGCATATGTAGAATTATGGACAGTTGGGAATGTGAGTCTCATGGGAAGCGTGCAAGGGATAAGTCCCTGCAGTCGCGCTATTCATCTGTGTCCTCGGTGGCTCACATGGAAGCCGGCACGGTAGCTCCGCGTGTTCGGTCAGAGGGCTGCGTGCTCTCTGTAGCAAAAAAACTGAGTCAAGGAACCAACGATCAATTTGAACAGATGTCTTGTGACGTCCGACCCGACCAAACGCAACGAACTATATCGAAAAAAGAAAAAAAAAAGAAAAAAATGGATAGAGCGTCTGCCATGTAAGTAGGAGATCCTGGGTTCGAGTCCCGGTCGGGGCACACATTTTCAGCTGTCCACATCGAGGTAAATCAACAACACCTCTCGGCAGCTGAGGGTTTCAGTTAGTCATCATTTATTCCTGATGATTTAGTTACGTAGGTCGTTTGTGGTAACAAATATATGTTTGAGTTATTTCTACACAGATATTCGTCTTTGTTAACGCATTGTAAATGACATCTTGATGATGTCTAAGTGAGTCTGTTTAAAGATTTTATGTTTTGACCGACTTTTACTTCCGATCGCTCGGAATTAATATTGTGCTTTTATCAAATCCTGCTTTGTTTGCTTTTAAGGATTATGAGAAAGCTCATCAGCGCTTACAATTATTTCATTTCAGTTTCCAAATCAATCTAATAACTACTAATTATAATTGATATTTTGAACGACGACTACCTGAGCTAATTTGTTAAGCACTTTAATTTTCTATTCCTATCGTTGCGCATCGTCTTCTCTACGGGCAGTAATCGTGATCTTCATACTCTTCAGTCAATGCAGATCAAAGTATTGATGATCAAGAAGCTGTGATCTCGGAGGCACTTACAACTTTAAATAATTTCAAAGCAACTTCATAGCGATGTTAGTGGACCAAAATCTTGATAATGAACTGAGGTATAGTGTGATACAGGAGCGAAACTGAAGGAGGTCATTGGTAAAGCTGGATATCCATCGCTCGCATGTTGATTACAAACCCTGAACACCCGTTTCCACACGAAAAAGCCAAGTCCTGGAGTGCCTTTCAGTGATCTGGAGAGAAGAGATAAGAAAAAGAGAGCAAATCGTACCATACGATGTCAACAATTACGTACATTTTGGAAATGTGGAACTGAGTGCTTTTCATTACTGAATCAATGTCTGCTCTAGAACGTAGGGGATAACCATATGTAATGTTTTGTAATTGTAGTTTTGACACTGCTATCAAAAGACGAATATAGGTTTCAAAAACTATTCCTGAATTATCATTCCCTACATGGCGGATCGGTAGCAATATGGTTTGCAAATGACAACGTAAATATAATTTATCTTATTCGAAATCGTTATGTAACGATTACGGATTATTTCTTTTCGGAGTCTTATAATGACTGCACAAACACAATTATTTGCTGGAAGCCGCGACCTCAAATACGCGAATAAATAACTTCTCTGAGTGTCACGAAATAGGATAACAGTTTTAGTTCTTTAACTACATTCTTTTTAAGAATTTCTACAAAAACAGGGAAACATTAACAGCAACGTGTTTCTTTGTGTCTTGGAATCCCCCCGTTTTATTTTATAAATGTCTTTTATTGCTTGTACGATCGTCAATCTGTGCGATCGTTTCTCGACACATGCCAAACAGTCGTATGTGGGATTTGCAGTTCGCGATGTGCGCGCCTTGTCGATTGCGTAGGGCTGTTGACAATACGTTCTCTCACTCGCTCAATGACGTCGTCAGGTGTGTTTGGACGTCGTGATTATTTCCCATGTCTTACAGAGCACCCTGTTTCTGCAAAATTTTTATGACACTTGTAAATTGTAGGCCAACTAGGAGGATCTTTAGCTTACTTGGTAAGGAAATTAATATGAACTGTTGTCGCCGACTTCGACTCTTCAAACCAAAACAAACAGCTAGCACGTTCATGCCCAGTGAAAGCAGCCATCTTCAGCGTAACTGCCGCACCGCGCCTACGGTGGGATTCGGCACTAGCGAACAACGCGAGACAAAACTTGATTTATTTCCATACAAATTTACACTACACTCACCTCTGTAGGTATTATGAATTAATTTATATGAATTTTCATAGTTCTAAAGTCCTTTTTGAAAAATCCTGTAGCTGCTGTTTGCCTGTTCTTTAAATCTAGCATGGAGAGCTGCATATCACCAGTCTCAGCACGGAAGACCACTGTAACAACAGGGCTATTACACGTTAACAGTGTGAGTACATGTGTGTGTGTGTGTGTTTGTGTGTGTGTGTGTGTGTGTGTGTGTGTGTGTTAGGTTGCACGTGGATGTGTGAGTTCGTGCCTGTTTACAAGTGGATGACGACTGAGTTGTTAATAGCGAGGAGGATGTCCCAAGTTGTAATGCTTTCCAAAGATTTCAGAATCCCGCCACTAACAGCTAGCGATGCTCTCTGTGAGTGTCGGGCTCCCTGACAGCCGTTTTCGCTAACCGAGCGTTGCAGCGAATGGAGATGTGGCGTTTCCTATCTTGACAAGCAGTAGAGCGGATTTTGCCAGTAAAATTGGCCGCCTCCAGGGTTTTTATGATAGGTTTTCCTCCCTAAATCGCTGAGTCGTGACGTCACTTCTGCAGATGATGATGTTGCAGGTTCCCATCCCGCCGTCACGTGCAGCAGAGTAGAGTTGGATAGCGTTTATTATCCGACGAATAAGCGGAAATGCTTCTAGTATTTTGCTCATTTGTTCAATTGTATGGCTACTGATTTTTTAATTAAGAAAGCATTGCCTAGTTACGCTATTTTCTACCAGCTGTAGTTAGTGGCTGACGTCTGCGTGGTTTCGTGGTGAGTTAAGTGTGTGTTTTCATGTGCGTGCGTGTGCGTGCGTGCGTGTGTGTGTGTGTGTGTGTGTGTGTGTGTGTGTGTGTGTGTGTGGGTTTGTGTGTGTGTGTGTGTGTGTGTGTGTGTGTGTGTGTGTGTGTGTGTCAGTACCTAGTCATGCATGTATTATGTTTCTAGAAATTGAGTTTGGCTCGGTTGCGAGTGTTTGCAGAACAGCGTGTGATTGCTGATTAAGAACAGTAACATTTTGTTTGTTTTCTCACACGGATATTGGGTGGAGTATCATTCACTGATAGGGTGACTGCCTGGTGTCTTCTATTACCTATTCTTTTTTCAGATCGCCGACTTTGGTGAATCCGATTGAAATTCTGTATTGACTCTCTACATCAGATGCGTAGTCAGTTTATATATGGAAGAAAAGTGTTTTGCACGTCATTCTGGAAGAAAGTATCTGGAAGTCTCGCTCCTGTAGTGTGTGTAATCTTGAACAAGTATACTTGAATGTTGCTGTCGTAATAAAAACTGACTGCACCACTGCAGGTTGAACTGTCACTCGATCGGGTGCTCCTCTGTATGCGTTGTCAGAGGACGTGTGGTTTGTCGCAGCCGTGTCCGGTGGACATTGAGATTCGTTTGGCTAGGAACTATGAATTGGTTTTAAGCTTCTTGGCTGTGTATGCATTGCTCGCACGTGTATGTATCTTATGTTCTTGCTTTGTCCTGATTGTATCCGCTCTTGAGTATTCTCATGGCGTATTATGGTGTTCCTTGTGTATTGAATATATGATTCTGAATTGATTTTAAGAGCCGCCATTGTGATGGTCCCAGAATGCCTTGAATATTCTCGTCGTATGTTATTTCTTAATGTAGCTGGTGTTACTGCACGAACTTCTGTATATCTGTTTTAAGTGGCTACGTTCGTTTGATCAGTACCTGGTAATTAGGAGCAACGTACGGTTCTTCATTAAAGTCCGCCTTTCTCAGTGGGTATCCCAACCTGTCACTCCAAAATTTATAGCAAGATCTGTTCCATCTCCAGCAGTGATAAATCAGTGTACATTGATGACTATTAGCAAGGCTACCGCTGTTTTCTGGTATGCCACAGTTAATGTTCATCAGGCTAATGCCGGTCTAGATAAAAAGCGATGAAGTCCCCATTCTAAATTGGAAACATAGATTAAGCTAAGGCTTGTGCTGATTATCGTTTTTGTAAGATAAATGGCTGTTGCCATACTGTAAGTGACCTTGTCATTGAAGTTAACAAACCGTAAGTAAGAGCTCTAGCCAAAGTAGCTTAAGTAGCTACATTCATTACTAATGTGTGGCAATTTTTATTACTAACTGGGCATAGTAATATTCGCATTTTAATTTCACATTTAACATTTACTCAGGCCAAAGATTTTGAAGTCTAACGATTGCTCAATGCGTTTCTCCTCAACTTTCGCTGAATTTATTGACTGACTGCTTTTATTTGATGTGAGTTCAAATGTTATCAGCCAGTGGATGGTGTTAGTCGGACTGAGATCACTTTATTCAAACGTCCGTTGAGCAAGAGAGCTTCCGCTTTCTGTCGGTCTTATACTCTCAGCTGTTCAGAAGTGTGGGCCGTTGTTGCAAACGACAACGCGCTTTTCGAGGTGTGTAAGGTTCACATAGCTGGCGCCGGGATCTCTCCGAAGGACATTAGGTGTTCCAAACTTGCATCGAATCCCAAGTTTTGTTACCAAATCTGCGTTGGCAAAAATTTAAAAAAAAAAAGCGACTGAAATAAATTTTTAGCACAACCTGCACGAAGACGCTAACGAACAAGCGCCGCACTTCTCAACCACATCATCTGGCTGATAGCTTAATTATTATGGAAATGCATTAATGTAACTATCATTATGGGAAATATTTTCTGTCTTGGAAATATTTTCTCTACTTACCACATAAACTGAAAAATGAAGTATCAATTGGTCACAATGCATCTATGTAACTACTAACGACTGCTAAAATAAAACAACTGTTTAAAAATTTAAATCTGTTTTATTTCCTGAAACATTCCAGGATGAGTGAAATTTAATGTATTACTTCCATTTTATGATTATGATTCTTATTAATTTACTGTCACTTTAGGATTGTAAATCCTAATTATTTACTTTCACTTTAGGATTATCGATTTTCATTTTTAACATTAATTTTAGGATTATGGTTAAATAGGAACACACATGATAGTATCCTTGAAACAGGAATTTCGGCCGTTTAGTGATCCAAGTATTGTGACAAAACACAGGAAATGATTACGGCTCCGCCACTTCGATTAAATAGTTGTAGTACTCTTCAACTTGATTATCTGCTGCGGCTCGAACTATGGGTTCCGAATCTGCTAACAAACTCTGAAGCACTCCGGCAAGACGTGATTTGAATGTTTGCACTTTCAGAGATTTCAGAACCTGAAAAAGAAGAAGAAAAGGAACATTTTACTAATGGCCATTTTTTGAACCAAATTCTGTTGAAGAAGATATATTTGAGGGTTCTTAATGTAAGTTTTATATATATATATATATATATATATATATATATATATATATATATATATATATATATATACCAAATGATAAGTTATAAATAAACTCTACATAAAACTGGATGATGTAATAAAATTTAGCTATTATAGTATTTTTCTATATTATGTTACTGGTTTACACATTCTATAAAGGATCATGGGAACAATGATAAAGCTGTTACTATTTTAGGAACGCCTAGTTACTACAATATTTATCCTCTAAAGGATTTGCAGCTTCTCTTTAATTCCCTGCTGCCTCTGCTAACAATCCATTACAATTCACTACTAGATTATTTGTAAAATGTAGAACTGTTCCTGTACCCAGTTTTTCAAATGGTGCACCATGACAGTATGACACTAAGCTGTACACCATCTGCGTTCTGTAACTCCCGTTAGAATCAAACTAATTTACGTTATCAAGAAGAGTATAAAGCTTCACTTAAACATTAGCCTCAGCAATGTCAGAGAACACGTAAAATTAACTAACCGTTAACTATCAGTGTTCCGTCATACGAGAAGCATGTGGTGTTTCTGACGCTACTGACTGAGCAATAACTCTTTAACTTTGTCTAAGCAGCGTTTGAACGAGTGCTGTACCATCACTACAACTAAAAATTTGGTATCAGTTACTTTCATTTGCTTTCGTACCACGACTTTACCGTAAGTAAATTATACTACTCGAATTTGTTACTTTCGAAACTGTCTGTAACACAACTACCAACTAATAGAAATTGGAAATAGTATTCTTAAGAAAACTTCCTGTTAACAGTAACTAACGTGTCGCAGTTAATAGCGCAACGCTGAACGTACAATAACCGTGTCAATGCAAGTAAAAATTCCTGAGGCTCTACATAAACATTGAACACAAAATTATGTTTGGGTGATACACTTACCTTCAAAATGCTGTTAGCAATCATGTGCCGGATTTCCCACGAGGAATGTCTTGAATACTTTAGAAAGACGGGTATAACTGCTTCACGCATGTCCTCAGAGAGTTGTGGATATGTGGAAACGTCGATTAGTAAGCGTGCTCCCTTCTCTCGTGGGCCAGCCTATAGAAATTGACGTAATTGTCAGTATAGTTTGACTGATCATACGTAGCAAAATCTTGACATTATGACTAAAAATTACTTAAACAAAAGGATTAGTAACTTAGAAATGTATTTTCAAGTTAGCCCAAGAATGGATTACGTATCACAGCATCTCTGATCCTACACCTCACTAGAAGTTTCCCATATTGTGTCCTTTTCCTCCCGCAAGTGTCACCCATTATAGTGTTTCATTAATACAAGGAGAAAACTTGATCCAATATAATGTAATATGTGTGCCCTGTATTTTCACAAGTGTCGCATATGTAATGTATATGGGCATACTATCAGTGTGTGGGTTTCAGGAACGATACATGTCTAGCCACTGTCAGAAATCAATTTCACAACCAATTAACAATGCCACCCAGTGTCAACAGCAAAGAATAAGAAGAAGAAGAAAAATAAGAAGAGAAGGAGGAAGGAAATACTATCAGGCGAATTCTGTTTTCCACAAAGAGATTGTAGTTACGTTACGTTTAAATGTATGAACCAATTGAAACATTCAGTATATTCTGTAGTAGTTTCACGCGTATTTTGGTAACAACTAAATCCTTTGAATCTCTATAATTGAACACGCACTTGATTAGGCGGAATCCAGAAAGACTCAGTTGTCAGTCCGGACAGTGGTGGTACATTTATGTTGCAAGGAGAATAAATGCCACTTTGATGGACGAGAAGTCTGACGAATGGATCTGAACCCCAGTAAAATATCATGAAGGTATCTGCACTGACTTTTATCAGTTTTTGCGTTACTGGTAAATAACAAAAGGGTAGGCATATGTATGTTCTCTAAGCTGTCATTTTTTTAGTAGTAATACCATATCTTCATAATCTACTATTTACTCCAACGCCTTCAGTGTTCAACAAACCAACTTTGTGTCAAAGACGGTTTGTGGAAAGCACTATTTAGTGTAGTTATCCTAACAACAATCAATGCGAGACATGTATGGTGAAATTATAGTACCTCTTCTTCCTCTGCGTATTTCTCCAAAGCTGATGTGAAATACGAATAATAGGACTGATTATCCTCTTCATTTTCAATGTAAGCAAATGCAGTGGCGGCAATTCTTCTCACTTGCAACTTATCGTCCACGCTCAGACGATTCATAATTTTACGCAGTTCATCTGTAAAAAAAATTCCTAATGAAGTAAAGCACTACAATTTTCTAACACATTTGTTATTAGCCTCAAAAGGTGAATTTCTCAACTATGCGAGTTACTAACCTCTTGCTCTCGGTGACACACGTCCGTAATATGAGGACGCTAATCTACATGCCAATATCCTTGACGTCATAAATTCCTCTGCAGCTAAATCTTCAACAACTGCGACAAGGTCATCATCAATAAGTTGTTGATTACGATTCAGAGCTAAATCTCTGTCGCAGTCGTGCTGTCCCTCCAGCTTAGTCGCTTCCTCTAATGGATTGGCAGGCAACTGAAAAACGATAATGACAAATAATTGAAAAATGGAATCACAATTATAGAATAAATATCAATTCATTTATTCTATTGACACGTTGTACTCAAGAGCTGTACTCTTCAAGTTTTCCGCAATTCTATCGGGTATGCAAAATGATTCTACGGTTATTGCAACGTCGTACAGTATATGGAATTTCAAAAATATGTTACTGCATTCAAAAAATAAATTCTGGTAAGATGCAACTTGCTGCTTAAAGTACGACTTAGGAAAATATCTATACAATAAATTCCACAAACTCTAGACCCGTTTCACTTACTGTCTTTTTTTCTTTATATTTCTTGCTTTTACAAGATGTTATGAAATCATGAGACCTGCCAAAACTGTACTTGGATAAGAGTTTAAATTTACTATCCATATTTTGCAGAGATGGCAGGAATGTACAGCAGATTTCAAAACCGTTAACATTGAGAAAACAAGAATAGTTGGTTATTGTAATGAACAAATTTATGAGGAGACGATACTCACCAGTAACAACAGAGGAACAGATTTATAAGGAAATCAGTTCATCTGTTGCTACATGTGAGTATAGTCTCCTCATTAATCTGTTCAGTATAGTAACCATCTATCACGATTTTTCTGTATATTAATGGTTTTGAAATATTTTTAAGTAATCGTTTGATTTTCTAATGAAGATACGCGATCGCTGTCGCAACCAGGTTAAAGTAAAATGTAGTAACAACCACTTGGCTGTATTATACAACTCATATTGTAGCACGGTTGCCGTCTCATAGCCAAGTTAAAAATTGTGTGCTTAGTATTTGTTGTTTCATTGTTCATAGACTCTGCATTTACCGCTTCAAAGCTCGGCTCTGTTGTATGAGCCTGCTGCAATAAACTTGGCTGTCTTACATCAACACAATGTTAGGCTGGCTGCAGGCTGTGTGTCTACGAGCCCTCCTTGTGAGGTTCGGTAATGCTGTTGATGAGCCACTATATCACTTTGGACGGCGACACCTGAATGTGCTTCTCCTCGTCACGTGTGCCTGGAGCCATATTTCATTTATTTTTTCGAAACCGCGCTATTTATATCGGATTATATACATAACATCTTTTATTAATGAACGGTTAACACTGCATAGAAACGTACAAATCTACTCTTGTTTATTCGTCGATCATCCGGCTCCAACGCTACCAGCTACACGCAGCTATTTGTTTCAACAATATTAATAGTGAATTAGTATATGTTGTTTACCATTAGTAGTTACCACTCAGAAAAATTGCGATGGTGTGTCGCCTGATACACTGATTGTGACTTACGACATACAAATTATTCTCTCGCAGGTTATCAAGTAGGATTTCGTCACATTGTCAATTACTGTCGATTCCCAATGGCACAGAACGAAGACACAAAATGTCTTTCGACCTGCAGTGTAGAGACTGTCTATCGCAGTTGCAATAGGGGCTAAGTGAATACCTCAGTTTCCAGTAAGCAAAATCTCCGTTCAATAGTTGGTCCTTGCACTCTACCGATTGCGCATGGTATCTCTGCGTCATCACAAAATCGGATTCCCGTGTTTGTTAATACCTTGCTCGACTTTTCTATACATTTATGGATTGATTGACTGATTCATTCATTTATTCGTCCACTTGATTATTTCTCCAATCCAAGATTCTGAATTAATTTTTTTTACAGTGGCAGCAATACCTGCAAATAATTCGGCAAAGTAAAAGAAAATGAAGGGACGCTAAAGCTGTATGAAGTCCTTTGCTGCATTCCACACATTGTGACAGTCAAATATTTCCATACTTGCAGTTCCACACCGATTTAAACTGAGAGTATAAATTTTCTGTATCAGTCCTAACGTAACGGTGACTCACTCACACCTGAGAACTCTTAATTGTCCTTACATGTAAATAACAGTCCTTATTGACACGTTTGTTCAATTTCCTATATGACAATGTGAAACGAGAGGTATATTCAGTGAAACCTACATCGACATATCTTCATATACCGTAATTTAAAGATTCTGTACGCTTAGCTCGCTTAGGTATGATGCAATAGCGTCGTATGGCTAACCTGTGATTCCTCTCTCGTCACATCCTTGAAGTAGAATTCCTCTTCCTCTGGTTCTTTATCGGAAGTGCGCCTCTTCCTCTTGTAGAGGCAGCCAAAACAGCAGTCCAGCTCCTTGCGGAACAGACGGCTCAACACACGACGAAACATCTGATACAGAAAAGTAAACAGTCTTACGAAGTGTTTAAGAACACTTTAAACATAGCTGATCTACAGTATCACAAAGCAGAATTAGTCCTGTTACCTCTAAACAGTGAAATACCGTGAGACATAGAAATAACCAGAGAAGCTAGAAACTTTTTCCTCTCGTGATTACAACCTTTAGAACAATACAGGTATCGTCTCTCTGTTAAAGTACTCACATAAATGACGAGATTCGTCTAATTACGATATACTGTCAAATTCTTGACACCAGTTTATACAAGTATCCCTGTACCTTTCAGAAAAAATCATAAATCTTCTCGATTTCGGTTTTTCATTTCATCAGCCTCTGTAGGACATAACTGAAATATTCAGTTTTCCTAGTCGGAAAAAATAGTTGAGAGAAGTAATTCGAAAGAATCAATTCGTTGATCGGAAAAGATATTACCCCAGAAAAAATAAGATAGTAATATCGTAATATGATATGCAAAAGTACACTTTCGTGGTAGTTACAACGGGTCTGTTAAATTCACACAAATAATTTTCAATGTACGCTTTGCAAAATTGCCTATAATTTCAAAATCAGTGAGTATAGTTTTAGATGATTCAGAACCCCACATGTGTTTTTTACTGCTGTAAGTACCTCTCTGTTCGTCAGTAATAGCATGATAGTAGAAGTTCAGAAAAATTTGACGGCGTCTGCTGAGACTGTTCTCCAGGACAATGCGGTTTGTTTCTTCCCATCCAATATTCGAGTTACGGGAAATGTAAATATAATTTTCCTTGAAGCGTTGGCCAAAATATTAACGAACCTCCCAAGATCAAAATCTGATGCCTTATTCAGATTAGTAGGAAACTATTGTACCTCTCGGTCACCATCCCATTATGTCTATGGAGCTGTTCCTTTATTGAATGATATGAAATTACAGTTTTCTGTCACTCAGTTCGACTGAAATATAAAATATTGCAACCAACAATTAAGGAGAATTTCTAATAATAACTGAAGACTGTAATACATCAACAAATTGGTTGGTTGATTGATTTGGGGGGAAGGGCACCAAACAGTGCGGTCAACGGTCCCACCAAATTAGGAAAGGGTGGGGAAGGAATTCGGCCGTGCCCTTTCAGTGGAACAATCCCGGTTTTTTCCAGAATCGATTTAGGGAAATCACGGAAAACCTAAATCAGGATAGGCGGACGCCGGATTGAACCGTCGTCCTTCCGAATGTGAGTCCAGGATGTTATCAGATTGCTTAAAGCAAATATTATGAATATAAAATACAAAATTATCGAGTGACAGACGCATTAGTCGAACAAACAATGTACGTGTAATCAAGACGATGGGTCAGACACCGCCTTAAATTAGATCCACTCGTAGCAGTCAGATTTACATTATCACGTCCTAACGTAGATGCAACCGTAGGGTAAGATATGTTTTATTAACATGTGTGATCAGAAAGAAATGCTAAACTTGTCCATAGAGTATCTCCCGGAGCGAATATTCAGTCTAATCAATATTTTTCACTGTTGTGCTAAAACACGAAATGCAACTAATAACGAACCATGCGAGTTTAGACATTTTCCATGGGTCAATGAACCAGTGACGCGAGAAACGTATTTATGATTTCCAGAGTTTCATGTGAGAGAACAGTTAGTCCCTTCCCTTAACACACACTAAGTAAACACTTGCGCCAAAGATACTTCGCTCTTTACAAATCTCGCACGCCACTAGTGGACTGTTCAACTGTGTGTGAAATCGTATGGGACTTAACTGCTAAGGACATCAGTCCCTACGCTTATACACTACTTAACCTAAACTATCCTAAGGACAAACACACACACACATGCCCGAGGGAGGACTCGAACCTCCGCCGGGACCAGCCGCACAGTCCATGACTGAGACCGCTCGGCTAATCCCGCGCGGCTCCACTAGTAGACTTCCTAGACCTGCTCCCCAACGGCGTAGTGTATCATTGAACCCTGAGTGGGCTGCATCTCTTTTCAAATTTCAGGACTCAAACCGAGAAACAAGTAATGACAGAATTAGCCGGCAGTAAAATGAGTGCCTGATGACGCTTACCGCGTAAGATACGTAGTCTTTCGACGGCAAGCACGAAGATATTCGTAAGCAGCGAATCAACTCTTTCGTATTACGCCTCAGACTGTTTCCTAGCAACGTCACACGCCGCCTCCTGCCCTTGCCTATTGTTGACGGCTTGCTGTCCACCTATGTTACGTAGCAGTGCGATTCCACAGCAGGAGATTATCTTTCCAACCCACATGTCACTGGCTGTAACTGATTGATATCGTTATATACATGACGTAAACGAAATAAACGATAAAATGCACTTTTATTCTTGTTCGTATTTTCAATGTTCTGTTGGTGTTACATTAGTGATAGCAGTAAATGATCTTTATAATTGTGATCTGAAACTGAAATCATTCATCTTCCACGGCAGTATCGATTGCTCCACTTTATAGGTCATAATCATTTTTCTGTGTTTGTATTTCTACTCCAAATAGTGAAACCATACAAAGTGAATATCATGGCCTTGCAAGAAGTAAGATGGACTCTACAGGGTACCTTCCAGAAACAACAGTGTACTATACACTACAGCGATCACAGTAGTGAACACATATTATTTGAGCGATTTCTGGCCAGTCAAAGCACTGTACAACCAGACATAGGAATTAGAGAGCCCGCCGCGGTGGTCTAGCGGTTCTGGCGCTGCAGTCCGGAACCGCGGGACTGCTACGGTCGCAGGTTCGAATCCTGTCTCGGGCATGGGTGTGTGTGATGTCCTTAGGTTAGTTAGGTTTAAGTAGTTCTAAGTTCTAGGGGACTTATGACCTAAGATGTTGAGTCCCATAGTGCTCGGAGCCATTTGAACCATTTGAATTAGAGCAATAAGTCCAAGGATACGTTCTGTGCGAGTAAAGGGTAAAATCTTTAACTACAGTCTTCCAGATGTGCATGCCATGCGACTACTGAAAACAAGACAGTTGAAGAGAATAAGAACTCGTATGAGAAACTAGAGCTAGCTTATTAAGAATGTCCATGAAAAGGTTTTTGGATGATGATTACAGATAAGATTGGTAAGGTAGGGCAGAAGCGTGTTTTCCGTGCTGCCACTGGTAAATGCGGCCTCCATTAACGAGAGTGATATCAGTGGACTCCGCCTCATAAATTCTGCAGCATCACTTAACACGACAGTTTCAACACGAAGTTCCAGTATATCGATATTCATGAAAGGACATGGGTGTCACCAGGCAACAGTAATGGGAATAAAAATCGTCCTGTATTTATAGACACCAGTCAACGCTCTGATGCACAAGACTGTTGTAGTTTAGGATGTGCTAATATGGACAATAATCATTACCTTTACATAACAAAAATGACGGTGATAATTTCAAATGAACATAAAGTCAAGCGACAAAGAAAAAATTAGCAAAAAATCTCAGATCGTAAGGGCTCAAAGAAGGCTGAACACCAAGCTATTTTTGGAGAATAAATTGTCAGGTATCTCGCAGAACTATACATATAACATAAATTAGCCGTGCAGTAAAACCAGACACAAAATACAGGCAGGTGCAGATATACAACAACAAAGCAGAAGAAATGATGAAGAGTATTAGGAGGCAGCAAGACCAAAGAATGAACCATAAAAAAAGATCCGGCCAGAAGAACAAGAGTGCCAGTGGACAACTATAGAGAAAAAAATGCGTGCGGTTAATCGAATTCTGAAGCAAAGAAGCAGGAGCGTTTTCTAAAGGCTATTACAGTACACTGAATAATTGAATGAAAGCATGCTATTTCAGACGTGAGTCAGTAACCTTAGAAATGACTTTCTAGAAAAGACAAGACAATTTAGATGAAAAGATGTGAACTAATAACATCAAATAAAGACTGCACGCCGTTTGGGAAAGGGAAATGAGCTGACATCGATGCAAGAGATTTGGCTAACAAAAGCGAAATTAGCCAACTATAAGTCACCAGGGAATGACAGCTTGCCAACTGAGGTTATTAAGTGTGATGGAAAACGTCTAATTACAGCGTGTACCCTCTGATCCCAGATATATATACACAGAAAGTAATCCACCAGATGATCGGAACATGGCGGTAACATCCGTTCTACATAAGAAACGGGACATTCTGAATTGTACAGACTATAGTGTAATTCCATTTTTGACCACTGCATATAAAATATTATCCTCCCCACTTTAACCCGTACAAAACCTTTTGTCGATAAAACAGTTCGGAGATATGGTGCAGCCGTTAGATCTGGCACATCAAGTATTGACCAATCGTCCACCCTGTGGCAGATCCTGGAAGAAACCGGGGAATACAATATGGAAAACAATCACATTTCTCCTGATTCTAAAGCAGAATGTGACACCTTTAGAAAAATATGGTTACTGAAGCCATGAATGAACTTGGCATACAACACCAGTTAATGTACTTCATATGCCTCAGAAGTTTGGCCGTAGGAAACGTAATATGTAATTAACTGTGGATACAAGGGTATTTAATACCAGATTTAAAAAGTAACTGTACAGTGAGGCAAAGTGATGCACCCGCACGTATTGTTTTTACCATAGCACAGTTCAAATTAACTCAACAGGCACAATATACAATAAAATGCTGGAGATTCGGTTTCATGCGAATGATGTGGATGTTACTGAAACAACAGAATTAGTTAGCAAGAAACCATCTAGGGCCCTGGCGAAATCAGCAATAGAAATGTAACTGGATGTAATCATCAATAAAACGAAATACACGCGAGTAATACGACCAGAACTAATTATGGGATAGTAAATTATCCAAACACCAATAGAATCTGTTAGAGAATTTGTCTATCGGCGCAGCCACCTGCCTAATAATTCCGGTTCTCGACTGGCCCACAACTAAAATCCAGAAATTATCCCTGGAGAACAGTGTCAACTGTACAAAACCTTAAGAAGTCCAGAACTGGACCTCGACACTTACACAGAAGTGTAAAAAGCTAATAGGGTGCTTCGAACAAATGGTGCTACGCAAAATCTAAGGGGCGACTAAATAACACGGAGCACGGCGTAGACGATGTAATTTAGAACTCTACAGACTACGTAAAGATCTTTAAATCATAAAACTCATTAAAATGTACCGCCCTAAGTTTGTCGGCCACGTTTTTCTCATAGAACATGAGAACCCCACAAAAATAGTGCTGCTAAAAAAACCTGGTGGGACGAAGAAGCCGGGGAAGACCAAGACTTCGATACTTTGGTGACAGAACAATCTTAAAAATTATTGGTGTCAGGGGATAAAACATAAGACAATGGACAGGGACGTATGGAATAATGTCCTAAAGGAGACCAAGGCATGAAGAGCTGTAGCGTTAGGAAAAGGAAGAAGTCAAGTTCTCTATAGATTTCACTAACAGCGAAACCAAGTCTCTATGATGTATTCAACAAATTTGTGAAACTTTTCAGAATTCCGTCTTTCATCAGTCTCTGCAAGTCATGGTTCAAATATTGTATTTTATTCGTCGGCAAAAGCGACAGAAAGAAGTGATGCAGGAGGATCAATTAGTTGTCAAAACCTGCAGAACCTAAGAAATATGATACAGTCGTATCGTTATGAAATGCAAAAGTATACTTTCGTGATCATTTCAGCGGCTCTGTTCAATTCCCGTAAAGGAAGTGTTTTCAATACGAGTTCTGCAGTATTGCTGAAAACTTCAAAATTAATTTGTGTGTTCATTCAGCTTATACGGAATCCCACAAACTTTCCTTTCCTGGTGTAAGCGTTCTTCAGCATCTCAGCACCAGGACCACTTTTTATGAGATCAAAGTGGTGCAGCATTGAAAACACGTAATCAAACTTCATTCGGTCTGCTATGATAGTTCTTTTGGACAGTGCGATTTGTTTCTTACTTTACTGTTGTCTTCATATCATCCATTTACATCCAATATTCGAGTTGCGGGAATCATAAATAAAATTTTTCTTAAGAGTATTGTCAGAAATACTAATAACTCTCCCCAGAGGTTATTCTGATGCAATGTTCATATGATTTGGAACACTGTTGTACGTCTCGGACACTACACGATTATATCCACGGAATTTTTATATGACATGACTCAGTTATATGAAATGACTCAGTTCGATTAAAATACATATTGAATCAAACAACTGTGGAGTATTAATAGTCATAATTTAAGACTGTAATCATTATTAACTGGTTAAAGCAAATATACTGAAAACATAATACTAAATTACAGATTGACAGACACATTAATCGAAGAAACAACCTATGTACAGTCAAGAAGGCGAGCCACATAAGGCCTGAATTAGCACCCCTCGTGGCAACCAAATTTGAATTACACGTCCCAACGAACATGCAACCGTATGATAGGATATGTATTACTAACATGTGTGATCAAAAAGTAATGGCAGGCTCCATCATAGACTAGCTCTCCCAGAGAATGTTCGGTCTAATCCATATATTTCACTGTTGTGATAAAATACGAACTACAACTAATAACACAGGACTGCGACTAAAAAACTGCATATAATTTCTTATTATTTTTTTGTAGATTTTGATCTCCCAAAAACAGGAAAAAATTCAAAAAATTCTAACACATAGGTTTTTATGTATATTGCAGTATTTATGTTCATTAGTAATAAACCTATGTGCTTTTTAATCTAATAATTATTAAAAATTATATCAATTATATCGATAAAATAAACTAAAATTTAAAATGTTACAGTGTTAACTATTCTTTGTTACCACTTGCAGGTTTTACCGTAAACTCCTGGGCGCCAGAAGCAAATGCAAACAATCTTATTGTTCAGTTTTATCGTGTTGCTACAAGTCAAGTGACGATTTGTATATCGCATGAAATGAAAAGAAACTCTCAGTAGACATATTGCTATTCAAGTGAACAGTGCTGTTGTTTCTGTCTAGTCATTATTGAAGCAACAGAATTAGTTTGCAAGGAACCATGTAGGGACCTGGCGGAATCAACAATAGAAATGGAACTGGAAGTAATCATCAATAAATCCAAATACACGCGAGTAATACGACCGCAACTAAATATGGGATTATAAATTATCCAAGCACCAATAGAATCTGCTAGAGAATTTGTCTATCGGCGTAGCCACCTGCCTAATAAATCCTTTTCTCGACTGGCCCACTACTGAAAGGTTGTGCTATTTCTCCAAACAGTTTTTGTTACATCTGTGGTGAATACAATATTAAAAGTCATCAGAGAAACATAAGTGATTTTGTGAGGTAAGATTATTTTGCTTACTTTAGATTAAAACTTTGTGACCAAGATAAACCATGGACCCCGCATAAGGCGTGTAAAAGATGTGAAGAAGATCTTCGTTTGTGGTTTAAGGGTAAGAAAAAAGCATTTCGATTTGAAATTCCTATGATATGGTGTGAGCAGAAAAACCATACCACTGGTTGCTACTGCTGTTCAATTGACGTAAAGGGATTCAATTCAAAAAACAAAAGAAGCATAAGTTATCCTAACCTTGACTCAGATATACGTCCAGTACCCCGTAGCTCTGAAATATCTATCCCACAGCCACCTTCCAGTTTGGATGAATACTCAAGAGAGTTGGAGGACGAAGTTACATTACCTCCTCAGGGTGAATGAAGCTCAGATTTTTCTTCAGACGAAGATGAAAGAACGCAACTGTTTTCTCAAAGTGAGTTCAATGATCTAGTAAGAGTTTTAGGTCTTTCAAAAGATGCAGCGGAACTGTTAGGTTCCAGATTAAAAAATAAAAACTTTTTATCTTCTGGCTTCTCATTTTTACGGCACAGACATCGAGAAAAAGAATTTACCCAGTTTTTCTCAAAAGAAAGAAATTTAGTACTTTTTTCCATTGATTTGGAAGGACTCGTGCATTGCTTTGATATTCAGTATGACTCATCTGAATGGTGCCTATTCATTGATTCATCCAAAACTAGTCGTAAGTAGTATTATTGCACAATGGAAATAAATTTGCATCGCATCCCATGGAACATTCTGTGCACATGGACGAAAACTATAACGATTTGGCCATTATCCTGGAGAAAATCAAATATCAGGACCATCAATGGATGGTTTGTGGTGACTTCCAAATACTCACGACGCTTTTGGGTCAGCAGGAGGTAGGCTATACTAAATACCCATGCTTCTTATGCTTGTGGGATAGCAGACCAAGAGAACAGCACTGGACTAAAAGTGATTGGTCACCCAGAGAAAATTTAAAACCTGATGAGAAAAATGTTATCAGTACTACTTTGGTACCACCAGAAAAGGTTTTATTGACCCCTCTCCACATCAAATTGGGGTTCATGAAACAATTTGTAAAATCTCTACAAAAGGATGGGGACTGTTTTAAATATCTATATACAAAATTCTCAAAGCTGTCAGAAGCAAAGTTGAAAGAGAGAGTTTTCACTGGCCCCTACATAACAAAACTTTTAACCGACACCCTTTTTGTGGACAGTATGAATGAGAAGGAAAAAGACGCTTGGGTGTCGTTCAAGGATATAGTGCTAAAGTTTTTGGCAAATACTAAGGATCCTGACTACAAGACCATTGTTCAACGGATGCTAGCAGCATAAGAAGCTCAAGGTTGCAAGATGAGCTTGGAGTTCCATTTTTTTACACTCCCACATAGACAGTTTTCCTGATAACCTGGGAGCTTACAGTGAAGAACAGGGGGAGCTGTTTCACAATGATGTCCGTGATATCGAGAGAAGGTACCAAGGAAGGTGGGATGTCACTATGCTTGTTGACCACTGTTGCATGCTTAAGCGGGAAACTAAAGATGGAAAGCGGAAAAGACCCGGCGAAGTATCAAGGAAAGGAAGAAAAGGTTTTATAAGAAACATGAATAAGTATAATATCGTTACTATATGCCTCAAAATAAAGTTTTATTGCTCGTAAACAAGTATTATGATTAATAATTTTCAATAAACGAGTGCTTTTACCAATTCTTTGCGTCTGAATTTGCAAAAAACATGTGACAGAAAAAAATGGACATCACTTTTGAAATCTGCGCATTCTAAAACATATAATTCTTTTAAAATATCTCATGCAGCTGGCAAAAGAATTTTTTTTCAGACCTGTGGAATAAACCATGCAAGCTCGCACAATTTCCCGTGACAGTGTTACCAGCGATGCGAGAAAAGATCGATGATTTCCATAGTTTTATCGATGGGAACAGAGACCCTTTCTTTAATGCACATTTAGAAAACACTTGCGCCAACTATACTGCGGTCTCTACATATGTCTCTTGTAGTTAGTGGACTACCGAGATCGGAAACGATGCTGTGTATTCAACAGCATCGTTTATCATTGAACTCTGAGCGGGCTGCGTCTCTTTTCAAATTTCTGGACTCAAACAGAGAAACAAGTAATGACAGCATTAGCCGGCAATAAAATACACGGCAGATGTCGCTTACCGCGTACGAGACGTAGTCTTTCCAGGCAAGCACGAACAGATTCGTAAGCAGCGAATCAACTCTTTCGTATAACGCCTCAGACTGTTTCCTAGCAACGTCACTCGTCGCCTCCAGCCATTTACTATTGTTGACAGATTTGGTGGCCACCGATTTATGTAGTGGAAAGAGCGCTTTTTCGTCGCACATTGATCTTTCAATCTACATGTCACAAACCATCACTGTATTGGAAATGCACAGTTGGTGTCAGAATAACAACTGCATCAAGTAGTCATATTTGTGACCCTTGAATTGAAATCATTCACCTTCCACAGCAGTGTCGGGGTTGTTTTACTTGCTAGGTTGTAACTGTCCCGTGTTTCTGTTTTTACTCGAAATAGTGAAACCATACAAGGTGAATACCATTGCCCTGCAAGAGATAAGATGAACTGTACAGGGTACCTTCCAGAAACAGAAGTGTCCTATGTAATACAGAAGCCACAACAGTGAACGCATATTTGTTGTGCTATTTGTAGTCAATCAAAGCATACCTTAACTATAGTCCGCTAAATGCACATACCACGCCACTACTGACTTGCCGGTGAAGAGAAGAAGGCCTTGTACGAGAAACTGGAGCTAGCTTATCATCAGTTTCCAAGATAAGATTTTCAGTGTGTGGTAGGACACATGAATGGTAAGAAGACTGGGGAGAAGCGAGACTTCCTTCGTACTATTGGTTTACACAGTCTCCCTGCAGAAACTAATATCCTCTGACAATGGCTCATAAATTATGCTGCATCACGTAACATGTTTGTAGCAGAGGTTGCAGCATAGCAATGACATAAAATGGCATTTGTGTAACCACATCACAATACTAGGAACCCAGTTAATCTTCTATTAATAGGTACCAGTCTTAGATCTGATAGGGAGTAACTAGCCTACACCAAGTCACCTGGCAATCACATCTTGCCAGCGGAGTTTATTAAGTGTGAATAAGAACTTCTAATTAGATGCATGCACGCCCACATCGCAGATATATTGGCGTAAATAGTCACCCCAGATGAGTGGAAAAAGGTAGTCACATGCGCCACACATAAGAAAGGGACATCCTGGAATGTACAAACTATAGGGGAATTATATCATTATACACCGCATATAAAATATTATCCTCGCTGCTCTGTATCTATGTAAAATCTTTTGTAGATAAAGTAATTGGGTGACGTCAGGGAGGCTTTACATCCCGCAAAGTAGCTATTGAGCAGATGCGCATCCTGAGGCAGATTCTAGAAAAAACAGGGAATACATTACAAAAACACATCACATTTCTGTTGATTTTAAAGTAGCATATTACACCGTGAAAAGAAATAAACTATTGACGCCACGAATGATCTGAGCATACCACGACAGTTAATACACCTCGTAAGTTTGACCATAGCAAAAGTGGTATGTACAGTACGGATACAGGGGAATTTAACACTAAGTTTTGAAACTAACTGTGGGCTGAGGGAAGGGGTTGTACTCTCACGTAGGCTTTTTACCAAGCACTGGAGAAGGTAATAAGAACAGCTCAAATCAACACAACAGGCACAATATACAACAGAATGGTGCAGGTTCAGGCCTAAGCTGATAATGTGGGTATTATTGCAAGAAGAGAACTTCCTGCTAAAGAAACATATAGGGCACTGGCGTAAGCAGTAAGAGAAATTTAACTGGGAGTGAACATCAATAAAACTAAACGAAATACAGTATTAGAAACTCACCAGGTGCAAATAGAATGTTTTAGTGAATTTTTCAATTTGGGAACGCTGATAACATAAAAAATGATATTAGTATGGAAATAAAGTGGTGCATGCGCGTTGGTGATAAATGCAATTATGGGGTGGCCCCACAACGTAAGTCCAGAAAGCTGTCCCCAAGAGAAAAATCTCAATGTATAGAACATTAAGGAGTTCAGTTTTAACATATGGCTCAGAAACCTGGACATTGATACAAGATTGTGAAGAGGTAATTGGATGTTTTGAACGAATAATGCTATGCAAAATCTATGGGCCAGTCAATGAAGATTGTGCTTTACAGACTATATAAATACCTTGAAATCTCAAAGTTCATTAACCCCTTCAGGTCTTCTGCCTACAATCGTGTAACTTTTACTATGTCTTAGCTGCAGTAGAAGTATTTTTTTTTCCAAATGGAAAACTGAGGTACACATTAGTGAATGTTCAACAATTTCATCAAGTGCAAGTCTTGCGAACTGTTGGATATCACTATGAAAATATCAACAAATAAATGTAGCAGTGCGCAGCTGCTCATGACCACCAGAATACAAGGATGTGATTGATCAGCTATATTCCACTGTATAATTGAATGTTGTTACTTTTGTTTCACTTGGTAATTATTGAATGATCATTTTACTGTTTATTACAATAGATGATATTTCGTAATTAGTTATTTTAGTCCATTAAATGAAGAAAAGTGTATAACGTATATTTTGAAAATAGGTACATATTTCTGAGTCAATCTAGCGTCTAAAAATCATTAAAAATAACCAGAGAGCATTATCACATACAGAAAAATTTTCGTTCCTATAGAAAAAATTCAGTTCTGAAAGGATTAAAATAAACAGCATGAAATGGGTCGGCCATGTTTTCCTCATGGGACATGAGAACCCCAAAACCTTAGAACTGCTACAAAACCTAGTCAGCAAAGAAGCTGGGAAAGACAATCGTATCGTTACTTGGCTGACATACAATAATATTAAAAAATTATTGGTGGCAGTGGATGGAGACGCAAGACACTGGACAGGGACGAATGGAACACGTCAAGACTCATCAGGAGTTGTAGAGCTAGGAAGAAGAAGTTTCGTTCCCTGCAGATTTTTCTATTAACAGTCAAACAAAGATTCTCTTTAGGTTTCAACAAATGTCAGAACCCTACCACAATAAGATCTATTTTGAGTCCCTATGAGTCATTGATCAACTCTTGTATTTCATTAGCGGATAAAAAGCAACAGAAAGATGTAATGCAGGAGGATCAATTCGTTGATCAGAAAATATGCTACCCTAAAAAAAATCGTCATATTGCAATATGAAATGCAAAAGTTTACTTTCGTGTTCGTTTCAGCGGCTCTGTTAAATTTCCTTACAGCAAATGTTTTCACTAGGTATTTTTCAACGCTGCGTAAAATTTCAAAATTAATCGTGCGAAGTTTCGGCTTACATAGAATCCTACAAACTTTTGTTTCATGCAGTAAGCGCTAAAATGGCTCTGAGCACTATGGGACTTAACATCTGTGCTCATCAGTCCCCTAGAACTTGAACTACTTAAACCTAACAGCCCTAAGGTCACCACACACATCCATGCCTGAGGCAGGATTCGAACCTGTGACCGTAGCGGTCACGCGGTTCCTACTGAAGCGCCTAGAACCGCACGGACACATCGGACGGGCAGTACGCACTCCTCAGTTCGTTAGCGTCAGAACCACTTTTAATGTAATCAAACTGCTGCAGTTTAGCAAAAAGTTCAACAGATTTAAGGACGTCTTCTATGATGGCTCTCTTGGACAGTGCGATTTCTTTTGTACCCATATCATCTGTTTCTATCCACTATGCAATTCATTGGGGTTATAAATAAAAGATTCCTTAAAGATTTGCTGGATGTACCAGTACCTCTGCCCAAAGCTCCTCTGACGCTCTATTTAGGCCAGTAGAAGAAAACACTGTAGGTCTAGGACACTACACTATTATATCTGCAGAACTCCTGTCTTTAATGAATGATTCGAAGTGGAACTTCACAGTGACTCAGTTTGACTCAAATATGAAATGGCGAAACCAAAATTTAACGGCAAATCCTAATAATAATAGAACATTGTAATACATTACCTAAATGAAAAGGGAAATATGCCGAAAAGAGGATACACAATTATTTTGTGTCTGATAGAACATCATTTGTGTAATCAATATGATCAGTCAGATGCCACACTGAATTAGCTCCACTCGTTGCAATCAAATTTAAATTAGTGTGTCGTATCATAACTACAGTCGCTTGATAAGGTACATTATTATTAACATGTGCTATCAGATAGGAACGGTTAGCTGCATCATAGTATATTCAGTTTAATCAATGTTTTTCACTGTCATGATAAAACACGAAATGCATCTATTAACAAACCATCCAAGTTTAGACATTTTCCTCCATCGATGTTACCAATGACACGAGAAAGATATCGAAGATTTCCGTCTTCTTATCTAAGGGAAAAGTTAAGGTCCCTTCTTAACGCAGACTTAAAAAATTATTGCCTCAACGATACAGCGTGCACTACAAACCTCACACACCACCACTACACTACCGAGTTATGAAATGAATCTGCGTATTCCTCAACTGCATCCTGTATCATTGAACGTTGAACGGTCTGTGTATGTTCTCAAATCTGGCATTCAAACCGAGATAAAAGCAAACACAGCGTTAGCCGACAATAAAACGAAAGACAGTTGACGCTTACCGCGTACGATTCGTAGTCTTCCACACAAGCACGAAGAAATTCGTGAGCAGCGAATTACCTCTTTCGTTTTACGCCTCAGACTGTTTCCAAGCAACGTAATTCCTCCAGCCATTGCCTATTGTTGACGGATCTGCTGGCCACCGATATTGCGTTACTTTCCACACGGCACTGGCTGTCACTGTTTGACACCGTACTACAGATGACACAAACGGAATAAGTAATAAAATGCAATTTCATTCTTTTTCATATTTGCAATACAGTGTTGGTGTTATTTACAGTAGTTACAATAATATCAAGTACTCATTATTTAATAGAGATCCTTGAATTGAAATAACTCATCTTCGACAGCAAAGTCGCTTGCTCCATATTCTTTGTCGTAATCATTTTCTCGAGTTATTATTTGTTTTCGTCGCTTTACCCTCGTTAGAAGTTCCTTTCTACTTTTGGAAGGCTGTCGTAAAAAGAAATACATTACAGTAAAACCTAGAAATATGTTGATTTTTGTGATACTGACTCAAACAAATGACGGAACCCTTCCCTACTTCCATAAGAACACACTTGCAGATGTACTTACTCAATACTGTTATTATACACATCGTTTGGCAAACGACGATTATAAAAGATTTACTGAAACCTGCAATGCGAACAGAAGAAAACATGTACTTACTTATAGCTGTACTGATGCACAGATAATGTGTGTCTCTCTTCTCCTTCTGTGACTTTGTATTTTTGTCAACTACTCGTAATGGTTTGTATTGTTTCACGTTTGTTCCATGAGTCTTCGTCGTTATACTCATATCTTCATTAACACATGTCCTGATCGATTGTTTGAGAACAAAATAAAGGAATTTGTATATGCTGTAAATTCACCATCATGAGTGGAAACAAACACTGAATATACAATGCAGATATTTCAATTGGTGACTGAGTACGTCGTACTGAACAACATTACATCACTATTTATTTCGTTTACTGATTAGTTAGTGCCTCCAGCTACTTGTGGCAAGGGCAAGCCATTAATGTATATTTTTCCTGGGCAGCAGGTCACCTGTCGGAGTGTGGGCACATTGGCTATTAACGGTTAGTCTACACTCAATTTAGTAGAGCAGCTACAGACATGCCGGATACATTTTCGGCAACAACGAATCGTATGCTGTGGACTCACAATTTTACGTGTTGGCCAGCTGATATACTGTCAGTGCAAGGAGCTTTCTGTCGAACACATAAGTTTGATCATAAACTGATTCTGTCGCTCGTCAGCTCGTAAAGTCCTAGACGCTGGAGGGGAATTGTAAGTTATAGCATCGCTACATGCAGTAAATATTATTGGAACTTTTCTGTAGTTGTTTCAAAGCCCGACAGAGGTATCACGTGAACTGTCGAGCAGGTATGAGTGAATATAACGTTTGCTTCCATAATCCACTTGAACAGAATGTAAATCGAGATTTGACATAAAGTTCTGCTCCCTACTTTTGATTGTAAAAATCACCGCGTAAGATTCCTAGTTTTTCTGTATCTTACTACCTCTATTGATTTTCTCGTTTACAGATTGAAGGGTATCGCAGCAGACCAGGGAGAATCTGTCTGTCCCTAAAACGTTGAACGGAATCCGACATGTCAGTGGAAGATCTCGCATATTTCAATTTTGGTACTGATTTGCAATGAGTATTCACAAATGTAAAGAAAACGTATGGCAAAGTTAATTATATCACATAACATACTTAGCTGTGAGCCATCGTTCACTTTACCGTGTTGCTGGCTCTTGTTTTTGATATAGTTCTAGTGTACACGGTATACCTTGCGGGGTAATTGCACATTTGTTTTAATCCATCGCTTGTCCAATATCCGTAACTGGAGTCATTGGGATAATGTACCACATTTAACAAGGAATGTGAACATTTATTTCTCCGTTATATTACGGGGTGATCTTAGTGAGGACTATCTTCACAAAACGATTCCTCAGATGATAGGAATCAAAAAAGGATCAGACGGACATATAGAAGAAAATGCATGGGTCATATGCAACCGACGATTTACTAATTCATTATGCTAATACAGTCCAATTCAGTTAACGACATGTTGTGAAGAGAGTACTGCTAGACGTGATGTTCCAAGTGGCGTCCATATGTCATTTTACTCGCTCAAAGACAACACAGAAGTGACTGACACACACGTTCAAATGTGCCATAAAGCAAACGACTGATGTCTCAGGCAGCAAGGGTTCGTTGTTCCAGATCCTGCACGTTCAGAGTGGGTCCCGCATGTACACCTTTCATGTGCTCACACAGGTAGAAATATATAGGTCTGAGATCGGGCGACTTGGAAGGCTATGAGAATGGACCACCTCATCATTTCTGTTGGCCAGGTTAGAGATGATGGAGACACCCCCCACGAAAATGCGGAACTGATTTGTAGCACGAACATGTAGTAGCCACATTACCCTTCATAAGACCAGAGTCACGACTTCCAATCCACTTGCTCGTTTCACTAAAACCATCAACATGAATTTTACTATTACGAGTGAATGATTAACTGTCACTTGCGCTAGATCTACAGTAAAGTAAAGTTTTAACGTTGAACGGCATTACCTTTTTAGTAACGGATTAACGATAATCGAAGTTAACTTTGTGACTAACGTTGCGGTACACAGATATGTTACAGAACCGCATCACCCCTAGCCTATGGGATAAATACCTGCTGGAATATACGACGTTAATGCAGGATGGCAGCAGACCGTATTATTCGTTTCGGACCTCTTGATAAGTATGGAGGTGTGATTACGCATGTCAATCACATCGCGATTACGGGCAGCATGGGGCTCACGCCTGAGCCTCAGGACGTGCGCTAGCAGCGCATGTCGGGTGTTTCAAGCGTCAGCGTCGCGTCTTAATATCTCGGGATGTAATGAGAATATTGCGATGCGATCAACACCATTGTGTATGTGCCTTGTCATGCTTTGGATTGCAGAAGAAAAAATATTGCAGGCCCATTTAAAAAAACATAAGTTTGTGTTAAAAAACACATATGCTTTCGTTTCAGAATGTTTCCAAATATGTACATTCATGGGCCCCAGCCCTACATTGATACCGGTGAAAGTCGTTTTCCAATAGCTGTTATTGTTCCAGAGATATTTTGGGTGGACAAGATAGCTGGGACACCCTATATACTATTCTTGTCGGCAGCATGGGTGTATGAGCTGTTAAGCTGATTGTACTATAATTTTCACACTTGTCAGCTCTTGCAGCTCACACTTGCAGCTGATCCATGGTCAGTTTACAACTATTTGATGGTTGACGTCTGTCACTTGCCGTTACACTGTTGCCATATCGGCTGTCGGCTACCGCTCAGTTATGGGTGACACACAAACACGGGTGGTGCGTCACAAATGCTGTAAATGTGTAACGTGGAGCAACGTTGGAAGTGGCCACTTTGAGGTGTGTCGGAAATGCGAGATGCTCTGTCGACTGCTGATTGCAAGCGACAAATGACTGAACTGAGGCAGACGATGAGTTCTGTCGCCCTGAATGTTCGAAGCTAACCACAAAATCGTCATGTGCGATACATCCGAGGAAATGTCAGTCAAAAATCTCCCCAAAATCACGATCGCTTTGTTCACGACAATTAAAGGTAGCTTTTTAAGAAGACACTGGAGACGGGAGGTAGCTTTTTAAGAAGACACTGGAGACGGGAACAATTCAGTTTCAGCACTAGAAGCAAACCGTAATTTTTCGCTATCATTGGTTACCCGACACCTTCCTCACACTGGCTACACGAGCTGCCGGGCTTACCTACCGACGAGCAGTTCTTTTTGGCAGTCGGTTAGACATTACAGGCGACACAGCCAGACCATAGATGCGACATAGAACCAGAAATTTAAAAAATTTCATGTGGACCAATTAATCGAATAAAAATTAAAATAATATTGTAACTCTCTTAGTTTGAATTTGAGAAAAGAACTGTTACATTTCACGATATTCGAGGCTGCTGCCTTCCTCACACATCAAATTAATACGCCAACCATTGCGATACGGGTACAGTATTTATACTTAAGACTGTTGTGACCCAGTCGGAAAGATAAACTGGAGCCTTAAAAAGTTCTGTTTCACGCTGTATTGTGAGAAGCTTATCTAACGTAAACCTTTCTCTGTGAGGATGTCAACTATATATGCGACGCTGAATCACATCTTGAAGTATTCTGTTGTGTTTGTTTAATGCTGTGTAAGGAACGTGTGTTTTGCCATTGTGTGTGTGCGTGCGTGTGTGTGTGTGTGTGTGTGTGTGTGTGTGTATGTGTGTGTGTGTGTGTGTGTGTGTGTGTGTGTGTTTGCATGTGTGTTGCTTTTGGTATGGTTATCATGTGTGGTGAAATACGAAATAAAAGCGTCAGTCCCATGGTTCGTGATTCAAATGCATCAAGAAATAATGACGGAGAAGGAAGTCAAAGTGAACTGACAAACTTTTGTGACGGAAAACGGCGAACGATTCGGGTATGATGTTGAGCGCTACGATTGCACGAAACCAGCTCCAACGCTTGAAGTGGCAATATCAAGTAATTTTACTCGGACTATGGTGTACCAGGAGTCCCCTCGAAGTTATAGTGTGCCTCTAGTGTTACTAGGTAGTTACCGTCGTCGGGTAATTTCACAGAACAGTTGCCAGGCTAATGGGTCAAGTGATTCTTGTTGTGCACTAAGCCAACAGCTATTAAGTGTTCACTGTACCCCTTGTATTACTGTCTTCAAAGTTTAGTAATTCCTAACAGTGCACCTACCCATCCGTAGCGCTGGGCTGTATTTATCAGACCACGGTTACCTAGTGGCACAGTTGTTATTTAAACATCCACACACACTGTTGTAAACAGCCGCACCTGCCACAATTCGTGAACGTAAAATTGCTCCTTAACTGATTAAGTGTTGGTTTTTGACGTGACTTAAATGTGTACCGATTTCTTTCCTTAGCGCTGACACTACATTTCCCTAGGATCGCGTTTCTAGCCTCATGTTCCTATGAAGTTATTGCTCCTTATACTCTCAGGAATCCTTTCCTGGAGCTTGTCCCCATTTAACAAAATCACTCTGTATAAATTACAGTTTAAAACTTTTACTACGTCGACATTCCACCACATAACTTCTGTGAAATTGTGTGTGTGTGTGTGTGTGTGTGTGTGTGTGTGTGTGTGTGTATGTGTGTGTGTGTATGAGTTTAATTTAAGACATTGTGTAAACAGACAATATGCCTGAGTGCGTCTACGTCAACTTTGATAAATGACCTCCTAGTGGAAGCTGAAGAAATACCTTACGATTTAGATTAAAATACCTTACGGCCAAACTGCTACTAAAACAACGAGAATACCATTTACCACAATGTTACTGCTTTCCCAGATACGAAACAGAGAAGGTATAAACGCTATCGACCTATCACTCGACATTCCTTAATATATAAATATTCTTTAAAATTGTAACCAAATCTCTTACAAGAAAATTAGAATCAAAGGAATTACTTCTCTTCATCTCTGTACAGCTACTGCAACATACATCTAGTTGCAAGAGATTGCTGCTATCAAGCATTGGAGTTCCTCCGCTATTCATCCTCCTCCTCCGCCCCTGGACTTTCTGCTACTATCAGCGTAGCTACTCATGATGACTTGGACTGCAACCTATCACCCCCACACTCTCCTTTACGTCAAGTCATGCCATAAATTTCTTTTTCGTTTTGAGTACTTCTTCATTTTTTACCGAATCCACCAATGCCATCTTCTATATTTTTCTATAACACCAACCTTCAAAAGTATTTATTCTCGGCTTTTCTGAAGTATTTACAGCCCAATTTCAGACAAACGCGTCCAATAAAATCATCCTTATAGCTGTCCATAATTGCGAAAGTGTTGCGGGTGTAGGACCTGTGGACGAACTATCCTCTCGATTATATCCCAAAAATATTCGATGGGACCCATGTCCTGGGATATGGGTAGCCAAATCATTCGCTCGAACTGTCCAGAATATTCTTCAAACCGTCTCGAACGGTAGTAGCGCACTGACATGACATCGTTTTTTTTTTTTTTTTGGGGGGGGGGGGGAAGGACGTGAAGGCTATGAATAACTACAAATGTTCTCCAAGAAGCTGAACATAGTCATTTCCAGTCAATGATCGATTCTGTTGGACCGGGGGACATAGTCCGTTACATGCAAACACAGTAAACAGCATTAAAGGGTCACCATCGGCTTGTACAGTGTCCTCTAGACAACTTGCATCCATGGCTTCTTCTGGTCTGCGCCACACTAGAACACCACATTAAGCTCTTACCAGCTGAAATCGGGACTCACCTTACCAGGCCCCAATTTCACGGTCGTCCAGGGTCAACCAAATACGGTCACAAGGCCAGGTGAGAGGCCGCAGGCGATGTCATGCTGTTACAAAAGTCATTCGCGTCCGCCGTCTGCCGCCACGGCTCATTAACACCAAATTTCACCGCACTATCCTATCGGATACGTTCGTCATGCGTCCCACACTGATTTCTGCGGGTATTTCACGCTATATTTCTTCTCTATTAGCACCGAGATCTCTGCTCATACGCTGCTGCCCTCGGCCGTTAAGTGAAGACCTTCGGCCAATGCGTTATCTGTGATGAGAAGTAACGCCTGACATTTGGTACTCGTGGCACATTCGTGACATTGCACTGTGGATCTCGGAATATTGAACATCCTAGGAATTTCCGAAATGGAGTTTCACAGGCATCTGGAGAAAGCTGCGACACCTGGACTACAGTTGGGATCCTCAGAAAAGCACGTTAACACTGTGCCTTGTGCTGAGTCATGCTGGGTGCTGGTTTCTGCGTTCATAAACTTTTAATGCCCGTAGAGCGGCCATAATCACGTAGGAAACATTTTCTCATGAATCACCTGAGTACACATCACAGACCCGCCAATTGCCTCTTATACCTTGTACATACGATACTACAGCCATCTGTATGCATCCATATCGCTATCCCATGACTTGTCACCTCAGTGTATGTTGGCATGCTTAGTGACTGTGTTTCTGGTGGACGGACACAAATAAAATGATCGCTGCCGAGAGACAAGTAGTGATTGCGTTGGCTACGGTTGAAGCACTTCAGGCCGCTGCGCCAAACACCTCTCGAGAGAGCTGCGACACCTGGGCTACCGTTGGGATCCTCAGAAAAGCACGTTGACACTGTGCCTTGTGCTGAGATGCTGAGTGCTGGTTTCAAACGCTCAGCCCAAGACTCTCCGCCCTCAAGGTGCACGAGTTCTCCGTCCCAACAGGCGATCGCAATCTGCCGGCCAGCCCGGCCTGCTTGTTTCGCCTTGCCTCGCCTCGCCGGCGCGTTGCTTCCACAAAACGCTTACACGCCCCAGGCCAGTCTACCGCCTCCGCTTCGTTACGTTGCTACGCCCATCAGCTAAGCCCTGTACGTAGCTGACTTCATTGCCGTTTCGATGAACTATGCAGAGGCAGCTTAGTAACGACTCGGTGAGCTTTCGAACTTCACTGTAGTGTCTGTGTGTCCATTCTTTTTACACACTGTCTGTTTCAGCACGTGTCAAGCAACACTGACAAGATGTGGCGAACGGTTATCCCCACATTTTCACTGCAGTGCCGTTTGTCCACTCATTTTTACATCCAGTCAGTTATAGTAAACCTCTAAAGATCTTCCACACTGTTATCTCAACATGAGAATTAAGTTAACTTGTGATTCACAATCCCCACCAGGTAACTCTGTACTTCATATATGAACAAAATTTTACTATAATTTTGATTCGTGATTTTACTTGTATTACGAAGCCAGACGAGAGATACCACATAGACACTATTGATTTCTAGATATGGAGATGTAAATCATAATATTTTTGTTGTGATTAGAATCAGTTCAGAAGTTAGTAATTTTCATCACTATGGGCTTTTCCTTTTGCTTTTGTGCTAAGTTTGAACGGACCTTCATGCATGAGTACACCAGAGAGGTGCCAGAAAAGCTGAGTTGATCACTGGAAGTAGCCACCGTCTGGCCGCCTTGCACAACTGAGCAACCTGCCAAAACACTGTCTAGACAGTGAGAGCCCTTCACGCATCGTGAAGTGTGCTACTGTGAGCTCCTGTTCAAGCCTAACAGGTGGGAATACTGTTTCACCTTTTCCCATATCTATAGAAATAATAAATCTGTAAGACAAAAGTTTACCTTTGTCTGTTTGAGCCTGCTCCCCCAAAACTAGAAGACGAATATCAATGGAATTTTGTAGGTAACTTAAGCGTAGCCTGGGACACCGCATGCATTTTATTTCATGAAAACCGGATTGAAAAAAATCGTGTTTTCAAGTGTTACTAAAGCAGTCTTGTCTGTCTGTTTGTCTGTTTGACCGCGATAATCTCCTAAATAATCTCTCGAACTACTGGACCAGACGAACCTGAGCATAGCTTGGCCACTGTATAGGTAATATTTCGTCAAGACTGGGTCACCGAAAAAAGATTCGTGATTTAAAGTTTTCTGTAAAACCGTCTTTTCTGTCTGTTTCCCTGTCTGAAGACGCTAATCTCGTTAACGGGGATTTCATTAGTAGCCTGGGCATAGCTTGGTGCGTCGTGAAGGCTTTATTTCATCAAAATCGGATCAAACAAAAAAAGATGTAGTAACTGTAAGTTTATAAATATGCAAGTAAGACATTCTGCTACGTTCTCAGGTCTATCTCGTTGAACTGATATGATTAACTTTGGTATGAATATAGCCTGAACCATTAGGAAAATCATACGACACTTTAGAAAGTGTGTACTACAAGATATTTACTGATTTGAGGAATATTATGTTGATTAACAAAAATTATTCACTATATAAAAAAACAACTTACTCTTCATCATATGTTTCTGAAAACGCTTTTATTGTATAATACAGTATGTGATACATGATACGTTTCAAGTTAATGAATACAGTGTTTACATAATTTCAATGTGTTTCATTCGTACTTTCACATACTTGATGCATGGGCAACGGCCTTGCCGCAGTGGATACACAGGTCCTCGTGGGATCACCGAAGCTAAGCGTTGTAGGGCGTGGTCGGCACTTGGATGGATGACCATCTGGGCCGCCATGCGCTGTTGCCATTCTTCGGGCTGCACTCAGCCTCGTGATGCCATTTGAGGAGCCACTCGACCGAATAGTAGCGGCATCGGTCAAGAATACCATTTTACGACCGGGAGAGTGGCGTGCAGACCCCACGCCCCTCCTATCCGCATCCTCCACCGAGGATGACACGGCAGTCTGATGGTCCCGGTAGGCCACTCGTGGCCTGACGACGGAGTGCTTTTTACATACTTGATGCATAATGTGGACATTGTATTAAGTATAGCTTTTTCCATAGTATGATATATAAATGCCAATATCTCTCCATGCCCTTCTATACGCATTGTTCGCTGACGACATGCGGGCGCATCATGCATCGGGAGAGTTTGCATGGGGGGAGAGTTGGGCACACGTCAACAGCCATGGTTAGCTGAAGAGGCAGATGTATGAGGGCAGCTGATGTTGCTACACGTACTTACTCACCATTACTCATGAAAGAAATAAAAAGACTACTGATATGCGAGGGCAGCCAGGAGTAACAGCTACTGCAAAATATTTACATTGGTCTAGTATTTTGTGATTAGCATTACTAATCACAGAACATCTTTATTCTCGATAAAGTTTTCTAATTATACTTCTCCATTTCCGTATAACGCAAATCAAACATCTCTTGAAGGGCTTTATAGACTTGCATTCTTAATTGGTAGACCATTATTAACCATAACATCAGAATCTACAAATGTACAACAAAACTCTCGCAATACACAATGTAAAAAACATGTTATTTGTTCGTAAGTTTTCGGATATCGCAGACAGTCGAACTTCGTTTTTAGAGTATACTATGATTAAATAATCAAACTGGTATGTAAAACTCATTTGACATTGTAAATTCCATAATACCTTAAGAACGTTGCAATAAATACAGCTCCAAGAAATTTTGACGTGAAAAGGTTTGAATATGGCTGTAAAATATTGACACAAGCTATGTGCATGATATAGAGAGGACGATAGTATCCCCACCAGATAATATCGCTTACGATCAGATAAATGTACGGACACTCCATGATCTACAACATATCTCAGTATACAGACTTATGAAATACAAACGAAAGTTTCTAGTAATGTAGATTTACAGACAGTTCTCGAGAACATTGATTGGAATACTTTCACCTTACTTATGTATCTGGGATCAAATCCAGAGAATGAGAAGTTATCTTCAGCTTACAGATATGCACCATCGCAGTTATAAAAGTTAGAGGACATGAAAGGGAATCAGTAGTTGAGTAGGGGATGAGACAAGTTTGTAACGTATTCCTGATGTTATTCACTCTGTACACTAAACAAATACTAACGGAAACCGAAACGAAAATGGAAAGGAAATTGAAGTCCTTGAAGCAGAAATCAAACCTATGCGGTTTGTAGATGACACTGTAAGTCTGTCAAAGTCTGGAGAGGTTGCAGTAATCATACAGGTAGGAGAAGACCTGCACAAGATACTTCAGCGTTCAGAGCTGAATAACACCAGTCTTTGGGCTCAAGAGAATAGCAACAACAACAGAAACACTTGGAAGCAAGGCTACTAACATTTCATCATTGTGTATGAATATGTGCCTTGTGTGTGGGTTTGTGTGTGTGTGTGTGTGTGTGTGTGTGTGTGTGTGTGTGTGTGTGTTCAACACTAATTACATACAATAAAACAACTGCTTAAAAAAATTAAATCTGTTTTATGTTCTGAAAGATTTCAGAATGTAAGAAGTTTACGTACTTGCTTTCATTTTATGATGATGGCTCTTAATCGTTTACTTTCATTTAAAGATTATAGTTCGATAAGAACAGATGTGCATGTATTCTTAATACCCGAATTTCGATCTTTGAGCAATCTTGTGCGACAAAATCAAGCAAAAGGTAAAGCTTTTCTGGTATTTCGATTAGATAACTGTACTAATCTTCAATTTTATTCTCTACTGCCATACGAACTATGGGCTCCGAATGTACTAACAAGTTCGGAAGCACTCCAGCAAGACGTAACTTGAATTTCTGCGCTGTCAGAGCTTTCAGAACCTAAAAAAGAAGAAAAATAGAATATCTAAATGTTCACGGTATTTAGAAACACAATTTATTAAAGAAGATAAATGAATTTTAATAAACTGCTGTGTCGTCCGAATAGGACATAGAGACTCGCCGCTTGCGCGAGTTCTACTAGAGCCACGAGCGGCTCTGAGGATGAAGATATTGAATTCGCCTCGGCTTAATTGCCAGTAGAGTACAGTCCGCAAATGTCCGGACGACAACGGACAGAAGCCTACTCGGAAGATAGAACAGCAGCTCTCCCCCACTTGGTTATAGATCTTCGTCCAGGGCTGACTTAGACAGAGAACGTCGTTTACTGATATCTTAGAAGTGAACAGGAGCTGTTTTAAATTGCATTTGCTATATACTGTGAAGTTTACCTGCAATTATTTGCACTTAGCCATTGAGGGGCTTATGTGTGTTATATTAAATGCAGTGTTTTAGACGTCATTTTTCAGCAAGTCACAAAGATAGGCAAACCTTTTAACATATTTGTATGACTTCATTACTAATTTGTTGAAGTGTTGTAGAACCTTCGTTCTCCTATCCTGTTACGTGACCCTGGTTCACAGCTGTGTAATAGCGGCATTGCGAAATTGTCTTAGCGGTGTACTGCACCCGAAGCCACTTCACGAACTCACAAACTCGGCCTACCCTACAACAGTGGCAACTCGACCTCTACAGCAGTATCGATGTGGCCTTTACAAAACTGGCGACGAGGGTTTACAAAATAAATAATACATTAGCCGTAGGAGTCTATGATGTTTCAAAACTACTATTATTTTACCTGCTATATTATATATTTCTTCTTAGCAATCTGTAAAACGTAATGAATAGGAACAGTGGCAGTTTTTTCTCAGTTTCCCTCTTTATGGCTCCCAATAACTCATTACAGAGACCCGGCTACATTTTATAGATTCCGTCTTCGAACTCTAGACAGAGAGATTACATCTGTGTTCATGTTATATTGTTTATACAGCGAAAAAGGTAGTTATTTACTGAGTCGTGTCACCCTTGCAGATAATTCCAAGGGAAGAAATGGACTGAGAATTTGGCAAATAATTCAGCATCGTATAATTCAGATCACTGCAATATTAGTAAGTTTGAATAATGCAGAGCTAAGCTTGTTGTGGGTTCTACAAACTCTTTTAATTTTACCACACTATTGAGCTCATCTTACAATTAGGACTCCATTTCATGTGTGTGTATGATATTATATATTATGTCATATATTAATTTGTCTGTATGAAGTTATTGTACCAGCATACTCTGAAAGGAACCTGACTGGTATACAGTTGGAACGAAGGCATTGGCCTCTTTAAATGTTTTAAGCTGATCCGCTACACCGAGCATATCTACTTTTAAGTTACACATGTTGGTGTAGTTCTTTATCCGATTTCTTGAAAATTTACTTCTTTTCCTGAAAAAATGTCGGTAAACTGTGTTTAGTAACTCTGCTTCAGAGGCATTGACATCCGTAACATCACCATTGCTATCGTGAAATGAAGGAATTGATTGTGCTTCGCCACTTGTGTACATTACATACGACGACAATCTCTTCAGATATTCCGTGAGATTTTGAGACGAAGTTTAGTTTTGGAAACTATTAAAATGATCTCTTATTGAAATTCCCTCCAAATTTCGAGCTTCTGAGAAACTTCGAAAATTTGGTGGGTTTTGCGTTCATTGAAATTTGGCATGCTTTTTTCGTTGTCTCTGCAATAGTATTTGGACTTGTTTTGTGTACCATGGGTGATCAGTATCTTCCCTTGTTAGTTTATATGCCATATCTCTCGTAATTACCATCGATATTACTTCCTTGAATTTAAACCACATCTGGTCTGCGATTAGTAGGATTGGTAGGAATGGAGATCGTCTATTAGGAAGTTGTCAAGCGAATTTTCATCTGTTTCCTTAAATAGATTAATTTTGCGTTCGTTTTTGTTAGGTTTTGATGTTACGGTATTTAGTCTCGTTCAGCAACCTTGTGGTCACTAGTCTCTGTACAATGCATGATGCTCCCTATTTTCACGTGATTATTTCTTCCAAAGAGTTCAAGTACGTTGTCGCAAAAGTTTACACTTCGAATGCGCTCCTAAACTAATTTTTCAAAGTAATCTTCCCAGAACCCATTGAACGATTTTGGACGACATTTTATGACTGAAACCTACTTCAAACATGTATATTGGCCAAGATATCGAGCGTATATTGAAGTCACTGCAACTATAATTCTATGAATGTGCTAACTATTTGAAATGAAACCCAAGTTTTCTTTGATCTGTGCAGAAGCTAAATCGTATAGTCGGGGATCGGTAAAAGGACCAGTTAGTCATTTATTCCGGTTGTCAAGTATAACCTGTACCCATGGCAACTCAGTGGAACTATCTGTTTCAGTTTAACAACAAGGCAAACTGTTTCTGACAACAGCAAACACTACCTCATCAAGTGAAACATATAATTTCTGAACACAGTAAGGTCCTTTGTAAAAATTTGTGGCCATAGCCAGCTTTCCGCACCCATAATGATTTGAGATTTGGTGCTTGCTATTAGTATTTGGAGCTATGGTGCTTTTCCAGCAAAGCTATGACAGTTCACAGCTACAATACCGGCTGTTGGTAGTTTGTATTGCACCATTTGAGACTGACGACCTTTCTGTAGTTTCTCGAGACCCTCCAACACAAAAAAAGCTCAGTTACTGTAGTGGACTGACAAGACAGCCAGTCCACAGTGACGGGTAACCGAAAGGCACGCGTACACACACATCGACTGGCGTGAAGTCTGGAACCGGATACGTAATGAATGCTAATAAGTACGTAGCTTCTATAATACTTAACTTTACTTCATCCTTGTGGTACATCGCTCTTGATAATACAAATAAGACTCTTTCCAGATATGGTTAATGGCGCCTTGCTAGGTCGTAGTCATGGACTTAGCTGAAGGCTATTCTAACTGTCTCTCGGCAAATGAGAGAAAGGCTTCGTCAGTGTAGTCGCTAGCAAAGTCGTCGTACAACTGGGGCGAGTGCTAGTCCGTCTCTCTAGACCTGCCATGTGGTGGCGCTAGGTCTGCAATTACTGACAGTGGCGACACGCGGGTCCGACATGTACTAATGGATCATGGCCGATTTAAAGCTACCACCTAGCAAGTATGGTGTCTGGCGGTGACACCACAGTTACATCCACACAGCCCCCGCCATCCTTGTGTCGATATATGTATATTGATGCTGGAAGAACCCTGATGGGGTAGTTGGTACATACCTCAACATTTGACGCGAAGGTGAGGAAAAAGTTACAAAACCAGCGAGGTAATTGATGTCCATCATCGAATGTCGACAAATTCTGCTTCTTCAGTATTTCCGTGACACACTGTATGACTTTGAGCAAGAGATATGTTTTACGAACAGTACGTTTTACGTAAGTTCCATGTGCGACTGTAACGAAAGAAACACGTATCAGAAAAAGAAAAAGTAAACTGGTAAAGAGAAGACGTCATTTCCAAGCACAAAATGGTACGAACCATGAAGGATATGCAGAATTTAATATATATATATATATATATATATATATATATATATATATATATATATATATATATATATATATATATATATTAGAAAATACGTTCGTAAGAAAAAATAAGAAAAATAAAAGGATAAGCCACGACCAACCGCGAAGGAATTATCCGAATAGGACAAAAATCTGTATCGTTGAATTGTATTTACACACGCAATTATGGTCACAGTTCCCCAGAAATTGAGTGGTTTCTTCAAGAGAAGGAACCTCATAAACTGAGAAAATCAGTGACTCGTTGGTCTTACTCTGGCCCTAATGGTAGCCTTATTCAACTTGACAGTGATTCACAGAGTTGTTGGATGTATTCCTGAGGGATATCGTGCGAACTTCTGTCCAACTGAAGCATCAGATCATCAAATCCAGAGTTCGTTGAGGGCCCTGTCCATTATGCTCCAAACGTTCTCAGGTGGGCAGAGATCCGGCGACCTTGCATGAAGACAAGCAGCAGAAACTCTCGCCGTGTATGGGCGGGCGTTATCGTCTCAAAATGCAAACCGAAAATGACTTGCGTGAAGGACAAGAAAAAGGGGCTTAGATAATCGCCGACGTTCCGCTGTGCAATGAAGGTGCCGCGCATAACAAACAAAGATGTCCTCATACGAAAAGAAATGGCATCTCAGACAATCACATCCCGTCGTCCAACGTTATTGCGGAGTACAGTCAGGTTAGTACATCACCAGTGAGCATGACGTCTCCAGACATGTCTTCGCTGACCATTGGAGCTCAGTTAGAGTTGAGGCTCGTCACTGAAGACAGTTCTACTGCAGTCACTGAAACTTGCATATCAGTGGATGGAGATCACAGGTAAGCTGTTCATCAGAAGGAAAGAGTGACGCGTGCAGCAGTTGGAAACGGAACACATGTGGGTAACCTGAAATCTGTCTCAGCATAACAAACATGTTCCTGTTTGTTCTGGAGTAGAGCATAGTGAGAATTGCCAGACTAAGGAAAGCAAGATCATATACGAGGAAAACTATAGGGTCTGGATAAAAGCAGTACCAGAAGCGGAAAACTTCAATAGCATTTGGGCATTAACTGTAGCCTGTATCAGGGAAAATAACACAGCGAATGAGGAGTAATTGAAAGGTTGTATGTACTGAAGGCGTTGTTGAATAAAATTAAGTGTAAAAATAACTTTTTGTCAGCACACTATGTGATCAAAAGTATCCGGACAACTGGCTGAAAATGACTTACAAGTTCGTGGCGCCCTCCATCGGTAATGCTGGAATTCAGTATGATGTTGGCCCACCCTTAGCATTGATGACAGCTTCCACTATCGCAGGCATACGTTCAATCAGGTCCTGGAAGGTTTCTTGGGAAAGGCAGCCCATTGTTCACAGAGTGCTGCACTGAGGAGAGGTATCGATGTCGGTCGGTGAGACCTGGCACGAAGTCGGCCTTTAAAAACATCCCACACGTGCTGTATAGGATTCAGATCAGGATTTTGTGCAGGCCAGGCCATTACAGGGATGTTATTGTCATGTAATCACTCCGCCATTATGAAAAGTTGCTCTATCGTAGTGAAACATGCAATCGCCATCCCCGAATTTCTCTTCAACAGTGGGAAGTAAGAAGGTACTTAAAACATCAATGTAGGCATGTGCTGTGATAGTGCCACGCAAAAGAACAAGGTGTGCAAGCTCCCTCCATGAAGCACACTACCACACCTTAACATGACCGCCTCCGAATTTTACTGTTGGCACTACACACGCTAGCAGATGACTTTCACCGGGCATTCATCATACCTACACCCAGCCATCCGATCGCCATATTGTGCACCGTGATTCGTCATTCCACACAATGTTTATTCATTGTTCAGTCGTCTAATATTTACGCTCCTTACACCATGCGAGGCATCGTTTGGCATTTACCGGCGTGAAGTGTGGCTTATGAACTGCCGCTCGACTATGAAGTTCAAATTTTGTCACCTCCCGCCTAACTGTCATAGTGCTTGCAGTGGATCCTGATGCATTTTGAATTCCTGTGTAGTGGTCTGGATAGATATCTGCCTATTACACATCACGACCCACTTCAACTGTCGGAGGTCTCTGTCAGTTAACAGATGAGGTGTGCCTGTACGTCATTTTGCTGTATGTGTCCCTTCACGTTTCCACTTCACTATCACATCGTAAGCAGTGGGCCTAGGGATGTTTAGGAGTGTGGAAATCTCGCGTACAGACGTATGACACAAGTGACATCCAATCAGCTGACCACGTCAGAAGTCCGTGAGTTCCGCAGAGCGCCCCATTCTGCTTTCTCACCACTTCTAATGACTACTGTGGTCGCTGATGTGGAGTACCTGGCAGTAGGTGGCAGCAAAATGCACCTAATACGAAAAAGTATGTTTTTGGAGGTCTTCGGATACTTTTGATCACATAGTATATGCCAGTGTTTCCTGTAGAGCTCGCAGGATGATGAACAAAAGAAGAGATGTTGTGAATATTGTGCAGATAAATATTACATTCATTGCTTGTTTAGTTTGTATGTTATCTTTCTTTAGAAGCAGAAGAATTTCACTGAATTGTTTTCAGGTTGTTCTTTCGGTAAGACAGAGATTATGTTGTATTTGTTATGCAGTTCGGAATGCGCCAGTGGCAGACACTGGAGCAGCAGAGCACCAAACGGCAGTGGGTCTGAATGGGACATCCTCACAGTGGGGAACTTTTCGAGAGGGGAAGGCAGCTATGCTGCGCACAGGCAAACGTAGACGGGCAGGCAGCAGGAAGATGCTGAACAGGCTGCATTCCTACCCGTCTGCCTACTAACAACGGTCTATGCATACAGGCTCCATCCAGTCTGCGAGAGCTAATCTTAAGTCTGGAGCGGACCACATGCACCACGCTGGGAGTACTATAACAAATGACGACTGGGTCAGATAGCGACAAGGACAGGAAGCGTGCCGCAGAAAGAAGCAACAGCATGGGGAGTGGCTGTTTGTAAGCCCTTCCAAGTGCAGAGTATGCACGCATCTTGAGGCATAGCCAGCACCAAACTATTTTTATGATAAAGAAAATTTGTGCAGTCTGCCATATTGGGAAGCACTCTACCGGACATAGCAACATTTATTTTCATTTCTACACTCCTGGAAATGGAAAAAAGAACACATTGACACCGGTGTGTCAGACCCACCATACTTGCTCCGGACACTGCGAGAGGGCTGTACAAGCAATGATCACACGCACGGCACAGCGGACACACCAGGAACCGCGGTGTTGGCCGTTGAATGGCGCTAGCTGCGCAGCATTTGTGCACCGCCGCCGTCAGTGTCAGCCAGTTTGCCGTGGCATACGAGCTCCATCGCAGTCTTTAACACTGGTAGCATGCCACGACAGCGTGGACGTGAACCGTATGTGCAGTTGACGGACTTTGAGCGAGGGTGTATAGTGGGCATGCGGGAGGCCGGGTGGACGTACCACCGAATTGCTCAACACGTGGGGCGTGAGATCTCCACAGTACATCGATGTTGTCGCCAGTGGTCGGCGGAAGGTGCACGTGCCCGTCGACCTGGGACCGGACCGCAGCGACGCACGGATGCACGCCAAGACCGTAGGATCCTACGCATTGCCGTATGGGACCGCACCGCCACTTCCCAGCAAATTAGGGACACTGTTGCTCCTGGGTATCGGCGAGGACCATTCGCAACCGTCTCCATGAAGCTGGGCTACGGTCCCGCACACCGTTAGGACGTCTTCCACTCACGCCCCAACATCGTGCAGCCCGCCTCCAGTGGTGTCGCGACAGGCGTGAATGGAGGGACGAATGGAGACGTGTCGTCTTCAGCGATGAGAGTCGCTTCTGCCTTGGTGCCAATGATGGTCGTATGCATGATTGGCGCCGTGCAGGTGAGCGCCACAATCAGGACTGCATACGACCGAGGCACACAGGGCCAACACCCGGCATCATGGTGTGGGGAGCGATCTCCTACACTGGCCGTACGCCACTGGTGATCGTCGAGGGAACACTGAATAGTGCACGGTACATCCAAACCGTCATCGAACCCATCGTTCTACCATTCCTAGACCGGCAAGGGAACTTGCTGTTCCAACAGGACAATGCACGTCCGCATGTATCCCGTGCCACCCAACGTGCTCTAGAAGGTGTAAGTCAACTACCCTGGCCAGCAAGATCTCCGGATCTGTCCCCCATTGAGCATGTTTGGGACTGGATGAAGCGTCGTCTCACTCGGTCTGCACGTCCAGCACGAACGCTGGTCCAACTGAGGCGCCAGGTGGAAATGGCATGGCAAGCCGTTCCACAGGACTACATCCAGCATCTCTACGATCGTCTCCATGGGAGAATAGCAGCCTGCATTGCTGCGAAAGGTGGATATACACTGTACTAGTGCCGACATTGTGTATGCTCTGTTGCCTGTGTCTATGTGCCTGTGGTTCTGTCAGTGTGATCATGTGATGTATCTGACCCCAGGAATGTGTCAATAAAGTTTCCCCTTCCTGGGACAATGAATTCACGGTGTTCTTATTTCAAATTCCAGGAGTGTATATTGAAGGCACCTGTATTCCCAGCCGCAACTCAACCGGTGGGGGAAACGTTAGAGAAGCAACACAAAACCAGTGATGTCAGCCTGTTAAACCAAGGTAGTATTATGAATTGTCATTTTTCCCTGTAGGCATAGATGTCTTGCTTCAGTAAAACAGTAAAAGGCATGGCGTAGAATAAGAGTGTAAGTCCTTTGGCAATCATGATATCTGAGATCACTGAGTGACAGTAACTAGTCCCTTAGGATAAGTTTCTGTATTTTAGTCTATGATTAAAAACTTGTTAGATCCTCAATTTACCGGTTCCGGACAGCAATGACTATTTTCAGGTCTGCAGCAAAACATGGAAGAACACAAAAAAATTGTTCAAATGGCTCTAAGCACTATGGACTTAAAATCTCAAGTCATTAGTCCCCGTAAACCAAACTAACCTAAGGACATCACACACATCCGTGTCCGAGGCAGGAATCGAACCTGCGACCGTAGCAGCCGCATGGTTCCGGACTGAAGCGCCTAGAACTGCTCGGCTACCGCGGCCGGCTGGAAGAACACAAATCCGTTTGTTTTCTGCAGATCTGAAATGTTCATTGCTGACCGAAATCGGTAGTCTGAGGACCTAACAAGTTTCTAATCATAGGATGTAAGAAATTTATTCTACACTTTCTGTGTCGCTCTTCGATTCGCGAACATGAAGCAGCTTGTGAAATTGTTATCTGTGTAAATAACTATCTGGGGTTAAAGAACATTATTATATTTCTTTTCTGTCATAAATGGAAAGGTTAAGGTTTTAAAAGCTTTCTGTTTATAAGTGTTATTATATTATTATCTAGATTTAAAGTTTGTTTCCTATTGTGTACATATTATTTCGTGATGTAGCTATCAACAAATGTGTTGAGGAACGAATCTTAAATACTGCAGAAGTGGAAAGATGCAAATGGATATCAAACGGGCTGTCAATAGAATGAGTACTCAAGCGATTTTGACGATTAAGGCTGAATATTTTTAGCTTCACAGGAATGAGAAGATAGGGATCTTTGTAGCAGAATTTTGCTTAGGAAACGAATGGAGTATGAATCGGTTTCACCATTCTGATATTCGCATATAAGCAATAAAGCTGGTAACTCACTCTAGAATGCACAGTGAATGAAAGTGATGGCCCTAAATTAAGGTGAAAGCGAAGTGTTGAAACAAAAACAAAGAATTAACCCAAACCCGCAAAGCAACACTTTACTTATTTCTCATCTCATCCCTTTTCTTAATTAACAGTACGACATGTAAAGCAGGAAATCTTTTGATGATTGACACACTACGGTCTGTCTAAGTACGACATAATCTGCACAAACGTTCCCCCGAGTGATGAAACGCTCCACACTGGTGCCATAATATACCTCTGACTATAATTAATATTTCATGAGTCAGTGTGACAGTTATTTTTTCCTTTTCCTTCTCAATTAATTCAAACTTTGATGTTAACAATAAGTGATACCGATGATTGAAGAGATCAAACAATTTCATTGTTATAGAAATCTGATTAATTCCGAGCATTTACTAGGTCTACAGCTTTGCTTCCGCCGGTTTTTTTTCTCGAAGTTCGGAGCTTTATTGTGAAAAACTTAAAAATAAATTATTATTCATAGTATTGCCCATTGCTGGCCACAATATTCTCCCATCTTTCGGATAGCATACGTGGCGGAATAAGAGTGCGTCTTTTATAAGGATCGATGAATCGATTCTATTTTGCACTTGTTCATACGATCGGAAGAGCTGGTTAGTGAGACTGTACGCCACTGATCGAAAAAGGTGGTAATCACAGAGAGCAACGTATGGAGAATACGGCGGGAGGGACAGGACATCTCGTCTAAACGTTTCCATGTATATTTTGAGGGGTATTGCGACATGGGGTCGAGCACTGACCTGCTTCAAAATTATCTTTACGTGTCTATCGCTGTATTGTGGCCGTTTGTGTTTCAGTGCTGGGCTCGAACGCTTCAATTGCATACGATAATGATGTCCTGTGTGTTGTGGATTGGCAAGAGAGCCAACTCACTAAGAGAGGAAGCCGAAAGGTACGCGTTTTAGCTTACGCAGGCTGGCGTGAGGTCTGGAACAGGTCAAGGAAATGAGACTAGCAAAAAAGGACGTAGCTGTGGAATACTTAACTTTAATCCGTAAATGGTGAACATCGCTCTTGACGGTACATGTTTTACAGCATCAATAGTAACTGGTAATGGCGCCTAGCTAGGTCGTAGCAAATGACGTAGCTGAAGGCTATGCTAACTAACGTCTCGGCAAATGAGAGCGTATTTTGTCAGTGAACCATCGCTAGCAAATTCGGCTGTACAACTGGGGCGAGTGCTAGGAACACTCTCTAGACCTGCTGTGTGGCGGCGCTCGGTCTGCCATCACTGATAGTGGCGACACGCGGGTCCGACGTATACTAACGGACCGCGGTCGATTTAAAGGCTACCACCTAGCAAGTGTGCTGTCTGGCGGTGACACCACACTCTGACTGTCTTCGTCTGTTTCAGTAGCTACGAAAACGTTCTGTATTCCCCGTCATGCCGGTCTTTGACATCAAAATCACCGTTCTTAAGGCGTTGAAAACATTCTCTGCACGTTCTTCCACTAATAGTTCCCACACCATTGGTCTTACCCAGCACTTTAAGAGCCACAGCCACAGCTTTCTTCATGTTAAAGCAGAAAATTAAAGCTCCCGGCAAATGTCGAGAATTGGCTACTTGAGTTGACGTAGATAGTCGAGAATAACCTCATGATGCGATAACAAATCGACTTATATTTTTATGGCATTATGTTAACAGATGCCTAAGCTTATTGTATTACACCTATGACCAACCACCTGAACCCCACTTGCCGCTACTGCCGTCTATTGGAAAACGGCGGAAGCAAATTTGTAGGCCTAATAGTTTGCGTGGAGTACTAGACTAGAGAAATTCACCGACTCTTGGTGAACCATACGACTAGGTACCACTTTCTAGTCAGGGGACAGGGACATGCTCCCAGGTGAGAACTGAATCTCAAATCTTAATATTCACACCGCGAAGAAGAGCTTTCGCCGCACAGCTTTTCGAAGAAATTGCAGAGGCCACTGGGAATCAGGCGTCGCCAAATAGCAATTAGCAAAGTGCACTAATTAGAAACTTTGGATTGTAAGAGACGACCTCATTTCCTTACATGGTGCCCTTTACTGCTAAAGCAGTATATCGTGGTGCTTGCTGGCTACATGGAACCGCGCGATCGCTACGGTCGCAGGTTCGAATCCTGCCTCGGGCATCGATTTGTGTGATGTCCTTAGGTTAGTTAGGTTTAAGTAGTTCTACGTTCTAGGAGACTGATGACCTCAGAAATGAAGTCCCATAGTGCTCAGAGCCATTTGAACCAATGTTTTGCTGGCTACTCTGTTAGTAAAAGAAGGGTGGTCAGAGAGAGATATATAAGATCTGATTTAGCTCATCGGAGTGGATATCCGTGCGATGTCAGCCAGCCTTTGTAAAAATTCGGGGTGCGGCAATTTGTCATTATGTCATGGACGTTCTTCACTTCCATTCAAGCGACTAGAGGGAACAGGGAGAAGAATGAAAATTTGCTCGTGCTTCGAAACGTAGCTTGACTGTGGGATTGGGCTCGATTCGTCAAAAGGCAAGTGGGTTAGTAGTTACTCTTGGGTAGCGCTATAATGTTAATCTAGCTAGGTAGATGGTGGATAAAATTGTTGACGTTTTCTCATGCTGGAAAAATAAGAGATGGGCTAGTTATTAAATAACTTTTCGCAGAAGAGTGGGCAAGTTTTGCTATCAGGTACTATTTCCATGCTGAATTGAGAACAGAGAGGATTTTTCGTCAGTTTGATTTCAGGTAAGCAGTCGATTGGTTGCTCGGGACAGACGTACCTCCTCATTAGTCTTGAATGTGGATACTAAACTTTGAAGGATCGAGACGTTTAAGTGAGAAACATTCAGTGGCTACAGACTTCAGATGAAGCTCGCATCCATCACCCTACATACAGGTATGTAGTCCGTGTTGCAGCGGAGAAGAAAGACAGTAAGAACATTCGGCAATGGCTAACGTGGTAAGAAGGCAGTTAGGAACACGTAGGCGTTAGTTAGTGGGAGTTAACTTCAGAATTCTGATAACTAACTAATGATTTCGGAACTTTGGGGTCCTTTCTTCCTACGACAGACAGTGGCAATTATCATTTCCTCAGCGGAATCATGCATTTGCTTCTTTTCGTGAAGTACGAATTATTAATCTGATCCTTTTCCTCGCACAAACCTTGTGGTATTTGTCATATTGCATTCGTGTCTAACTAAGAAGGTTAAAATATTTTGTGTTCTGATTGTCTTTTAATTCCGATCGGTTAGAATTAATCTTCTGCTTTAGTGAAATCATGTTCGTTTTCCTTCAATTAAGATAGTAACAAAAGTTTAACTTGGATACACTTTAATTTCAGAGCTATGTGAACCCAGTAACAACTAATTACCATCGATTTTTGTAAGGCTCAGACCCTAGTCTCATTTGTTAGGCTCATTAACTTTCTAACTTGGAAGCAGCTTCTCATTTCAATTGACATGTGAGTCAGGGCAGGTGGCGGCGGTGGGGAGGAGTGGTAGGGAGTGATCAGTGACTCGACAAGGATCAGTCTGTTGCATACCAAATTGCCAGCAGATTAGAAGTCGTGTGCTTAGTGACATCTTACAAGTTCAAATCATTTCAAGACTCTCTCACAGCACAGCTAACTAACCAAAAACATGGTCACAGACTAAGATGTCGGGTGATACACTACTGTCGTACGTAAGACGGTCCGAGAGAATGGTAGATGGCAGTCCCTTAAATAGTGATTGTAACCCCTGAAAAACAGTTCTCACAAGAAAAAACGGAAAACTCTAGTATTCTCTCAATGGAAATAAGTTCCTTTCATATACCCTTCAGTAATCCAGAGGGACAATAGTTCCATCTCTGGAATAATAAAAGGAGTGGAAATCCTATTTTTATGAGTGCACTGCCATACCCCTTACGGCGTAGGATTTGAGGGTGAGGTATTGAGTACTGCTGACCGTTGGATAATTTGTGAACTAAACCGTAGGGGACGCAATCATTATGGACAAGTATCTATGGCGCAACATTGGTATTAAATGACAACACATAATCTTCAAAAACCATTCTGACAAATCATTTCTTAAGGAGTGCGTGGTTAGCAGTAGGATTTATAAACGGAAACATAATTTCTTTTTCAGAATATCTGATATAACAGGGAAAACCTAGCAGCTAGGGATTAACTGGTACGCTAGATTTTTTTTTTTTTTTGCTGTTTCGGTGATTGTCTGCAATTTCTTCTTTCCCTTCTGATTGTAACCATGAATCCACTCAGTTTCCTAGTTTCTGAGTACAATGTTTGGTGAAGATAACGGAACTTTAAAGAGGGGGGGGGGGGAAGTTGATGGGCTGGTTTCCATTTCCCACTATTATTTTCTAAACACCTCATTATCATTCCTTGCTTCGAGAATTAATAATAAGTGTGAGCTGTTTATTATCCACCTATAACTTCAACCTTTTTTCAGTTGTGAAACTAGATTTTTCGTCACCACACGACTGTTTGCAAACATTAAGCGTGATCGTAGGATTTATATCCATTCCTGACATACGATCATTAGCCGTGAGTCCAGTATTTCATTTGCTGCACAGTCTCTGTATGACACTATGCAAAGGTTCACCTAATCATTAGCCCGGCAACGTCAAAGAAGACGTAACATCGTCTAACGATTAGCTGACATTCGTCCTTAATCTCAGTAAGTATTCCATCATGTTACTGTTGCTTTGATTCCATGACTCTACAGTGAGTTATATGAGTGGTATTTGTAATTATTGAAATTTGCTTTTAATACACTTACTAACTAATACTAATCAGATATAGTATTTCTAAGGAAACTTCCTTTTCGCTATAACTAAAGTGACTGAACACTGACAATAAAACAATGGTGAATGCAAGCAGAGTCTCTACGTACATATTCAACACTGTGTTTTCGTGATACATCTACATTCAAAGTGCTGCAATAAATTATGTGTCGGACTTCCCACGAGGAATGTCTTGATTACATTATCAAGACGGGTGTAACTTCTTCGCGCATATACTTAGATAATTGTGGAGGTGTAGTAACATTTGTTAATAATCATGCTCCTTTGTTGCGTAGATCAATGTTCTGAAACAGATTTCATTATCAGTAGTTGCTCGAACTGAGTACATTCCTGAATAGTAACAACACTGTTATACGGGTGAATAGGACATCCACCCTTATGTGGCCGATATAGAACAAGTTCTCCGTCCTGATCTCCGTACGTCTTGCATTTAATGTATTTATATGCATGCAAAATGAGTAACACACCATACTATCAAAGTTGCGTGTCCATGTTTGATGTTTTATATGACAACCATCGAATGAATTCAAGCTATACGAGAGTCTGCTTCCTGAAATTCCCTGTTACCACAAGTGACTCAACTCATTGCAGGGTGGTTTAGGTTTCCTATATTCTTTGAATGTACTGTAGTGATGTCAACACAGATTTTTATCTTAAAAAATAGCTCTGTAACTCAGGTATGAATACTCTATATCATTCAGCTCTCTGATTATCTTTGATATCGGTCCATGATTGGTTACTTTACACAACTCGGAGTTTATTACAGATCCTATAGCCTTCTCTGAATACATGAGCTAAACAAATTCGCAAATCACAGTATTTTTTGTTGGACATATGCACCTAAGCATATATAGTGTAACCGTTTCGGCTACGACAGGTTTCAGGGTTATAAACCTATCTTCAGGTGAACAAGAACCATAAGGCGCGTGGACGCCGCTCTCTGGACATGAGGCTATGGGCCGGTAGCAGCCGCACGTGAAAGTCGATATACGGATATCCTTATAATCTGCCGAAACCGGTCGTGATTGATACAATAAAGCCATTTAGAACTGAAACGGTTTATAATCTGATTCCATATTCGTAGAAAAGCTGTCTACATTTTTTTTTAAATGAGTGAAGTTCTTTCACAGTATCTGATATTCCCTGGACACTTCTCACAGTATTGAAGGAGCAGGATGATTACGTTCTCGACCTCATTTGACGGATTATGTGGTCACGCTTCTGGAGGTCCCCCCCGAACGTAATTATTCGAGTCTAAGGTGATCTTCTTAAATTTAAAGAAAGTACTGACAGTTCAGTCTGACCTCAATGTTCGTTTAAGTGTCTAATGCAATTGCTCACCAAGACGTTGATAGCACACAATTTTTAGAAACAAAGTTCTGCTAGATGATGGCTACTCTTCATTTTAATATTTTGATGGACACTTGTACGATTGTCGCTATTTATCGCGGTATGTCGCGATCCCCTCTCACTGCAACATGCAACGTTCCACCGTCGCGATGAAAGCTACAGCCCAAACTGTCACACTAACGGAGCAGTGACGATGCTGTCCAGTACCCACATGGGAAATGAAAAGTACACATAACAAGTACTCAGCACTTACCGACTGAAATCTCCATATTATTCATTTAGCACCTCCGATTCTACATGCATTCCGACTGATCTCACCCCGACGTTAAATTTTGAATGCATTGTCATTTACCTTACTCTCTAAATTTTTAATCCCAAAGGTATTTGACCCCATTGCAGAAGTGCCATAATTCCTGAGATTATGACATATTCAGTAATCGCAAGAGATATTAGTATCACAGTCACTAATTCTGTAAAACAACTTAAAAACTACTGCTCATCAACTCACATTCCACCAGTTCACTACAGTTCAGAATAATCAACAGTTTGTGGGGAAAAAAACCACAGTTGAACTTGATATGTGTTGAAATTTTCCTAAATAAATGACGCATTAATATTTATTGACACATCTCAACTCACATTCCACTAGTTCACTTCAGTTCAGAATTATCATCAGTTTATGGGGAAAAGAACCAAAGTTGATTTTGATATGTGTTGAATTTTTCCAAACTAATGCCAGTACTAATGATTATTGACACATCTTCGAGTACCCTCAAAAGGTGAATTAGTGAACTATGTGAATTAGTTACGTCTTGCTCTCGGTGGCACATGTCCATAATAGGAGCACGCCATTCTACATTCCAATATCCTTCACGTTATAAATTGCTCTGTAGCGAAATCTTCAACAATGAGCACAAAGTCATCATCATTAAGTTGTTGACGACGGTTAAATCTCTGTCGCAGTCGCGCTTCATGCCAAACTAGCAGTTCCTCTGTTGGTTTCGCAATTTGTTGAAAAAGAACGGGACCAATGAGGAGAAAAAGAATCACAAGAGCAGAATAAATATTAACTCACTTATTCTGGTGGCACATTCGACTCAATAGCTGGATTCTTCAAATAGTCCACAATTTTATAGGCTTTACGAAATGATTATCCGGTTATTATAATGTTAAACATTAATCGAGTTTCAGATATGTGTTTCGGTCCTTTGTAAAGTGAATATTCGTACGCCGCAACGAGTTACTTAAAGTAAAACCTAAAAAGAAATCTCTATAATGAAACCCACAAACTCTAAACCTAATTAACTCAATCTATACTACCTTTCTTCTTTATATTTCTTGATTTTATGAGGTATGATGATATCATGAGGTGCCAAAAGATATTTAGATAATACACAACTCTCCATTAAAATTGCTACACCACGAAGATGACCTGCTACAGACGCGAAATTTAACTGACAGCAAGAGGATGCTGTGATATGCAAATGATTAGTTTTTCTGAGCTGACATGAGGAAAGTTTCCAACCGATTTCTCATACACAAACAGCAGTTGAGCGGCGTTACCTGGTGAAACGTTGTTGTGATGCCTCGTGTAAGGAAGAGAAATGCGTACCATCACGTTTCCGACTTTGAAAAAAATCGGATTGTAGCCTATCGCGATTGCGGTTTATCATATCGCGACATTGCTGCTCGCGTTGGTCGAGATCCAATGACTGTTAGCAGAATGCGGAATCGGTGGGTTCAAGAGGGTAATACGGAACGCCGTGCTGGATCCCAACGGCCTCGTATTACTAGCAATCGATATGACAGGCATCTTATCCGCATGACTGTAACGGATCGTGCAGCCACGTCTCGATCCATCAGTCAACAGATGGAGACGTTTGCAAGACAACAACCATCTGCACGAACACTTCGACGACGTTGGCAGCAGCATGGACTATCAGCTCGGAGACCATGGCTGCCGTAACCCTTGACGCTGCATCACAGACAGGAGCGCCTGCGATGGTGTACTCAACGACGAACCTTGGTGCACGAATGACAAAACGTCATTTTTTCGGATGAATCCACGTTCTGTTTTGCAGCATCATGATGGTCGCATCCGTGTTTGGCGACATCGCGGTGAACGCACATTGGAAGCGTGTATTCGTCATCGCCACACTGGCGTATCACCCGGCGTGATGATATGGGGTGCCACTGGTTACACTTCTCGCTCACCTCTTGTTCGCATTGACGGCACTTTGAACAGTGGACGTTACATTTCAGATGTGTTACGACCTGTGGCCCTACCTTTCATTCGCTCCCTGAGAAACCCTACACTCCAGCAGGGTAATGCACGACTGCGTGTTGCGGGTCCCGTACGGGCCTTTCTGGATACAGAAAATGTTCGACTGATGCCCTGGCCAGCACATTCTCCAGATATCACACCAATTGAAAACGTCTGGTCAAAGGTGGCCGAGCTACTGGCTCGTAACAGTACGCCAATCACTACTTTTGTTGAGCTGTGTTATCGGGTTGAAGCTGCATGGGCAGCTGTACCTGTAGACGCCATTCAAGCTGTGTTTGACTCAATGACCAAGCGTATCAAGGCCGTTATTACGGCCAGAGATGGTTCTTCTGGCTACTGTTTTCTCAGGATCTATGCACCCAAATTGCGTGAAAATGTAATCATATGTCAGTTGTAGTATAATATATTTGTCCAATGAATGCCCGTTTATCATCTGAATTTCTTCTTGGTGTAGCAATTTTAAAGGCAAGTAGTGTATAATGCATTAAAAATCAATATTTTGCACAAAAGGTTGAAATGTTTAGCAACTACGTGATTTACCTATTTGGTAGGTAGGAAGTAACAAAAATAACTGTTACACTTAATAATGACGGAATAAAGAATAATTCGTTATCTTCAGGCTTTTACCGAGAAATGTTGTTCAAATAAGTCTCGAGTATGTGGTGAGCTGATGTGATCCCATTACTGTGTGTTACTCAGACACATCTCAGTCAGATAACTGTTGTATTCACTTTCAGCATGGCTTTCCGCCATGTTTCGTGCGAAGATGAAATGATGCACCCTCACTGTACTTAGTATTTCAGATTTCCTCTGCGACGTATCTTTCAGTTTCATTATCAAAGTGATAATACTGGAGTAAACTTGCATGTTTAAGCCAACTACGAGCCCTGTTCTGACGCTCGGTGCTGCGGTTGGTCAGGCATCACATCGCTTTCGTCGGCGAAGCTTAAAATGGTTGAAATGGCTCTTAGCGCTATGGGACTTAACATCTGAGGTCATCAGTCCTCTATAACTTAGAACTACTTAAATGAACAAATCTAAAGACATCACACAAATCCATGCCCGAGCCAGAATTCGAAGCTGCGACTGTAGCGGTCGCGCGGTTCCAGTTTGAAGCGCTTAGAATCACTTGGCTACACCAGCCGGCGTCGGCGAAGCCTTAATGTTCTTTTCTTCGTCACAGGCACCTAGATCCCTATTTCTTTTACGCATTTATTTTTGCAACAACGTTGTTTATATGTGATCCAATGCATGACTTTTTCGTCTGTACAGCCGCGGATCCGATAAGATTGCATCTACGGCGTAGTTAATCACGCTGGTTAACTACGCAAACCAATACACCACATCTATTTCATCGTTATAACGAGCTTTCAGCGATCAATGTAAGGCGATCTGTTCACTGTTATGACCCTTCAGTTCGCGGTAACTTTTGTGGCAATCACTTACTCATGATTTTGCTTTTCGTTCTAGTTTCTTATGAAGTGAACCTGCCGTATACTTTGAGATTTTTTTCATCTCTTCTTATCTTCTGCTGTTGATTCAGATTTGCATATGTGCTAAACTCAACACACTTTTCTCTATTCTGCTCTAAACTGGTTCACCGCAAAAAACCTTGAAACAGGGGATCATCAGTCACATAGTCTCATAACTGGAGAGCAAACAGCTCCTCTGCTGGACTCGCTGACAGTTTGGTATGTGTCTATACAGCCGGATTTTCGGCGTAGACAGCACTGTATAGGGATACATTCTGACATAGTTAAATGAACCGTCCCGATTCCTTTTATCAAATTCTTTTGCTGTGCCTCCTAACTTTTTGGATGATTCGATTCGTCTCTCGGCATTTTCTCGCCAGATGATTTCTCCTGCAGCGAGCACGAGGCTACTTGGGCTCGTCCACGTTTCCGTTGGGTTCTCTTCAAAGAATCGGTGTAGCTTGGTGTGGGGGCCTTCCTCGAGGTGCCGCAAGTGCCGCGGACTGCGACGACAGGTGGTGGGGCAGTCACCTGCAGCGTGTCTAAAGTCGTCGGCACGCGAACCGTGCATCCGAACGTTGAGCGTTGAGCGTCTGACGTCACAGCTTGGGAGTCTTTCCTAACGTGCAGAGCAATATCTGGCATGTCAGATATTCTGAGCGTGCGTCTGAGCGTTGACCAATGAGGTGGCACGATGCCACCTACGTCAAACACACGCCGTCTCCCATCAGTACAGAGTTGTGAGACGCCATATTGGCATTCATTTCAAGCTTATATGTATATATTCCGTTTCTGAGCACCAGCAAATTGAGAATCACTGGAAAACCCGTTGTTCGTTGTGTGATTCGTTTCAATAAAATAATGAGAAACATCATACTCGTGGCAAAAGAATTATTGTAACTTCCGTATTATGGAGAGTAGGCTATTTGAAGGCAGCGACACAGTGAAAATCCACCCAAAACGCATTGTTCTTGATGTAATTTGTTGTAGTTAAATTTCAATTAGTAACATAGTTTTCTAAGATCTACGTTTTTAGCAATGGGTAACACAATATGATTAAGCACAGGGAGCTTGTTTTTGGTTTAGCGTAAGAAGTTCGTGGTTCGCGTCGTAACACTTCCAATTTTTTTCCTAACATTCGCGTTTTTATTAGGTTCTGATACTTTATTATTAGTTTAATATAAGTATATGCTATCATATTTGATGTTATGTAAATATAAGTCGCCTCTTTTTGTGAGATGACTTTGTTCGATTGGCTTAATCTACAGGACAGCTTGCACTACTTGTATAAAGATATTTTGCTCCTTTTTCTTTTACGCTTCGTAATTCACATGTTGCAAAAATTCTGCTACTGGGTAGGAACAGTGATCAAGTAAGACTGACCTTGGGGTTTTACTAAAATGTGGGAATGATGAAATAATGTTTATCTTAAGCGGAGAAGTATTTCAAGTTTGTACCGCACTGTTTGTAATGGGATTTTTATAACCCTGTGTCCTTATTGATTGGACATGGTACTTTCCTTTTCATGGACGATGGAGGAAGTGTGCGTTTTAATAGAGCTAACGTGGGAATTTTACGCGCGCCCGTTGAGTAAACGGTGTGATTTACGAACTAGAAACATCCCTCAGCTGCCTCTAGAGTGCCTTGCGATCGCCTATACAACGTTGGGGCCCACGTACCGTATGCACAAGTCGCATCGTTCCAGAGCGTTCAGCAGCACGTTGAACTTGGCACGCTCAGCGTTAACGTTCGACAGCACGGTCCGTGTGCCGACAGCTTAAAGTGGCTGTTACCTGTGTAGTAGCGTAGTCCGGCTTGCCATTGCTAGAGGCACGTGTGTCTCGAAGTGCTCTGTTATCATCCAGGAAGAACAAATCAGGAGGCTGGGTGCAATTTTGGAATTCTGAGGAGTGGGTTCTTGTGAAGTCAGCAATGAATTGGTGATATATCGGCAGACTATTGAGAGAGTGTTGTCAGTTATTCTTCCGCCAGTATTCTGTCACCACCATCTTAATTACAGGCGGTCTAGAGAGCTAAGCTATGTGCAGATTGTTTCCTTCCACCAAGCTCTCCAGAAAGTAGCGAGCATTTTTGTACTACTTGCACCGTTCCCACGCTCTGGTTACATCTGAAAGCCAAGCTATACTTATACTCATCTAAACATCTGAACAGTAATGTGACCTCAAGTTGGTCGTGTTTGTTAATATTCTAACCAATAGCTACTGCACATAACGTGTGTATAAATGCCATCTCTGATGTTTTATATATATGAAGACAGTAACTGTTCTCGAAAGAACAGAATATTGTAGATTACTGTGCAGCTTTTCCCTGGAATAAATGATGACTAACTGAAACTCTCAGCTGCCGACAATTGTTGTTGATTTACCTCGATGTGGACAGCTGAAAATGTATGCCCCGACCGGGACTCGAACCCGAGATCTCCTGCTTACACGGCAGACGCTCTATCCATCTTTTTTTTTGTTCGGTATAGTTCGTTGCGTTTGGTCTAGTTGATTCCTTGACTCAGTTTTTTTTATTACAGAGAGCACACAGCCCTCTGACCGAATACGCTGAGCTACCGTGCCGGCTTCCATCAGAGCCACCGAGGACACAGATGAATAGCGCGACTGCAGGGACTTATCCCTTGTACGCTTCCCGTGAGACCCACATTCCCAACTGTCCACAATTCTACATATGCAGTGTACCTTATAGACATTTGCCCATTCACTCATAACTCGCGCACGCTTTGGCGATTCCCGTAAGAGTTTGGGCAAACTGTGCGCATTCGCACAGACGAAGGTCAATGGCTGGGTAGCCTTAAACTATATATATGAAGACAGTAACTGTTCTCGAAAGAACAGAATATTGTTGATGACCGTGCAGCTTTTCCCTGGAATTAATTATGACTAACTGAAACCCTATGCTGCCGACAGGTGTTGTTGATTTACTTCGATGTGGACAGCTGAAAATGCGCACATTTTCAGCTGTCCACATCGAGGTAAATCAACAACACCTCTCGGCAGCTGAGGGTTTCAGTTAGTCATCATTTATTCCTGATGTTTTAGTTACGTAGGTCGTTTGTGGTAACAAATATACGTTTGAGCTATTTCTACCCACATATTCGTCTTTGTTAACGCATTGTAAATGACACCTTGATGATGTCTAAGTGAGTCTGTTTAAAGATTTTATGTTTTGACCGACTTTTACTTCCGATCCTTCGCAATTAATATTGTGCTTTTATCAAATCCTGCTTTGTTTGCTTTTAAGGATTATGAGAAAGCTCATCAGTGCTTACAATTATTTCATTTCAGTTGCTAGATCAATCTAATAACCACTAATTATAATTGGTATTTTGAACGACGACTCCCTGAACTAATTTGTTAAGCACTTTAATTTTCTATTCCTTTCGTTGCGCATCGTCTTCTCTACAGGCAGCAATCGGGATCTTCATACTCTACAGTCAATGCAGATCAAAGTAGTGGTGATCAAGAAGCTGTGATCTCGGAGGCACTTACGACTTTAAATAATTTCAAAGTAACTTCATAGCGATGTTAGTGGACCAAAATCATGATGATGAACTGAGGTATAGTGTGATACAGGAGCGAAACTGAAGGAGGTCATCGGTAAAGCTGGATATCCATCGCTCGCATGTTGATTACAAACCCTGAAAACCCGTTTCCACACGAAAAAGCCAAGTCCTGAAGTGCCTTTCAGTGATCTGGAGAGAAGAGAAAAAAAAATGAGAGGAAATCGTACAATACGATGTAAACAATTACGTACATTTTGGAAATGTGGTACTGAGTGCTTTTCACTACTGAATCAATGTCTGCTCTAGAACGTAGGGGATAACCATATGTAATGTTTTGTAATTGTAGTTTTGACACTGCTATCAAAAGACGAATATAGGTTTCAAAAACTATTCCTGAATTATCATTTCCTACATGGCGGATCGGTAGCAATGTGGTTTGAAAATGAAAACGTAAATATAATTTATCTTATTCGAAATCGTTATGTAACGATTACGGATTATTTCTTTTTGGAGTCTTATAATCACTGAACAAACACAATTATTTGCTGGAAGCCGCGACCTCAAATACGCGAATAAATAACTTCCCTGAGTGTCAGGAAACAGGATAACAGTTTTAGTTCTTTAACTATATTCTTTTTAAGAATTTCTACAATAACAGGGAAACATTAACAGCTACGTGTTTGTTTGTGTCTTGGAATCCCCCCGTTTTATTTTATCAGTGTCTTTTATTGCTTGTACGATCGTCAATCTGTGCGATTTCAAATGCAAACGGTTCTCGACACATGCCAAACAGTCGTATGTGCGATTTGGAGTTCGCGAGGTGCGCGCCTTGTCGATTGCGTAGGGCTGTTGACAATACGTTCTCTCACTCGCTCAATGACGTCGTCAGATGTGCTTGGACGTCGTGTTTATTTCCCATGTCTTACAGAGTGTGGTGTCACCGCCAGACACCACACTTGCTAGGTGGTAGCTTTTAAATCGGCCGCGGTCCGCTAGTATACGACAGACCCGCGTGCCGCCACTGTCAGTAATTGCAGACCGAGCGCCACCACACGGCAGGTCTAGAGAGACGTACTAGCACTCGCCCCAGTTGTACAGCCGACTTAGCGAGCAATGGTTCACTGACACAAAGCGCTCTCATTTGCCGAGACGATAGTTAGCATAGCCTTCAGCTACATTTGCTACGACCTAGCAAGGCGCCGTATTCAATTGCTATAATACTTTTGTATCATCAAGAGCAATGTTCTACAAATGTGGATTAAAGTTAAGTATTCCAGAAGCTACGTACTTTTCTTTATAGCATTCATTACATATCCTGTTTCAGACCTCACGCCAGCTTGCGTGAGCTTATAGCGTGCATTTCGGTCTCCTCCAACAAAACAGTGTTGGCACGTCTGCCGACACTTCACAGAGCACCCTGTTTCTGCAAAATCTTTATGACACTTGAAAATTGTAGGCTTACTAGGAGGACCTTTAGCTTACTTGGTAAGGAAATTAATATGAACTGTTGTCGCCGACTTCGACTCTTCAAACCAAAACAGAAGCTAGCACGTTCATGCCCAGTGAAAGCAGCCATCTTCAGCGTAACTGCCGCACCGCTCCTACGGTGGAATTCGGCACTAGCGAACAACGCGAGACAAAACTTTATTTATTTCCATACAAATTGAAACTACACTCACCTCTGTAGGTATTATGAATTAATATATATGAATTTTCAGAGTTCTAAAGTCCTTTTTGAAAAACCCTGTGGTTGCTATTTGTCTGTTCTTTAAATCTAGCATGGAGAGCTGCATAGCACCAGTCTCTGGACGGAAGACCACTGCAACAACAACAGGGCTATTACACGTTAACAGTGTGAGTACATATGTGTGTGTGTGTGTGTTTCTGTGTGTGTGTGTGTGTGTTTCTGTGTGTGTGTGTGTGTGTGTGTGTGTGTGTGTGTGTGTTAGTGAACACGTGAATGTGTGAGTGCGTGCCAGTTTACAAGTGGATGACGACTGAGTTGTTAATAGCGAGGAGGATGTCCAAAGTTGTAATGATTTCCAAAGATTTCAGAATCCCTAACAGCTAGCGATGCTCTCTGTGAGTGTCGGGCTCCCTGACGGCCGATTTCGCTAACCGAGCATTGCAGCGAATGGAGATGTGGCGTTTCCTATCTTGACAAGCAGTAGAGCGGATTTTGCCAGTAAAATTGGCCGCCTCCAGGGTTTTTATGATAGGTTTTCCTCCCTAAATCGCTGAGTCGTGACGTCACGTCTGCAGATGATGATGTTGCAGGGCCCCATCCCGCCGTCACGTGCAGCAGAGTAGAGCTGGATAGTGTTCATTATCCGACTAAGAAGCGGAAATGCTTCGAGTATTTTGGTCAGTTGTTCAATTGTATGGCTACTGATTTTTTAATTAAGAAAGCATTGCCTAGTTACGCTCTATTCTACCAGCTGTGGTTAGTGACTGACGTCTGCGTGCTTTCGTGGTGAGTTAAGTGTGCATTTTCATGTGCGTGCGTGTGTGTGTGTGTGTGTGTGTCAGTACCTAGTCATGCATGTATTATGTCTCTGGAAATTGAGTTTGGCGCGGTTGCGAGTGTTTGCAGAACAGCGTGTGATTGCTGATTAAGAACAGTAACGTTTTGTTTGTTTTCTCACACGGATATTGGGTGGAGTACCATTCACTGATAGGGTGACTGCCTGGTGTCTTCTATTACCTATTCTTTTTTCAGATCGCTGACTTTGGTGAATCCGATTGAAATTCTGTATTGACTCTCTACATCAGATGCGTAGTCAGTTTATATATGGAAGAAAAGTGTTTTTGCACGTCATTCTGGAAGAAAGTATCTGGAAGTCTCGCTCCGGTAGTGTGTGTAATCTTGAACAAGTATACTTGAATGTTGCTGTCGTAATAAAAACTGACTGCACCACTGCAGTTTGAACTGTCACTCGATCGGGTGCTCCTCTGTATGCGTTGTCAGAGGATGTGTGGTTTGTCGCAGCCGTGTCCGGTGGACATTGAGATTCGTTTGGCTAGGAACTATGAATTGTTTTTAAGCTTCTTGGCTGTGTATGCATTGCTCGCACGTGTATGTATCTTATGTTCTTGCTTTGTCCTGATTGTATCCGCTCTTGAGTATTCTCATGGCGTATTATGGTGTTCCTTGTGTATTGAATATATGATTCTGGATTGATTTTAAGAGCCGCCATTGTGATGGTCCCAGAATGCCTTGAATATTCTCGTCGTATGTTATTTCTTAATTTAGCTGGTGTTACTGCACGAACTTCTGTATATCTGTTTTAAGTGGCTACGTTCGTTTGATCAGTACCTGGTAATTAGGAGCAACGTGCGGTTCTTCATTAAAGTCCGCCTTTCTCAGTGGGTATCCTAACCTGTCACTCCAAAATTTATAGCAAGATCTGTTCCATCTCCAGCAGTGATAAATCAGTGTACATTGACGACTATTGGCAAGGCTACCGCCGTTTTCTGGTATGCCAGTGTTTATGTTCATCAGGCTAACGCCGGTCTAGGTAAAAAGCGATGAAGTCCCCATTCTAAACTGGAAACATAGATTAAGCTAAGGCTTGTGCTGGTTATCGTTTTTGTAAGATAAATGGCTGTTGCCATACTGTACGTGACCTTGTCATTGAAGTTAACAAACAGTAAGGTAGAGCTCTAGCCAAAGTATCTCTTTAAGGACGTTAGGTGTTCATATTTGCAGCGGTTCCCAAGACTTGTTAACGAAATTTGAGTTAGCAAAATTTAAAAAAAGGCGACTGAAATAAGTTTCCAGTACAACCAGCTAGCACACGCTAACTAACAAGCGCCGCACACCCCAACCACATAATCTGGTTGCTGGCTAAATTATGATGGATATGTATTAATGTAACTATCATTATGGGAAATATTTCCTGTCTTGGAAATATTTTCTCTATTAACCACTTAAACTGTAAAATGTAGTATCAATTGGGCACAATGCATCTGTGTGACTACCAACAATTGCTAAAACAAAACAACTGTTTAAAAATTTAAATCTGTTTTATTTCCTGAAACATTCCAGGATGAATGAAATTTAATGTATTACTTCCATTTTATGATTATGATTCTTATTAATTTACTGTCACTTTAGGATTGTGAATCCTAATTATTTACTTTCACTTCAGGATTATCGATCTTCATTTTTAACATTAATTTTAGGATTATGGTTAAATAGGAGCACACATGAAAGTATCCTTGAAACAGGAATTTCGGCCGTTTAGTGTTCCAAGTCTTGCGACAAAACACAGCAAATGATTAAGGCTCCGCCATTTCGATTAAATAGTTGTAGTACCCTTCAACTTGATTATCTGCAGCGGCTCGAACTAGGGGTTCCGAATCTGCTAACAAACTCTGAAGCACTCCGGCGAGACGTGATTTGAATGTTTGCACTTTCAGAGCTTTCAGAACCTGAAAAAGAAGAAGAAAAAGAACATTTTACTAGTCGCCATATTTGGAACCAAATTCTGTTGAAGAAGATATATTTGAGGGTTATTAATGTAAGTTTTTTAATATATAACCAAGTGATAAGTTATAAATAAACTCTACTTATAACTGGATGATGTAATAAAATTTAGCTGTTATTGTATTTTTCTATATTATGTTCTGAGTTACACATTCTATTAAGTATCATGGGAACTATGATAAAGCTGTTACTATTTTAGGAACGCCTAGTTACTACAATATTTATACTCTAGATGATTTACAACTTCTCTTTAATTTCCTGCTCTGTCTGCTAACAATCCATTACAATTCACTACTAGATTATTTGCAAAATGTAGAACTTTAGAAGAAAATATAAAGTCACTGAAAAAAAGGGTATGAGACAGAAGTTATATCCAGTCCTGAGTCAAGTACATTGTTTCAGTACCCAGTTTTTCAAATGGTGCACCATGACAGAATGACACTAAGCTGTACACCATCTGCGTATGATAACTCCCGTTAGAATCTGACTAATTTACGTTATCAAGAAGAGTATAATGCTTCACTTAAACGTTAGCCTCACCAATGTCAGAGGAGACGTAAAATTAGCTAACCGTTAGCTATCAGTGTTCCGTCATACGAGAAGCAAGTGTCATCTCTGAGCAATAACTCTTAAACTTTGACTAAGCATCGTTTGAACGAGTGCTGTACCATCACTCCAATTAAAAGTCTGGTACCGATTACTTTCATTTGCTTCCGTGCCACGACTTTACCGTAAGTAAATTATACTACTCGAATTTGTTACTTTCGAAACTGTCTGTAACACAACTACCAACTAATACAAATTGGAAATAGTATTTTTAAGAAAACTTCCTGTTAACAGTAACTAAAGTGTCGCAGTTAATAGCGCAACGCTGAACATGCAATAATCGTGTCAATGCAAGTAAAAATTCCTGAGGCTCTACGTAAATATTCAACACTAAATTATGATTGCGTGATACGCTTACCTTCAAAATGCTGTTAGCAATCATGTGCCGGATTTCCCATGAGGAATGTCTTGAATACTTCAGCAAGACGGGTATAACTGCTTCACGCATGTCCTCAGAGAGTTGTGGATATGTGGAAACGTCGATTAGTAAGCGTGCTCCCTTCTCTCGTGGGCCAGCCTATAGAAATTGACATAAATTTCAGTTTTGTTTGACTGATCATACATAGCAAAATCTTGACATTATGACTAAAAATTACTTAAACAAAAGGACTAGTAACTTAGAACTGTATTTTCAAGTTAGCCCAAGAATGGATTACGTATCACAGCATCTCTGATCCTATACCTCACTAGAAGTTTCTCATATTATGTCCTTTTCCTCCCACAAGTGTCAACCAGTGTTTCATAAATACAAGGAGAAAACTTGATCCAATATAATTTAATATGTGTGTCCCTGCATTTTCAGAAGTGTCGTATATGTAATGTATATGGGCATACTGTCAGTATGTTAGTTTCAGGAACGATACATGTCTAGCCACTGTCAGATATCAATATCACAACCAATTAACAATGCCAACCAGTACGGAAACTGGAAACAGCAAAGAATAAGAAGAAGAAGAAAAATAAGAAGAGGGGAAGGAAGAAAATACTATCAGGCGAATTATTTTTTCCACAAAGAGATTGTAGTACGTTACGTTTAAATGTATGAACCAATTGAAACATTCCGTATATTCTACAGTAGTTTCACGTGTATTCTGGTAACAACTAAATCCTTTGAATCTCTATAATTGAACACGCACTTGATTAGGCGGAATCCAGACAGGCAGTTGTCAGTCCGGACAGTGTTGGTACATTTATGTTGCTAGGAGAATAAATGCCACTTTGATGGACGAGAGGTCTGATGAATGGATCTGAACCCCAGTAAAATATCACGAAGGTATCTGCACTGGCTTATTGCGATGCTGGTAAATAACAAAAGGGTAGGTATATGTATGTTCTCTAAGCTGTCATTATTTTACTAGTAATACCATATCTTCTACTATTTACTCCAATGCCTTCAGTGTTCAACAAACCAACTTTGTGTCAAAGACGATTTGTGGAAAGAACTATTCAGTGTAGTTATTCTAACAACAATCAATGCGAGACATGTATGGTGAAATTATATTACCTCTTCTTCCTCCGCGTATTTCTCCAAAGCTGATGTGAAATGCGAATTGTAGGACTGATTATCCTCTTCATTTTCAAAGTAAGCTAATGCAGTGGCGGCAATTCTTCTCACTTGCAACTTATCGTCCACGCTCAGACGATTCATAATTTTACGCAGTTCATCTGCAAAACAAAATTTCCTAATGAAGTACAGCACTACAATTTTCTAACACATTCGTTATTAGCCTCAAAAGATGAATTTCTCAACTATGCGAGTTACGTACCTCTTGCTCTCCGTGACAAACGTCCATAATATGAGGACGCTAATCTACATGCCAATATCCTTGACGTCATAAATTCCTTTGCAGCTAAATCTTCAACAACCGCGACAAGGTCATCATCTATAAGTGGTTGATTACGGTTCAGAGCTAAATCTCTGTCGCAGTCGTGCTGTCCCACCAGCTTAGTTGCTTCCTCTATTGGATTCGCAGGCAACTGAAAAACGATAAGGACAAATAATTGAAAAATAGAATATCAAGAATAGAATAAATATTAATTCATTTATTCTATTGAAACTTTGTACTTCAAGTTTTCCGCAATTCTGTCGGCTATGCAAAATGATTCTATGGTTATTGGAACATCAAACAATATATGGAATTTCAAAAATATGTTTCCGCATTCAAAAAATAAATTTTGGTAAGATGCAACATGCTGCTTAAAGTACGACCTAGGAAAATATCTATACAATAAATTCCACAAACTCTAGACCCGTATCACTTACTGTCTTTTTTTTTTCTTTATATTTCTTGCTTTTACAAGATGTTATGAAATCATGAGGCCTGCCAAAACTTTACTTGGATAAGAGTTTAAATTTACTATCACTATTTTGCAGAGATGGCAGGAATGTTCAGCAGATTTCAAAACCGTTAACATTGAGAAAAACAAGAGTAGTTGGTTATTGTAATGAACAGATTTATGAGGAGACGATACTCACCAGTAACAACAGAGGAACAGATTTATAAGGAAATCAGTTCATCTGTTGCTACTTGTGAGTATAGTCTCCTCATTAATCTGTTCAGTATAGTAACCATCTATCACGATTTTTCTGTATATTAATGGTTTTGAAATATTTTTAAGTAATCGTTTGATTTTCTAATGAAGATACGCGAAGTCGCTGTCGCAACCAGGTTAAAGTAAAATGTAGTAACAACCACTTGGCTGTATTATACAACTCATATTGTAGCACGGTTGCCGTCTCATAGCCAAGTTAAAAATTGTGTGCTTAGTATTTGTCGTTTCATTGTTCATAGACTCTGCATTTACCGCTTCAAAGCTCGGCTCTGTTGTATGAGCCTGCTGCAATAAACTTGGCTGCCTTACATCAACACAATGTTAGGCTGACTGCAGGCTGTGTGTCTACGAGCCCTCCTTGTGAGGTTCGGTAAAGCTGTTGATGAGCCAGTATATCACTTTGGACGGCGACACCTGAATGTGCTTCTCCTCGTCACGTGTGCCTGGAGCCATATTTCATTTATTTTTTCGAAACCGCGCTATTTATATCGGATTATATACATAACATCTTTTATTAATGAACGGTTAACACTGCATAGAAACGTATAAATCTACTCTTGTTTATTCGTCGATCATCCGGCTCCAACGCCTTACTTGTATCTCGTCTTACGTCTTGGTCATCACCAGAATACTGTGTTTATTCTCTTAATTCTAAGCTAGTAAGAGCCACTGAGTTGTAGAATCGAGTATCTTTTATCTGTTTAGGGACATGTTCCCTATAGTTTTATTTTCCTGCAAGCTATTCTCACTACCTGGAAGGATTTGCAAGGGAGGTTTTACCCCTGGCTTAAGATGTGTTTCTACATTAATCTACCAGCTACACGCAGCCATTTGTTTCAACAATATTAATAGTGAATTAGTATATCTTGTTTACCATTAGTAGTTACCACTCAGAAAAACTGCGATGGTGTGTCGCCTGATACACTGATTGTGACTTACGACATACAAATTATTCTCTCGTAGGTTATCAAGTAGGGTTTCGTCACATTGTCAATTACTGTCGATTCCCAATGGCACAGAACGAAGACACAAAATGTCTTTCGACCTGCAGTGTAGAGACTGTCTATCGCAGTTGCAATAGGGGCTAAGTGAATACCTCAGTTTCCAGTAAGCAAAATCTCCGTTCAATAGTTGGTCCTTGCACTCTACCGATTGCGCATGGTATCTCTGCGTCATCACAAAATCGGATTCCCGTGTTTGTTAATACCTTGCTCGACTTTTCTATACATTTATGGATTGATTGACTGATTCATTCATTTATTCGTCCACTTGATTATTTCTCCAATCCAAGATTCTGAATTAATTTTTTTACAGTGGCAGCAATACCTGCAAATAATTCGGCAAATTAAAAGAAAATGAAGGGACGCTAAAGCTGTATGAAGTCCTTTGCTGCATTCCACACATTGTGACAGTCAAATATTTCCATACTTGCAGTTCCACACCGATTTAAACTGAGAGTATAAATTTTCTGTATCAGTACTAACGTAACGGTGACTCACTCACACCTGAGAACTCTTAATTGTCCTTACATGTAAATAACAGTCCTTATTGACACGTTTGTTCAATTTCCTATATGACAATGTGAAACGAGAGGTATATTCAGTGAAACCTACATCGACATATCTTCATATACCGTAATTTAAAGATTCTGTACGCTTAGCTCGGTTAGGTATGATGTAATAGCGTCGTATGGCTAACCTGTGATTCCTCTCTCGTCACATCCTTGAAGTAGAATTCCTCTTCCTCTGGGTCGTTATCGGAAGTGCGCCTCTTCCTCTGGTAGAGGCAGCCAAAACAGCAGTCCAGCTCCTTGCGGAACAGACGGCTCAACACACGACGAAACATCTGTTACAGAAAAGTAAACAGTCTTACGAAGTGTTTAACAACACTTAGACATTGCTGATCTACAGTATCACAACGCAGAATCAGTCCTGTTACCTCTAAACAGTGAAATACCGTGAGACATAGAAATAACCAGAGAAGCTAGAAACTTTTTCCTCTCGTGATTACAACCTTTAGAACAATACAGGTATCGTCTCTCTGTTAAAGTAGTGACACAAATGACGAGATTCATCTAATTTCGGTATACCGTCAAATTGTTGACACCAGTTTATCCAAGTCTCCCAGTATCTAGACTAGCTCTCCCAGAGAATGTTCGGTCTAATCCACATATTTCACTGTTGTGATAAAATACGAAATACAACTAATAACACACGTCTGCGACAAAAAACTGCATAGAATTTCTTAACATTTTGCTATAGATTTTGACCTCACAATAACATCAGATAGGTTTTTATGTATATTGCAGTATTTATGTTCATTAGTAATAAAACAATGTCGTTTTTTAATCTAATAATTGTTAAAAATTATATCAATTATAATCAATAAAATAAACTTAAATTTAAAATGTTACAGTGTTAACTATTCTTTGTTACCACTTGCAGGTTTTACCGTAAACTCCTGGGCGCCAGAAGCAAATGCAAACAATCTTATTGTTCAGTTTTATCGTGTTGCGACAAGTCAAGTGACGATTTGTATATCGCATGAAATGAAGAGAAACTCTCAGTAGACGTATTGCTATTCAATTGAACAGTGCTGTAGTTTCTGTCTAGTCATTATTGAAGCAACAGAATTAGTTTTCAAGGAACCATGTATGGCCCTGGTGGTATCAACAATAGAAATTGAACTGGAAGTAATCATCAATAAAACCAAATACACGCGAGTAATACGACCAGAAATAAATATGGGATTATAAACTATCCAAGCACCAATATAATCTGCTAGAGAATTTGGCTATCGGCGTAGCCACCTGCCTAATAAATCCTTTTCTCGACTGGCCCACTACTAAAAGGTTGTGCTATTTCTCCAAACAGTTTTTGTTACATCTGTGGTGAATACATTATTAAAAGTCATCAGAGAAACATAAGTGATTTTGTGAGGTAAGTTTATTTTGCTTACTTTAAATTAAAACTTTGTGATCAAGATAAACCATGGGCCCCGCATAAGGTGTGTAGATGATGTGAAGAAGAACTTCGTTTTTGGTTTAATGATAAGAAAAAAGCATTTAGATTTGGAATTCCTATAATATGGTGTGAGCAGAAAAACCATACCGCTGATTGCTACTTCTGTTCAATTAACGTAAAGGGTTTCAATTCAAAAAAACAAAAGAAGCATAAGTTATCCTAACCTTGACTCAGATATACGTCCAGTACCCCGTAGCTCTGAAATACCTATCCCACAGCCACCTTCCAGTTTGGATGAATACTCAAGAGAGTTGGAGGACGAAGTTACATTACCTCTTCAGAGCGAATGAAGCTCAGATTTTTCTTCAGACGAAGATGTAAGGACGCAACTATTTTTTCAAAGTGAGGTCAATGATCTAGTAAGAGATTTAGTTCTTTAAAAGATGCAGAAGAACTGTTAGGTTCCAGATTAAAAAATAAAAACTTTTTATCATCTGGCTTCTCATTTTCACGGCACAGACATCGAGAAAAATATTAACTCAGTTTTTCTCAAGAGAAAGAAATTTAGTTTTTTTTCCATTGATGTGGAAGTACTCATGCATTGCTTTGATATTCAGTATGACTCATCTGAATGGCGCGTATTCATTGATTCATCCAAAACTAGTCGTAAGTAGTATTATTGCACAATGGAAATAAATTTGCATCGCATCCCATGGAACATTCTGTGCACATGGACGAAAACTATAACGATTTGGCCATTATCCTGGAAAAAATCTAATATCAGGACCATCAATGGATGGTTTGTGGTGACTTCCAAATACTCACGACGCTTTTGGGTCAGCAGGAGGTAGGCTATACTAAATACCCATGCTTCTTATGCTTGTGGGATAGCAAACCAAGAGAACAGCACTGGACTAAAAGTGATTGGTCACCCAGAGGAACTTTAAAACCTGAAGAAAAAAATGTTATCAGTACTACTTTGGTACCACCAGAAAAGGTTTTATTGACCCCTCTCCATATCAAATTGGGGTTGATGAAACAATTTGTAAAATCTCTATAAAAGGATGGGGACTGTATTAAATATCCATGTACAAAATTCTCGAAGCTGTCAGAAGCAAAGTTGAAAGAGGGAGTTTTTACTGGCCCCTACATAACAAAACTTTTAACCGATACCCTTTTTGTGGACAGTATGAATGAGAAGGGAAAAGACGCTTGGGTGTCGTTCAAGGATGTAGTGCGACTGTTTTTGGCAAATACTAAGGATCCTGACTACAAGACCATTGTTCAACGGATGCTAGCAGCATAAGAAGCTCAAGGCTGCAAGATGAGCTTGGAGATTCATTTTTTACACTCCCACATAGACAGTTTTCCTGATAACCTGGGAGCTTACAGTGAAGAACAGGGAGAGCTGTTTCACAATGATGTCCGTGATATCGAGAGACGGTACCAAGGAAGATGGGATGTCACTATGCTTGTTGACCACTGTTGCATGCTTAAGCGGGAAACTAAAGATGGAAAGCGGAAAAGTCTTAGCGAAGTATCAAGGAAAGGAAGAAAAGGTTTTATAAGAAACATGAATAAGTATAATATCGTTACTATATGTCTCAAAATAAAGTTTCATTGGTCGTAAACAAGTATTATGATTAATAATTTTGAATAAACGAGTGCTTTTACCAATTCTTTGCGTCTGAATTTGCAAAAAACATGTGACAGAAACAAATGGACATCACTTTTGAAATCTGCGCATTCCAAAACATATAATTCTTTTAAAATATCTCATACAGCTGGCAAAAGAATTTTTTTTCAGACCTGTGGAATAAACCATGCAAGCTCGCACAATTTCCCGTGACAGTGTTACCAGCAATGCGAGAAAAGATCGATGATTTCCATAGTTTTATCGATGGGAACAGAGACCCTTTCTTTAATGCACATTTAGAAAACACTTGCGCCAACTATACTACGGTCTCTACAAATGTCTCTTGTAGTTAGTGGACTACCGAGATCGGAAACGATGCTGTGTATTCCTCAACAGCATCGTTTATCATTGAACTCTGAGCGGGCTGCGTCTCTTTTCAAATTTCTGGACTCAAACAGAGAAACAAGTAATGACAGCATTAGCCGGCAATTAAATACACGGCAGATGTCGCTTACCGCGTAAGAGACGTAGTCTTTCCAGGCAAGCACGAACATATTCGTAAGCAGCGAATCAACTCTTTCGTATAACGCCTCAGACTGTTTCCTAGCAACGTCGCTCGTCGCCTCCAGCCATTTCCTATTGTTGACAGATTTGGTGGCCACCGATTTATGTAGTGGAAAGAGCGCTTTTTCGTCGCACATTGATCTTTCAATCTACATGTCACAAACCATCACTGTTTGAGATCGTTATATAAATGAGGTGAACGGAATAAACAAGAAAATGTAGTTTCTTTGTCCTTCGTATTTGAAATGCACAGTTGGTGTTAGATTAATGACTGCATCAAGTAGTCATATTTGTGACCTTCAATTGAAATCTTTCATCTTCCACAGCAGTATCGGTTGTTTTGCTTCCTAGGTTGTAATTTTCCCGTGTTTCTGTTTTTATTCGAAATAGTGAAACCATACAAGGTGAATACCATTGCCCCGCAAGAAATAAGATGAACTGTACAGGGTACCTTCCAGGAACAGAAGTGTCCTATGCAATACAGCGGCCACAATAGTGAACTCATATTTGTTGTGCTATTTGTAGTCAATCAAAGCATTGAACATCTGAGAAAACTGGTGACACTACAAAATGATTATAGTATGGAAATTAAGTGGGGCATCTATCTAGGCAATAAATGCTACTATGGCCACGCCGCTCCACTTAAGTCTAGAGATCAGTCACGAAGAACAAAAAGTGAACTGTAAAAAACTTTAAGAAACTCAGTATTAACATACGGCCCAGAAACCTGGACACTGACACAAAGAACTAATATGATGTTTTGAACGAATCTATGATGTTTTGAACGAACTTTGAGGCGACTAACGAAGATGGAGCATGGTGTAGACGATTTAATTTTGAACTCCACATGCTATATAAGATCTTAAAATCGTAAAGTTTATTAAAAAGAACTGCCCTAAAGGTGTCGGCCTTGTTTCTTCTCATAGAACATGAGAAACCCACAAAAATAGCGCTGCTACAAACTCTACTTGACGAAGAAGGAAGACGAAGATATCTATACATGGATGACATACTATAAGATTTAAAAATTATTGGTGTCTTGGCATGAAAACGGAAGTTTCTGGACAGGGGCGAATGGATTCGTGTCCTAGAGCACGCCGAGTCTTATCCAAGTCTGTAGACGCAGGAAGAAAGAGAAGACAAGTTCTTCGTAGCTTTTTCTATTAATATTCAAACAACGTCTCTCTTTAGTTTCAATAAAGATAAGGAACATTCCAGAAGTCGGTCATCCGGCAGTCTCATTGGGTCATGGCTCTAATATTTTATTTTATTACTCGGATAAAGCAACAGAAAGAAGTAATGCAGGTGTATCAGGCCGTTGTCAGAAAAGTACATTGCCCCAAAACAAGACAATAAGGTCATACCGCAACATGATTTGCTACTGTATAGCTCTGTGATCATTTCAGCGGCTCAGTTAAATTCCCATAGAAGTAGTGTTCTCAATATGCGTTTTGCAATAAAGCCTAAAAGTTGATAATTAATTGTTTGTTAAGTTGCTTCATCGGAGTTCTACAAACTTTTGTATCTCGGCGAAAGCGCTCTGCAGGTCGTCAATGCCAGAACCACTTGTTAGGATATCAAATTACAGCAGCATAGCATAAAGGTAAGCAAAGTTTATTCGATCTGCTATGATAATTCTCTCGGACATCGCAATTTCTTTCTTGCGTTATATCTGTTCAAATGGCTCTGAGCACTATGGGACTAACATCTGATGCCCTCAGTCCCCTAGAACTTAGAAATACTTCAACTTAACTAACCTAAGGAAATCACAGACACCTAAGCCCGAGGAAGGATTCGAACCATCGACCGTAGCGATCGCGGAATTCCAGACTGAAGCGCCTAGAACCGCTCGGCCACACTAGCTGCCGTTACATCTGTATCCGTACCATCTATTTCTATCCGATAAAAAATTTATGGGGATCATAAACAAAGCTTTCCTTAAAGCGTTGCCAGAATTACTAATAACTCTCGTCGAAACCTCCTCTGGTACACTACTTAAATAAGTAAGAACACTACTGTACGCTTCGGGCACATTACCATTATTATATGTGGAACTCGTCTCAAAAATAAATAAATACCTACCTACCTCCCTACCTACCGTGTGACGAGGGCCTCCCGTCGGGTAGATAGTTCGCCTGGTGCAAGTCTTTCGAGCCGGCCAGAGTGGCCGAGCGGTTGAAGGCGCTACAATCTGGAACCGCACGACCGCTACGGTCACACGTTCGTATCCTGCCTCTGGCATGGATGTGTGTCATGTCCTTAGGTTAGTTAGGTTTAAGTAGTTCTAAGTTCTAGGGGACTTATGACCACAGCAGTTGTGTCCCATAGTGCTCAGAGCCATTTGAGCCAAGTCTTTCGATTTGACGACACTTCGGCGACTTGCGCGTCGATGGGGATGAGATGATGATGATGATTAGGACTACACAACACCCAGACCCTGAGCTGAGAAAATCTCCGACCCAGCCGGGAATCGAACCAGGGCCCTTTGTATTGACAGTATGTCGCGCTGACCACTCAGCTACCGGAGGCGGACTCTAAAATATATGATATGACATTAAAGTATCCGGTGAGTCATTCGCTTCAGTCTGGAACCGCGTGACCGCTACGGTTGCTGGTTTGAATCCTGCCTCGGGCATGGATGTGTGTGATGTCCTTAGGTTAGTTAGGTTTAAGTAGTTCTAAGTTCTAGGGGACTCATGACCTCAGATGTTAAGTCACATAGTGCTCAGTGCCATTTTCTTTTAAACTAGTACCCAACCATGCAATATCAGGCATTTACCTACATCAATTTTACCTGGGAGGCGAGAAACGTATCAAAGATTCCCATTGTTCCATCTATGGGAACATTTAAGCTCTTTCGTAACAAACAACTAACAAATACTTCAGCCAACGATACTGCAGTCTCTACGAATGGCAGACGCAGATAGTGGTCTACCAAGACAGGAAACGATGCTATGTATTACTCAACAGCGTCGTGTATAATGGAAACTTAAGCGGGCAGTGTTTCTTTTCAAATTTCTAAACTCAAGCAGAGGAACAAGTAATGTCACCATTAGCCAGCAATAAATGAACAGATGGCGCTTACCGCGTAAGATACGTAGTCTTTCCAGGCAATCACGAATAGATTCGTAAGCAGCGAATCAACTCTCTCGTATAACGCCTCAGACTGTTTCCTAGTAACGTCACTCGTCGCCTCCAGCCATTCCCTATTGTTGACAGATTTGCTGGCCACCGATGTTACGCAGTGGAAAGAGTGCTTTTTCGTCGCACGATGATCTTTCAATCCAAATGTCACAGACCCTCACTGTTTGAGATCGTTATATAAATGAGGTGGGCGGAATAAACAAGAAAATGTAGTTTCTTTGTCGTTCGTATTGGAAATGCACAGTTGGTGTCACAATAATAACTGCATCAAGTAGTCATATCTGTGACCTTCAATTGAAATCTTTCACCTTCCACAGCAGTGTCGGGGTTGTTTTACTTGCTAGGTTGTAACTGTCCCGTGTTTCTGTTTTTACTCGAAATAGTGAAACCATACAAGGTGAATACCATTGCCCTGCAAGAGATAAGATGAACTGTACAGGGTACCTTCCAGAAACAGAAGTGTCCTATGTAATACAGAAGCCACAATAGTGAACACATATTTGTTGTGCTATTTGTAGTCAATCAAAGCATTGACAACTAGTGATTGGTTTTAGAACAATATGTCCAAGGATACATCGTATCCTAGTAAAAGGGAAATACCTTAACTATAGTCCGCTAAATGCACATACCACGCCACTACTGACTTGCCGGTGAAGAGAAGAAGGCCTTGTACGAGAAACTGGAGCTAGCTTATCATCAGTTTCCAAGAAAAGATTTTCAGTGTGTGGTAGGACACATGAATGGTAAGACAGGGGAGAAGCGAGACTTCCTTCGTGCTATTGGTTTTCACAGTCTCTCTGCAGAAACTAATATCATCTGACTATGGCTCATAAATTATGCTGCATCACGTAACATGTTTGTAGCAGAGGTTGCAGCATAGCAATGACATAAAATGGCATTTGTGTAACCACATCACAATACTAGGAACCCAGTTAATCTTCTATTAATAGGTACCAGTCTTAGATCTGATAGGGAGTAACTAGCCTACAACAAGTCACCTGGCAATCACATCTTGCCAGCGGAGTTTATTAAGTGTGAATAAGAACTTCTAATTAGATGCATCCACGCCCACATCGCAGATATATTGGCGTAAATAGTCACCCCAGAAGAGTGGAAAAAGGTAGTCACATCCGCCACACATAAGAAAGGGACATCCTGGAATGTACAAACTATAGGGGAATTATATCATTATACACCGCATATAAAATATTATCCTCGCTGCTCTGTATCTATGTAAAATCTTTTGTAGATAAAGTAATTGGGTGACGTCAGGGAGACTTTACATCCCGCAAAATAGCTATTGAGCAGATGCGCATCCTGAGGCAGATTCTAGAAAAAAAAGGGAATACATTACAAAAACACATCACATTTCTGTTGATTTTAAAGTAGCATATTACACCGTGAAAAGAAATAAACTATTGACGCCACGAATGATCTGAGCATACCACGACAGTTAATACACCTCGTAAGTTTGACCATAGCAAAAGTGGTATGTACAGTACGGATACAGGGGAATTTAACACTAAGTTTTGAAACTAACTGTGGGCTGAGGGAAGGGGTTGCACTCTCACGTATGCTTTTCACCAAGCACTGGAGAAGGTAATAACAACAGCTCAAATCTTCACAACAGGCGCAGTATACAACAGAATGGTGCAGGTTCAGGCCTAAGCTGATAATGTGGGTATTATTGCAAGAAGAGAACTTTCTGCTAAAGAAACATATAGGGCACTGGCGTAAGCAGTAAGAGAAATTTAACTGGGAGTGAACATCAATAAAACTAAACGAAATACAGTATTAGAAATTTACCAGGAGCCAATAGAATGTTTTAGTGAATTTTTCAATTTGGGAACGCTGATAACATAAAAAAAAAATGATATTAGTATGGAAATAAAGTGGTGCATGCGCGTTGGTGATAAATGCTATTATGGGGTGGCCCCACAACGTAAGTCCAGAAAGCTGTCCCCAAGAGCAAAATCTCAATGTATAAAACATTAAGGAGTTCAGTTTTAACATATGGCTCAGAAACCTGGACATTGATACAAGATTGTGAAGAGGTAATTGGATGTTTTGAACGAATAATGCTATGCAAAATCTATGGGCCAGTCAATGAAGATTGTGCTTTACAGACTATATAAATACCTTGAAATCTCAAAGTTCATTAACCCCTTCAGGTCTTTTGCCTACAATCGTGTAACTTTTACTGTGTCTTAGCTGCAGTAGAAGTATTTTTTTTCCAAATGGAAAGCTGAGGTACACATTAGTGAATGTTCAACAATTTCATCAAGTGCAAGTCCTGCCAACTGTTGGATATCGCTATGAAAATATCAACAAATAAATGTAGCAGTGCGCAGCTGCTCATGACCACCAGAATACAATGATGTGATTGATCAGCTATATTTCACTGTATAATTGATGTTGTTAATTTTGTTTCACTTGGTAATTATTGAATGATCATTTTACTGTTTATTACAATAGATGATATTTCGTAATTAGTTATTTTAATCCATTAAATGAAGAAAAGTGTATAACGTATATTTTGAAAATAGGTACATATTTCTGAGTCAATCTAGCGTCTAAAAATCATTAAAAATAACCAGAGAGCATTATTACATACAGAAAAATTTTCGTTCCTATAGAAAAAATTCAGTTCTGAAAGGATTAAAATAAACAGCATGAAATGGGTCGGCCATGTTTTCCTCATGGGACATGAGAACCCCACAACCTTAGAACTGCTACAAAACCTAGTCAGCAAAGAAAGCTGGGAAAGATAATCGTTTCGTTACTTGGCTGACATACAATAATATTAAAAAATTCCACAAAAGACAGTTGACGCTTACCGCGTACGATTCGTAGTCTTCCACACAAGCACGAAGAGATTCGTAAGCAGCGAATTACCTCTTTCGTTTTACGCCTCATTAAGCTCTTACCAGCTGAAATCGGGACTCACCTTACCAGGCCCCAATTTCACGGTCGTCCAGGGTCAACCAAATACGGTCACAAGCCCAGTTGAGAGGCCGCAGGCGTTGTCATGCTGTTACAAAAGTCATTCGCGTCGGCCGCCTGCCGCCACGGCTCATTAACACCAAATTTCACCGCACTATCCTATCGGATACTTTCGTCATGCGTCCCACACTGATTTCTGCGGGTATTTCACGCAATATTTCTTCTCTATTAGCACCGAGATCTCTGCTCATACGCTGCTGCCATCGGCCGTTAAGTGAAGGCCTTCGGCCAATGCGTTATCTGTGATGAGAAGTAACGCCTGACATTTGGTACTCGTGGCACATTCGTGACATTGCACTGTGGATCTCGGAATATTGAACATCCTAGGAATTTCCGAAATGTAGTTTCACAGGCATCTGGAGAAAGCTGCGACACCTGGGCTACCGTTGGGATCCTCAGAAAAGCACGTTGACACTGTGCCCTGTGCTGAGTCATGCTGGGTGCTGGTTTCTGCGTTCATAAACTTTTAATGCCCGTAGAGCGGCCATAATCACGTAGGAAACATTTTCTCATGAATCACCTGAGTACACATCACAGACCCGCCAATTGCCTCTTATACCTTGTATATACGATACTACAGCCATCTGTATGCATCCATATCGCTATCCCATGACTTGTCACCTCAGTGTATGTTGGCATGCTTAGTGACTGTGTTTCTGGTGGACGGACACAAATAAAATGATCGCTGCCGAGAGACAAGTAGTGATTGCGTTGGCTATGGTTGAAGCGCTTCAGGCCGCTGCGCCAAACACCTCTGGAGAGAGCTGCGACACCTGGGCTACCGTTGGGATCCTCAGAAAAGCACGTTGACACTGTGCCTTGTGCTGAGATGCTGAGTGCTGGTTTCAAACGCTCAGCCCAAGACTCTCCGCCCTCAAGCTGCACGAGTTCTCCGTCCCAACAGGCGATCGCAATCTGCCGGCCAGCCCGGCCTGCTTGTTTCGCCTTGCCTCGCCTGGCCGGCGCGTTGCTTCCACAAAACGCTTACACGCCCCAGGCCAGTCTACCGCCTCCGCTTCGTTACGTTGCTACGTCCATCAGCTAAGCCCTGTACGTAGCTGACTTCATTGCCGTTTCGATGAACTATGCAGAGGCAGCTTAGTAATGACTCGGTGAGCTTTCGAACTTCACTGTAGTGTCTGTGTGTCCATTCTTTTTACATACTGTCTGTTGCAGCACGTGTCAAGCAACACTGCCAAGATGTGGCGAACGGTTATCCCCACATTTTCACTGCAGTACCGTTTGTCCACTCATTCTTACATCCAGTCAGTTATAGTAAACCTCTAAAGATCTTCCACACTGTTATCTCAACATGAGAATTAAGTTAACTTGTGATTCACAATCCCCACCAGGTAACTCTGTACTTCATATATGAACTAAATTTTACTATAATTTTGATTCGTGATTTTACTTGTATTACGAAGCCAGACGAGAGATACCACATAGACACTATTGATTTCTAGATATGGAGATGTAAATCATAATATTTTTGTTGTGATTAGAATCAGTTCAGAAGTTAGTAATTTTCATCAATATTGGCTTTTCCTTTTCCTTTTGTGCTAAGTTTGAACGGACCTTCATGCATGAGTACACGAGAGAGGTGCCAGAAAAGCTGAGTTGATCACTGGAAGTAGCCACCGTCTGGCCGCCTTGCACAACTGAGCAACCTGCCAAAACACTGTCTAGACAGTGAAGCCCTTCACACATCGTGAAGTGTGCTACTGTGAGCTCCTGTTCAAGCCTAACAGGTGGGAATACTGTTTCACCTTTTCCTATATCTATAGAAATAATAAATCTGTAAGACAAAAGTGTACCTTTGTCTGTTTGAGCCTGCTCCCCCAAAACTAGAAGACGAATATCAATGGAATTTTGTAGGTAACTAAAGCGTAGCCTGGGACTCCGTATGCATTTTATTTCATGAAAACCGGATTGAAAAAAATCGTGTTTTCAAGTGTTACTAAAGCAGTCTTGTCTGTCTGTTTGTCCGTTTGACCACGATAATCTCCTAAATTATCTCTCGAACTACTGGACCAGACGAACCTGAGCATAGCTTTGCCACTGTATAGGTAATATTTCGTCAAGACTGGGTCACCGAAAAAAGATTCGTGATTTAAAGTTTTCTGTAAAACCGTCTTTTCTGTCTGTTTCCCTGTCTGAAGACGCTAATCTCGTTAACGGGGATTTCATTAGTAGCCTGGGCATAGCTTGATGCGTCGTGAAGGCTTTATTTCATCAAAATCGGATCAAAAAAAAAAGATGTAGTAACTGTAAGTTTATAAATATGCAAGTAAGACATTCTGCTACGTTCTCAGGTCTATCTCGTTGAACTGATATGATTAACTTTGGTATGAATATAGCCTGAACCATTAGGAAAATCATACGACACTTTAGAAAGTGTGTACTACAAGATATTTACTGATTTGAGGAATATTATGTTGATTAACAAAAATTATTCACTATATAAAAAAACTACTTACTCTTCATCATATGTTTCTGAAAACGCTTTTATTGTATAATACAGTATGTGATACATGATACGTTTCAAGTTAATGAATACAGTGTTTACATAATTTCAATGTGTTTCATTCGTACTTTCACATACTTGATGCATGGGCAACGGCATTGCCGCAGTTGATACACAGGTCCTCGTGGGATCACCGAAGCTAAGCGCTGTAGGGCGTGGTCGGCACTTGGATGGATGACCATCCGGGCCGCCATGCGCTGTTGCCACTCTTCGGGCTGCACTCAGCCTCGTGATGCCATTTGAGGAGCCACTCGACCGAGTAGTAGCGGCATCGGTCAAGAATACCATTTTACGTCCGGTAGAGTGGCGTGCTGACCCCACGCCCCTCCTATCCGCATCCTCCACCGAGGATGACACGGCAGTCTGATGGTCCCGGTAGGCCACTCGTGGCCTGACGACGGAGTGCTTTTTACATACTTGATGCATAATGTGGACATTGTATTATGTATAGCTTTTTCCATAGTATGATATATAAATGCCAATATCTCTCCATGCCCTTCAATACGCATTGCTCACTGACGACATGCGGGCGCATCATGCATCGGGAGAGCTTGCAAGGGGGGAGAGTTGGGCACATGTCAACAGCCATGGTTAGCTGAAGAGGCAGATGTATGAGGGCAGCTGATGTTGCTACGCGTACTTACTCACCATTACTCATGAAAGAAATAAAAAGACTACTGATATGCGAGGGCAGCCAGGAGTAACAGCTACTGCAAAATATTTACATTGGTCTAGTATTTTGTGATTAGCATTACTAATCACAGAACATCTTTATTCTCGATAAAGTTTTCTAATTATACTTCTCCATTTCCGTATAACGCAAATCAAACATCTCTTGAAGGGCTTTATAGACTTGCATTCTTAATTGGTAGACCATTATTAACCATAATATCAGAATCTACTAATGTACAACAAAACTCTCGCAATACACGATGTAAAAAACATGTTTTTTGTTCGTAAGTTTTCGGACATCGCAGACAGTCGAACTTCGTTTTGAGAGTATACTATGATTAAATAATCAAACTGGTATGTAAAACACATTTGACATTGGAAATTCCATAATACCTTAAGAACGTTGCAATAAATACAGCTCCAAGAAATTTTGACGTGACAAGGTTTGAATATGGCTGTAAAATATTGACACAAGCTATGTGCATGATATAGAGAGGCTGATAGTATCCCCACCAGATAATATCGCTTACGATCAGATAAATGTACGGGCACTCCATGATCTACAACATATCTCAGTATACAGACTTATGAAATACAAACGTAAGTTTCTAGTAATGTAGATTTACAGAAAGTTCTCGAGAACATTGATTGGAATACTTTCATCTTACGTATGTATCTGGGATCAAATCCATAGAATAAGAAGTTATCTTCAGCTTACAGATATGCACCATCGCAGTTATAAAAGTTAGAGGACATGAAAGGGAATCAGTAGTTGAGTAGGGGATGAGACAAGTTTGTAACGTATTCCTGATGTTATTCACTCTGTACACTAAACAAATACTAACGGAAACCGAGACGAAAATGGAAAGGAAATTGAAGTCCTTGAAGCAGAAATCAAACCTATGCGGTTTGTAGATGACACTGTAAGTCTGTCAGAGTGTGGAGAGGTTGCAGTAATCATACAGATAGGAGAAGACTTGCACAAGGTACTTCACCGTTCAGAGCTGAATAACACCAGTATTTGGGCTCAAGAGAATAGCAACAACAACAGAAACACTTGGAAGCAAGGCTCCTAACATTTCATCATTGTGTATGAATGTGTGCCTTGTGTGTGGGTTTGTTTGTGTGTGTGTGTGTGTGTGTGTGTGTGTGTGTGTGTGTTCAACAATAATTACATACAATAAAACAACTGTTTAAAAAATTAAATCTGTTTTATGTTCTGAAAGATTTCAGAATGTAAGAAGTTTACGTACTTGCTTTCATTTTATGATGATGGCTCTTAATCGTTTACTTTCATTTAAAGATTATAGTTCGATAAGAACAGATGTGCATGTATTCTTAATACACGAATTTCGATCTTTGAGCAATCTTGTGCGACAAAATCAAGCAAAAGGTAAAGCTTTTCTGGTATTTCGATTAGATAACTGTACTAATCTTCAATTTTATTCTCTACTGCCATACGAACTATGGGCTCCGAATGTACTAACAAGTTCGGAAGCACTCCAGCAAGACGTAACTTGAATTTCTGCGCTGTCAGAGCTTTCAGAACCTAAAAAAGAAGAAAAATAGAATATCTAAATGTTAACGGTATTTCGAAACACAATTTATTAAAGAAGATAAATGAATTTTAATAAGCTGCTGTGTCGTCCGAATAGGACATAGAGACTCGCCGCTTGCGCGAGTTCTACTAGAGCCACGAGCGGCTCTGAGGATGAAGATATTGACTTCGCCTCGGCTTAATTGCCCGCAGAGTACAGTCCGCAAATGTCCGGACGACAACGGACAGAAGCCTACTCGGAAGATAGAACAGCAGCTCTCCCCCACTTGGTTATAGATCTTCGTCCAGGGTTGACTTAGACAGAGAACGTCGTTTAGTGACATCTTAGAAGTGAACAGGAGCTGTTGTAAATTACATTTGCTATATACTGTGAAGTTTACCTCCAATTATTTGCACTTAGCCATTGAGGGGCTTTTGTGTGTTATATTAAATGCAGTGTTGTAGACGTCATTTTTCAGCAAGTCACAAAGATAGGCAAATCTTTTAACATATTTGTATGACTTCATTACTAATTTGTTGAAGTGTTGTAGAACCTTCGTTCTCCTATCCTGTTACGTGACCCTGGTTCACAGCTGTGTAATAGCGGCATTGCGAAATTGTCTTAGCGGTGTACTGCACCCGAAGCCACTTCACGAACTCACAAACTCGGCCTACCCTACAACAGTGGCAACTCGACCTCTACAGCAGTATCGATGTGGCCTTTACAAAACTGGCGACGAGGGTTTACAAAATAAATAATACATTAGCCGTAGGAGTCTATGATGTTTCAAAACTACTATTATTTTACCTGCTATATTAGATATTTCTTCTTAGCTATCTGTAAAACGTAATGAATAGGAACAGTGGCAGTTTTTTCTCAGTTTCCCTCTTCATGGCTCCCAATAATTCATTACAGAGACCCGGCTACATTTTATAGATTCTGTCTTCGAACTCTAGACAGAGAGATTACATCTGTGTTTATGTTATATTGTTTATACAGCGAAAAAAGTAGTTATTTACTGAGTCGTGTCACCCTTGCAGATAATTCCGTGGGAAGAAATGGACTGAGAATTTGACAAATAATTCAGCATCGTATAAATCAGATCACTGCAATATTAGTAAGTTTGAATAATGCAAAGCTAAGCTTGTTGTGGGTTCTACAAACTCTTTTAATTTTACCACACTATTGAGCTCGTCTTACAATTAGGACTCCATTTCATGTGTATGTATGATATTATATATTATGTCATATATTAATTTGTCTGTATGAAGTTATTGTACCACCATACTCTGAAAGGAACCTGACTGGTATACAGTCTGGAACGAAGGCATTGGCCTCTTTAAATGTTTTAAGCTGATCCGCTACACCGAGCATATCTACTTTTAAGTCACACATGTTGGTGTAGTTCTTGGTCCGATTTCTTGAAAATTTACTTTTTTTCCTGAAAAAATGTCGGTAAACTGTGTTTAGTAACTCTGCTTCAGAGGCATTGCCATCCGTAACATCACCATTGCTATCGTGAAATGAAGGAATTGATTGTGCTTCGCCACTTGTGTACATTACATACGACGACAATCTCTTCAGATATTCCGTGAGATTTTGAGACGAAGTTTAGTTTTGGAAACTATTAAAATGATCTCTCATTGAAATTCGCTCCAAATTTCGAGCTTCTGAGAAACTTCGAAAATTTGGTGGGTTTTGCGTTCATTGAAATTTGGCATGCTTTTTTCGTTGTTTCTGTAATAGTATTTCGACTTGTTTTGTGTACCATGGGTGATCAGTATCTTCCCTTGTTAGTTTATATGCCATATCTCTCGTAATTACCATCGATATTACTTCCAAGAATTTAAACCACATCTGGTCTGCGATTAGTAGGATTGGTAGGAATGGAGATCGTCTATTAGGAAGTTGTCAAGCGAATTTTCATCTGTTTCCTTAAATAGATTTATTTTGCGTTCGTTTTTTGTTAGGTTTTGATGTTACGGTATTTAGTCTCGTTCAGCAACCTTGTGGTCACTAGTCTCTGTACAATGCATGATGCTCCCTATTTTCACGTGATTATTTCTTCCAAAGAGTTCAAGTACGTTGTCGCAAAAATTTACACTTCGAATGCGCTCCTAAACTAATTTTTCCAAGTAATCTTCCGAGAACCCATTGAGCGATTTTGGACGACATTTTATGACTGAAACCTACTTCAAACATGTATATTGGCCAAGATATCGAGCGTATATTGAAGTCACTGCAACTATAATTCTATGAATGTGCTAACTATTTGAAATGAAACCCAAGTTTTCTTTGAACTGTGCAGAAGCTAAATCGTATAGTCGGGGATCGGTAAAAGGACCAGTTAGTCATTTATTCCGGTTGTCAAGCATAACCTGTACCCATGGCAACTCAGTGGAACTATCTGTTTCAGTTTCACAACAAGGCAAACTGTTTCTGACAACAGCAAACACTACCTCATCAAGTGAAACATATAATTTCTGAACACAGCAAGGTCCTTTGTTAAAATTTGTGGCCATAGCCAGCTTTCCGCACCCATAATGATTTGAGATTTTGTGCTTGCTATTAGTATTTGGAGCTATGGTTCTTTTCCAGCAAAGCTACGACAGTTCACAGCTACAATACCGGCTGTTTGTAGTTTGTATTGCACCATTTGAGACTGACGACCTTTCTGTAGTTTGTCGAGACCCTCCAACACAAAAAAACGCTCAGTTACATCCACACAGCCCCCGCCATCCTTGCGTCGATATATGTATATTGATGCTGGAAGAAGCCTGATGGGGTAGTTGGTGCATACCTCAACATTTGACGCGAAGGTGAGGAAAAAGTTACAAAACCAGCGAGGTAATTGATGTCCATCATCGAATGTCGACAAATTCTGCTTCTTCAGTATTTCCGTGACACACAGTATGACTTTGAGCGAGAGATATGTTTTACGAACAGTACGTTTTACGTAAGTTCCATGTGCGACTGTAACGAAAGAAACACGTATCCGAAAAAGAAAAAGTAAACTGGTAAAGAGAAGACGTCATTTCCAAGCACAAAATGGTAAGAACCATGAAGGATATGCAGAATTTAAATAAATATATATATTAGAAAATACGCTCGTAAGAAAAAAAATAAGAAAAATAAAAGGATAAGCCACGACCAACCGCGAAGGAATTATCCAAATAGGACAAAAAATAAAAATAAAAGGATAAGCCACGACCAACCGCGAAGGAATTATCCAAATAGGACAAAAATCTGTATCGGTGAATTGTATTTACACAGAAAATATGGTCACAGTTCCCCAGAAATTGAGTGGTTTCTTCAAGAGAAGGAACCTCATAAACTGAGAAAATCAGTGACTCGTTGGTCTTACTCTGGCCCTAATGGTAGCCTTATTCAGCTTGACAGTGATTGACAGAGTTGTTGGATGTATTCCTGAGGGATATCGTGCGAATTTCTGTCCAACTGAAGCATCAGATCATCAAATCCAGAGTTCGTTGAGGGCCCTGACCATTATGCTCCAAACGTTCTCAGGTGGGCAGAGATCCGGCGACCTTGCATGAAGACAAGCAGCAGAAACTCTCGCCGTGTATGGGCGGGCGTTATCGTCTCAAAATGCAAAGCGAAAATGACTTGCGTGAAGGACAAGAAAAAGGGGCTTAGATAATCGCCGACGTTCCGCTGTGCATTGAAGGTGCCGCGGATAACAACCAAAGATGTCCTCATACGAAAAGAAATGTCATCTCAGACAATCACATCCCGTCGTCCAACGTTATTGCGGAGTACAGTCAGGTTAGTACATCACCAGTGAGCATAACGTCTCCAGACAGGTCTTCGCTGATCATTGGAGCTCAGTTAGAGTTGAGGCTCGTCACTGAAGATAGTTCTACTGCAGTCACTGAAACTTGCATATCAGTGGATGGAGATCACAGATAAGCTCTTCATCAGAAGTAAAGAGTGACGCGTGCAGCAGTTGGAAACGGAACACATGTGGGTAACCTGAAATCTGTCTCAGCATAACAAACATGTTCCTGTTTATTCTGGGGTAGAGCATAGTGAGAATTGCTAGACTAAGGAAAGCAAGATCATATACGAGGAAAACTATAGGATCTGGATAAAAGCAGTACCAGAAGCGGACAACTTCAATAGCATTTGGGCATTAACTGTAGCCTGTATCAGGGAAAATAAACAGCGAATGAGGGGTAATTGAAAGGTTGTATGTACTGAAGGCGTTGTTGAATAAAATTAAGTGTAAAAATAACTTTTTGTCGGCACACTATGTGATCAAAAGTATCCGGACAACTGGCTGAAAATGACTTACAAGTTCGTGGCGCCCTCCATCGGTAATGCTGGAGGTGTTGGCCCACCCTTAGCATTGATGACAGCTTCCACTCTCGCAGGCATACGTTCAATCAGGTCCTGGAAGGTTTCTTGGGAATGGCAGCCCACTGTTCACAGAGTGCTGCACTGAGGAGAGGTATCGATGTCGGTCGGTGAGACCTGGCACGAAGTCGGCCTTTAAAAACATCCCACACGTGCTGTATAGGATTCAGATCAGGATTCTGTGCAGGCCAGGCCATTACAGGGATGTTATTGTCATGTAATCACTCCGTCATTATGGAAAGTTGCTCTATCGTAGTGAAACATGCAATCGCCATCCCCGAATTTCTCTTCAACAGTGGGACGTAAGAAGGTACTTAAAACATCAATGTAGGCATGTGCTGTGATAGTGCCACGCAAAAGAACAAGGTGTGCAAGCTCCCTCCATGAAGCACACGACCACACCTTAACATGACCGCCTCCGAATTTTACTGTAGGCACTACACACGCTAGCAGATGACTTTCACCGGGCATTCATCATATCTACACCCAGCCATCCGATCGCCATATTGTGTACCGTGATTCGTCATTCCACACAATGTTTATTCATTGTTCAGTCGTCTAATATTTACGCTCCTTACACCATGCGAGGCGTCGTTTGGCATTTACCGGCGTGAAGTGTGGCTTATGAACTGCCGCTCGACTATGAAGTTCAAATTTTGTCACCTCCCGCCTAACTGTCATAGTGCTTGCAGTGGATCCTGATGCAATTTGAATTCCTGTGTGATGGTCTGGATAGATATCTGCCTATTACACATCACGACCCACTTCAACTGTCGGAGGTCTCTGTCAGTCAACAGACGAGGTGTGCCTGTACGTCGTTTTGCTGTATGTGTCCCTTCACGTTTCCACTTCACTATCACATCGTAAGCAGTGGGCCTAGGGATGTTTAGGAGTGTGGAAATCTCGCGTACAGACGTATGACACAAGTGACATCCAATCAGCTGACCACGTCAGAAGTCCGTGAGTTCCGCCGAGCGCCCCATTCTGCTTTCTCACCACTTCTAATGACTACTGTGGTCGCTGATGTGGAGTACCTGGCAGTAGGTGGCAGCAAAATGCACCTAATACGAAAAACTATGTTTTTGGAGGTCTCCGGATACTTTTGATCACATAGTATATGTCAGTGTTTCCTGTAGAGCTCGCAGGATGAAGAACAAAAGAAGAGATGTTGTGAATATTGTGCAGATAAATATTACATTCATTGCTTGTTTAGTTTGTATGTTATCTTTCTTTAGAAGCAGAAGAATTTCACTGAATTGTTTTCAGGTTGTTCTTTCGGTAAGACAGAGATTATGTTGTATTTGTTATGCAGTTCGGAATGCGCCAGTGGCAGACTCTGGAGCAGCAGAGCACCAAACGGCAGTGGGTCTGAATGGGACATCCTCACAGTGGGGAACTTTTCGAGAGGGGAAGGCAGCTATGCTGCGCACAGGCAAACGTAGACGGGCAGGCAGCAGGAAGGTGCTGAACAGGCTGCATTCCTACCCTTCTGCCTACTAACAACGGTCTATGCATACAGGCTCCATCCAGTCTGCGAGAGCTAATCTTAAGTCTGGAGCGGACCACATGCACCACGCTGGGAGTACTATAACAAATGACGACTGGGTCAGATAGCGACAAGGACAGGAAGCGTGCCGCAGAAAGAAGCAACAGCATGGGGAGTGGCTGTTTGTAAGCCCTTCCAAGTGCAGAGTATGCACGCATCTTGAGGCATAGCCAGCACCAAACTATTTTTATGATAAAGAAAATTTGTGCAGTCTGCCATACGGGGAAGCACTCTACCGGAGAAAGCAACATTTATTTTCATTTCTATATTGGAGGCACCTGTATTCCCAGCCGCAACTCAACCGGTGGGGGAAACGTGATTTTTTTATAACTTCTGGACGGAATAACACGTCTGGTAATCTTGTCAACATCTTCCTATGCGCCATGAGGGTATAACTACCATTTCGCTGTCGACAGTGCAGTTAGAGAAGCAACACAAAACCAGTGATGTCAGCCTGTTAAACCAAGGTAGTATCATGAATTGTCATTTTTCCCTGTAGGCATAGATGTCTTGCTTCAGTAAAACAGTAAAAGGCATGGCGTAGAATAATAGTGTAAGTCCTTTGGCAATCATGATATCTGAGATCACTGAGTGACAGTAACTAGTCCCATAGGATAAGTTTCTGTATTTTAGTCTATGATTAAAAACTTGTTAGATCCTCAATTTACCGGTTTCGGACAGCAATGAAAATTGTTCAAATGGCTCTAAGCACTATGGGACTTAAAATCTCAAGTCATTAGTCCCCGTAAACCAAACTAACCTAAGGACATCACACACATCCGTGCCCGAGGCAGGATTCGAACCTGCGACCGTAGCAGCCGCATGGTTCCGGACTGAAGAGCCTAGAACTGCTCGGCTACCGCGGCCGGCTGGAAGAACACAAATCCGTTTGTTTTCTGCAGATCTGAAATGTTCATTGCTGACCGAAATCGGTAGTCTGAGGACCTAACAAGTTTCTGATCATAGGATGTAAGAAATTTATTCTACACTTTCTGTGTCACTCTTCGATTCGCGAACATGAAGCAGCTTGTGAAATTGTTATCTGTGTAAATAACTATCTGTGGTTAAATAACATTATTATATTTCTTCTCTGCCATAAATGGAAAGGTTAAGGTTTTAAAATCTTTCTGTTTATAAGTGTTATTATATTATTATCTAGATTTAAAGTTTGTTTCGTATTGTGTATATATTATTTCGTGATGTAGCTATCAACAAATGTGTTGAGGAACGAATCTTAAATACTGCAGAAGTGGAAAGATGCAAATGGATATCAAACGGGCTGTCAATAGAATGAGTACTCAAGCGATTCTGACGATTAAGGCTGAATATTTTTAGCTTCACAGGAATGAGAAGATAGGGATCTTTGTAGCAGAATTTTGCTTAGGAAAGGAATGGAGTATGAACCGGTTTCACCATTCTGATATTCGCATATAAGCAATAAAGCTGGTAACTCACTCTAGAATGCACAGTGAATGAAAATGATGGCCCTAAATTAAGGTGAAAATCTTTTGATGATTGACACATTACGGTCTGTCTAAGTACGACATAATCTGCACAAACGTTCCCCCGAGTGATGAAACGCTCCACACTGGTGCCATAATATACCTCTGTCTATAATTAATATTACATCAGTCAGTGTGACAGTTATTTTTTCCTTTTCCTTCTCAATTAATTCAAACTTTGATGTTAACAATAAGTGATACCGATGATTGAAGAGATCAAACAATTTCATTGTTATAGAAATCTGATTAATTCCGAGCATTTACTAGGTCTACAGCTTTGCTTCCGCCGGTTTTTTTTCTCGAAGTTCGGAGCTTTATTGTGAAAAACTTAAAAATAAATTATTATTCATAGTATTGCCCATTGCTGGCCACAATATTCTCCCATCTTTCGGATAGCATACGTGGCAGAATAAGAGGGCGTCTTTTATAAGGATCGATGAATCGATTCTATTTTGCACTTGTTCATACGATCGGAAGAGCTGGATAGTGAGACTGTACGCCACTGATCTAAACAGGTGGTAGTCAGAGAGAGCAACGTATGGAGAATACGGCGGGAGGGACAGGACATCTCGTCTAAACGTTTCCATGTATATTTTGAGGGGTATTGCGACATGGGGTCGAGCACTGACCTGCAGCAAAATTATCTTTACTTGTCTATCGCTGTATTGTGGCCGTCTGTGTTTCAGTGCTGGGCTCGAACGCATCAATTGCATACGATAATGACGTCTTGTGTGTTGTGGATTGGCAAGAGAGCCAACTCACTAAGAGAGGAAGCCGAAAGGCACGCGTTTTAGCTTACGCAGGCTGGCGTAAGGTATGGAACAGGTCAAGGAAATGAGACTAGCAAAAAATGACGTAGCTGTGGAATACTTAACTTTAATCCGTAAATGGTGAACATCGCTCTTGACGGTACATGTTTTACAGCATCAATAGTAATTGGTAATGGCGCCTAGCTAGGTCGTAGCAAATGACGTAGCTGAAGGCTATGCTAACTAACGTTTCGGCAAATGAGAGCGTATTTTCTCAGTGAACCATCGCTAGCAAATTCGGCTGTACAACTGGGGCGAGTGCTAGGAACACTCTCTACACCTGCTGTGTGGCGGCGCTCGGTCTGCCATCACTGATAGTGGCGACACGCGGGTCCGACGTATACTAACGGACCGCGGCCGATTTAAAGGCTACCACCTAGCAAGTGTGGTGTCTGGCGGTGACACCACACTGTGACTGTCTTCGTCTGTTTCAGTAGCTACGAAAAAGTTCTGTCTTCCCCGTAATGTCGGTCTTTGACATCAAAATCACCGTTCTTAAGGCGTGGAAACATTCTCTGCACGTTCTTCCACTAATAGTTCCCACACCATTGGTCTTACCCAGTACTTTAAGAGCCACAGCCACAGCTTTCTTCATATTAAAGCAGAAAATTAAAGCTCCCGGCAAATGTCGAGAATTGGCTACTTGAGTTGACATAGATAGTCGAGAATAACCTCATGATGCGATAATTAATCGACTAATATTTTTATGGCATTATGTTAACAGATGCCTATGCTTATTGTATTACACCTACGACCAACCACCTGAACCCCACTTGCCGCTACTGCCGTCTATTGAAAAACGGCGGAAGCAAATTTGTAGGCCTAATAGTTTGCGTGGAGTACTAGACTAGAGAAATTCACCGACTCTTGGTGGGCCATACGACTAGGTACCACTTTCTAGTAAGGGGCCAGGAACATGATCCCAGGTGACAACTTAATCTCAAATCTTAATATTCTCACCGCGAAGAAGAGCTTTCGCAGCAGAGCTTTTCGAAGAAATTGCAGAGGCCACTGGGAATCAGGTGTCGCCAAATAGCAATTAGCAATGCGCACTAATTAGAAACTTTGGACTGTACGAGACGTCCTCATTTCCTTACATGGTGCCCTTTACTGCTAAAGCAGTATAGCGTGGTGCTTGCTTGCTACATGGAACCGCGCGATCGCTACGGTCGCAGGTTCGAATCCTGCCTCGGGCATCGATGTGTGTGATGTCCTTACCTTAGTTAGGTTTAAGTAGTTCTAAGATCTAGGGGACTGATGACCTCAGAAATGAAGTCCCATAGTGCTCAGAGCCATTTGAACCATTTTTTTGCTGGCTACTCTGTTCGTAAAAGAAGGGTGTTCAGAGAGAGATATATATAAGATCTTATTTAGCTCATCAGAGTGGATATCCGTGCGATGTCAGCCAGCCTTTGCAAAAAATCGGGGTGCGGCACTTTATCATTATGTCATGGACTTTCTTCACTTCCATTCAAGCGATTAGAGGGAACAGGGAGAAGAATGACAATTTGCTCGTGCTTCGAAACGTAGCTTGACTGGGATTGGGCGCGATTCGTCAAAAGGCAAGTGGGTTAGTAGTTACTCTTGGGTAGCGCTATAATGTTAATCTAGCTAGGTAGATGGTGGATAAAATTGTTGACGTTTTCTCATGCTGGAAAAATAAGAGATGGGCTAGTTATTAAATAACTTTTCGCAGAAGAGTGGGCAAGTTTTGCTGTCAGGTACTATTTCCATGCTGAATAGAGAACAGAGAGGATTTTTCGTCAGTTTGATTTCAGGTAAGTAGTCGATTGGTTGCTCGGGACAGACGTACCTCCTCATTAGTCTTGAATGTGGATACTAAACTTTGAAGGATCGAGACGTTTAAGAGAGGAACATTCAGTGGCTACAGTCTTCAGATGAAGCTCGCATCCATCACCCCACATGCAGGTATGTAGTCCGTGTTGCAGCGGAGAAGAAAGACAGTAAGAACATTCGGCAATGGCTGACGTGGTAAGAAGGCAGTTAGGAACACGTAGCCGTTATTTACTGGGAGTTAACTTCAGAATTCTGATAACTAACTAATGATTCCGGAACTTTGGGGTCCTTTCTTCCTACGACAGACCGTGGCAATTATCATTTCCTCAGCGGAATCATGCATTTGCTTCTTTTCATGGAGTACGAATTATTACTCTGATCCTTTTCCTCGCACAAACCTTGTGGTATTTGTCATATTGCATTCGTGTCTAACTAAGAAGGTTTAAATATTTTGTGTTCTGATTGTCTTTTAATACCGATCGGTTAGAATTAATCTTCTGCTTTAGTGAAATCATGTTCGTTTTCCTTCAATTAACATAGTAACAAAAGTTTAACTTGGATACACTTTAATTTCATAGCTATGTGAACCCAATAACAATTAATTACCATCGATTTTTGTAAGGCTCAGACCCTAGTCTCATTTGTTAGGCTCATTAACTTTCTAACTTGGCAGCAGCTTCTCATTTCAATTGACATGTGAGTCAGGGCAGGGGGCGGCGGTGGGGAGGAGTGGTAGGGAGTGATCAGTGTCTCGACAAGGATCAGTCTGTTGCATACCAAATTGCCAGCAGATTAGAAGTCGTGTGTTTAGTGACACCTTACAAGTTCAAATCATTTCAAGATTCTCTCACAGCAAAGCTAACTAACCAAAAACATGGTCACAGACTAAGATGTCGGGTGATACACTACTGTCGTACGTAAGACGGTCCGAGAGAATGGTAGATGGCAGTCCCTTAAATAGTGATTGTAACCCCTGAAAAACAGTTCTCACAAGAAAAAACGAAATACTCAAGTATTCTCTCAAATGGAAATAAGTTCCTTTCATATATCCTTCAGTAATCCAGAGGGACAATAGTTCCATCTCTGGAATAATAAAAGGAGTGAAAATCCTATTTTTATGAGCGCACTGCCATACCCCTTACGGCGTAGGATTTGAGGGTGAGGTATTGAGTACTGCTGACCGTTGGATAATTTGTGAACTAAACCGTAGGGGACGCAATCATTATGGACAGGTATCTATGGCGCAACATTGGTATTAAATGACAACACATAATCTTCAAAAACCATTCTGATAAATCATTTCTTAAGGAGTGCGTGGTTAGCAGTAGGATTTATAAACGGAAACATAATTTTTTTTTTCAGAATATCTCATATAACAGGGAAAACCTAGCAGCTAGGGGTTCACTGATACGCAAAATTATTATTATTTTTTTTTTTTTGCTGTTTCGGCGATTGTCTGCAATTTCTTCTTTCCCTTCTGATTGTAACCATGAATCCACTCAGTTTCCTAGTTTCTGAGTACAATGTTTGGTGAAGATAACGGAACTTTAAAGAAGAGGGGGGGGGGATGTTGATGGGCTGGTTTCCATTTCCCACTATTATTTTCTAAACACCTCATTATCATTCCTTGCTTTGGGAATTAATAATAAGTGTGAGCTGTTAATTATCCACCTATAACTGCAACCTTTTTTCAGTTGTGAAACTAGATTTTTCGTCACTACACGACTGTTTGCAAACATTAAGCCTGATCGTAGGATTTATATCTATTCCTGACATACGATCATTAGCCGTGAGTCCAGTATTTCATTTGCTGCACAGTCTCTGTATGACACTATGCAAAGGTTCACCTAATCATTAGCACCGGCAACGTCAAAGGAGACGTAACATCGTCTAACGATTAGCTGACATTCGTCCTTAATCTCAGTAAGTATTCCATCATGTTACTGTTGCTTTGATTCCATGACTCTACAGTGAGTTATATGAGTGGTATTTGTAATTATTGAAATTCGCTTTTAATTCACTTACTAACTAATACTAATCGGATATAGTATTTCTAAGGAAACTTCCTTTTCGCTATAACTAAATTGTCTGACTGACACTGACAATAAAACAATGGTGAATGCAAGCAGAGTCTCTACGTACATATTCAACACTGTGTTTTCGTGATACCCCTACATTCAAAGTGCTGCCATAAATTATGTGTCACAGTTCCCACGAAGAATGTCTTGATTACATTATCAAGACGGGTGTAGCTTCTTCGCGCATATACTTAGATAATTGTGGAGATGTAGTAACATTTGTTAATAATCATGCTCCTTTGTTGCGTAGATCAATGTTCTGAAACAGATTTAATTATCTGTAGTTGCTCGAACTGAGTACATTCCTGAATAGTAACAACACTGTTATACGGGTGAATAGGACATCCACCCTTATGTGGTCGATATAGAACAAGTTCTCCGTCCTGATCTCCGTACGTCTTGCATTTAATGTATTTATATGCATGCAAAATGAGTAACACACCATACTATCAAAGTTGCGTGTCCATGTTTGATGTTTTATATGACAACCATCGAATGAATTCAAGCTATAGGAGAGTCTGCTTCCTGAAATTCCCTGTTACGACAAGTGACTCAACTCATTGCAGGGTGGTTTAGGTTTCCTATATTCTTTGAATGTACTGTAGTGATGTCAACACATATTTTTATCTTAAAAAATAGCTCTGTAGCTCAGGTATGAATACTCTATATCATTCAGCTCTCTGATTATCTTTGATATGGGTCCATGATTGGTTACTTTACACAACTCGGAGTTTCTTACAGATCCTATAGTCTTCTCTGAATACATGAGCTAAACACATTCGCAAATCACAGTATTTTTTGTTGGACATCTGCACATAAGCATGGTAAAATGAGATAGTGTAACCGTTTCGGCTACGACAGGTTTCAGGGTTATAAACTTATCTTCAGGTGAACAAGAACCATAAGGCGCGTGGACGCCGCTCTCTGGACATGAGACTATGGGCCGGTAGCAGCCGCACGTGAAAGTCGATATATGGATATGCTTATGATCTGCCGAAACCGGTCGTGATTGATACAATAAAGCCATTTAGAACTGAAACGGTTTATAATCTGATTCCATATTCGTAAAAAAGCTGTCTTCATTTTTTTTTAAATGAGTGAAGTTCTTTCACAGTATCTGATATTCCCTGGACACGTCTCAAAGTATTGAAGGAGCAGGATGATTACGTTCTCGACCTCTCTTGACGGATTATGTGGTCACGCTTCTGGAGGTCCCCCCCGAACGTAATTATTCGAGTCTAAGGTGATCTTCTTAAATTTAAAGAAAGTACTGACAGTTCAGTCTGACCTCAATGTTCGTCTAAGTGTCTAATGTAACTGCTCACCAAGACGTTGATAGCACACAATTTTTTAGAAACAAAGTTCTGCTAGATGATGGCTACTCTTCATTTTAATATTTTGATGGCCACTTGTACGATTGTCGCTATTTATCGCGGTATGTCGCGATCGCCTCTCACTGCAACATCCAACGTTCCACCGTCGCGATGAAAGCTACAGCCCAAACTGTCACACTAACGGAGCAGTGACGGTGCTGTCCAGTACCCACATGGGAAATGAAAAGTACACATAACAAGTACTCAGCACTTACGGACTGAAATCTCCATATTATTCATTTAGCACCTCCGATGCTAATGCATTCCGACTGATCTCACCCCGACGTTAAATTTTGAATGCATTGTGATTTACCTTACTCTCTAAATTTTTAATCCCAAAGGTATTTGACCCCATTGCAGAAGTGCCATAGCTCCTGAGATTATGACATATTCAGTAATCGCAAGAAATATTAGTAGCACAGTCACTAATTCTGTAAAACAACTTAAAAACTACTGCTCATCAACTCACATTCCACCAGTTCACTACTGTTCAGAATAATCATCAGTTTGTGGGGAAAAAAACCACAGTTGATCTTGATATGTGTTGATTTTTTCTTAAATAAATGACGCATTAAGATTTATTGACACATCTCAACTCACATTCCACTAGTTCACTTCAGTTCAGAATTATCATCAGTTTATGGGGAAAAGAACCACAGTTGATTTTGATATGTGTTGAGTTTTTCCAAACTAATGCCAGTACTAATGATTATTGACACATCTTCGAGTACCCTCAAAAGGTGAATTAGTGAACTATGTGAATTAGTTACCTCTTGCTCTCGGTGACACATGTCCATAATAGGAGCACGCCATTCTACATTCCAATATCCTTCACGTTATAAATTGCTCTGTAGCGAAATCTTCAACAATGAGCACAAAGTGATCATCATTAAGTTGTTGACGACGGTTAAATCTTTGTCGCAGTCGCGCTTTCATTCCAAACTAGCAGTTCCTCTGTTGGTTTCGCAATTTGTAGAAAAAGAACGGGACCAATGAGGAGAAAAAGAATCACAAGAGCAGAATAAATACACTCCTGGAAATGGAAAAAAGAACACATTGACACCGGTGTGTCAGACCCACCATACTTGCTCCGGACACTGCGAGAGGGCTGTACAAGCAATTACCACACGCACGGCACAGCGGACACACCAGGAACCGCGGTGTTGGCCGTCGAATGGCGCTAGCTGCGCAGCATTTGTGCACCGCCGCCGTCAGTGTCAGCCAGTTTGCCGTGGCATACGGAGCTCCATCGCAGTCTTTAACACTGGTAGCATGCCGCGACAGCGTGGACGTGAACCGTATGTGCAGTTGACGGACTTTGAGCGAGGGCGTATAGTGGGCATGCGGGAGGCCGAGTGGACGTACCGCCGAATTGCTCAACACGTGGGGCGTGAGGTCTCCACAGTACATCGATGTTGTCGCCAGTGGTCGGCGGAAGGTACACGTGCCCGTCGACCTGGGACCGGACCGCAGCGACGCACGGATGCACGCCAAGACCGTAGGATCCTACGCAGTGCCGTAGGGGACCGCACCGCCACTTCCCAGCAAATTAGGGACACTGTTGCTCCTGGGGTATCGGCGAGGACCATTCGCAACCGTCTCCATGAAGTTGGGCTACGGTCCCGCACATCGTTAGGCCGTCTTCCGCTCACGCCCCAACATCGTGCAGCTCGGCTCCAGTGGTGTTGCGACAGGCGTGAATGGAGGGACGAATGGAGACGTGTCGTCTTCAGCGATGAGAGTCGCTTCTGCCTTGGTGCCAATGACGGTCGTATGCGTGTTTGGCGCCGTGCAGGTGAGCGCCACAATCAGGACTGCATACGACCGAGGCACACAGGGCCAACACCCGGCATCATGGTGTGGGGAGCGATCTCCTACACTGGCCGTACACCACTGGTGATCGTCGAGGGGACACTGAATAGTGCACGGTACATGCAAACCGTCATCGAACCCATCGTTCTACCATTCCTAGACCGGCAAGGGAACTTGCTGTTCCAACAGGACAATGCACGTCCGCATGTATCCCGTGCCACCCAACGTGCTCTAGAAGGTGTAAGTCAACTACCCTGGCCAGCAAGATCTCCGGATCTGACCCCCATTGAGCATGTTTGGGACTGGATGAAGCGTCATCTCACGCGGTCTGCACGTCCAGCACGAACGCTGGTCCAACTGAGGCGCCAGGTGGAAATGGCATGGCAAGCCGTTCAACAGGACTACATCCAGCATCTCTACGATCGTCTCCATGGGAGAATAGCAGCCTGCATTGCTGCGAAAGGTGGATATACACTGTACTAGTGCCGACATTGTGCATGCTCTGTTGCTTGTGTCTATGTGCCTGTGGTTCTGTCAGTGTGATCATGTGATGTATCTGACCCCAGGAATGTGTCAATAAAGTTTCCCCTTCCTGGGACAATGAATTCACGGTGTTCTTATTTCAATTTCCAGGAGTGTATTAACTCACTTATTCTGGTGGCACATTCGACTCAATAGCTGGATTCTTCAAATAGTCCACAATTTTATAGGCTTTACGAAATGATTATCTGGTTATTATAATGTTAAACATTAATCGAGTTTCAGATATGTGTTTCGGTCCTTTGTAAAGTGAATATTCGTAAGCCGCAACGAGCTACTTAAAGTAAAACCTAAAAAGAAATCTATATAGTGAAACCCACAAACTCTAAACCTAATTAACTCAATCTTTACTACCTTTCTTCTTTATATTTCTTGCTTTTATGAGGTATGATGATATCATGAGGTGCCAAAAGATATTTAGATAATACACTACTGGCCATTAAAATTGCTACACCACAAAGATGACCTGCTACAGACGCGATATTTAACTGACGGCAAGAGGATGCTGTGATATGCAAATGATTAGGTTTTCAGAGCTGACATGAGGAAAATTTCCAACCGATTTCTCATACATAAACAGCAGTTGAGCGGCGTTACCTGGTGAAACGTTGCTGTGATGCCTCGTGTAAGGAAGAGAAATGCGTACCATCACGTTTCCGACTTTGAAACAGGTCGGATTGTAGCCTATCGCGATTGCGGTTTATCATATCGTGACATTGCTGCTCGCGTTGGTCGAGATCCAATTACTGTTAGCAGAATGCGGAATCGGTGGGTTCAAGAGGGTAATACGGAACGCCGTGCTGGATCCCAACGGCCTCGTATCACTAGCAATCGATATGACAGGCATCTTACCCCCATGACTGTAACGGATCGTGCAGCCACGTCTCGATCCCTCAGTCAACAGATGGAGACGTTTGCAAGACAACCACCATCTGCACGAACAGTTCGACGACGTTGGCAGCAGCATGGACTATCAGCTCGGAGACCATGGCTGCCGTAACCCTTGACGCTGCATCACAGACGGGAGCGCCTGCGATGGTGTACTCAACGACGAACCTTGGTGCACGAATGACAAAACGTCATTTTTTCGGATGAATCCATGTTCTGTTTACAGCATCATGATGGTCGCATCCGTGTTTGGCGACATCGCGGTGAACGCACATTGGAAGCGTGTATTCGTCATCGCCACACTGGCGTATCACCCGGCGTGATTATATGGGGTGCCACTGGTTACACTTCTCGCTCACCTCTTGTTCGCATTGACGGCACTTTGAACAGTGGACGTTACATTTCAGATGTGTTACGACCTGTGGCCCTACCTTTCATTAGCTCCCTGAGAAACCCTACACTCCAGCAGGGTAATGCACGACTGCATGTTGCAGGTCCCGTACGGGCCTTTCTGGATGCAGAAAATGTTCGACTGATGCCCTGGCCAGCACATTCTGCAGATCTCTCACCAATTGAAAACGTCTGGTCAATGGTGGCCGAGCAACTGGCTCGTCAGAGTACGCCAGTCACTACTTTTGTTGAGCTGTGTTATCGTGTTGAAGCTGCATGGGCAGCTGTACCTGTACACGCCATTCAAGCTGTGTTTGACTCAATGACCAAGCGTATCAAGGCCGTTATTACGGCCAGAGATGGTTCTTCTGGCTACTGTTTTCTCAGGATCTATGCACCCAAATTGCGTGAAAATGTAATCATATGTCAGTTGTAGTGTAATATATTTGTCCAATGAATGCCCGTTTATCATCTGCATTTCTTCTTGGTGTAGCAATTTTAAAGGCCAGTAGTGTATAATGCATTAAAAATCAATATTTTGCACAGAAGGTTGAAATGTTTAGCAACTACGTGATTTACTAATTTGGTAGGTAGGAAGCAATATAGATAACTGTTACACTTAATAATGACGGAATAAAGAATAATTCGTTATCTTCAAGTTTTTACCGAGAAATGTTGTTCAAATAAGTCTCGAGTATGTGGTGAGTTGATGTAATCCCATTACTGCGTGTTACTCAGACACATCTCAGTCAGATAACTATTGAACTCACTTTCAGCATGGCTTTCCGCCATGTTTCGTGCGAAGATGAAATGATACACCCTCACTGTACTTAGTATTTCAGATTTCCTCTGCGACGTATCTTTCAGTTTCATTATCAAAGTGATTCCTCTCCAATACAGTTCGGTTCTGGTTTCTGATCATACTGGAGTAAACTTGCATGTTTAAGCCAACTACGAGCCCTGTTCTGACGCTCGGTGCTGCGGTTGGTCAGGCATCACATCGCTTTCGTCGGCGAAGCTTAAAATGGTTGAAATGGCTCTTAGCGCTATGGGACTTAACATCTGAGGTCATCAGTCCTCTAGAACTTAGAACTACTTAAATGTAACTAACCTAAGGACATCACACAAATCCATGCCCGAGCCAGGATTCAAACCTGCGACTGTAGTGGTCGCGCGGTTCCAGTTTGAAGCGCTTAGAATCACTTGGCTACACCAGCCGGCGTCGGCGAAGCCTTAATGTTCTTTTCTTCGTCACAGGCACCTAGATCCCTATTTCTTTTACGCATTTATTTTTGCAACAACGTTGTTTAACTGTGATGCAATGCATGACTTTTTCAAATAAACAATTAGCACTAAGTAGAAACGTTCAATCTATTCATAAATATTAGTCGATGATTCGAATCTAATGCCACGCCTTGTATTTCGTTTTACATCCACGTCGTAGGTATAATACTCTGTTTACTCTCTTAAATATAAGATGGTGCATGCCACTAAGTAGTAGTACATCATTAATCCAATTAAAGCATCTCATCTTCCACTCTGTGAACCGCATAAACTCAGTTCCCTAAAGTCAACATTTTTCCTATCGCAAAAACCAGAATGGAGGACAATTTTACGTACGGAATATTTTACCCGAAAGTATTCCTTCATCCTTATCCCATACACTAGAGTTTTGTACACTCCTTACTTTCAGTCATTTGCAGAATCAATAGCAAAGACATGCTGGACAGTCTTACAAGGCCACTTCATTCATCCAAACTCTCGCCCTGAAAGTACTAAAAACACTGCTTCCCTCTTAAGAAACTATATATCGTCTGTACAGCCGCGGATCCGATAACATTGCATCTACGGCGTAGTTAATCACGCTGGTTAACTACGCAAACCAATACACCACATCTATTTCATCGTTATAACGAAAGCTTTCGGTGATCAATGTAAGGCGATCTGTTCACTGTTATGACCTTTCAGTTCGCGGTAACTTTTGTGGCAATCACTTACTCATGATTTTTGCTTTTTATTCTAGTTTCTTATGAAGTGAACCTGCCATATACTTTGAGATTTTTTTTCATCTCTTCTTATCTTCTGCTGTAGATTCAGATTTGCATATGTTGTAAACTCAACACACTTTTCTCTATTCTGCTCTAAACTGGTTCACCGCACAAAACCTTGAAACAGGGCATCATCAGTCACATAGTCTCATAACTGGAGAGCAAACAGCTCCTCTGCTGGACTCACTGACAGTTTAGTTGTGTCTATACAGCCGGATTTCCGGCGTAGACAGCACTGTATAGGGATACATTCTGACATAGTTAAATGAACCGTCCTGATTCCTTTTATCAAATTCTTTTGCTGTGCTTCCTAACTTTTTGGAGGATTCGATTCTTCTCTCGGCATTTTCTCGCCAGATGATTTCTCCTGCAGCGAGCACGAGGCTACTTGGGCTCGTCCACGTTTCCGTTGGGTTCTCTTCAAAGAATCGGTGTAGCTTGGTGTGGGGGCCTTCCTCGAGGTGCCGCAAGTGCCGCGGACTGCGACGACAGGTGGTGGGGCAGTCACCTGCAGCGTGTCTAAAGCCGTCGGCACGCGAACCGTGCAACCGAACGTTGAGCGTTGAGCGTGCTGGGTTTCTGAGGTCACAGCTTGGAATAACACATTCGGGAGTCTTTCCGAACGTGCAGAGCAATATCTGGCATGTCAGATATTCTGAGCGTGCGTCTGAGCGTTGACCAATGAGATGGCACGATGCCACCTACGCCACACGCACGCCGTCTCGCTTCAGTACAGTGTTGTGAGGCGCCATAATGGCATTCATTTCAAGCTTATATGTATATATGTCGTTTCTGAGCACCAGAAAATTGAGAATCACTGGAAAACCCGTTGTTCGTTGTGTGATTCGTTTCAATAAAATAATGAGAAACATCATACTCGTGGCAAAAGAATTATTGTAACTTCCGTATTATGGAGTGTAGGCTATTTGAAGGCAGCGACACAGTGAAAATCCACCCAAAACGCATTGTTCTTGATGTAATTTGTTGTAGTTAAATTTCAATTAGTAACATAGTTTTCTACGATCAACGTTTTTAGCAATGGGTAACACAATATGATTAAGCACAGGAAGCTTGTTTTTGGTTTAGCGTAAGGAGTTCGTGGTTCGCGTCGTAGCACTTCCAATTTTTTTCCTAACATTCGCGTTTTTATTAGGTTCTGATACTTTATTATTAGTTTAATATAAGTATATGCTATCATATTTGATGTTATGTAAATATAAGTCACGTTTTTTTGAGGGATGACTTTGTTCGATTGGCTTAATCTACAGGACAGCTTGCGCTACTTGTATAAAGATATTTTGCTCCTTTTTCTTTTACGCTTCGTAATTCACATGTTACAAAAATTCTGCTACTGGGTAGGAACAGTGATCAAGTAAGACTGACCGTGGGGTTTTACTAAAATGTGGGAATGATGAAATAATGTTTATCTTAAGCGGAGAAGTATTTCAAATTTGTAACGCACTGTTTGTAATGGGATTTTTATAACCCTGTGTCCTTATTGATTGGACATGGTACTTTCTTTTCATGGACGATGGAGGAAGTGTGCGTTTTAATAGAGCTAACGTGGGAATTTTACGCGCGCCCGTTGAGTAAACGGTGTGATTTACGAACTAGAAACATCCCTCAACTGCCGCTGGAGTGCGTTGCGATCGCATATACTACGTTGGGGCCCACGTACCGTATACACAAGTCGCATCGTTCCAGAGCGTTCAGCAGCACGTTGAACTTGGCACGCTCAACGTTAACGTTCGACATACGGTCCGTGTGCCGACAGCTTAAAGTGGCTGTTACCTGTGTAGTAGCGTAGTCCGGCTTGCCATTGCTAGAGGCACGTGTGTCTCGAAGTGCTCTGTTATCATCCTGAAGAACAAATTAGGAGGCTGGGTGCAATTTTGGAATTGTGAGGTGTGGGTTCTTGTGAAGTCAGCAATGAATTGGTGATATATCGGCTGACTATTGTGAGAGTGTTGTCAATTATTCCTCCGCCGGTATTCTGTCACCACCATCTTAATTACAGGCGGTCTAGAGAGCTAAGCTATGTGCAGATTGTTTCCTTCCACCGAGCTCTCCAGAAAGTAGCGAGAATTTTTGTACTACTTGCACCGTTCCCGCGCTCTGGTTACATCTGAAAGCCAAGCTATATTTATACTCATGTAAACATCTGAATAGTACTGTGACCTCAAGTTGGTCGTGTTTGTTAACATTCTAACCAATAGCTACTGCACATAACGTGTGTATAAATGCCATCCCTGATGTTTTATATATATGAAGACAGTAACTGTTCTCGAAAGAACAGAATATTGTTGATGACCGTGCAGATTTTCCCTGGAATAAATGATGACTAACTGAAACCCTCAGCTGCCGACAGGTGTTGTTGATTTACCTCGATGTGGATCTCGGAGGCAATTACAACTTTAAATAATTTCAAAGCAACTTCATAGCGATGTTAGTGGACCAAAATCTTGATAATGAACTGAGGTATAGTGTGATACAGGTGCGAAAGTGAAGGAGGTCATTGGTAAAGCTGGATATCCATCGCTCGCATGTTGATTACAAACCCTGAAAACCCGTTTCCACACGAAAAAGCCAAGTCCTGAAGTGCCTTTCAGTGATCTGGAGAGAAGAGAAAAAAAAAGAGAGGAAATCGTACAATACGATGTCAACAATTACGTACATTTTGGAAATGTGGTACTGAGTGCTTTTCACTAGTGAATCAATGTCTGCTCTAGAACGTAGGGGATAACGATATGTAATGTTTTGTAATTGTAGTTTTGACACTGCTATCAAAAGACGAATATAGGTTTCAAAAACTATTCCTGAATTATCATTTCCTACATGGCGGATCGGTAGCAATATGGTTTGCAAATGACAACGTAAATATAATTTATTTTATTCGAAATCGTTATGTAACGATTACGGATTATTTCTTTTTGGAGTCTTATAATGACTGCACAAACACAATTATTTGCTGGAAGCCGCGACCTCAAATACGCGAATAAATAACTTCTCTGAGTGTCACGAAATAGGATAACAGTTTTAGTTCTTTAACTACATTCTTTTTAAGAATTTCTACAAAAACAGGGAAACATTAACAGCAACGTGTTTCTTTGTGTCTTGGAATCCCCCCGTTTTATTTTATAAGTGTCTTTTATGGCTTGTACGATCGTCAATCTGTGCGATTTCAAATGCAAACGTTTCTCGACACATGCCAAACAGTCGTATGTTGGATTTGCAGTTCGCGAGGTGCGCGCCTTGTCGATTGCGTAGGGCTGTTGACAATACGTTCTCTCACTCGCTCAATGACGTCGTCAGATGTGCTTGGACGTCGTGATTATTTCCCATGTCTTACAGAGCACCCTGTTTCTGCAAAATTTTTATGACACTTGTAAATTGTAGGCCTACTAGGAGGATCTTTAGCTTACTTGGCAAGGAAATTAATATGAACTGTTGTCGCCGACTTCGACTCTTCAAACCAAAACAAACAGCTAGCACGTTCATGTCCAGTGAAAGCAGCGATCTTCAGCGTAACTGCCGCACCGCTCCTACGGTGGGATTCGGCACTAGCGAACAACGCGAGACAAAACTTGATTTATTTCCATACAAATTGACACTACACTCACCTCTGTAGCTATTATGAATTAATTTATATGAATTTTCAGAGTTCTAAAGTCCTTTTTGAAAAATCCTGTAGCTGCTGTTTGCCTGTTCTTTAAATCTAGCATGGAGAACTGCACATCACCAGTCTCAGGACGGAAGACCACTGTAACAGCAACAGGGCTATTACACGTTAACAATGTGAGTACATGTGTGTGTGTGTGTTTGTGTGTGTGTGTGTGTGTGTGTGTGTGTTAGTGAGCACGTGGATGTGTGAGTTCGTGCCTGTTTACAAGTGGATGACTACTGAGTTGTTAATAGCGAGGAGGATCCCGCCACTAACAGCTAGCGATGCTCTCTGTGAGTGTCGGGCTCCCTGACAGCCGTTTTCGCTAACCGAGCGTTGCAGCGAATGGAGATGTGGCGTTTCCTATCTTGACAAGCAGTAGAGCGGATTTTGCCAGTAAAATTGGCCGCCTCCAGGGTTTTTATGATAGGTTTTCCTCCCTAAATCGCTGAGTCGTGACGTCACTTCTGCAGATGATGATGTTGAAGGTTCCCATCCCGCCGTCACGTGCAGCAGAGTAGAGTTGGATAGTGTTTATTATCCGACGAATAAGCGGAAATGCTTCGAGTATTTTGCTCAGTTGTTCAATTGTATGGCTACTGATTTTTTAATTAAGAAAGCATTGCCTAGTTACGCTATATTCTACCAGCTGTAGTTAGTGACTGACGTCTGCGTGGTTTCGTGGTGAGTTAAGTGTGTGTTTTCATGTGCGTGCGTGTGCGTGCGTGCGTGCGTGTGTGTGTGTGTGTGTGTGTGTGTGTGTGTGTGTGTTTGTGTGTGTGTGTGTGAGTTTGTGTGTGTGTTTATGTGTGTGTGTGTGTGTGTGTGTGTGTGTGTGTGTGTGTGTGTGTGTGTGTCAGTACCTAGTCAAGCATGTATTATGTCTCTATAAATTGAGTTTGGCTCGGTTGCGAGTGTTTGCAGAACAGCGTGTGATTGCTGATTAAGAACAGTAACGTTTTGTTTGTTTTCTCACACGGATATTGGGTGGAGTACCATTCACTGATAGGGTGACTGCCTGGTGTCTTCTATTACCTATTCTTTTTTCAGATCGCTGACTTTGGTGAATCCGATTGAAATTCTGTATTGACTCTCTATATCAGATGTGTAGTTAGTTTATATATGGAAGAAAAGTGTTTTGCACGTCATTCTGGAAGAAAGTATCTGGAAGTCTCGCTCCTGTAGTGTGTGTAATCTTGAACAAGTATACTTGAATGTTGCTGTCGTAATAAAAACTGACTGACTGCACCACTTCAGTTTGAACTGTCACTCGATCAGGTGCTTCTCTGTACGCGTTGTCAGAGGACGTGTGGTTTGTCGCAGCCTAGTCCGGTGAGCACTGAGAATCGTTTTATTATGAATTTGTTTTATTATGAATTTGTTTTAAGCTTCTTGGCTGTGTGTGCATTGCACGCACGTGTATGTATCTTATGTTTTTGCTTTGTGCTGATTGTATCCGCTCTTGAGTATTCTCGTGGCGTATTATGGTGTTCCTTGTGTATTGAATATATGCCTCTGGATCGATTTTAAGAGCTGCCATTGTGATTATCACAGAATGCCTTGAATATTCTCGTCGTATGTTATTTCTTAATGTAGCTGGTGTTACTGCACAGACTTCTGTATATCTGTTTTAAGTGGCTACGTTCGTTTGATCAGTACCTGGTAATTAGGAGCAACGTGCGGTTCTTCATTAAAGTCCGCCTTTCTCAGTAGGTATCCTAACCTGTCACTCCAAAATTTATAGCAAGATCTGTTCCATCTCCAGCAGTGATAAATCAGTGTACATTGATGACTATTAGCAAGGCTACCGCTGTTTTCTGGTATGCCACAGTTAATGTTCATCAGGCTAATGCCGGTCTAGATAAAAAGCGATGAAGTCCCCATTCTAAATTGGAAACATAGATTAAGCTAAGGCTTGTGCTGATTATTGTTTTTGTAAGATAAATGGCTATTGCCATACTGTAAGTGACCTTGTCATTGAAGTTAACAAACCGTAAGTAAGAGCTCTAGCCAAAGTAGCTTAAGTAGCTACATTCATTACTAATGTGTGGCAATTTTTATTACTAACTGGGCATAGTAATATTCGCATTTTAATTTCACATTTAACATTTACTCAGGCCAAAGATTTTGAAGTCTAACGATTGCTCAATGCGTTTCTCCTCAACTTTTGCTGAATTTATTGATTGACTGCTTTTATTTGATGTGAGTTTAAATGTTATCAGCCAGTGGATGGTGTTAGTCGGACTGAGATCACTTTATTCAAACGTCCGTTGAGCAAGAGAGCTTCCGCTTTCTGTCGGTCTTATACTCTCAGCTGTTCAGAAGTGTGGGCCGTCGTTGCAAACGACAACGCGCTTTTCGAGGTGTGTAAGGTTCACATAGCTGGCGCCGGGATCTCTCCGAAGGACATTAGGTGTTCCAAACTTGCATCGAATCCCAAGTTTTGTTAACAAAATCTGGGTTGGCAAAAATTTAAAAAAAAAGCGACCGAAATAAATTTTCAGCACAACCTGCACGAAGACGCTAACAAACAAGCGCCGCACTTCTCAACCACATCATCTTGCTGATAGCTTAATTATTATGGAAATGCATTAATGTAGCTATCATTATGGGAAATATTTTCTGTATTGGAAATATTTTCTCTACTTACCACATAAACTGAAAAATGAAGTATCAATTGGGCACAATGCATCTATGTGACTACTAACGACTGCTAAAATAAAACAACTGTTTAAAAATTTAAATCTGTTTTATTTCCTGAAACATTCCAGGATGAGTGAAATTTAATGTATTACTTCCATTTTATGATTATGATTCTTATTAATTTACTGTCACTTTAGGATTGTAAATCCTAATTATTTACTTTCACTTTAGGATTATCGATTTTCATTTTTAACATTAATTTTAGGATTATGGTTAAATAGGAACACACATGATAGTATCCTTGAAACAGGAATTTCGGCCGTTTAGTGATCCAAGTCTTGTGACAAAACACAGGAAATGATTACGGCTCCGCCACTTCGATTAAATAGTTGTAGTACTCTTCAACTTGATTATCTGCTGCGGCTCGAACTATGGGTTCCGAATCTGCTAACAAACTCTGAAGTACTCCGGCAAGACGTGATTTGAATGTTTGCACTTTCAGAGCTTTCAGAACCTGAAAAAGAAGAAGAAAAAGAACATTTTACTAGTCGCCATTTTTGGAACCAAATTCTGTTGAAGAACATATATTTGAGGGTTCTTAATGTAAGTTTTTTAATATATAACCAAATGATAAGTTATAAATAAACTCTACATAAAACTGGATGATGTAATAAAATTTAGCTATTATAGTATTTTTCTATATTATGTTACTGGTTTACACATTCTATAAAGGATCATGGGAAAAATGATAAAGCTGTTACTATTTTAGGAACGCCTAGTTACTACAATATTTATCCTCTAAAGGACTTCCAGCTTCTCTTTAATTTCCTGCTGTCTCTGCTAACAATCCATTACAATTCACTACTAGATTATTTGTAAAATGTAGAACTGTTCCTGTATCCAGTTTTTCAAATGGTGCACCATGACAGTATGACACAAGCTGTACACCATCTGCGTTCTGTAACTCCAGTTAGAATCAAACTAATTTACGTTATCGAGAAGAGTATAAAGCTTCACTTAAACATTAGCCTCAGCAATGTCAGAGAACACGTAAAATTAACTAACCGTTAACTATCAGTGTTCCGTCATACGAGAAGCATGTGGTGTTTCTGAGGCTACTGACTGAGCAATAACTCTTAAACTTTGTCCAAGCACCGTTTGAACGAGTGCTGTACCATCACTACAACTAAAAATTTGGTATCAGTTACTTTTATTTGCTTTCGTACCACGACTTTACCGTAAGTAAATTATACTACTCGAATTTGTTACTTTCGAAACTGTCTGTAACACAACTACCAACTAATAGAAATTGGAAATAGTATTTTTAAGAAAACTTCCTGTTAACAGTAACTAACGTGTCTCAGTTAATAGCGCAACGCTGAACGTATAATAACCGTGACAATGCAAGTAAAAATTCCTGAGGCTCTACATAAACATTGAACACAAAATTATGTTTGGGTGATGCACTTACCTTCAAAATGCTGTTAGCAATCATGTGCCGGATTTCCCACGAGGAATTTCTGGAATACTTTAGAAAGACGGGTATAACTGCTTCACGCATGTCCTCAGAGAGTTGTGGATATGTGGAAACGTCGATTAGTAAGCGTGCTCCCTTCTCTCGTAGGCCAGCCTATAGAAATTGACGTAATTGTCAGTATAGTTTGACTGATCATACGTAGCAAAATCTTGACATTATGACTAAAAATTACTTAAACAAAAGGATTAGTAACTTAGAAATGTATTTTCAAGTTAGCCCAAGAATGGATTACGTATCACAGCATCTCTGATCCTACACCTCACTAGAAGTTTCCCATATTGTGTCCTTTTCCTCCCGCAAGTCTCACCCATTATAGTGTTTCATTAATACAAGGAGAAAACTTGATCCAATATAATTTAATATGTGTGCCCTGCATTTTCACAAGTGTCGCATATGTAATGTATATGGGCATACTACCAGTGTGTGGGTTTCAGGAACGATACATGTCTAGCCACTGTCAGAAATCAATTTCACAACCAATTAACAATGCCACCCAGTAGGGAAACTGGAAACAGCAAAGAATAAGAAGAAGAAAAATAAGAAGAGAAGGAGGAAGAAAAAACTATCAGGCGAGTTCTGTTTTCCACAAAGAGATTGTAGTTACGTTACGTTTAAATGTATGAACCAATTGAAACATTCAGTATATTCTGTAGTAGTTTCACGCGTATTTTGGTAACAACTAAGTCCTTTGAATCTCTATAATTGAACACGCACTTGATTAGGCGGAATCCAGAAAGACTCAGTTGTCAGTCCGGACAGTGGTGGTACATTTATATTGCAAGGAGAATAAATGCCACTTTGATGGACGAGAAGTCTGATGAATGGATCTGAACCCCAGTAAAATATCATGAAGGTATCTGCACTGGCTTATTGCTTTGCTGGTAAATAACAAAAGGGTAGGTATATGCATGTTCTCTAAGCTGTCATTATTTTACTAGTAATACCATATCTTCTACTATTTACTCCAATGCCTTCAGTGTTCAACAAACCAACTTTGTGTCTAAGACGGTTTGTGGAGAGAACTATTCAGTGTAGTTATCCTAACAACAATCAATGCGAGACATGTATGGTGAAATTATATTACCTCTTCTTCCTCCGCGTATTTCTCCAAAGCTGATGTGAAATGCGAATAATAGGACTGATTATCCTCTTCATTTTCAATGTAAGCAAATGCAGTGGCGGCAATTCTTCTCACTTGCAACTTATCGTCCACGCTCAGACGATTCATAATTTTACGCAGTTCATCTGTAAAAAAAATTCCTAATGAAGTACAGCACTACAATTTTCTAACACATTTGTTATTAGCCTCAAAAGGTGAATTTCTCAACTACGCGAGTTACTAACCTCTTGCTCTCGGTGACACACGTCCGTAATATGAGGACGCTAATCTACATGCCAATATCCTTGACGTCATAAATTCCTCTGCAGCTAAATCTTCAACAACTGCGACAAGGTCATCATCAATAAGTTGTTGATTACGGTTCAGAGCTAAATCTCTGTCGCAGTCGTGCTGTCCCTCCAGCTTAGTCGCTTCCTCTAATGGATTGGGAGGCAACTGAAAAACGATAATGACAAATAATTGAAAAATGGAGTCACAAGTATAGAATAAATATTAATTCATTTATTCTATTGACACGTTGTACTCATGAGCTGTACTCTTCAAGTTTTCCGCAATTCTATCGGCTATGCAAAATGATTCTACGGTTATTGCAACGTCGAACAGTATATGGAATTTCAAAAATATGTTACTGCATTCAAAAAATAAATTCTGGTAAGATGCAACATGCTGCTTAAAGTACGACCTAGGAAAATATCTATACAATAAATTCCACAAACTCTAGACCCGTTTCACTTACTGTCTTTTTTTCTTTATATTTCTTGCTTTTACAAGATGTTATGAAATCATGAGACCTGCCAAAACTTTACTTGGATAAGAGTTTAAATTTACTATCCATATTTTGCAGAGATGGCAGGAATGTACAGCAGGTTTCAAAACCGTTAACATTGAGAAAAACAAGAATAGTTGGTTATTGTAATAAACAGATTTATGAGGAGACGATACTCACCAGTAATAACAGAGGAACAGATTTATAAGGAAATCAGTTCATCTGTTGCTACATGTGAGTATAGTCTCCTCATTAATCTGTTCAGTATAGTAACCATCTGTCACGATTTTTCTCTGTATTAATGGTTTTGAAATAATTTTAGGTAATCGTTTGATTTTCTGATCAAGATACGCGAAATCGCTGTCGAAACCAGGTTAAAGTAAAATATAGTAACAACCGCTTGGCTGTATTATACAACTCATATTGTAGCACTGTTGCCGTCTCATAGCCAAGTTAAAAATTGTGTGCTTAGTATTTGTCGTTTCATTGTTCATAGACTCTGTATTTACCGCTTCACAGTTCGGCTCTGTTGTATGAGCCTGCTGGAATAAATTTGGCTGCCTTACATCAACACAATGTTAGGTTATCAGTAGGCTTTGTGTCTACGAGCCCTCGTTGTGAGGTTCGGTGATGCTGTTGATCAGCCACTATATCGCTTTGGACGGCGACACCTATGTGTGTTTCTCCTCGTCACATATGCCTGAGGCCTTATTTCACTTTTTTCACGAAACGGCGTTATTTATATCGGATTATATACATAACATCTTTTATTAATGAACGGTTAACTGCATAGAAACGTATAAATCTACTCTTGTTTATTCGTCGATCATCCGGCTCCAACGCCTTACATGTATCTCGTCTTACGTCTTGGTCATCGCCAGAATACTGCGTTTATTCTCTTAATTCTAAGCTAGTAAGAGCCACTGGGTTGTAGAATAGGGTATATTTTATCTGTTTAGGGACATATTCGCCATAATTTTATTTTCCTGTAAGCTATTCTCACTACCTGGAAGGATTTGCAAGGGAGATTATACCCCTGGCTTAAGATGTCTTGTTTCTACATTAATCTACCAACTACACGCAGCTATTTGTTTCAACAATATTAATAGTGAATCAGTCTATCGTATTTACCATTAGTAGTTACCACTCAGATAAAACTGCGATGGTGTGACGCATGGTACACTGATTGTGACTTATGACATACAAATTATTCTCTCGCAGGTTATCAAGTAGGGTTTCGTCACATTGTCAATTACTGTCGATTCCCAATGGCACAGAACGAAGACACAAAATGTCTTTCGACCTGCGGTGTAGAGACTGTCTATCGCAATTGCAATAGGGGCTAAGTGAATACCTCAGTTTCCAGTAAGCATAATCTCTGTTCAATAGTTCGTCCTTGCACTCTACCGATTGCACATGGTATCTCTGCGTCAGCAGAAAATCGGATATCCCGTGTTTGTTAATACATTGCTCGACTAATCTAGTGACTGATTGACTGATTCATTCAATTATTCGTCCACTTGATTATTTCTCCAATCCAAGAATCTGAATTAATGTTTTTACAGTGGCAGCAATACCTGCAAATAATTCGGCAAAGTCAAAGAAAATGAAGGGACGCTAGAACTGTATGAAACCCTTTGGTACATTTCACACAGTGTGACAGTCAAATGTTTCCATACTTGCAGTTCCACACCGATTTAAACTGAAAGCATAAATTTTCTATAGCTGTCCTAACGTAACGGTGACTCACTTACAACTAAGAACTCTTAATTGTCCTTATATGCAAATAACAAACAGTCCTTATTGAAACGTTTGTTCAATTTCCTATATGACAATGTGAAACGAGAGGTATATTCAGTGAAACCTACATCGACATATCTTCATATACCGTAATTTAAAGATTCTCTACGCTTAGCTCGGTTAGGTATGATGTAATAGCGTCGTATCGCTAACCTGTGATTCCTCTCTCGTCACATCCTTGAAGTAGAATTCCTCTTCCTCTGGTTCTTTATCGGAAGTGCGCCTCTTCCTCTGGTAGAGGCAGCCAAAACAGCAGTCCAGCTCCTTGCGGAACAGACGGCTCAACACACGACGAAACATCTGATACAGAAAAGTAAACAGTCTTACGAAGTGTTTAACAACACTTAGACATTGCTGATCTACAGTATCACAACGCAGAATCAGTCCTGTTACCTCTAAACAGTGAAATACCGTGAGACATAGAAATAACCAGAGAAGCTAGAAACTTTCTCCTCTCGTGATTACAACCTTTAGGACAATACAGGTATCGTCTCTCTGTTAAAGTAGTCACACAAATGATGAGATTCATCTAATTTCGGTATACTGTCAAATTGTTGACACCAGTTTATCCAAGTCTCCCAGTATCTAGACTAGCTCTCCCAGAGAATGTTCGGTCTAATCCACATATTTCACTGTTGTGATAAAATACGAAATACAACTAATAACACACATCTGCGACAAAAAACTGCATAGAATTTCTTAACATTTTGCTATAGATTTTGACCTCACAATAACATCAGATAGGTTTTTATGTATATTGCAGTATTTATGTTCATTAGTAATAAAACAATGTGGTTTTTTAATCTAATAATTATTAAAAATTATATCAATTATAATCAATAAAATAAACTTAAATTTAAAATGTTACAGTGTTAACTATTCTTTGTTACCACTTGCAGGTTTTACCGTAAACTCCTGGGCGCCAGAAGCAAATGCAAACAATCTTATTGTTCAGTTTTATCGTGTTGCGACAAGTCAAGTGACGATTTGTATATCGCATGAAATGAAGAGAAACTCTCAGTAGACGTATTGCTATTCAATTGAACAGTGCTGTAGTTTCTGTCTAGTCATTATTGAAGCAACAGAATTAGTTTTCAAGGAACCATGTATGGCCCTGGTTGAATCAACAATAGAAATTGAACTGGAAGTAATCATCAATAAAACCAAATACACGCGAGTAATACGACCAGAAATAAATATGGGATTATAAACTATCCAAGCACCAATATAATCTGCTAGAGAATTTGTCTATCGGCGTAGCCACCTGCCTAATAAATCCTTTTCTCGACTGGCCCACTACTAAAAGGATGTGCTATTTCTCCAAACAGTTTTTTTTACATCTGTGGTGAATACATTATTAACAGTCATCAGAGAAACATAAGTGATTTTGTGAGGTAAGTTTATTTTGCTTACTTTAAGTTAAAACTTTGTGATCAAGATAAACCATGGGCCCCGCATAAGGTGTGTAGATGATGTGAAGAAGAACTTCGTTTGTGGTTTAATGGTAAGAAAAAAGCATTTAGATTTGGAATTCCTATGATATGGTGTGAGCAGAAAAACCATACCGCTGATTGCTACTTCTGTTCAATTGACGTAAAGGGTTTCAATTCAAAAAACAAAAGAAGCATAAGTTATCCTAACCTTGACTCAGATATACATCCAGTACCCCGTAGCTCTGAAATACCTATACCACATCCACCTTCCAGTTTGGATGAATACTCAGGAGAGTTGGAGGACGAAGTTACATTAACTCTTCAGGGCGAATGAAACTCAGATTTTTCTTCAGACGAAGATGTAAGGACGCAACTATTTTTTCAAAGTGAGGTCAATGATCTAGTAAGAGATTTAGTTCTTTAAAAGATGCAGAAGAACTGTTAGGTTCCAGATTAAAAAATAAAAACTTTTTATCTTCTGGCTTCTCATTTTCACGGCACAGACATCGAGAAAAATAATTAACTCAGTATTTCTCAAGAGAAAGAAATTTAGTTTTTTTCCATTGATGTGGAAGTACTCATGCATTGCTTTGATATTCAGTATGACTCATCTGAATGGCGCCTATTCATTGATTCATCCAAAACTAGTCGTAAGTAGTATTATTGCACAATGGAAATAAATTTGCATCGCATCCCATGGAACATTCTGTGCACATGGACGAAAACTATAACGATTTGGCCATTATCCTGGAAAAAATCTAATATCAGGACCATCAATGGATGGTTTGTGGTGACTTCCAAATACTCACGACGCTTTTGGGTCAGCAGGAGGTAGGCTATACTAAATACCCATGCTCCTTATGCTTGTGGGATAGCAGACCAAGAGAACAGCACTGGACTAAAAGTGATTGGTCACCCAGAGAAAATTTAAAACCTGATGAGAAAAATGTTATCAACACTACTTTGGTACCACCAGAAAAGGTTTTATTGACCCCTCTCCACATCAAATTGGGGTTCATGAAACAATTTGTAAAATCTCTACAAAAGGATAGGGACTGTTTTAAATATCTATATACAAAATTCTCAAAGCTGTCAGAAGCAAAGTTGAAAGAGAGAGTTTTCACTGGCCCCTACATAACAAAACTTTTAACCGACACCCTTTTTGTGGACAGTATGAATGAGAAGGAAAAAGACGCTTGCGTGTCGTTCAAGGATATAGTGCGAAAGTTTTTGGCAACTACTAAGGATCCTGACTACAAGACCATTGTTCAACGGATGCTAGCAGCATAAGAAGCTCAAGGCTGCAAGATGAGCTTGGAGATTCATTTTTTACACTCCCACATAGACAGTTTTCCTGATAACCTGGGAGCTTACAGTGAAGAACAGGGGGAGCTGTTTCACCATGATGTCCGTGATATCGAGAGAAGGTACCAAGGAAGATGAGATGTCACTATGCTTGTTGACCACTGCTGCATGATTAAGCGGGAAACTAAAGATGGAAAGCGGAAAAGACCCGGCGAAGTATCAAGGAAAGGAAGAAAAGGTTTTATAAGAAACATGAATAAGTATAATATCGTTACTATATGTCTCAAAATAAAGTTTCATTGGTCGTAAACAAGTATTATGATTAATAATTTTGAATAAACGAGTGCTTTTACCAATTCTTTGCGTCTGAATTTGCAAAAAACATGTGACAGAAACAAATGGACATCACTTTTGAAATCTGCGCATTCTAAAACATATAATTCTTTAAAAATATCTCATGCAGCTGGCAAAAGAATTTTTTTTCAGACCTGTGGAATAAACCATGCAAGCTCGCACAATTTCCCGTGACAGTGTTACCAGCGATGCGAGAAAAGATCGATGATTTCCATAGTTTTATCGATGGGAACAGAGACCCTTTCTTTAATGCACATTTAGAAAAAACTATACTACGGTCTCTACAAATGTCTCTTGTAGTTAGTGGACTACCGAGATCGGAAACGATGCTGTGTATTCCTCAACAGCATCGTTTATCATTGAACTCTGAGCGGGCTGCGTCTCTTTTCAAATTTCTGGACTCAAACAGAGAAACAAGTAATGACAGCATTAGCCGGCAATAAAATACACGGCAGATGTCGCTTACCGCGTAAGAGACGTAGTCTTTCCAGGCAAGCACGAACATATTCGTAAGCAGCGAATCAACTCTTTCGTATAACGCCTCAGACTGTTTCCTAGCAACGTCACTCGTCGCCTCCAGCCATTTCCTATTGTTGACAGATTTGGTGGACACCGATTTATGTAGTGGAAAGAGCGCTTTTTCGTCGCACATTGATCTTTCAATCTACATGTCACAAACCATCACTGTTTGAGATTGTTATATAAATGAGGTGAACGGAATAAACAAGAAAATGTAGTTTCTTTGTCCTTCGTATTTGAAATGCACAGTTGGTGTTAGATTAATGACTGCACCAAGTAGTCATATTTGTGACCTTCAATTGAAATCTTTCATCTTCCACAGCAGTATCGGTTGTTTTGCTTCCTAGGTTGTAGTTTTCCCGTGTTTCTGTTTTTATTCGAAATAGTGAAACCATACAAGGTGAATACCATTGCCCCGCAAGAAATAAGATGAACTGTACAGGGTACCTTCCAGGAACAGAAGTGTCCTATGCAATACAGCGGCCACAATAGTGAACTCATATTTGTTGTGCTATTTGTAGTCAATCAAAGCATTGAACATCTGAGAAAGCTGGTGACACTACAAAATGATGATAGTATGGAAATTAAGTGGGGCATCTATCTAGGCAATAAATGCTACTATGGCCACGCCGCTCCACTTAAGTCTAGAGATCAGTCACGAAGAACAAAAAGTGAACTGTAAAAAACTTTAAGTAACTCAGTATTAACATACGGCCCAGAAACCTGGACACTGACACAAAGAGCTAATATGATGCTTTGAACGAATCTATGATGTTTTGAACGAACTTTGAGGCGACTAACGAAGATGGAGCATGGTGTAGACGATTTAATTTTGAACTCCACATGCTATATAAGATCTTAAAATCGTAAAGTTTATTAAAAAGAACTGCCCTAAAGGTGTCGGCCTTGTTTCTTCTCATAGAACATGAGAAACCCACAAAAATAGCGCTGCTACAAACTCTACTTGACGAAGAAGGAAGACGAAGATATCTATACATGGATGACATACTATAAGATTTAAAAATTATTGGTGTCTTGGCATGAAAACGGAAGTTTCTGGACAGGGGCGAATGGATTCGTGTCCTAGAGCACGCCGAGTCTTATCCAAGTCTGTAGACGCAGGAAGAAAGAGAAGACAAGTTCTTCGTAGCTTTTTCTATTAATATTCAAACAACGTCTCTCTTTAGTTTCAATAAAGATAAGGAACATTCCAGAAGTCGGTCATCCGGCAGTCTCATTGGGTCATGGCTCTAATATTTTATTTTATTACTCGGATAAAGCAACAGAAAGAAGTAATGCAGGTGTATCAGGCCGTTGTCAGAAAAGTACATTGCCCCAAAACAAGACAATAAGGTCATACCGCAACATGATTTGCTACTGTATAGCTCTGTGATCATTTCAGCGGCTCAGTTAAATTCCCATAGAAGTAGTGTTCTCAATATGCGTTTTGCAATAAAGCCTAAAAGTTGATAATTAATTGTTTGTTAAGTTGCTTCATCGGAGTTCTACAAACTTTTGTATCTCGGCGAAAGCGCTCTTCAGGTCGTCAGTGCCAGAACCACTTGTTAGGATATCAAATTACAGCAGCATAGCATAAAGGTAAGCAAAGTTTATTCGATCTGCTATGATAATTCTCTCGGACATCGCAATTTCTTTCTTGCGTTATATCTGTTCAAATGGCTCTGAGCACTATGGGACTAACATCTGATGCCCTCAGTCCCCTAGAACTTAGAACTACTTCAACTTAACTAACCTAAGGAAATCACAGACACGTAAGCCTGAGGAAGGATTCGAACCATCGACCGTAGCGATTGCGGAATTCCAGACTGAAGCGCCTAGAACCGCTCGGCCACACTAGCTGCCGTTACATCTGTATTCGTACCATCTATTTCTATCCGATAATCAATTTATGGGGATCATAAATAAAGCTTTCTTTAAAGCGTTGCCCGAAATACTAATAACTCTCGTCGAAACCTCCTCTGGTACACTACTTAAATAAGTAAGAACACTACTGTACGCTTCGGACACATTACCATTATTATATGTGGAACTCGTCTCAGAAATAAATAAATACCTACCTACCTCCCTACCTACCGTGTGACGAGGGCCTCCCGTCGGGTAGATAGTTCGCCTGGTGCAAGTCTTTCGAGCCGGCCAGATTGGCCGAGCGGTTGAAGGCGCTACAGTCTGGAACCGCACGACCGCTACGGTCACAGGTTCGAATCCTGCCTCGGGCATGGATGTGTGTCATGTCCTTAGGTTAGTTAGGTTTAAGTAGTTCTAAGTTCTAGGGGACTTATGACCACAGCAGTTGAGTCCCATAGTGCTCAGAGCCATTTGAGCCAAGTCTTTCGATTTGACGACACTTCGGCGACTTGCGCGTCGATGGGGATGAGATGATGATGATGATTAGTACAACACAACACCCAGTCCCTGAGCTGAGAAAATCTCCGACACAGCCGGGAATCGAACCAGGGCCCTTTGTATTGACAGTATGTCGCGCTGACCACTCAGCTACCGGAGGCGGACTCTAAAATATATGATATGACATTAAAGTATCCGATGAGTCATTCGCTTCAGTCTGGAACCGCGTGACCGCTACGGTCGCAGGTTTGAATCCTGCCTCGGGCATGGATGTGTGTGATGTCCTTAGGTTAGTTAGGTTTAAGTAGTTCTAAGTTCTAGGGGACTCATGACCTCAGATGTTAAGTCACATAGTGCTCAGTGCCATTTTCTTTTAAACTAGTACCCAACCATGCAAGATCAGGCATTTACCTACATCAATTTTACCTGGGAGGCGAGAAACGTATCAAAGATTCCCATTGTTCCATCTATGGGAACATTTAAGCTCTTTCGTAACAAACAACTAACAAATACTTCAGCCAACGATACTGCAGTCTCTACGAATGGTAGACGCAGATAGTGGTCTACCAAGACAGGAAACGATGCTATGTATTGCTCAACAGCGTCGTGTATAATGGAAATTTAAGCGGGCAGTGTTTCTTTTCAAATTTCTAAACTCAAACAGAGGAACAAGTAATGTCACCATTAGCCAGCAATAAATGAACAGATGGCGCTTACCGCGTAAGATACGTAGTCTTTCCAGGCAATCACGAATAGATTCGTAAGCAGCGAATCAACTCTCTCGTATAACGCCTCAGACTGTTTCCTAGCAACGTCACTCGTCGCCTCCAGCCATTCCCTATTGTTGACAGATTTGCTGGCCACCGATGTTACGCAGTGGAAAGAGTGCTTTTTCGTCGCACGATGATCTTTCAATCCACATGTCACAGACCCTCACTGTTTGAGATCGTTATATAAATGAGGTGGACGGAATAAACAAGAAAATGTAGTTTCTTTGTCGTTCGTATTGGAAATGCACAGTTGGTGTCAGAATAATAACTGCCTCAAGTAGTCATATTTGTGACCTTCAATTGAAATCTTTCACCTTCCACAGCAGTGTCGGGGTTGTTTTACTTGCTAGGTTGTAACTGTCCCGTGTTTCTGTTTTTACTCGAAATAGTGAAACCATACAAGGTGAATACCATTGCCCTGCAAGAGATAAGATGAACTGTACAGGGTACCTTCCAGAAACAGAAGTGTCCTATGTAATACAGAAGCCACAATAGTGAACACATATTTGTTGTGCTATTTGTAGTCAATCGAAGCACTGACAACTAGTGATTGGTTTTAGAACAATATGTCCAAGGATACATCGTATCCTAGTAAAAGGGAAATACCTTAACTATAGTCCGCTAAATGCACATACCACGCCACTACTGACTTGCCGGTGAAGAGAAGAAGGTCTTGTACGAGAAACTGGAGCTAGCTTATCATCAGTTTCCAAGAAAAGATTTTCAGTGTGTGGTAGGACACATGAATGGTAAGACAGGGGAGAAGCGAGACTTCCTTCGTGCTATTGGTTTTCACAGTCTCTCTGCAGAAACTAATATCATCTGACTATGGCTCATAAATTATGCTGCATCACGTAACATGTTTGTAGCAGAGGTTGCAGCATAGCAATGACATAAAATGGCATTTGTGTAACCACATCACAATACTAGGAACTCAGTTAATCTTCTATTAATAGGTACCAGTCTTAGATCTGATAGGGAGTAACTAGCCTACACCAAGTCACCTGGCAATCACATCTTGCCAGCGGAGTTTATTAAGTGTGAATAAGAACTTCTAATTAGATGCATGCACGCCCACATCGCAGATATATTGGCGTAAATAGTCACCCCAGATGAGTGGAAAAAGGTAGTCACATCCGCCACACATAAGAAAGGGACATCCTGGAATGTACAAACTATAGGGGAATTATATCATTATACACCGCATATAAAATATTATCCTCGCTGCTCTGTATCTATGTAAAGTATTTTGTAGATAAAGTAATTGGGTGACGTCAGGGAGGCTTTACATCCCGCAAAATAGCTGTTGAGCAGATGCGCATCCTGAGGCAGATTCTAGAAAAAAAAGGGAATACATTACAAAAACACATCACATTTCTGTTGATTTTAAAGTAGCATATTACACCGTGAAAAGAAATAAACTATTGACGCCACGAATGATCTGAGCATACCACGACAGTTAATACACCTCGTAAGTTTGACCATAGCAAAAGTGGTATGTACAGTACGGATACAGGGGAATTTAACACTAAGTTTTGAAACTAACTGTGGGCTGAGGGAAGGGGTTGCACTCTCACGTATTCTTTTCACCAAGCACTGGAGAAGGTAATAACAACAGCTCAAATCAACACAACAGGCGCAGTATACAACAGAATGGTGCAGGTTCAGGCCTAAGCTGATAATGTGGGTATTATTGCAAGAAGAGAACTTTCTGCTAAAGAAACATATAGGGCACTGGCGTAAGCAATAAGAGAAATTTAACTGGGAGTGAACATCAATAAAACTAAACGAAATACAGTATTAGAAACTCACCAGGTGCCAATAGAATGTTTTAGTGAATTTTTCAATTTGGGAACGCTGATAACATAAAAAATGATATTAGTATGGAAATAAAGTGGTGCATGCGCGTTGGTGATAAATGCAACTATGGGGTGGCCCCACAACGTAAGTCCAGAAAGCTGTCCCCAAGAGCAAAATCTCAATGTATAAAACATTAAGGAGTTCAGTTTTAACATATGGCTCAGAAACCTGGACATTGATACAAGATTGTGAAGAGGTAATTGGATGTTTTGAACGAATAATGCTATGCAAAATCTATGGGCCAGTCAATGAAGATTGTGCTTTACAGACTATATAAATACCTTGAAATCTCAAAGTTCATTAACCCCTTCAGGTCTTTTGCCTACAATCGTGTAACTTTTACTGTGTCTTAGCTGCAGTAGAAGTATTTTTTTTCCAAATGGAAAGCTGAGATACACATTAGTGAATGTTCAACAATTTCATCAAGTGCAAGTCCTGCCAACTGTTGGATATCGCTATGAAAATATCAACAAATAAATGTAGCAGTGCGCAGCTGCTCATGACCACCAGAATACAAGAATGTAATTGATCAGCTATATTCCACTGTATAATTGATGTTGTTACTTTTGTTTCACTTGGTAATTATTGAATGATCATTTTACTGTTTATTACAATAGATGATATTTCGTAATTAGTTATTTTAATCCATTAAATGAAGAAAAGTGTATAACGTATATTTTGAAAATAGGTACATATTTCTGAGTCAATCTAGCGTCTAAAAATCATTAAAAATAACCAGAGAGCATTATTACATACAGAAAAATTTTCGTTCCTATAGAAAAAATTCAGTTCTGAAAGGATTAAAATAAACAGCATGAAATGGGTCGGCCATGTTTTCCTCATGGGACATGAGAACCCCACAACCTTAGAACTGCTACAAAACCTAGTCAGCAAAGAAGCTGGGAAAGATAATCGTTTCGTTACTTGGCTGACATACAATAATATTAAAAAATTATTGGTGGCAGTGGATGGAGACGCAAGACACTGGACAGGGACGAATGGAACAAGTCAAGACTCATCAGGAGTTGTAGAGCTAGGAAGAAGAAGTTTCGTTCCCTGCAGATTTTTCTATTAACAGTCAAACCAAGATTCTCTTTAGGTTTCAACAAATGTCAGAACCCTACCACAATAAGATCTTTTTTGAGTCCCTATGAGTCATTGATCAACTCTTGTATTTCATTAGCGGATAAAAAGCAACAGAAAGATGTAATGCAGGAGGATCAATTCGTTGATCAGAAAATATGCTACCCTAAAAAAAATCGTCATATTGTAATATGAAATGCAAAAGTTTACTTTCGTGTTCGCTTCAGCGGCTCTGTTAAATTTCCTAACAGCAAATGTTTTCACTAGGTATTTTTTAACACTGCGTAAAATTTCAAAATTAATCGTGCGCAGTTTCGGCTTACATAGAATCCTACAAACTTTTGTTTCCTGCAGTAAGCGCTAAAAATGGCTCTGAGCACTATGGGACTTAACATCTGTGCTCATCAGTCCCCTATAACTTAGAACTACTTAAACCTAACAACCCTAAGGTCACCACACACATCCATGCCCGAGGCAGGATTCGAACCTGTGACCGTAGCGGTCACGCGGTTCCAGACTGAAGCGCCTAGAACCGCACGGACACATCGGACGGCCAGTACGCACTCCTGAGTTCGTTAGCGTCAGAACCACTTTTAATGTAATCAAACTGCTGCAGTTTAGCAAAAAGTTCAACAGATTTAAGGACGTCTTCTATGATGGCTCTCTTGGACAGTGCGATTTCTTTTGTACCCATATCATCTGTTTCTATCCACTATGCAATTCATTGGGGCTATAAATAAAAGATTCCTTAAAGATTTGCTGGATGTACCAGTACCTCTGCCCAAAGCTCCTCTGACGCTCTATTTAGGCCAGTAGAAGAAAACACTGTAGGTCTAGGACACTACACTATTACATCTGCAGAACTCCTGTCTTTAATGAATGATTCGAAGTGGAACTTCACAGTGACTCAGTTTGACTCAAATATGAAACGGCGAAACCAAAATTTAACGGCAAATCCAAATAATAATAGAACATTGTAATACATTACCTAAATGAGAAGGGAAATATGCCGAAAAGAGGATACACAATTATTTTGTGTCTGATAGAACATCATTTGTGTAATCAATATGATCAGTCAGATGCCACACTGAATTAGCTCCACTCGTTGCAATCAAATTTAAATTAGTGTGTCGTATCATAACTACAGCCGCTTGATAAGGTACATTATTATTAACATGTGCAATCAGATAGGAACGGTTAGCTGCATCATAGTATATTCAGTTTAATCAATATTTTTCACTGTCATGATAAAACACGAAATGCATCTATTAACAAACCATCCAAGTTTAGACATTTTCCTCCATCGATGTTACCAATGACACGAGAAAGATATCGATGATTTCCGTCGTCTTATCTAAGGGAAAAGTTAAGGTCCCTTCTTAACGCAGACTTAAAAAATTATTGCCTCAACGATACAGCGTGCACTACAAACCTCACACACCACTACTACACTACCGAGTTATGAAATGAATCTGCGTATTCCTCAACTGCATCCTGTATCATTGAACGTTGAACGGTCTGTGTATGTTCTCAAATCTGGCATTCAAACCGAGATAAAAGCAAACACAGCGTTAGCCGACAATAAAACGAAAGACAGTTGACGCTTACCGCGTACGATTCGTAGTCTTCCACACAAGCACGAAGAGATTCGTAAGCAGCGAATTACCTCTTTCGTTTTACGCCTCAGACTGTTTCCAAGCAACGTAATTCCTCCAGCCATTGCCTATTGTTGACGGATCTGCTGGCCACCGATGTTGCGTTACTTTCCACACGGCACTGGCTGTCACTGTTTGACACCGTACTACAGATGACACAAACGGAATAAGTAATAAAATGCAATTTCATTCTTTTTCATATTTGCAATACAGTGTTGGTGTTATTTACAGTAGTTACAATAATATCAAGTACTCATTATTTAATAGAGATCCTTGAATTGAAATAACTCATCTTCGACAGCAAAGTCGATTGCTCCATATTCTTTGTCGTAATCATTTTCCCGAGTTATTATTTGTTTTCGTCGCTTTACCTTCTTTAGAAGTTCCTTTCTACTTTTGGAAGGCTGTCGTAAAAAGAAATACATTACAGTAAAACCTAGAAATATGTTGATTTTTGTGATACTGACTCAAACAAATGACCGAACCCTTCCCTACTTCCATAAGAACACACTTGCAGATGTACTTACTGAATACTGTTATTATACACATCGTTTGGCAAACGACGATTATAAAAGATTTACTGAAACCTGCAATGCGAACAGAAGAAAACATGTACTTACTTATAGCTGTACGGATGCACAGATAATGTGTGTCTCTCTTCTCCTTCTTTGACTTTGTATTTCTGTCAACTACTCGTAATGGTTTGTATTGTTTCACGTTTGTTCCATGAGTCTTCGTCGCTATACTCTTATCTTCATTAACCCATGTCCTGATCGATTGTTTGAGAACAAAATAAAGGAATTTGTATATGGTGCAAATTCACCATCATGAGTGGAAACAAACACTGAATACACAATGCAGATATTTCAATTGGTGACTGAGTACGTCGTACTGAACAACATTACATCACTATTTATTTCGTTTACTGATTAGTTAGTGCCTCCAGCTACTTGTGGCAAGGGCAAGCCATTAATGTATATTTTTCCTGGGCAGCAGGTCACCTGTCGGAGTGTGGGCACATTGGCTATTAACGGTTAGTCTACACTCAATTTAGTAGAGCAGCTACAGACATGCCGGATACATTTTCGGCAACAACGAATCGTATGCTGTGGACTCACAATTTTACGTGTTGGCCAGCTCATATACTGTCAGTGCAAGGAGCTTTCTGTCGAACACATAAGTTTGATCATAAACTGATTCTGTCGCTCGTCAGCTCGTAAAGTCCTAGACGCTGGAGGGGAATTGTAAGTTATAGCATCGCTACATGCAGTAAATATTATTGGCACTTTTCTGCAGTTGTTTCAAAGCGCGACAGAGGTATCACGTGAAGCTGTCGAACAGGTATGAGTAAATATAACGTTTGCTTCCATAATCCACTTGAACAGAATGTAAATCGAGATTTGACATAAAGTTACGCTCCTTACTTTTGATTGTAAAAATCATCGCGTAAGATTCCTAGTTTTTCTGTATCTTACTACCTCTATTGATTTTCTCGTTTACAGATTGAAGGGTATCGCAGCAGACATTGGAGAATCTGTCTGTCCCTAAAACATTGAACGGAATCCGACATGTCAGTGGAAGATCTCGCATATTTCAGTTTTGGTACTGATTTGCAATGAGTATTCACAAACGTAAAGGAAATGTATGGCAAAGTTAATTATATCACATAACATACTGTCGATAAATGGTTCTATGTACCAATACTTAGCTGTGAGCCATCGTTCACTTTACCGTGTTGCTGGCTCTTGTTTTTGATATAGTTCTAGTGTACACAGTATACCTTGCGGGGTAATTGCACATTTGTTTTAATCCATCGCTTGTCCAATATCCGTAACTGGAGTCATTGGGATAATGTACCACATTTAACAAAGAATGTGAACATTTATTTCTCCGTTATATTACGGGGTGATCTTAGTGAGGACTATCTTCACAAAACGATTCCTCAGATGACAGGAATCAAAAAAGGATCAGACGGACATATAGAAGAAAATGCATGGGTCATATGCAACCGACGATTTACTAATTCATTATGCTAATACAGTCCAATTCAGTTAACGACATGTTGTGAAGAGAGTACTGCTAGACGTGATGTTCTAAGTGGCGTCCATGTGTCATTTTACTCGCTCAAAGACAACACAGAAGTGACTGATACACACGTTCAAATGTGCCATAAAGCAAACGACTGATGTCTCAGGCAGCAAGGGCTCGTTGTTCCAGTTCCTGCACGTTCAGAGTGGGTCCCGCATATACACCTTTCATGTGCTCACACAGGTAGAAATATATAGGTCTGAGATCGGGCGACTTGGAAGGCTATGAGAATGGACCACCTCATCATTTCTGTTGGCCAGGTTAGAGATGATGGAGGCACCCCCCACGAAAATGCGGAACTGATCTGTAGTACGAACATGTAGTAGCCACATTAGCCTTCGTAAGACCAGAGTCACGACTTCCAATCCACTTGCTCGTTTCACTAAAACCATCAACATGAATTTTACTATTACGAGTGAATGATTAACTGTCACTTGCGCTAGATCTACAGTAAAGTAAAGTTTTAACGTTGAGCGGCATTACCTTTTTAGTAACGGATTAACGATAAGCGAAGTTAACTTTGTGACTAACGTTGCGGTACACAGATATGTTACAGAACCGCATCACCCCTAGCCTATGGGATAAATACCTGCTGGAATATACGACGTTAATGAAGGATGGCAGCAGACCGTATTATTCGTTTCGGACCTCTTGATAAGTATGGAGGTGTGATTACGCATGTCAATCACATCGCGATTACGGGCAGCATGGGGCTCACGCCTGAGCCTCAGGACGTGCGCTAGCAGCGCATGTCGGGTGTTTCAAGCGTCAACTTCGCGTCTTAATATCTCGGGATGTAATGAGAATATAGCGATGCAATCAACGCCATTGTGTATGTGCCTTGTCATGCTATGGATTGCAGAAGAAAAAAATATTGGAGGTCCATTTCAAAAAACATAAGTTTGTTTTAAAAAACACATATGCTTTCGTTTCAGAATGTATGTTTCCAAATATGTACATTCATGGGCCCCAGCCCTTCATTGATACCGGTGAAAGTCGTTTTCCAATAGCTGTTATTGTTCCAGAGATATTTTGGGTGGACAAGATAGCTGGGACACCCTGTATACTATTCTTGTCGGCAGCATGGGTGTATGAGCTGTTAAGCTGATTGTACTATAATTTTCACACTTGTCAGCTCTTGCAGCTCACACTTGCAGCTGATCCATGGTCAGTTTACAACTATTTGATGGTTGACGTCTGTCACTTGCCGCTATACTGTTGCCATATCGGCTGCCGGCTACCGCTCAGTTATGGGTGACACACAAACACGGGTGGTGCGTCACAAATGCTGTGAATGTGTAACGTGGAGCAACGTTGGAAGTGGCCACTTTGAGGTGTGTCGGAAATGCGAGATGCTCTGTCGACTGCTGATTGCAAGCGACAAATGACTGAACTGAGGCAGACGATGAGTTCTGTCGCCCTGAATTTAAACTCATGTTCAAAGCTAACTACAAAATCGTCATGTGCGATACATCCGAGGAAATGTCAGTCAAAAATCTCCCCAAAATCACGATCGCTTTGTTAACGACGATTATAGGTAGCTTTTTAAGAAGACACTGGAGACGGGAACAATTCAGTTTCAGCACTAGAAGCAAACCGTAATTTTTCGCTATCATTGGTTACCCGACACCTTCCTCACACTGGCTACACGAGCTGCCGGGCTTACCTACCGACGAGCAGTTCTTTTTGGCAGTCGGTTAGACGTTACAGGCGACACAGCCAGACCCCAGATGCGACATAGAACCAGAAATTTAAAAAAAATTCATGTGGACCAATTAATCGAATAAAAATTAAAGTAATATTGTAACTCTCTTAGTTTCATTTTGAGAAAAGAACTGTTACATTTCACGATATTCGAGGCTGCTGCCTTCTTCACACATCAAATTAATACGCCAACCATTGCGATACGGCTACAGTATTTATACTTAAGACTGTTGCGACCCAATCGCAAAGATAAACTGGAGCCTTAAAAAGTTCTGTTTCACGCTGTATTGTGAGAAGCTTATCTAACGTAAACCTTTCTCTGTGAGGATGTCAACTATATATGCGACGCTGAATCACATCTTGAAGTATTCTGTTGTGTTTGTTTAATGCTGTGTAAGGAACGTGTGTTTTGCAATTGTGTGTGTGCTTGCGTGTGTGTATGTATCTGTGTGTGTGTGTGTGTGTGTGTGTGTGTGTGTGTGTGTGTGTGTGCGTGTGTGTTTGTGTGTGTGTGTTTGCATGTGTGTTGCTTTTGGTATGGCTATCATGTGTGGTGAAATACGAAATAAAAGCGGCAGTCCCATTGTTCGTGATTCAAATGCATCAAGAAATAATGACGGAGAAGGAAGTCAAAGTGAACTGACAAATTTTTGTGACGGAAAACGGCGAACGATTCGGGTATGATGGTGAGCGCTACGATTGCACGAAACCAGCTCCAACGCTTGAAGTGGCTATATCAAGTAATTTTACTCGGACTATGGTGTACCAGGAGTCTCCTCGAAGTTATAGTGTGCCTCTAGTGTTACTAGGTAGTTACCGTCGTCGAGTAATTTCACAGAACAGTTGTCAGGCTAATGGGTCAAGTGATTCTTGTTGTGCACTAAGCCAACAGCTATTAAGTGTTCACTGTACCCCTTATATTACTGTGTTCAAAGTTTAGTAATTCCGAACAGTGCACCTACCCATCCGTAGCACTGGGCTGTATTTATCAGACCACTGTTACCTAGTGGCACAGTTGTTATTTAAACACCCACACACACTGTTGTAAACAGCCACACCGTACACTATTCGTGAACGTAAAATTGTTCCTTAACTGATTAAGTGTTGGTTTTTGACGTGACTTAAATTTGTACTGATTTCTTTCCTTAGCGCTGACACTACATTTCCCTAGGATCGCGTTTCTAGCCTCATGTTCCTATGAAGTTATTGCTCCTTATACTCTCAGGAATCCTGTCCTGCAGCTTGTCCCCATTTAACAAAATCACTCTGTATAAATTACAGTTTAAAACTTTTACTACGTCGACATTCCACCACATAACTTCTGTGAAATTGTGTGTGTGTGTGTGTGTGTGTGTGTGTGTGTGTGTGTGTGTGTGTGTATGAGTTTAATTTAAGACATTGTGTAAACAGACAATATGCCTGAGTGCGTCTAAGTCAACTTTGATAAATGACCTCCTAGTGGAAGCTGAAGAAATACCTTACGATTTAGATTAAAATACCTTACGGCCAAACTCTACTAAAGCAACGAGAAAACCATTTACCACAAAGTTATTGCTTTTCCCGAATCCACCAATGCCATCTTCTACATTTTTCTATAACACCAACCTTCAAAAGTATTTATTCTCGGCTTTTCTGAAGTATTTACAGCCCAATTCCAAACAAACGCTTCCAATAAAATCATCCTTGTAGCTGCCCATAATTGCGAAAGTGTTGCGTGTGTAGGAACTGTTGACGAACTATCCTCTCGATTATATCATAAAAATGTCCGATGGGACCCATGTCCTGGGATATGGGTGGCCAAATCATTCGCTCGAACTGTCCAGAATATTCTTAAAACTGTCCCGAACGGTAGTAGCGCACTGACATGACATCGGTTTTTTTTTTGGGGGGGGGGGGGGGATGTGAAGTCTATGAATAACTACAAATGTTCTCCAAGAAGCTGAACATAGTCATTTCTAGTCAATGATCGATTCTGTTGGACCGGGGGACATAGTCCATTACATGCAAACACAGTCCACAGCATTAAAGAGTCACCATCGGCTTGTACAGTGTCCTCTAGACAACTTGGATCCATGGCTTCTTCTGGTCTGCGCCACACTAGAACACCACATTATCTCTTACCAGCTGAAATCGGGACTCACCTTACCAGGCCCCAATTTCACGGTCGTCCAGGGTCAACCAAATACGGTCACAAGCCCAGGTGAGAGGCCGCAGGCGATGTCATGCTGTTACAAAAGTCATTCGCGTCGGCCGTCTGCCGCCACGGCTCATTAACACCAAATTTCACCGCACTATCCTATCGGATACGTTCGTCATGCGTCCCACACTAATTTCTGCGGGTATTTCACGCAATATTTCTTCTCTATTAGCACCGAGATCTCTGCTCATACGCTGCTGCTCTCGGCCGTTAAGTGAAGGCCTTCGGCCAATGCGTTATCTGTGATGAGAAGTAACGCCTGACATTTGGTACTCGTGGCACATTCGTGACATTGCACTGTAGATCTCGGAATATTGAACATCTTAAGAATTTCCAAAATGGAGTTTCACAGGCATCTGGAGAAAGCTGTGACACCTGGACTACAGTTGGGATCCTCAGAAAAGCACGTTGACACTGTGCCCTGTGCTGAGTCATGCTGGGTGCTGGTTTCTGCGTTCATAAACTTTTAATGCCCGTAGAGCGGCCATAATCACGTAGGAAACATTTTCTCATGAATCACCTGAGTACACATCACAGACCCGCCAATTGCCTCTTATACCTTGTATATACGATACTACAGCCATCTGTATGCATCCATATCGCTATCCCATGACTTGTCACCTCAGTGTATGTTGGCATGCTTAGTGACTGTGTTTCTGGTGGACGGACACAAATAAAATGATCGCTGCCGAGAGACAAGTAGTGATTGCGTTGGCTATGGTTGAAGCGCTTCAGGCCGCTGCGCCAAACACCTCTGGAGAGAGCTGCGACACCTGGGCTACCGTTGGGATCCTCAGAAAAGCACGTTGACACTGTGCCTTGTGCTGAGATGCTGAGTGCTGGTTTCAAACGCTCAGCCCAAGACTCTCCGCCCTCAAGCTGCACGAGTTCTCCGTCCTAACAGGCGATCGCAATCTGCCGGCCAGCCCGGCCTGCTTGTTTCGCCTTGCCTCGCCTGGCCGGCGCGTTGCTTCCACAAAACGCTTACACGCCCCAGGCCAGTCTACCGCCTCCGCTTCGTTACGTTGCTACGTCCATCAGCTAAGCCCTGTACGTAGCTGACTTCATTGCCGTTTCGATGAACTATGCAGAGGCAGCTTAGTAACGACTCGGTGAGCTTTCGAACTTCACTGTAGTGTCTGTGTGTCCATTCTTTTTACATACTGTCTGTTGCAGCACGTGTCAAGCAACACTGCCAAGATGTGGCGAACGGTTATCCCCACATTTTCACTGCAGTGCCGTTTGTCCACTCATTTTTACATCCAGTCAGTTATAGTAAACCTCTAAAGATCTTCCACACTGTTATCTCAACATGAGAATTAAGTTAACTTGTGATTCACAATCCCCACCAGGTAACTCTGTACTTCATATATGAACTAAATTTTACTATAATTTTGATTCGTGATTTTACTTGTATTACGAAGCCAGACGAGAGATACCACATAGACACTATTGATTTCTAGATATGGAGATGTAAATCATAATATTTTTGTTGTGATTAGAATCAGTTCAGAAGTTAGTAATTTTCATCAATATGGGCTTTTCCTTTTGCTTTTGTGCTAAGTTTGAACGGACCTTCATGCATGAGTACACGAGAGAGGTGCCAGAAAAGCTGAGTTGATCACTGGAAGTAGCCACCGTCTGGCCGCCTTGCACAACTGAGCAACCTGCCAAAACACTGTCTAGACAGTGAGAGCCCTTCACGCATCGTGAAGTGTGCTACTGTGAGCTCCTGTTCAAGCCTAACAGGTGGGAATACTGTTTCACCTTTTCCCATATCTATAGAAATAATAAATCTGTAAGACAAAAGTGTACCTTTGTCTGTTTGAGCCTGCTCCCCCAAAACTAGAAGACGAATATCAATGGAATTTTGTAGGTAACTTAAGCGTAGCCTGGGACACCGTATGCATTTTATTTCATGGAAACCGGATTGAAAAAAATCGTGTTTTCAAGTGTTACTAAAGCAGTCTTCTCTGTCTGTTTGTCTGTTTGACCACGATAATCTCCTAAATAATCTCTCGAACTACTGGACCAGACGAACCTGAGCATAGCTTTGCCACTGTATAGGTAATATTTCGTCAAGACTGGGTCACCGAAAAAAGATTCGTGATTTAAAGTTTTCTGTAAAACCGTCTTTTCTGTCTGTTTCCCTGTCTGAAGACGCTAATCTCGTTAACGGGGATTTCATTAGTAGCCTGGGCATAGCTTAATGCGTCGTGAAGGCTTTATTTCATCAAAATCGGATCAAACAAAAAAAGATGTAGTAACTGTAAGTTTATAAATATGCAAGTAAGACATTCTGCTACGTTCTCAGGTCTATCTCGTTGAACTGATATGATTAACTTTGGTATGAATATAGCCTGAACCATTAGGAAAATCATACGACACTTTAGAAAGTGTGTACTACAAGATATTTACTGATTTGAGGAATATTATGTTGATGAACAAAAATTATTCACTATATAAAAAAACTACTTACTCTTCATCATATGTTTCTTAAAACGCTTTTATTGTATAATACAGTATGTGATACATGATACGTTTCAAGTTAATGAATACAGTGTTTACATAATTTCAATGTGTTTCATTCGTACTTTCACATACTTGATGCATGGGCAACGGCCTTGCCGCAGTGGATACACAGGTCCTCGTGGGATCACCGAAGCTAAGCGCTGTAGGGCGTGGTCGGCACTTGGATGGATGACCATCCGGGCCGCCATGCCCTGTTGCCATTCTTCGGGCTGCACTCAGCCTCGTGATGCCATTTGAGGAGCCACTCGACCGAATAGTAGCGGCATCGGTCAAGAATACCATTTTACGACCGAGAGAGTGGCGTGCTGACCCCACGCCCCTCCTATCCGCATCCTCCACCGAGGATGACACGGCAGTCTGATGGTCCCGGTAGGCCACTCGTGGCCTGACGACGGAGTGCTTTTTACATACTTGATGCATAATGTGGACATTGTATTATGTATAGCTTTTTCCATAGTATGATATATAAAAGCCAATATCTCTCCATGCCCTTCAATACGCATTGCTCACTGACGACATGCGGGCGCATCATGCATCGGGAGAGCTTGCAAGGGGGGAGAGTTGGGCACACGTCAACAGCCATGGTTAGCTGAAGAGGCAGAAGTATGACGGCAGCTGATGTTGTTACACGTACTTACTCATCATTACTCATGAAAGAAATAAAAAGACTACTGATATGCGAGGGCAGCCAGGAGTAACAGCTACTGCAAAATATTTACATTGGTCTAGTATTTTGTGATTAGCATTACTAATCACAGAACATCTTTATTCTCGATAAAGTTTTCTAATTATACTTCTCCATTTCCGTATAACGCAAATCAAACATCTCTTGAAGGGCTTTATAGACTTGCATTCTTAATTGGTAGACCATTATTAATCATAATATCAGAATCTACTTATGTACAACAAAACTCTCGCAATACACGATGTAAAAAACATGTTTTTTGTTCGTAAGTTTTCGGACATCGCAGACTGTCGAACTTCGTTTTGAGAGTATACTATGATTAAATAATCAAACTGGTATGTAAAACACATTTGACACTGGAAATTCCATAATATCTTAAGAACGTTGCAATAAATACAGCTCCAAGAAATTTTGACGTGAAAAGGTTTGAATATGGATGTAAAATATTGACACAAGCTATGTGCATGATATAGAGAGGCTGATAGTATCCCCACCAGATAATATCGCTTATGGTCAGATAAATGTACGGGCACTCCATGATCTACAACATATCTCAGTATACAGACTCATGAAATACAAACGTAAGTTTCTAGTAATGTAGATTTACAGACAGTTCTCGAGAACATTGATTGGAATACTTTCACCTTACTTATGTATCTGGGATCAAATCCAGAGAATGAGAAGTTATCTTCAGCTTACAGATATGCACCATCGCAGTTATGAAAGTTAGAGGACATGAAAGGGAATCAGTAGTTGAGTAGGGGATGAGACAAGTTTGTAACGTATTCCTGATGTTATTCACTCTGTACACTAAACAAATACTAACGGAAACCGAGACGAAAATGGAAAGGAAATTGAAGTCCTTGAAGCAGAAATCAAACCTATGCGGTTTGTAGATGACACTGTAAGTCTGTCAGAGTCTGAAGAGGTTGCAGTAATCATACAGGTAGGAGAAGACCTGCACAAGATACTTCAGCGTTCAGAGCTGAATAACACCAGTCTTTGGGCTCAAGAGAATAGCAACAACAACAGAAACACTTGGAAGCAAGGCTACTAACATTTCATCATTGTGTATGAATGTGTGCCTTGTGTGTGGGTTTGTGTTTTTGTGTGTGTGTGTGTGTGTGTGTGTGTGTGTGTGTGTGTGTGTGTGTTCAACACTAATTATATACAATAAAACAACTGTTTAAAAAATTAAATCTGTTTTATGTTCTGAAAGATTTCAGAATGTAAGAAGTTTACGTACTTGCTTTCATTTTATGATGATGGCTCTTAATCGTTTACTTTCATTTAAAGATTATAGTTCGATAAGAACAGATGTGCATGTATTCTTAATACACGAATTTCGATCTTTGAGCAATCTTGTGCGACAAAATCAAGCAAAAGGTAAAGCTTTTCTGGTATTTCGATTAGATAACTGTACTAATCTTCAATTTTATTCTCTACTGCCATACGAACTATGGGCTCCGAATGTACTAACAAGTTCGGAAGCACTCCAGCAAGACGTAGCTTGAATTTCTGCGCTGTCAGAGTTTTCAGAACCTAAAAAAGAAGAAAAATAGAATATATAAATGTTCACGGTATTTCGAAACACAATTTATTAAAGAAGATAAATGAATTTTAATAAACTACTGTGTCGTCCGAATAGGACATAGAGACTCGCCGCTTGCGCGAGTTCTACTAGAGCCACGAGCGGCTCTGAGGATGAAGATATTGACTTCGCCTCGGCTTAATTGCCCGTAGAGTACAGTCCGCAAATGTCCGGACGACAACGGACAGAAGCCTACTCGGAAGATAGAACAGCAGCTCTCCCCCACTTGGTTATAGATCTTCGTCCAGGGTTGACTTAGACAGAGAACGTCGTTTAGTGGCATCTTAGAAGTGAACAGGAGCTGATGTAAATTGCATTTGCTATATACTGTGAAGTTTACCTGCAATTATTTGCACTTAGCCCTTGAGGGGCTTATGTGTGTTATATTAAATGCAGTGTTTTAGACGTCATTTTTCAGCAAGTCACAAAGATAGACAAACCTTTTAACATATTTGTATGTCTTCATTACTAATTTGTTGAAGTGTTGTAGAACCTTCGTTCTCCTATCCTGTTACGTGACCCTGGTTCACAGCTGTGTAATAGCGGCATTGCGAAATTGTCTTAGCGGTGTACTGCACCCGAAGCCACTTCACGAACTCACAAACTCGGCCTACCCTACAACAGTGGCAACTCGACCTCTACAGCAGTATCGATGTGGCCTTTACAAAACTGGCGACGAGGGTTTACAAAATAAATAATACATTAGCCGTAGGAGTCTATGATGTTTCAAAACTACTATTATTTTACCTGCTATATTAGAGATTTCTTCTTAGCTATCTGTAAAACGTAATGAATAGGAACAGTGGCAGTTTTTTCTCAGTTTCCCTCTTCATGGCTCCCAATAATTCATTACAGAGACCCGGCTACATTTTATAGATTCTGTCTTCGAACTCTAGACAGAGAGATTACATCTGTGTTTATGTTATATTGTTTATACAGCGAAAAAAGTAGTTATTTACTGAGTCGTGTCACCCTTGCAGATAATTCCGTGGGAAGAAATGGACTGAGAATTTGGCAAATAATTCAGCATCGTATAAATCAGATCACTGCAATATTAGTAAGTTTGAATAATGCAAAGCTAAGCTTGTTGTGGGTTCTACAAACTCTTTTAATTTTACCACACTATTGAGCTCGTCTTACAATTAGGACTCCATTTCATGTGTATGTATGATATTATATATTACGTCATATATTAATTTGTCTGTATGAAGTTATTGTACCACCATACTCTGAAAGGAACCTGACTGGTATACAGTCTGGAACGAAGGCATTGGCCTCTTTAAATGTTTTAAGCTGATCCGCTACACCGAGCATATCTACTTTTAAGTCACACATGTTGGTGTAGTTCTTGGTCCGATTTCTTGAAAATTTACTTTTTTTCCTGAAAAAATGTCGGTAAACTGTGTTTAGTAACTCTGCTTCAGAGGCATTGCCATCCGTAACATCACCATTGCTATCGTGAAATGAAGGAATTGATTGTGCTTCGCCACTTGTGTACATTACATACGACGACAATCTCTTCAGATATTCCGTGAGATTTTGAGACGAAGTTTAGTTTTGGAAACTATTAAAATGATCTCTCATTGAAATTCGCTCCAAATTTCGAGCTTCTGAGAAACTTCGAAAATTTGGTGGGTTTTGCGTTCATTGAAATTTGGCATGCTTTTTTCGTTGTTTCTGCAATAGTATTTCGACTTGTTTTGTGTACCATGGGTGATCAGTATCTTCCCTTGTTAGTTTATATGCCATATCTCTCGTAATTACCATCGATATTACTTCCTTGAATTTAAACCACATCTGGTCTGCGATTAGTAGGATTGGTAGGAATGGAGATCGTCTATTAGGAAGTTGTCAAGCGAATTTTCATCTGTTTCCTTAAATAGATTTATTTTGCGTTCGTTTTTGCTAGGTTTTGATGTTACGGTATTTAGTCTCGTTACAGCAACCTTGTGGTCACTAGTCTCTGTACAATGCATGATGCTCCCTATTTTCACGTGATTATTTCTTCCAAAGAGTTCAAGTACGTTGTCGCAAAAATTTACACTTCGAATGCGCTCCTAAACTAATTTTTTAAAGTCATCTTCCGAGAACCCATTGAACGATTTTGGACGACATTTTATGACTGATACCTACTTCAAACATGTATATTTGCCAAGATATCGAGCGTATATTGAAGTCACTGCAACTATAATTCTATGAATGTGCTAACTATTTGAAATGAAACCCAAGTTTTCTTTGAACTGTGCAGAAGCTAAATCGTATAGTCGGGGATCGGTAAAGGGACCAGTTAGTCATTTATTCCGGTTGTCAAGCATAACCTGTACCCATGGCAACTCAGTGGAACTATCTGTTTCAGTTTAACAACAAGGCAAACTGTTTCTGACAACAGCAAACACTACCTCATCAAGTGAAACATATAATTTCTGAACACAGTAAGGTCCTTTGTAAAAATTTGTGGCCATAGCCAGCTTTCCGCACCCATAATGATTTGAGATTTGGTGCTTGCTATTAGTATTTGGAGCTATGGTTCTTTTCCAGCAAAGCTACGGTAGTTCACAGCTACAATACCGGCTGCTGGTAGTTTGTATTGCACCATTTGAGACTGACGACCTTTCTGTAGTTTCTCGAGACCCTCCAACACAAAAAAAACGCTCAGTTACATCCACACAGCCCCCGCCATCCTTGCGTCGATATATGTATCTTGATGCTGGTAGAAGCCTGATGGGGTAGTTGGTGCATACCTCAACATTTGACGCGAAGGTGAGGAAAAAGTTACAAAACCAGCGAGGTAATTGATGTCCATCATCGAATGTCGACAAATTCTGCTTCTTCAGTATTTCCGTGACACACTGTATGACTTTGAGCGAGAGATATGTTTTACGAACAGTACGTTTTACGTAAGTTCAATGTGCGACTGTAACGAAAGAAACACGTATCAGAAAAAGAAAAAGTAAACTGGTAAAGAGAAGACGTCATTTCCAAGCACAAAATGGTAAGAACCATGAAGAATATGCAGAATTTAAAAAAATATATATATTAGAAAATACGCTCGTAAGAAAAAATAAGAAAAATAAATGGATAAGCCAAGACCAACCGCGAAGGAATTATCCAAATAGGACAAAAATCTGTATCGTTGAATTGTATTTACACACGCAAATATGGTCACAGTTCCCCAGAAATTGAGTGGTTTCTTCAAGAGAAGGAACCTCATAAACTGAGAAAATCAGTGACTCGTTGGTCTTACTCTGGCCCTAATGGTAGCCTTATTCAGCTTGACAGTGATTGACAGAGTTGTTGGATGTATTCCTGAGGGATATCGTGCGAATTTCTGTCCAACTGAAGCATCAGATCATCAAATCCAGAGTTCGTTGAGGGCCCTGACCATTATGCTCCAAACGTTCTCAGGTGGGCAGAGATCCGGCGACCTTGCATGAAGACAAGCAGCAGAAACTCTCGCCGTGTATGGGCGGGCGTTATCGTCTCAAAATGCAAAGCGAAAATGACTTGCGTGAAGGACAAGAAAAAGGGGCTTAGATAATCGCCGACGTTCCGCTGTGCATTGAAGGTGCCGCGGATAACAACCAAAGATGTCCTCATACGAAAAGAAATGTCATCTCAGACAATCACATCCCGTCGTCCAACGTTATTGCGGAGTACAGTCAGGTTAGTACATCACCAGTGAGCATAACGTCTCCAGACAGGTCTTCGCTGATCATTGGAGCTCAGTTAGAGTTGAGGCTCGTCACTGAAGATAGTTCTACTGCAGTCACTGAAACTTGCATATCAGTGGATGGAGATCACAGATAAGCTCTTCATCAGAAGTAAAGAGTGACGCGTGCAGCAGTTGGAAACGGAACACATGTGGGTAACCTGAAATCTGTCTCAGCATAACAAACATGTTCCTGTTTATTCTGGGGTAGAGCATAGTGAGAATTGCTAGACTAAGGAAAGCAAGATCATATACGAGGAAAACTATAGGATCTGGATAAAAGCAGTACCAGAAGCGGACAACTTCAATAGCATTTGGGCATTAACTGTAGCCTGTATCAGGGAAAATAAACAGCGAATGAGGGGTAATTGAAAGGTTGTATGTACTGAAGGCGTTGTTGAATAAAATTAAGTGTAAAAATAACTTTTTGTCGGCACACTATGTGATCAAAAGTATCCGGACAACTGGCTGAAAATGACTTACAAGTTCGTGGCGCCCTCCATCGGTAATGCTGGAGGTGTTGGCCCACCCTTAGCATTGATGACAGCTTCCACTCTCGCAGGCATACGTTCAATCAGGTCCTGGAAGGTTTCTTGGGAATGGCAGCCCACTGTTCACAGAGTGCTGCACTGAGGAGAGGTATCGATGTCGGTCGGTGAGACCTGGCACGAAGTCGGCCTTTAAAAACATCCCACACGTGCTGTATAGGATTCAGATCAGGATTCTGTGCAGGCCAGGCCATTACAGGGATGTTATTGTCATGTAATCACTCCGCCATTATGAAACGTTGCTCTATCGTAGTGAAACATGCAATCGCCATCCCCGAATTCCTCTTCAACAGTGGGAAGTAAGAAGGTACTTAAAACATCAATGTAGGCATGTGCTGTGATAGTGCCACGCAAAAGAACAAGGTGTGCAAGCTCCCTCCATGAAGCACACGACCACACCTTAACATGACCGCCTCCGAATTTTACTGTTGGCACTACACACGCTAGCAGATGACTTTCACCGGGCATTCATCATACCTACACCCAGCCATCCGATCGCCATATTGTGTATCGTGATTTGTCATTCCACACAATGTTTATACATTGTTCAGTCGTCTAATATTTACGCTCCTTACACCATGCGAGGCGTCGTTTGGCATTTACCGGCGTGAAGTGTGGCTTAGGAACTGCCGCTCGACTATGAAGTTCAAATTTTGTCACCTCCCGCCTAACTGTCATAGTGCTTGCAGTGGATCCTGATGCAATTTGAATTCCTGTGTGATGGTCTGGATAGATATCTGCCTATTACACATCACGACCCACTTCAACTGTCGGAGGTCTCTGTCAGTCAACAGACGAGGTGTGCCTGTACGTCATTTTGCTGTATGTGTCCCTTCACGTTTCCACTTCACTATCACATCGTAAGCAGTGGGCCTAGGGATGTTTAGGAGTGTGGAAATCTCGCGTACAGACGTATGACACAAGTGACATCCAATCAGCTGACCACGTCAGAAGTCCGTGAATTCCGCCGAGCGCCCCATTCTGCTTTCTCACCACTTCTAATGACTACTGTGGTCGCTGATGTGGAGTACCTGGCAGTAGGTGGCAGCAAAATGCACCTAATACGAAAAAGTATGTTTTTGGAGGTCTTCGGATACTTTTGATCACATAGTATATGTCAGTGTTTCCTGTAGAGCTCGCAGGATGAAGAACAAAAGAAGAGATGTTGTGAATATTGTGCAGATAAATATTACATTCATTGCTTGTTTAGTTTGTATGTTATCTTCCTTTAGAAGCAGAAGAATTTCACTGAAATGTTTTCAGGTTGTTCTTTCGGTAAGACAGATATTATGTTGTATTTGTTATGCAGTTCGGAATGCGCCAGTGGCAGACACTGGAGCAGCAGAGCACCAAACGGCAGTGGGTCTGAATGGGACATCCTCACAGTGGGGAACTTTTCGAGAGGGGAAGGCAGCTATGCTGCGCACAGGCAAACGTAGACGGGCAGGCAGCAGGAAGGTGCTGAACAGGCTGCATTCCTATCCTTCTGCCTACTAACAACGGTCTATGCATACAGGCTCCATCCAGTCTGCGAGAGCTAATCTTAAGTCTGGAGCGGACCACATGCACCACGCTGGGAGTACTATAACAAATGACGACTGGGTCAGATAGCGACAAGGACAGGAAGCGTGCCGCAGAAAGAAGCAACAGCATGGGGAGTGGCTGTTTGTAAGCCCTTCCAAGTGCAGAGTATGCACGCATCTTGAGGCATAGCCAGCACCAAACTATTTTTATGATAAAGGAAATTTGTGCAGTCTGCCATACTGGGAAGCACTCTACCGGAGAAAGCAACATTTATTTTCATTTCTATATTGAAGGCACCTGTATTCCCAGCCGCAACTCAACCGGTGGGGGAAACGTGATTTTTTTATAACTTCTGGACGGAATAACACGTCTGGTAATCTTGTCAACATCTTCCTATGCGCCATGAGGGTATAACTACCATTTCGCTGTCGACAGTGCAGTTAGAGAAGCAACACAAAACCAGTGATGTCAGCCTGTTAAACCAAGGTAGTATCATGAATTGTCATTTTTCCCTGTAGGCATAGATGTCTTGCTTCAGTAAAACAGTAAAAGGCATGGCGTAGAATAAGAGTGTAAGTCCTTTGGCAATCATGATATCTGAGATTACTGAGTGACAGTAACTAGTCCCGTAGGATAAGTTTCTGTATTTTAGTCTATGATTAAAAACTTGTTAGATCCTCAATTTACCGGTTTCGGGCAGCAATGACTATCTTCAGGTCTGCATCAAAACATGGAAGAACACAAAATAATTGTTCAAATGGCTCTAAGCACTATGGGACTTAAAATCTCAAGTCATTAGTCCCCGTAAACCAAACTAACCTAAGGACATCACACATATCCGTGCCCGAGGCAGGATTCGAACCTGCGACCGTAGCAGCCGCATGGTTCCGGACTGAAGCGCCTAGAACTGCTCGGCTACCGCGGCCGGCTGGAAGAACACAAATCCGTTTGTTTTCTGCAGATCTGAAATGTTCATTGCTGACCGAAATCGGTAGTCTGAGGACCTAACAAGTTTCTAATCATAGGATGCAAGAAATGTATTCTACACTTTCTGTGTCACTCTTCGATTCGCGAACATGAAGCAGCTTGTGAAATTGTTATCTGTGGAAATAACTATCTGTGGTTAAAGAACATTATTATATTTCTTCTCTGCCATAAATGGAAAGGTTAAGGTTTTAAAAGCTTTCAGTTTATAGGTGTTATTATATTATTATCTAGATTTACAGTTTGTTTCCTATTGTGTATATATTATTTCGTGATGTAGCTATCAACAAATGTGTTGAGGAACGAATCGTAAATACTGTAGAAGTGGAAAGATGCAAATGAATATCAAACGGGCTGTCAATAGAATGAGTACTCAAGCGATTCTGACGATTAAGGCTGAATATTTTTAACTTCACAGGAATGAGAAGATAGGGATCTTTGTAGCAGAATTTTGCTTAGGAAAGGAATGGAGTATGAATCGGTTTCACCATTCTGATATTCGCATATAAGCAATAAAGCTGGTAACTCACTCTAGAATGCACAGTGAATGAAAGTGATGGCCCTAAATTAAGGTGAAAGCGAAGTGTTGAAATAAAAACAAAGAATTAACCCAAAACCGCAAAGCAACACTTCACTTATTTCTCATCTCATCCCTTTTCTTAATTAACAGTAGGACATGTAAAGCATGAAATCTTTTGATGATTGACACACTACGGTCTGTCTAAGTACGACATAATCTGCACAAACGTTCCCCCGAGTGGTGAAACGCTCCACGCTGGTGCCATAATAAACCTCTGACTATAATTAATATTTCATCAGTCAGTGTGACAGTTATTTTTTCCTTTCCCTTCTCAATTAATTCAAACTTTGATGTTAACAACAAGTGATACCGATGATAGAAGAGATCAAACAATTTCATTGTTATAGAAATCTGATTAATTCCGAGCATTTACTAGGTCTACAGCTTTGCTTCCGCCGGTTTCTTTTCTTGAAGTTCGGAGCTTTATTGTGAAAAACTTAAAAATAAATTATTATTCATAGTAGTGCCCATTGCTGGCCACAATATTCTCCCATCTTTCGGATAGCATACGTGGCGGAATAAGAGGGCGTCTTTTATAAGGATCGATGAATCGATTCTATTCTGCACTTGTTCATACGATCGGAAGAACTGGTCAGTGAGACTGTACGCCACTGATCGAAAAAGGTGGTAGTCAGAGAGAGCAACGCATGGAGAATACGGCGGGAGGGACAGGACATCTCGTCTAAACGTTTCCATGTATATTTTGAGGGGTATTGCGACATGGGGTCGAGTACTGACCTGCTGCAAAATTATCTTTACGTGTCTGTCGCTGTATTGTGGCCGTTTGTGTTTCAGTGCTGGGCTCGAACGCATCAATTGCATGCGATAATGATGTCCTGTGTGTTGTGGATTGGCAAGAGAGCCAACCCACTATGAGAGGAAGCCGAAAGCCACGCGTTTTAGCTCACGCAGGCTGGCGTGAGGTCTGGAACAGGTCAAGGAAATGAGACTAGCAAAAAAGGACGTAGTTGTGGAATACTTAACTTTAATCCGTAAATGGTGAACATCGCTCTTGACGGTACATGTTTTACAGCATCAATAGTAACTGGTAATGGCGCCTTGCTGGGTCGTAGCAAATGACGTAGCTGAAGGCTATGCTAACTAACGTCTCGGCAAATGAGAGCGTATTTTCTCAGTGAACCATCGCTAGCAAATTCGGCTGTACAACTGGGGCGAGTGCTAGGAACACTCTCTAGACCTGCTGTGTGGCGGCGCTCGGTCTGCCATCACTGATAGTGGCGACACGCGGGTCCGACGTATACTAACGGACCGTGGCCGATTTAAAGGCTACCACCTAGCAAGTGTGGTGTCTGGCGGTGACACCACACTGTGACTGTCTTCGTCTGTTTCAGTAGCTACGAAAACGTTAAGACTTCCCCGTCATGCCGGTCTTTGACATCAAAATCACCGTTCTTAAGGCGTTGAAAACATTCTCTGCACGTTCTTCCACTAACAGTTCCCACACCATTGGTCTTACCCAGCACTTTAAGAGCCGCAGCCACAGCTTTCTTCATGTTAAAGCAGAAAATTAAAGCTCCCCGCAAATGGCGAGAAATGGCTACTTAAGTTGACGCAGATAGTCGAGAATAACCTCATGATGCGATAACAAATCGACTAATATTTTTATGGCATTATGTTAACAGATGCCTAAGCTTATTGTATTACACCTATGACCAACCACCTGAACCCCACTTGCCGCTACTGTCGTCTATTCGAAAACGGCGGAAGCAAATTTGTAGGCCTAATAGTTTGCGTGGAGTACTAGACTAGAGAAATTCACCGACTCTTGGTGAGCCATACGACTAGGTACCACTTTCTAGTCAGGGGACAGGGACATGCTCTCAGGTGAGAACTGAATCTCAAATCTTAATATTCACACCGCGAAGAAGAGCTTTAGCAGCAGAGCTTTTCGAAGAAATTGCAGAGGCCACTGGGAATCAGGCGTCGCCAAATAGCAATTAGCAATGTGCACTAATTAGAAACTTTGGACTGTACGAGACGTCCTCATTTCCTTACATGGTGCCCTTTACTGCTAAAGCAGTATATCGTGGTGCTTGCTTGCTACATGGAACCGCGCGATCGCTACGGTCGCAGGTTCGAATCCTGCCTCGGGCATCGATGTGTGTGATGTCCTTAGATTAGTTAGGTTTAAGTAGTTCTAAGTTCTAGGAGACTGATGACCTCAGAAATGAAGTCCCATAGTGCTCAGAGCCATTTGAACCATTTTTTTGCTGGCTACTCTGTTCGTAAAAGAAGGGTGGTCAGAGAGAGGTATATAAGATCTTATTTAGCTCATCGGAGTGGATATCCGTGCGATGTCAGCCAGCCTTTGTAAAAATTCGGGGTGCGGCACTTTGTCATTATGTCATGGACTTTCTTCACTTCCATTCAAGCGACTAGAGGGAACAGGGAGAAGAATGACTATTTGCTCGTGCTTCGAAACGTAGCTTGACTGTGGGATTGGGCGCGATTCGTCAAAAGGCAAGTGGGTTAGTAGTTACTCTTGGGTAGCGCTATAATGTTAATCTAGCTAGGTAGATGGTGGATAAAATTGTTGACGTTTTCTCATGCTGGAAAAATAAGAGATGGGCTAGTTATTAAATAACTTTTCGCAGAAGAGTGGGCAAGTTTTGCTATCAGGTACTATTTCCATGCTGAATTGAGAACAGAGAGGATTTTTCGTCAGTTTGATTTCAGGTAAGTAGTCGATTGGTTGCTCGGGACAGACGTACCTCCTCATTAGTCTTGGATGTTGATACTAAACTTTGAAGGATCGAGACGTTTAAGAGAGGAACATTCAGTGGCTACAGTCTTCAGATGAAGCTCGCATCCATCACCCAACATGCAGGTATGTAGTCCGTGTTGCAGTGGAGAAGAAAGACAGTAAGAACTTTCTGCAATGGCGAACGTGGTAAGAAGGCAGTTAGGAACACGTAGGCATTAGTTAATGGGAGTTAACTTCAGAATTCTGATAACTAACTAATGATTCCGGAACTTTTGGGCCCTTTCTTCCTACGACAGATCGTGGCAATCATCATTTCATCAGCGGAATCATGCCTTTGCTTCTTTTCATGAAGTACGAATTATTAATCTGATCCTTTTCCTCGCACAAACCTTGTGGTATTTGTCATATTGCATTCGTGTCTGACTAAGAAGGTTAAAATATTTTGTGTTCTGATTGTCTTTTATTACCGATCGGTTAGAATTAATCTTCTGATTTAGTGAAATCATGTTCGTTTTCCTTCAATTAAGATAGTAACAAAAGTTTAACTTGGATACACTTTGTTTTCAGAGCTATGTGAACCCAATAACAACTAATTACCATCGATTTTTGTAAGGCTCAGACCCTAGTCTCATTTTTTAGGCACATTGGCACATTGGCACTTGGCAGCAGCTTCTCATTTCAATTGACATGTGAGTCAGGGCAGGTGGCGGCGGTGGGGAGGAGTGGTAGGGAGTGATCAGTGTCTCGACAAGGATCAGTCTGTTGCATACCAAATTGCCAGCAGATTAGAAGTCGTGTGTTTAGTGACACCTTACAAGTTCAAATCATTTCAAGACTCTCTCACAGCAAAGCTAACTAACCAAAAACATGGTCACAGACTAAGATGTCGGGTGATACACTACTGTCGTACGTAAGACGGTCCGAGAGAATGGTAGATGGCAGTCCCTTAAATAGTGATTGAAACCCCTGAAAAACAGTTCTCACAAGAAAAAACGAAATACTCTAGTATTCCCTCAAATGGAAATAAGTTCCCTTCACATACCCTTCAGTAATCCAGAGGGACAATAGTTCCATCTCTGGAATAATAAAAGGAGTGAAAATCCTATTTTTATGAGTGCACTGCCATACCCCTTACGGCGTAGGATTTGAGGGTGAAGTATTGAGTACTGCTGACTGTTGGATAATTTGTGAACTAAACAGTAGGGGACGCAATCATTATGGACAAGTATCTATGGCGCAACATTGGTATTAAATGACAACACATAATCTTCAAAAACCATTCTGATAAATCATTTCTTAAGGAGTGCGTGGTTAGCAGTAGGATTTATAAACGGAAACATAATTTTTTTTCAGAATATCTGATATAACAGGGAAAACCTAGCAGCTAGGGGTTCGCTGGTACCCTTGATTTTTTTTTTTTTTTTTTTCTGAGAGCAGTTACAACTTCCGGCAGCGAAAATACCTTACTTCCATCTCAGACAAGGTTTCAAATACTATCATTATTATCAATTCCGAAAACAAATTCAATAGACATTAAGAAAATACAGACGAGCAGCCGGTCGCTGTGGCCGAGCGGTTCTAGGTGCTTCAATCCGGAACCACCCTGCTGCTACAGTCGCAGGTTCGAATCCTGCCTCGGGCATCGATGTGTGTGATGTCCTTAGGTTTAAGTATTTCTGAATCTAGGGGACTGATGAGCTCATATGTTAAGTCCCATAGTGCTAAAAGCCATTTGAACCATTTTTAGGAGGCATTTCGTATTTATCTCCGAATGGTATGGACTTAGAATGAAAAGTGATGCGGATTTTCGACACCATATTTGGTTTACAGATTAACCGTAGTTTACGAAACATGGACAGATCTATTTTCGCATATATTCATGATGTCCATTTATGATCTAGAGCAGATAGGAGCTTACACAATGTTCAGCAGCAGCTTTTAGCTCAAACACATCGTTTCGTTTTCTGTACTCCTTACGAGCTTCTGAATAGAAGTGAATACCATTTTTTTTGCATGTTTCAGCAGTGTCACATATTTAACTTTGCAGGTTATATTTTACAGGTGTTTTTAATTTGCTTTATTTTTTTTTTACTTTTCTATTTTTTATTTATTTTTTGTTCACTTGTTGCATTTATCCTAATTTTAGTAGGGCCACAGTTCTACAAGACATATATATATATATATATATATATATATATATATATATATATATATATATACGGAGTGGTTGTTGATCTTGTGCTGTAGGCGACGTTTAACAAAGGACTTTTCGAAAGCAGTAGGACATGAAAAGTTTTTTTGAAATTATGTTACTATAAAGCCAGTTTTGAATCCGAACCTAAGAAAATATGTATTTGGTTTCACATTCAGAAATAAAGAAATAAATATTTCATTATTTTTAGAAACTGAATCCCCATGGTTATGAAATAGTGTGGGCACTGTTTTTTCCTTTTTATTTAATGAATCTTTATTACATAACTACTAAAACTTTTAAAGCCACGTCTTTGATATTTTGTTCATGTCTTATAGCTTGGAAATAAAAATATATGTTTCAATGTTCTTGGAAATTCAACTCCTAAGGGAGAGAAATAGGTCATGGCATGTTTTATCAAATTATGAAAGCGTTTTAAAAGCTAAGTCAATGACAGTTTATATTTCATTTGTCCGTTATAAATGAAAAAAGACGTGTTTCACTGTATTTGGAAATTCCACGCCTAGTAGGGTGAAACAGGGGACGAAAATTTTTAAGAAAATATTACATGGAAAAAGTAAACATAACCTATGAAAACAGACATATCACTTCTCGATCAGATATAAAGAATTATGTGTTAGCGGATGAATGTTTCTGCGGAGATATCACCCCAAGGACGCATAAAGCATGACTGATATAAATCTTGGACTCCAGCTAACTGAAATGCTTTTTGTCCTGAGTACATTCGGAAAAGACAATGTTTCTATGGCCTCAATTAACGTGAAGAATTTAGTTGTGGCATTCGTGAACAACATAAAAATACGATTAAAGAAAAATAAAAAGAAAAGGTTTGTGTGGATTATACAGTCTACGCGTGGGAGCAGCGGGCACTAAGGTAGTCACCAAATGAAAATTAAACGGTGCCAACAACACACGAATGTCGGAACGCTCAGTCCACCTCAGCGCCTAGTCGGGTGCTGCACGCACACTTTTGATACCACTAGGTAATCCTAAACTACACCACCGTCGTAGAAACTGTCAGTACAAAATCCCCATTTGTACATTTTGTATTTGCGCATATCTTTCCCAATCCGCTACGTGTTAAGCTGTACCCACATCTACGTGGGATGAGGATAACCTAAATCTTTAACAGTTTGGTTGTCAAAAAAGCCGTGCTTCCGGGATTTAATGGCTTACCAGTCATGTTTCAGTTCAGTGTCTCGGTCTTCAAGTGCCAGAATTCTCTACTTCAGGCGATTCCTAGGTAGCAAGAATAAATCTTGGTGAAGACAGATTGATTCATTCTTAGAAACTTGATATAAAATGTTGTCAGGAGCCGCCTTTCGGCGCATTCATCGTGGACAGATGTTTCATTGTGTTGGTAGCCAGCATATCGACGGAGACCTTACTGTGACGCTAATGGTTCTCATAGTTGCTCTAAAATGAACGACAACATCTTCACACGAGCGCCGTGGAGCCAGGCTGTGAGAAAATATCCTCCTGTTCCGTGGAGATATGCTGTATTTGTTTCCCATGTATTACGAGCTAGCTTCCACTACAGGTTTGCTCGAGTTTTTACCGTCCGGCGTGATAGCTAGGTATTTTCCCTTAGAGTAGTATCTGACTATACAAACGATACGAAACCTGGGGCTGAAATTAGTCGATAGTACACGATTACAGAGCTGGAGAGGACACCATTCAGATTTCGAGTTCGACATGTCTGCAATGTAGGGACTGAATAACACCGTAGTAGATAGACATTGGTACACTCGAAACAGCTGTTAGCTGCTGCTGAAGAGGTTATCTAGATTTGTACAAGCTATTGTTTTCAGAGACTTCACCATGAGACGCTCGCGCCAAACCGTTTCACAGATCAACGAAAACTATCCTATTTGTGTTAGCCACTCTCTATGTCGGTAGTCAAAGGAAACACTTGCTCACAGTAGCTTGTTGAGGTACTAACATAGAATAAATTTGTTCAAATGTTCGGTTTATATCATTATTTTCAAGTTTTATAAGGACACCTAGGTAATGATATCGGGCGGTAGTGCTCTGCATCCTTTCCATCTTTCATGTGCTTTTTGATACTGATAAATTGGTTTCCCTTAAATTTTGCAGAATTTCCAGAAAAACTGAAGACAGCTAAAATTATTTCTATCTCGTGTATCTTGGGAATCACCTGGGAAATAGCTTTGTTTACGTAGCTTGCTCGGATGCATAATGTAAGGCACTGATCATAAGTAAGTTTGTCGTGCTACGATTAAACATTAGAAACTTTAATACGACAAACAACTACAAATATACCAGGTAGCTTAAAAAGTGTTTTCAGAAACGACGTCGGGAACTGCGTAAGCTCCATTGATGTTTAAATTATTCTTGTGAATACATAACAGTCACCAGCGGCATCATTCCTAATCTGTATTTGTACCTGTACGTTTTCTTTGAATATACGACAGATCAAGCGTTACAATTTTACTAAATAGATGCTGAACAGAAACAGGTCGATATTTCTCTTGATGTTATACAGGGTATTCTGATATTCCCGTTGCAAACTTTTAGGGCGTGTAGAGGGGACTGAATACATAATATTTTAAATGGGAATCCACGTGCGGAAACGTACCATTCCTCCAAATCCGGCCGGCCGCTGTGACCGAGCGGTTCTAGGCGCTTCAGTCCGGAACCACGCTGATGCTACGGTCGCAAGTTCGAATCCTGCCTCGGGCATGGATGTGTGTGATATCCTTAGATTAGTTAGGTTTAAGTAGTTTCTAAGTCTAGGGGACTGATGACCTTTGATGTTAAGTCCCACAGCACTTAGAACCATATGATCCCTCAAGCCATTTGAAAACATGTTGGCTACGTAGGTATGTAACAGGGTAAATATGGTGGGAGGAGGTCTGGTTACTTCGGATCGCTGATGTCATTTGACGTCTGTCCTACTTCTCTGGCCTGTGTCTGTGAGTGTTAGAGAAACATGAGTGAATACACGTTTGCAGAATACACAGACATGATCCTTCTGAATGGCGAAATTCAGAGATATGGAAGAGCTTTCCCTCGCCTTTATCAAGATCGTTCCCCACAATGTCCGACTAAATCGCATGTTCTTTTCACCACAATTACGTAACGGCTTCAAGAAAGGGTACCTTCACTGTCAACAGTCGTAACTGTGGTGCTCCAAGAGATGTCGCGGACCCGAATTGGAAGAGACCGTACTGCGTCGCGTAGACGAGAGCCCGTCAACGAGTACACGAGTAATTTCTTTGGCTATTAGCGAGTGGGATTCTAAAACACGTAATGAACTGGGTCATGCCTAATCAGTTGCCAGTAAAATTGGTCGCGTCACCAACATGTTTCAAATGGTTGTAGCACGAAAACGGTACGTTTTCGCACATGAGTTTCACTTCAAAATCTTATTTGCTCACAGTTCTCTACGTGTTCTAGAAGTTCGTAACGGGAATTTCCGAACACGCTGTTCATTCGAACATCCATCAAAAGTGGTACGGCGTTATGTTTTTAAAAAAGCTTTTCCAATATTAAATCAGTGGACAAAATGCTGTGAGGTTCTCACGAGAAATATGTTACAGATATATCCCGTAAATCAATAGTGAATTTAGTGGAGGACTATCTATGTTTCAAAACTTGGAACTTAGGGTTCCACTACACGTTCATGAGATTCCATCGTGCTGCTTACTTCGATGTTCCATGTAGCTCATAAATTGGTGTTGCTGGATCTGTCATAATGAAACTCAACATACAAAATGAAAACTTAACATACAACAGACACAACTTCTAACAGCACCACGTAGTTGTACTTACGTCACTGACATGTACATTTCCTTATGTTTTGTATTGTGCCTGTTTTGCATAAACGTTGCTGTCCGTCTGATTTTTCATATAAAGAATAAAACGAGGTTATAAAAGATTGGCCATCCATTACATTTTCCGTATTTATTTGTGAGGTTCGAACAGTCGTCACACTCACTCCCTACTGTACCAATCGTTTCAGCTAAGTTAGTACGGTCAATGAGAGAGTACCTGAGGCCCTTAATTAATTTTAATAATTATAGTTTCCAAATAATGATGCCTGCTTTTTATTATCACTGCACACATTTTTCTGTTGTAAAGAGGATTTCAGCGAGCTAACGTGTGTGTACCTTCGTCATATAGGACAAAATTACAGTGTTGAAAATCACTTTAGCGCTGTCAAGAGAAGTAGTCCTAGAAGCAGCTACCTATTGTACCAAAAGATGTTGACACATTACTGAGGCACAGTTCATATGTTTACCTGTGCTTTTCTATTGTGAAGATCAGATAACTTTCTCATGAGTGAATTCGGCCTTCGAAAAATTATACCAAACTTTGAACGATGCATACGATTTTCACGATTATGAGGAATGTCTCCTAAGAGTTGAGCAGTATGGCACCATATGGTAAAAGTTATTGCGATCGTGCAGACACATCACGTCCTGTCTTTGCTCTTAATATGAACAATGTCAAGAAATCGGCAGCTTGAGGCTGTATTCGACCAACGAAAACGAATGCCTACTGATGACAGAAGTAAAACCTACTCATACATTTAACGAGTAGAACCAGATAATCCAAATGGCTTATCAGGTAGGATGTATGAGTGGGATAATCCAAATATTACATTCAAGAAGAATATAATAATTCCAATCCCAAAGAAAGCAGATGTGAAAATTAACGGAAAATCAGTTTAATAAGTCACAGCTGCAAAATACTAACGCGAATTCTTTACAGACGAATGAAAAAACTGGTAGAAGCCGACCTCGGGGAACATCAGTTTGGATTTCGTAGAAATATTGGAACACGTGAGGCAATACTGACCTTACGACTCATCTTAGAAGAAATATTAAGGAAAGGCAAACCTACGTTTCTAGCATTTGTGGACTTAGAGAAAGCTTTTGACAATGTACTGGAATACTCTCTTTCAAATTCTAAGGGTGGCAGGGGTAAAATACAGGGAACGAAAGGCTATTTACAATTTGTACAGAAACCAGATAGCAGTTATGAGAGTTGAAGGGCATGAAAGGGAAGCAGTGGTTGGGAATGGAGTGAGACAGGGTTGTAGCCTCTCCCCGATGTTATTCAATCTGTATATTGATCAAACAGTAAAGGAAACAAAAGAAAAATTCGGAGTGGGTATTAAGATCCATGGAGACGAAATAAAAACTTTGAGGTTCGCCGATGACATGGTAATTATGTAAGAGACAGCAAAGGACTTGGAAGAGCAGTTGAACGGAATGGACAGTGTCTTGAAAGGAGAATATAAGATGAACATCAACAAAAGCAAAACGAAGATAATGGAATGTAGTCGAATTAAGTCGGGTGATGCTGAGGGAATTACATTAGGAAATGAGACACTTGAAGTAGTAAATGAGTTTTGCTATTTGGGGAACAAAGTAACTGATGATGGTCGAAATAGAGAAGATATAAAATGTAGACTGGCAATGGCAAGGAAAGCGTTTTTGAAGAAGAGAAATTTGTTAACATCGAGTATAGAATTAAGAGTCAGGAAGTCGTTTCTAAAAGTATTTGTATGGAGTGTAGCCATGTATGGAAGTGAAACATGGACGATAAATAGTTTGGACAAGAAGAGAATAGAAGCTTTCGAAATGTGGTGCTACAGAAGAATGCAGAAGATTAGATGGGTAGATCACATAACTAATGAGGAGGTATTGAGCAGAATTGGGGAGAAGAGGAATTTGTGGCACAACTTGACAAGAAGAAGGGACCGGTTGGTAGGGCATGTTCTGAGGCATCAAGGGATCACAAATTTAGCGTTGGAGGGCAGCGTAGAGGGAGACCAAGAGATGAATACACTAAGTGGATTCAGAAGGATTTAGGTTGCAGTAAGTACTGGGAGATGAAGAAGCTTGCCCACGATAGGGTAGCACGGAGAGCTGCATCACACCAGTCTCAGGACTGAAGACCACAACAACAACAACATGCCAACAAATTTCATCATTTCATATTTCAGTAAATGAACTGCTCCATGGAAAAAACTTTCAGAAATGATTACAGTCTCCTAAACGTTTGTTTGTAGGCTGCAAAACTTTTGTTTCACGGAAGCATAGTAGTTAATACTGCAGTAAATTTGAGACACCCGTGACGGAAGGTGCGACACCTGTGGCACCGTTATGGTCCTAAGGAATCCGCGTTACTACAGTGTCTTCTGATGATGTGTCGCGCATTTCCAAACCGTCGCTTTCCCAAAACGACTAGCTGCGCGCTGTGGTTACTCGCAGAGCGAGCCAGCTGCCTCTGCTTCGCAACGTTGCTACATCTGCAAATAAAGCCCTGAAATCAGCTGCGTGTTGATGAGCTCTGCAGGATGAGGTTCTCAGGGCTCTGAACTAATGTTCGAGCTATACCCTAGTACATTTCACTAATGGCCGCATTTTGAACCATAGCCTATTCAAGAAGATATATTAATCTTAAGAAATAATAAATCAGTACTACATAGAATGTGTGATGTTACAAAACTTAACTACTGCTGTACACGGTGTATTATATTTTGAGTTAGATAGGCTATTGAGAACCGTATGAAAAGTGAGAACATCATGGACTTACAGCTTCTCCTCAACTTGTCACATTTCAGACACCTGGCAACTATTTACCTTACGTCACTTAGAACGTTAGATAAGGAGAAAGTATCTGTGTTTCATTATGTGTTAGAATGCAACAACTTATTACTATTTACAAACGGAATTTAACAGAGGCATTATACATCCGAAGAGAGTAGTTATTTGCCTAGTCGGCGTCACCGCTGCAGATAAATCCATAGAAAGGCCTGGAGTGATAGTTTGATTAAGGCCACCGCGATATTTCTAAGCGCGAATTACGCAGAACTAATCTTCTTACTGGATTCTGTGTACTCTGATTAGATTAGTACTTCATTTAAGGTACCAATATGGACTTTTTTTTTTTTGCTGTTTCGGCGATTGGCTGCAATTTCTTCTTTCCCTTCTGATTGTAACCATGAATCCACTCAGTTCCTAGTTTCTGAGTACAATGTTTGGTGAAGATAACGGAACTTTAAAGAGGGGGGGGGGGGATGTTGATGGGCTGGTTTCCATTTCCCACTATTATTTTCTAAACACCTCATTATCATTCCTTGCTTTGAGAATTAATAATAAGTGTGAGCTGTGGATTATCCACCTATAACTTCAACCTTTTTTCAGTTGTGAAACTAGATTATTCGTCAACACACGACTGTTTGCAAACATTAAGCGTGATCGTAGGATTTATATTCATTCCTGTCATAAGATCATTAGCCGTGAGTCCAGTATTTCATTTGCTGCACAGTCTCTGTATGACACTATGCAAAGGTTCACCTAATCACTAGAACCGGCAACGTCAAAGAAGACGTAACATCGTCTAACGATTAGCTGACATTCGTCCTTAATCTCAGTAAGTATTCCATCATGTTACTGTTGCTTTGATTCCATGACTCTACAGTAAGTTATATGAGTGGTATTTGTAATTATTGAAATTCGCTTTTAATACACTTACTAACTAATACTAATCGGATATAGTATTTCTAAGGAAACTTCCTTTTCGTTACAACTAAAGTGTCTGACTGAACACTGACAATAAAACAACGGTGAATGCAAGCAGAGTCTCTACTTACATATTCAACACTGTGTTTTCGTGATACACCTACATTCAAAGTGCTGCAATAAATTATGTGTCGGACTTCCCACGAAGAATGTCCTGATTACATTATCAAGACGGGTGTAACTTCTTCGCGCTTATCCTTAGATAATTGTGGAGATGTAGTAACATTTGTTAATAATCATGCTCCTTTCTTGCGTAGATCAATGTTCTGAAACAGATTTAATTATCAGTAGTTGCTCGAACTGAGTACATTCCTGAATAGTAACAACACTGTTATACGGGTGAATAGGACATCCACCCTTATGTGGCCGATATAGAACAAGTTCTCCGTCCTGATCTCCGTACGTCTTGCATTTAATGTATTTATATGCATGCAAAATGAGTAACACACCATACTATCAAAGTTGCGTGTCCATGTTTGATGTTTTATATGACAACCATCGAATGAATTCAAGCTATACGAGAGTCTGCTTCCTGAAATTCCCTGTTACCACAAGTGACTCAACTTATTGCAGGGTGGTTCAGGTTTCCTATATTCTTTGAATGTACTGTAGTGATGTCAACACAGATTTTTGTCTTATAAAATAGCTCTGTAGCTCAGGTATGAATACTCTATATCATTCAGCTGTCTGATTATCTTTGATATGGGTCCATGATTGGTTACTTTACACAACTCGGAGTTTCTTACAGATCCTATAGTCTTCTCTGAATACATGAGCTAAACACATTCGCAAATCACAGTATTTTTTGTTGGACATATGCGCCTAAGCATCGTAAAATGAGATAGTGTAACCGTTTCGGCTACAACAGGTTTCAGGGTTATAAACCTATCTTCAGGTGAACGAGAACCATAAGGCGCGTGGACGCCGCTCTCTGGACATGAGGCTATGGGCCGGTAGCAGCCGCACGTGAAAGTCGATATACGGATATGCTTATAATCTGCCGAAACCGGTCGTGATTGATACAATAAAGCCATTTAGAACTGAAACGGTTTATAATCTGATTCCATATTAGTAAAAAAGCTGTCTTCATTTTTTTAAAATGAGTGAAGTTCTTTCACAGTATCTGATATTCCCTGGACACGTCTCAAAGTATTGAAGGAGCAGGATGATTACGTTCTCGACCTCTCTTGACGGATTATGTGGTCACGCTTCTGGAGGTCCCCCCCCCCCCCCCCCCCGAACGTAATTATTCGAGTCTAAGGTGATCTTCTTAAATTTAAAGAAAGTACTGACAGTTCAGTCTGACCTCAATGTTCGTCTAAGTGTCTAATGCAATTGCTCACCAAGACGTTGATAGCACACAATTTTTTAGAAACAAAGTTCTGCTAGGTGATGGCTACTCTTCATTTTGATATTTTGATGGCCACTTGTACGATTGTCGCTATTTATCGCGGTATGTCGCGATCCCCTCTCACTGCAACATGCAACGTTCCACCGTCGCGATGAAAGCTACAGCCCAAACTGTCACACTAACGGAGCAGTGACGGTGCTGTCCAGTACCCACATGGGAAATGAAAAGTACACATAACAAGTACTCAGCACTTACCGACTGAAATCTCCATATTGTTCATTCAGCACCTCCGATGCTACATGCATTCCGACTGATCTCACCCCGACGTTAAATTTTGAATACATTGTGATTTACCTTACTCTCTAAATTTTTAATCCCAAAGGTATTTGACCCCATTGCAGAAGTGCCATAGCTCCTGAGATTATGACATGTTCAGTAATCGCAAGAAATATTACTAGCACAGTCACTAATTCTGTAAAACAACTTAAAAACTACTGCTCATCAACTCACATTCCACCAGTTCACTACAGTTCAGAATAATCATCAGTTTGTGGGGAAAAAAACCACAGTTGATCTTGATATGTGTTGAAATTTTCCTAAATAAATGACGCATTAATATTTATTGACACATCTCAACTCATATTCCACTAGTTCACTTCAGTTCAGAATAATCATCAGTTTATGGGGAAAAGAACCACAGTTGATTTTGATGTGTGTTGAATTTTTCCAAACTAATGCCAGTACTAATGATTATTGACACATCTTCGAGTACCCTCAAAAGGTGAATTAGTGAACTATGTGAATTAGTTACCTCTTGCTCTCGGTGACACATGTCCATAATAGGAGCACGCCATTCTACATTCCAATATCCTTCACGTTATAAATTGCTCTGTAGCGAAATCTTCAACAATGAGCACAAAGTCATCATCATTAAGTTGTTGACGACGGTTAAATCTCTGTCGCAGTCGCGCTTCATTCCAAACTAGCAGTTCCTCTGTTGGTTTCGCAATTTGTTGAAAAAGAACGGGACCAATGAGGAGAAAAAGAATCACAAGAGCAGAATAAATATTAACTCACTTATTCTGGTGGCACATTCGACTCAATAGCTGGATTCTTCAAATAGTCCACAATTTTATAGCCTTTACGAAATGATTATCTGGTTATTATAATGTTAAACATTAATCGAGTTTCAGATATGTGTTTCGGTCCTTTGTAAAGTGAATATTCGTAAGCCGCAACGAGCTACTTAAAGTAAAACCTAAAAAGAAATCTATATAGTGAAACCCACAAACTCTAAACCTAATTAACTCAATCTTTACTACCTTTATTCTTTACATTTCTTGCTTTTATGAGGTATGATGATATCATGAGGTGCCAAAAGATATTTAGATAATACCCTACTGGCCATTAAAATTCCAACACCACGAAGATGACCTGCTACAGACGCGAAATTTAACTGACAGCAAGAGGATGATGTGATATGCAAATGATTAGGTTTTCAGAGCTGACATGAGGAAAGTTTCCAACCGATTTCTCATACACAAACAGCAGTTGAGCGGCGTTACCTGGTGAAACGTTGTTGTGATGCCTCGTGTAAGGAAGAGAAATGCGTACCATCACGTTTCCGACTTTGAAAAAGGTCGGATTGTAGCCTATCGCGATTGCGGTTTATCATATCGCGACATTGCTGCTCGCGTTGGTCGAGATCCAATTACTGTTAGCAGAATGCGGAATCGGTGGGTTCAAGAAGGTAATACGGAACGCCGTGCTGGATCCCAACGGCCTCGTATCACTAGCAATCGATATGACAGGCATCTTATCCCCATGACTGTAACGGATCGTGCAGCCACGTCTCGATCCCTCAGTCAACAGATGAAGACGTTTGCAAGACAACAACCATCTGCACGAACAGTTCGACGACGTTGGCAGCAGCATGGACTATCAGCTCGGAGACCATGGCTGCCGTAACCCTTGACGCTGCATCACAGACAGGAGCGCCTGCGATGGTGTACTCAACGACGAACCTTGGTGCACGAATGACAAAACGTCATTTTTTCGGATGAATCCATGTTCTGTTTACAGCATCATGATGGTCGCATCCGTGTTTGGTGACATCGCGGTGAACGCACATTGGAAGCGTGTATTCGTCATCGCCACACTGGCGTATCACCCGGCGTGATGATATGGGGTGCCACTGGTTACACTTCTCGCTCACCTCTTGTTCGCATTGACGTCACTTTGAACAGTGGACGTTACATTTCAGATGTGTTACGACCTGTGGCCCTACCTTTCATTAGCTCCCTGAGAAACCCTACACTCCAGCAGGGTAATGCACGACTGCATGTTGCAGGTCCCGTACGGGCCTTTCTGGATGCAGAAAATGTTCGACTGATGCCCTGGCCAGCACATTCTGCAGATCTCTCACCAATTGAAAACGTCTGGTCAATGGTGGCCGAGCAACTGGCTCGTCACAGTACGCCAGTCACTACTTTTGTTGAGCTGTGTTATCGTGTTGAAGCTGCATGGGCAGCTGTACCTGTACACGCCATTCAAGCTGTGTTTGACTCAATGACCAAGCGTATCAAGGCCGTTATTACGGCCAGAGATGGTTCTTCTGGCTACTGTTTTCTCAGGAAAATTGCGTGAAAATGTAATCATATGTCAGTTGTAGTATAATATATAATATAATATATATATATAATATAAAATATAATAATGCCCGTTTATCATCTGCATTTCTTCTTGGTGTAGCAATTTTAAAGGCCAGTAGTGTAAATGCATTAAAAATCAATGTTTTGCACAAAAGGTTGAAATGTTTAGCAACTACGTGATTTACTAATATGGTAGGTAGGAAGCAATATAGATAACTGTTACACTTAATAATGACGGAATAAAGAATAATTCGTTATCTTCAAGCTTTTACCGAGAAATGTTGTTCAAATAAGTCTCGAGTATGTGGTGAGTTGATGTAATCCCATTACTGCGTGTTACTCAGACACATCTTAGTCAGATAACTATTGAACTCACTTTCAGCATGGCTTTCCTCCATGTTTCGTGCGAAGATGAAATGATGCACCCTCACTGTACTTAGTATTTCAGATTTCCTCTGCGACGTATCTTTCTGTTTCATTATCAAAGTGATTCCTCTCCAATACAGTTCGGTTCTGGTTTCTGATCATACTGGAGTAAACTTGCATGTTTAAGCCAACTACGAGCCCTGTTCTGACGCTCGGTGCTGCGGTTGGTCAGGCATCACATCGCTTTCGTCGGCGAAGCTTAAAATGGTTGAAATGGCACTTAGCGCTATGGGACTTAACATCTGAGGTCATCAGTCCTCTAGAACTTAGAACTACTTAAATGTAACTAACCTAAGGACATCACACAAATCCATGCCCGAGCCAGGATTCAAAGCTGCGACTGTAGTGGTCGCGCGGTTCCAGTTTGAAGCGCTTAGAATCACTTGGCTACACCAGCCGGCGTCGGCGAAGCCTTAATGTTCTTTTCTTCGTCACAGGCACCTAGATCCCTATTTCTTTTACGCATTTATTTTTGCAACAACGTTGTTTAACTGTGATGCAATGCATGACTTTTTCAAATAAACAATTAGCACTAAGTAGAAACGTTCAATCTATTCATAAATATTAGTCGATGATTCGAATCTAATGCCACGCCTTGTATTTCGTTTTACATCCACGTCGTAGGTATAATACTCTGTTTACTCTCTTAAATATAAGATGGTGCATGCCACTAAGTAGTAGTACATCATTAATCCAATTAAAGCATCTCATCTTCCACTCTGTGAACCGCATAAACTCAGTTCCCTAAAGTCAACATTTTTCCTATCGCAAAAACCAGAATGGAGGACAATTTTACGTACGGAATATTTTACCCGAAAGTATTCCTTCATCCTTATCCCATACACTAGAGTTTTGTACACTCCTTACTTTCAGTCGTTTGCAGAATCAATAGCAAAGACATGCTGGACAGTCTTACAAGGCCACTTCATTCATCCAAACTCTCGCCCTGAAAGTACTAAAAACACTGCTTCCCTCTTAAGAAACTATATATCGTCTGTACAGCCGCGGATCCGATAACATTGCATCTACGGCGTAGTTAATCACGCTGGTTAACTACGCAAACCAATACACCACATCTATTTCATCGTTATAACGAAAGCTTTCGGTGATCAATGTAAGGCGATCTGTTCACTGTTATGACCTTTCAGTTCGCGGTAACTTTTGTGGCAATCACTTACTCATGATTTTTGCTTTTTATTCTAGTTTCTTATGAACTGAACCTGCCATATACTTTGAGATTTTTTTTCATCTCTTCTTATCTTCTGCTGTAGATTCAGATTTGCATATGTTGTAAACTCAACACACTTTTCTCTATTCTGCTCTAAACTGGTTCACCGCACAAAACCTTGAAACAGGGCATCATCAGTCACATAGTCTCATAACTGGAGAGCAAACAGCTCCTCTGCTGGACTCACTGACAGTTTAGTTGTGTCTATACAGCCGGATTTCCGGCGTAGACAGCACTGTATAGGGATACATTCTGACATAGTTAAATGAACCGTCCTGATTCCTTTTATCAAATTCTTTTGCTGTGCCTCCTAGCTTTTTGGATGATTCGATTCTTCTCTCGGCATTTTCTCGCCAGATGATTTCTCCTGCAGCGAGCACGAGGCTACTTGGGCTCGTCCACGTTTCCGTTGGGTTCTCTTCAAAGAATCGGTGTAGCTTGGTGTGGGGGCCTTCCTCGAGGTGCCGCAAGTGCCGCGGACTGCGACGACAGGTGGTGGGGCAGTCACCTGCAGCGTGTCTAAAGCCGTCGGCACGCGAACCGTGCAACCGAACGTTGAGCGTTGAGCGTGCTGGGTTTCTGAGGTCACAGCTTGGAATAGCACATTCAGGAGTCTTTCCGAACGTGCAGAGCAATATCTGGCATGTCAGATATTCTGAGCGTGCGTCTGAGCGTTGACCAATGAGATGGCACGATGCCACCTACGCCACACGCACGCCGTCTCGCTTCAGTACAGTGTTGTGAGGCGCCATAATGGCATTCATTTCAAGCTTATATGTATATATGTCGTTTCTGAGCACCAGAAAATTGAGAATCACTGGAAAACCCGTTGTTCGTTGTGTGATTCGTTTCAATAAAATAATGAGAAACATCATACTCGTGGCAAAAGAATTATTGTAACTTCCGTATTATGGAGTGTAGGCTATTTGAAGGCAGCGACACAGTGAAAATCCACCCAAAACGCATTGTTCTTGATGTAATTTGTTGTAGTTAAATTTCAATTAGTAACATAGTTTTCTACGATCAACGTTTTTAGCAATGGGTAACACAATATGATTAAGCACAGGGAGCTTGTTTTTGGTTTAGCGTAAGGAGTTCGTGGTTCGCGTCGTAGCACTTCCAATTTTTTTTCCTAACATTCGCGTTTTTAATAGGTTCTGATACTTTATTATTAGTTTAATATAAGTATATGCTATCATATTTGATGTTATGTAAATATAAGTCACGTTTTTTTGAGGGATGACTTTGTTCGATTGGCTTAATCTACAGGACAGCTTGCGCTACTTGTATAAAGATATTTTGCTCCTTTTTCTTTTACGCTTCGTAATTCACATGTTACAAAAATTCTGCTACTGGGTAGGAACAGTGATCAAGTAAGACTGACCTTGGGGTTTTACTAAAATGTGGGAATGATGAAATAATGTTTATCTTAAGCGGAGAAGTATTTCAAATTTGTAACGCACTGTTTGTAATGGGATTTTTATAACCCTGTGTCCTTATTGATTGGACATGGTACTTTCTTTTCATGGACGATGGAGGAAGTGTGCGTTTTAATAGAGCTAACGTGGGAATTTTACGCGCGCCCGTTGAGTAAACGGTGTGATTTACGAACTAGAAACATCCCTCAACTGCCGCTGGAGTGCGTTGCGATCGCATATACTACGTTGGGGCCCACGTACCGTATACACAAGTCGCATCGTTCCAGAGCGTTCAGCAGCACGTTGAACTTGGCACGCTCAACGTTAACGTTCGACATACGGTCCGTGTGCCGACAGCTTAAAGTGGCTGTTACCTGTGTAGTAGCGTAGTCCGGCTTGCCATTGCTAGAGGCACGTGTGTCTCGAAGTGCTCTGTTATCATCCTGAAGAACAAATTAGGAGGCTGGGTGCAATTTTGGAATTGTGAGGTGTGGGTTCTTGTGAAGTCAGCAATGAATTGGTGATATATCGGCTGACTATTGTGAGAGTGTTGTCAATTATTCCTCCGCCGGTATTCTGTCACCACCATCTTAATTACAGGCGGTCTAGAGAGCTAAGCTATGTGCAGATTGTTTCCTTCCACCGAGCTCTCCAGAAAGTAGCGAGAATTTTTGTACTACTTGCACCGTTCCCGCGCTCTGGTTACATCTGAAAGCCAAGCTATATTTATACTCATGTAAACATCTGAATAGTACTGTGACCTCAAGTTGGTCGTGTTTGTTAACATTCTAACCAATAGCTACTGCACATAACGTGTGTATAAATGCCATCCCTGATGTTTTATATATATGAAGACAGTAACTGTTCTCGAAAGAACAGAATATTGTTGATGACCGTGCAGATTTTCCCTGGAATAAATGATGACTAACTGAAACCCTCAGCTGCCGACAGGTGTTGTTGATTTACCTCGATGTGGATCTCGGAGGCAATTACAACTTTAAATAATTTCAAAGCAACTTCATAGCGATGTTAGTGGACCAAAATCTTGATAATGAACTGAGGTATAGTGTGATACAGGTGCGAAAGTGAAGGAGGTCATTGGTAAAGCTGGATATCCATCGCTCGCATGTTGATTACAAACCCTGAAAACCCGTTTCCACACGAAAAAGCCAAGTCCTGAAGTGCCTTTCAGTGATCTGGAGAGAAGAGAAAAAAAAAGAGAGGAAATCGTACAATACGATGTCAACAATTACGTACATTTTGGAAATGTGGTACTGAGTGCTTTTCACTACTGAATCAATGTCTGCTCTAGAACGTAGGGGATAACGATATGTAATGTTTTGTAATTGTAGTTTTGACACTGCTATCAAAAGACGAATATAGGTTTCAAAAACTATTCCTGAATTATCATTTCCTACATGGCGGATCGGTAGCAATATGGTTTGCAAATGACAACGTAAATATAATTTATTTTATTCGAAATCGTTATGTAACGATTACGGATTATTTCTTTTTGGAGTCTTATAATGACTGCACAAACACAATTATTTGCTGGAAGCCGTGACCTCAAATACGCGAATAAATAACTTCTCTGAGTGTCACGAAATAGGATAACAGTTTTAGTTCTTTAACTACATTCTTTTTAAGAATTTCTACAAAAACAGGGAAACATTAACAGCAACGTGTTTCTTTGTGTCTTGGAATCCCCCCGTTTTATTTTATAAGTGTCTTTTATGGCTTGTACGATCGTCAATCTGTGCGATTTCAAATGCAAACGTTTCTCGACACATGCCAAACAGTCGTATGTTGGATTTGCAGTTCGCGAGGTGCGCGCCTTGTCGATTGCGTAGGGCTGTTGACAATACGTTCTCTCACTCGCTCAATGACGTCGTCAGATGTGCTTGGACGTCGTGATTATTTCCCATGTCTTACAGAGCACCCTGTTTCTGCAAAATTTTTATGACACTTGTAAATTGTAGGCCTACTAGGAGGATCTTTAGCTTACTTGGCAAGGAAATTAATATGAACTGTTGTCGCCGACTTCGACTCTTCAAACCAAAACAAACAGCTAGCACGTTCATGTCCAGTGAAAGCAGCGATCTTCAGCGTAACTGCCGCACCGCTCCTACGGTGGGATTCGGCACTAGCGAACAACGCGAGACAAAACTTGATTTATTTCCATACAAATTGACACTACACTCACCTCTGTAGCTATTATGAATTAATTTATATGAATTTTCAGAGTTCTAAAGTCCTTTTTGAAAAATCCTGTAGCTGCTGTTTGCCTGTTCTTTAAATCTAGCATGGAGAACTGCACATCACCAGTCTCAGGACGGAAGACCACTGTAACAGCAACAGGGCTATTACACGTTAACAATGTGAGTACATGTGTGTGTGTGTGTTTGTGTGTGTGTGTGTGTGTGTGTGTGTGTTAGTGAGCACGTGGATGTGTGAGTTCGTGCCTGTTTACAAGTGGATGACTACTGAGTTGTTAATAGCGAGGAGGATCCCGCCACTAACAGCTAGCGATGCTCTCTGTGAGTGTCGGGCTCCCTGACAGCCGTTTTCGCTAACCGAGCGTTGCAGCGAATGGAGATGTGGCGTTTCCTATCTTGACAAGCAGTAGAGCGGATTTTGCCAGTAAAATTGGCCGCCTCCAGGGTTTTTATGATAGGTTTTCCTCCCTAAATCGCTGAGTCGTGACGTCACTTCTGCAGATGATGATGTTGAAGGTTCCCATCCCGCCGTCACGTGCAGCAGAGTAGAGTTGGATAGTGTTTATTATCCGACGAATAAGCGGAAATGCTTCGAGTATTTTGCTCAGTTGTTCAATTGTATGGCTACTGATTTTTTAATTAAGAAAGCATTGCCTAGTTACGCTATATTCTACCAGCTGTAGTTAGTGACTGACGTCTGCGTGGTTTCGTGGTGAGTTAAGTGTGTGTTTTCATGTGCGTGCGTGTGCGTGCGTGCGTGTGTGTGTGTGTGTGTGTGTGTGTGTGTGTGTGTGTGTGTGTGTGTTTGTGTGTGTGTGTGTGAGTTTGTGTGTGTGTTTATGTGTGTGTGTGTGTGTGTGTGTGTGTGTGTGTGTGTGTGTGTGTGTCAGTACCTAGTCAAGCATGTATTATGTCTCTATAAATTGAGTTTGGCTCGGTTGCGAGTGTTTGCAGAACAGCGTGTGATTGCTGATTAAGAACAGTAACGTTTTGTTTGTTTTCTCACACGGATATTGGGTGGAGTACCATTCACTGATAGGGTGACTGCCTGGTGTCTTCTATTACCTATTCTTTTTTCAGATCGCTGACTTTGGTGAATCCGATTGAAATTCTGTATTGACTCTCTATATCAGATGTGTAGTTAGTTTATATATGGAAGAAAAGTGTTTTGCACGTCATTCTGGAAGAAAGTATCTGGAAGTCTCGCTCCTGTAGTGTGTGTAATCTTGAACAAGTATACTTGAATGTTGCTGTCGTAATAAAAACTGACTGACTGCACCACTTCAGTTTGAACTGTCACTCGATCAGGTGCTTCTCTGTACGCGTTGTCAGAGGACGTGTGGTTTGTCGCAGCCTAGTCCGGTGAGCACTGAGATTCGTTTTATTATGAATTTGTTTTATTATGAATTTGTTTTAAGCTTCTTGGCTGTGTTTGCATTGCACGCACGTGTATGTATCTTATGTTTTTGCTTTGTGCTGATTGTATCCGCTCTTGAGTATTCTCGTGGCGTATTAAGGTGTTCCTTGTGTATTGAATATATGCCTCTGGATCGATTTTAAGAGCTGCCATTGTGATTATCACAGAATGCCTTGAATATTCTCGTCGTATGTTATTTCTTAATGTAGCTGGTGTTACTGCACAGACTTCTGTATATCTGTTTTAAGTGGCTACGTTCGTTTGATCAGTACCTGGGAATTAGGAGCAACGTGCGGTTCTTCATTAAAGTCCGCCTTTCTCAGTAGGTATCCTAACCTGTCACTCCAAAATTTATAGCAAGATCTGTTCCATCTCCAGCAGTGATAAATCAGTGTACATTGATGACTATTAGCAAGGCTACCGCTGTTTTCTGGTATGCCACAGTTAATGTTCATCAGGCTAATGCCGGTCTAGATAAAAAGCGATGAAGTCCCCATTCTAAATTGGAAACATAGATTAAGCTAAGGCTTGTGCTGATTATTGTTTTTGTAAGATAAATGGCTATTGCCATACTGTAAGTGACCTTGTCATTGAAGTTAACAAACCGTAAGTAAGAGCTCTAGCCAAAGTAGCTTAAGTAGCTACATTCATTACTAATGTGTGGCAATTTTTATTACTAACTGGGCATAGTAATATTCGCATTTTAATTTCACATTTAACTTTTACTCAGGCCAAAGATTTTGAAGTCTAACGATTGCTCAATGCGTTTCTCCTCAACTTTTGCTGAATTTATTGATTGACTGCTTTTATTTGATGTGAGTTTAAATGTTATCAGCCAGTGGATGGTGTTAGTCGGACTGAGATCACTTTATTCAAACGTCCGTTGAGCAAGAGAGCTTCCGCTTTCTGTCGGTCTTATACTCTCAGCTGTTCAGAAGTGTGGGCCGTCGTTGCAAACGACAACGCGCTTTTCGAGGTGTGTAAGGTTCACATAGCTGGCGCCGGGATCTCTCCGAAGGACATTAGGTGTTCCAAACTTGCATCGAATCCCAAGTTTTGTTAACAAAATCTGGGTTGGCAAAAATTTAAAAAAAAAGCGACCGAAATAAATTTTCAGCACAACCTGCACGAAGACGCTAACAAACAAGCGCCGCACTTCTCAACCACATCATCTGGCTGATAGCTTAATTATTATGGAAATGCATTAATGTAGCTATCATTATGGGAAATATTTTCTGTCTTGGAAATATTTTCTCTACTTACCACATAAACTGAAAAATGAAGTATCAATTGGGCACAATGCATCTATGTGACTACTAACGACTGCTAAAATAAAACAACTGTTTAAAAATTTAAATCTGTTTTATTTCCTGAAACATTCCAGGATGAGTGAAATTTAATGTATTACTTCCATTTTATGATTATGATTCTTATTAATTTACTGTCACTTTAGGATTGTAAATCCTAATTATTTACTTTCACTTTAGGATTATCGATTTTCATTTTTAACATTAATTTTAGGATTATGGTTAAATAGGAACACACATGATAGTATCCTTGAAACAGGAATTTCGGCCGTTTAGTGATCCAAGTCTTGTGACAAAACACAGGAAATGATTACGGCTCCGCCACTTCGATTAAATAGTTGTAGTACTCTTCAACTTGATTATCTGCTGCGGCTCGAACTATGGGTTCCGAATCTGCTAACAAACTCTGAAGTACTCCGGCAAGACGTGATTTGAATGTTTGCACTTTCAGAGATTTCAGAACCTGAAAAAGAAGAAGAAAAGGAACGTTTTACTAATGGCCATTTTTGGAACCAAATTCTGTTGAAGAACATATATTTGAGGGTTCTTAATGTAAGTTTTTTAATATATAACCAAATGATAAGTTATAAATAAACTCTACATAAAACTGGATGATGTAATAAAATTTAGCTATTATAGTATTTTTCTATATTATGTTACTGGTTTACACATTCTATAAAGGATCATGGGAAAAATGATAAAGCTGTTACTATTTTAGGAACGCCTAGTTACTACAATATTTATCCTCTAAAGGACTTCCAGCTTCTCTTTAATTTCCTGCTGTCTCTGCTAACAATCCATTACAATTCACTACTAGATTATTTGTAAAATGTAGAACTGTTCCTGTATCCAGTTTTTCAAATGGTGCACCATGACAGTATGACACAAGCTGTACACCATCTGCGTTCTGTAACCCCAGTTAGAATCAAACTAATTTACGTTATCGAGAAGAGTATAAAGCTTCACTTAAACATTAGCCTCAGCAATGTCAGAGAACACGTAAAATTAACTAACCGTTAACTATCAGTGTTCCGTCATACGAGAAGCATGTGGTGTTTCTGAGGCTACTGACTGAGCAATAACTCTTAAACTTTGTCCAAGCACCGTTTGAACGAGTGCTGTACCATCACTACAACTAAAAATTTGGTATCAGTTACTTTTATTTGCTTTCGTACCACGACTTTACCGTAAGTAAATTATACTACTCGAATTTGTTACTTTCGAAACTGTCTGTAACACAACTACCAACTAATAGAAATTGGAAATAGTATTTTTAAGAAAACTTCCTGTTAACAGTAACTAACGTGTCTCAGTTAATAGCGCAACGCTGAACGTATAATAACCGTGACAATGCAAGTAAAAATTCCTGAGGCTCTACATAAACATTGAACACAAAATTATGTTTGGGTGATGCACTTACCTTCAAAATGCTGTTAGCAATCATGTGCCGGATTTCCCACGAGGAATTTCTGGAATACTTTAGAAAGACGGGTATAACTGCTTCACGCATGTCCTCAGAGAGTTGTGGATATGTGGAAACGTCGATTAGTAAGCGTGCTCCCTTCTCTCGTAGGCCAGCCTATAGAAATTGACGTAATTGTCAGTATAGTTTGACTGATCATACGTAGCAAAATCTTGACATTATGACTAAAAATTACTTAAACAAAAGGATTAGTAACTTAGAAATGTATTTTCAAGTTAGCCCAAGAATGGATTACGTATCACAGCATCTCTGATCCTACACCTCACTAGAAGTTTCCCATATTGTGTCCTTTTCCTCCCGCAAGTCTCACCCATTATAGTGTTTCATTAATACAAGGAGAAAACTTGATCCAATATAATTTAATATGTGTGCCCTGCATTTTCACAAGTGTCGCATATGTAATGTATATGGGCATACTACCAGTGTGTGGGTTTCAGGAACGATACATGTCTAGCCACTGTCAGAAATCAATTTCACAACCAATTAACAATGCCACCCAGTAGGGAAACTGGAAACAGCAAAGAATAAGAAGAAGAAAAATAAGAAGAGAAGGAGGAAGAAAAAACTATCAGGCGAGTTCTGTTTTCCACAAAGAGATTGTAGTTACGTTACGTTTAAATGTATGAACCAATTGAAACATTCAGTATATTCTGTAGTAGTTTCACGCGTATTTTGGTAACAACTAAGTCCTTTGAATCTCTATAATTGAACACGCACTTGATTAGGCGGAATCCAGAAAGACTCAGTTGTCAGTCCGGACAGTGGTGGTACATTTATATTGCAAGGAGAATAAATGCCACTTTGATGGACGAGAAGTCTGATGAATGGATCTGAACCCCAGTAAAATATCATGAAGGTATCTGCACTGGCTTATTGCTTTGCTGGTAAATAACAAAAGGGTAGGTATATGCATGTTCTCTAAGCTGTCATTATTTTACTAGTAATACCATATCTTCTACTATTTACTCCAATGCCTTCAGTGTTCAACAAACCAACTTTGTGTCTAAGACGGTTTGTGGAGAGAACTATTCAGTGTAGTTATCCTAACAACAATCAATGCGAGACATGTATGGTGAAATTATATTACCTCTTCTTCCTCCGCGTATTTCTCCAAAGCTGATGTGAAATGCGAATAATAGGACTGATTATCCTCTTCATTTTCAATGTAAGCAAATGCAGTGGCGGCAATTCTTCTCACTTGCAACTTATCGTCCACGCTCAGACGATTCATAATTTTACGCAGTTCATCTGTAAAAAAAATTCCTAATGAAGTACAGCACTACAATTTTCTAACACATTTGTTATTAGCCTCAAAAGGTGAATTTCTCAACTACGCGAGTTACTAACCTCTTGCTCTCGGTGACACACGTCCGTAATATGAGGACGCTAATCTACATGCCAATATCCTTGACGTCATAAATTCCTCTGCAGCTAAATCTTCAACAACTGCGACAAGGTCATCATCAATAAGTTGTTGATTACGGTTCAGAGCTAAATCTCTGTCGCAGTCGTGCTGTCCCTCCAGCTTAGTCGCTTCCTCTAATGGATTGGGAGGCAACTGAAAAACGATAATGACAAATAATTGAAAAATGGAGTCACAAGTATAGAATAAATATTAATTCATTTATTCTATTGACACGTTGTACTCATGAGCTGTACTCTTCAAGTTTTCCGCAATTCTATCGGCTATGCAAAATGATTCTACGGTTATTGCAACGTCGAACAGTATATGGAATTTCAAAAATATGTTACTGCATTCAAAAAATAAATTCTGGTAAGATGCAACATGCTGCTTAAAGTACGACCTAGGAAAATATCTATACAATAAATTCCACAAACTCTAGACCCGTTTCACTTACTGTCTTTTTTTCTTTATATTTCTTGCTTTTACAAGATGTTATGAAATCATGAGACCTGCCAAAACTTTACTTGGATAAGAGTTTAAATTTACTATCCATATTTTGCAGAGATGGCAGGAATGTACAGCAGGTTTCAAAACCGTTAACATTGAGAAAAACAAGAATAGTTGGTTATTGTAATAAACAGATTTATGAGGAGACGATACTCACCAGTAATAACAGAGGAACAGATTTATAAGGAAATCAGTTCATCTGTTGCTACATGTGAGTATAGTCTCCTCATTAATCTGTTCAGTATAGTAACCATCTGTCACGATTTTTCTCTGTATTAATGGTTTTGAAATAATTTTAGGTAATCGTTTGATTTTCTGATCAAGATACGCGAAATCGCTGTCGAAACCAGGTTAAAGTAAAATATAGTAACAACCGCTTGGCTGTATTATACAACTCATATTGTAGCACTGTTGCCGTCTCATAGCCAAGTTAAAAATTGTGTGCTTAGTATTTGTCGTTTCATTGTTCATAGACTCTGTATTTACCGCTTCACAGTTCGGCTCTGTTGTATGAGCCTGCTGGAATAAATTTGGCTGCCTTACATCAACACAATGTTAGGTTATCAGTAGGCTTTGTGTCTACGAGCCCTCGTTGTGAGGTTCGGTGATGCTGTTGATCAGCCACTATATCGCTTTGGACGGCGACACCTATGTGTGTTTCTCCTCGTCACATATGCCTGAGGCCTTATTTCACTTTTTTCACGAAACGGCGTTATTTATATCGGATTATATACATAACATCTTTTATTAATGAACGGTTAACTGCATAGAAACGTATAAATCTACTCTTGTTTATTCGTCGATCATCCGGCTCCAACGCCTTACATGTATCTCGTCTTACGTCTTGGTCATCGCCAGAATACTGCGTTTATTCTCTTAATTCTAAGCTAGTAAGAGCCACTGGGTTGTAGAATAGGGTATATTTTATCTGTTTAGGGACATATTCGCCATAATTTTATTTTCCTGTAAGCTATTCTCACTACCTGGAAGGATTTGCAAGGGAGATTATACCCCTGGCTTAAGATGTCTTGTTTCTACATTAATCTACCAACTACACGCAGCTATTTGTTTCAACAATATTAATAGTGAATCAGTCTATCGTATTTACCATTAGTAGTTACCACTCAGATAAAACTGCGATGGTGTGACGCATGGTACACTGATTGTGACTTATGACATACAAATTATTCTCTCGCAGGTTATCAAGTAGGGTTTCGTCACATTGTCAATTACTGTCGATTCCCAATGGCACAGAACGAAGACACAAAATGTCTTTCGACCTGCGGTGTAGAGACTGTCTATCGCAATTGCAATAGGGGCTAAGTGAATACCTCAGTTTCCAGTAAGCATAATCTCTGTTCAATAGTTCGTCCTTGCACTCTACCGATTGCACATGGTATCTCTGCGTCAGCAGAAAATCGGATATCCCGTGTTTGTTAATACATTGCTCGACTAATCTAGTGACTGATTGACTGATTCATTCAATTATTCGTCCACTTGATTATTTCTCCAATCCAAGAATCTGAATTAATGTTTTTACAGTGGCAGCAATACCTGCAAATAATTCGGCAAAGTCAAAGAAAATGAAGGGACGCTAGAACTGTATGAAACCCTTTGGTACATTTCACACAGTGTGACAGTCAAATGTTTCCATACTTGCAGTTCCACACCGATTTAAACTGAAAGCATAAATTTTCTATAGCTGTCCTAACGTAACGGTGACTCACTTACAACTAAGAACTCTTAATTGTCCTTATATGCAAATAACAAACAGTCCTTATTGAAACGTTTGTTCAATGTGCTATCTGACAATGGGAAACGAGAGGTATATTCAGTGAAACCTACATCGACATATCTTCATATACCGTAATTTAAAGATTCTCTACGCTTAGCTCGGTTAGGTATGATGTAATAGCGTCGTATCGCTAACCTGTGATTCCTCTCTCGTCACATCCTTGAAGTAGAATTCCTCTTCCTCTGGTTCTTTATCGGAAGTGCGCCTCTTCCTCTTGTAGAGACAGCCAAAACAGCAGTCCAGCTCCTTGCGGAACAGACGGCTCAACACACGACGAAACATCTGATACAGAAAAGTAAACAGTCTTACGAAGTGTTTAAGAACACTGTAAACATAGCTGATCTACAGTATCACAAAGCAGAATTAGTCCTGTTACCTCTAAACAGTGAAATACCGTGAGACATAGAAATAACCAGAGAAGCTAGAAACTTTTTCCTCTCGTGATTACAACCTTTAGAACAATACAGGTATCGTCTCTCTGTTACTCACATAAATGACGAGATTCGTCTAATTACGATATACTGTCAAATTCTTGACACCAGTTTATACAAGTATCCCTGTACCTTTCAGAAAAAATCATAAATCTTCTCGATTTCGGTTTTTCATTTCATCAGCCTCTGTAGGACATAACTGAAATATTCAGTTTTCCTAGTCGGAAAAAATAGTTGAGAGAAGTAATTCGAAAGAATCAATTCGTTGATCGGAAAAGATATTACCCCAGAAAAAATAAGATGGTAATATCGTAATATGATATGCAAAAGTATACTTTCGTGGTAGTTACATCGGGTCTGTTAAATTCACACAAATAAAGTATTTTCAATGTACGCTTTGCAAAATTGCCTATAATTTCAAAATCAGTGAGTGTAGTTTTAGATGATTCAGAACCCCACATGTGTTTTTTACTGCTGTAAGTACCTCTCTGTTCGTCAGTAATAGCACCATAGTAGAAGTTCAGAAAAATTTGACAGCGTCTGCTGAGACTGTTCTCCTGGACAATGCGGTTTGTTTCTTCCCATCCAATATTCGAGTTACGGGAAATGTACTCGTAAATATAATTTTCCTTGAAGCGTTGGCCAAAATATTAACGAACCTCCCAAGATCAAAATCTGATGCCTTATTCAGATTAGTAGGAAATTATTGTACCTCTCGGTCACCATCCCATTATGTCTATGGAGCTGTTCCTTTATTGAATGATATGAAATTACAGTTTTCTGTCACTCAGTTCGACTGAAATATAAAATATTGCAACCAACAATTAAGGAGAATTTCTAATAATAACTGAAGACTGTAATACATCAACAAATTGGTTGGTTGATTGATTTGGGGGGAAGGGCACCAAACAGTGCGGTCAACGGTCCCACCAAATTAGGAAAGGGTGGGGAAGGAATTCGGCCGTGCCCTTTCAGTGGAACAATCCCGGTTTTTTCCAGAATCGATTTAGGGAAATCACGGAAAACCTAAATCAGGATAGGCGGACGCCGGATTGAACCGTCGTCCTTCCGAATTTGAGTCCAGGATGTTATCAGATTGCTTAAAGCAAATATTATGAATATAAAATACAAAATAATCTAGTGACAGACGCATTAGTCGAACAAACAATGTACGTGTAATCAAGACGATGGGTCAGACACCGCCTTAAATTAGATCCACTCGTAGCAGTCAGATTTACATTACCACGTCCTAACGTAGATGCAACCGTAGGGTAAGATATGTTTTATTAACATGTGTGATCAGAAAGAAATGCTAAACTTCGTCATAGAGTATCTCCCGGAGCGAATATTCAGTCTAATCAATATTTTTCACTGTTGTGCTAAAACACGAAATGCAACTAATAACGAACCATGCGAGTTTAGACATTTTCCATGGGTCAATGAACCAGTGATGCGAGAAACGTATTTATGATTTCCAGAGTTTCATGTGAGAGAACAGTTAGTCCCTTCCCTTAACACACACTAAGTAAACACTTGCGCCAAAGATACTACGCTCTTTACAAATCTCGCACGCCACTAGTGGACTGTTCAACTGTGTGTGAAATCGTATGGGACTTAACTGCTAAGTACATCAGTCCCACGCTTATACACTACTTAACCTAAACTATCCTAAGGACAAACACACACACACATGCCCGAGGGAGGACTCGAACCTCCGCCGGGACCAGCCGCACAGTCCATGACTGAGACCGCTCGGCTAATCCCGCGCGGCTCCACTAGTAGACTTCCTAGACCTGCTCCCCAACGGCGTAGTGTATCATTGAACCCTGAGTGGGCTGCATCTCTTTTCAAATTTCAGGACTCAAACCGAGAAATAAGTAATGACAGAATTAGCCGGCAGTAAAATGAGTGCCTGATGACGCTTACCGCGTAAGATACGTAGTCTTTCGACGGCAAGCACGAAGATATTCGTAAGCAGCGAATCAACTCTTTCGTATTACGCCTCAGACTGTTTCCTAGCAACGTCACACGCCGCCTCCTGCCCTTGCCTATTGTTGACGGCTTGCTGTCCACCTATGTTACGTAGCAGTGCGATTCCACAGCAGGAGATTATCTTTCCAACCCACATGTCACTGGCTGTAACTGATTGATATCGTTATATACATGACGTAAACGAAATAAACGATAAAATTCACTTTTATTCTTGTTCGTATTTTCAATGTTCTGTTGGTGTTACATTAGTGATCGCAGTAAATGATCTTTATAATTGTGATCTGAAACTGAAATCATTCATCTTCCACGGCAGTATCGATTGCTCCACTTTATAGGTCACAGTCATTTTACTGCGTTTGTATTTCTACTCCAAATAGTGAAACCATACAAAGTGAATATCATGGCCTTGCAAGAAGTAAGATGGACTCTACAGGGTACCTTCCAGAAACAACAGTGTACTATACACTACAGCGGTCACAATAGTGAACACATATTATTTGAGCGATTTCTGGCCAGTCAAAGCACTGTACAACCAGACATAGGAATTAGAGAGCCGGCCGCGGTGGTCTAGCGGTTCTGGCGCTGAGTCCGGAACCGCGGGACTGCTACGGTCGCAGGTTCGAATCCTGCCTCGGGCATGGGTGTGTGTGATGTCCTTAGGTTAGTTATGTTTAAGTAGTTCTAAGTTCTAGGGGACTTATGACCTAAGATGTTGAGTCCCATAGTGCTCAGAGCCATTTGAACCATTTGAATTAGAGCAATAAGTCCAAGGATACGTTCTGTGCGAGTAAAGGGTAAAATCTTTAACTACAGTTCTCCAGATGTGCATGCCATGCGACTACTGAAAAGAAGACAGCTGAAGAGAATAAGAACTCGTATGAGAAACTAGAGCTAGCTTATTAAGAATGTCCAGGAAAAGGTTTTTGGATGATGATTAGAGATAAGATTGGTAAGGTAGGGCAGAAGCGTGTCTTCCGTGCTGCCACTGGTAAATGCGGCCTCCATTAACGAGAGTGATATCAGTGGACTCCGCCTCATAAATTCTGCAGCATCACTTAACACGACAGTTTCAACACGAAGTTCCAGTATATTGATATTCATGAAAGGACATGGGTGTCACCAGGCAACAGTAATGGGAATAAAAATCGTCCCGTATTTATAGACACCAGTCAACGCTCTGATGCACAAGACTGTTGTAGTTTAGGATGTGCTAATATGGACAATAATCATTACCTTTACATAACAAAAATGACGGTGATAATTTCAAATGAACATAAAGTCAAGGGACAAAGAAAAAATTAGCAAAAAATCTCAGATCGTAAGGGCTCAAAGAAGGCTGAACACCAAGCTATTTTTGGAGAATAAATTGTCAGGTATCTCGCAGAACTATACATATAACATAAATTAGCCGTGCAGTAAAACCAGACACAAAATACAGGCAGGTGCAGATATACAACAACAAAGCAGAAGAAATGATGAAGAGTATTAGGAGGCAGCAAGACCAAAGAATGATCCGTAAAAAAAGATCCGGCCAGAAGAACAAGAGTGCCAGTGGACAACTATAGAGAAAAAAATGCGTGCAGTTAATCGAATTCCGGAGCAAAGAAGCAGGAGCATTTTCTAAAGACTATTACAGTACACTGAATAATTGAATGAAAGCATGCTATTTCAGACCTGAGTCAGTAACCTTAGAAATGACTTTCTAGAAAAGACAAGACAATTTAGATGAAAAGATGTGAACTAATAACATCACATAAAGACTGCACGCCGTTTGGGAAAGGGAAATGAGCTGACATCGATGCAAGAGATTTGGCTAACAAAAGCGAAATTAGCCAACTATAAGTCACCAGGGAATGACAGCTTGCCAACTGAGGTTATTAAGTGTGATGGAAAACGTCTAATTACAGCGTGTACCCTCTGATCCCAGATATATATACACAGAAAGTAATCCACCAGATGATCGGAACATGGCGGTAACATCCGTTCTACATAAGAAACGGGACATTCTGAATTGTACAGACTATAGTGTAATTCCATTATTGACCACTGCATATAAAATATTATCCTCCCCACTTTAACCCGTACAAAACCTTTTGTCGATAAAACAGTTCGGAGATATGGTGCAGCCGTTAGATCTGGCACATCAAGTATTGACCAATCGTCCACCCTGTGGCAGATCCTGGAAGAAACCGGGGAATACAATATGGAAAACAATCACATTTCTCCTGATTCTAAAGCAGAATGTGACACCTTTAGAAAAATATGGTTACTGAAGCCATGAATGAACTTGGCATACAACACCAGTTAATGTACTTCATATGCCCCAGAAGTTTGGCCGTAGGAAACGTAATATGTAATTAACTGTGGATACAAGGGTATTTAATACCAGATTTAAAAAGTAACTGTACAGTGAGGCAAAGTGATGCACCCGCACGTATTGTTTTTACCATAGCACAGTTCAAATTAACTCAACAGGCACAATATACAATAAAATGCTGGAGATTCGGTTTCATGCGAATGATGTGGATGTTACTGAAACAACAGAATTAGTTAGCAAGAAACCATCTAGGGCCCTGGCGAAATCAACAATAGAAATGTAACTGGATGTAATCATCAATAAAACGAAATACACGCGAGTAATACGACCAGAACTAATTATGGGATAGTAAATTATCCAAACACCAATAGAATCTGTTAGAGAATTTGTCTATCGGCGCAGCCACCTGCCTAATAATTCCGGTTCTCGACTGGCCCACATCTAAAATCCAGAAATCATCCCTGGAGAACAGTGTCAACTGTACAAAACCTTAAGGAGTCTAGAACTGGACCTGGACACTGACACAGAAGTGTAAAAAGCTAATATGGTGCTTCGAACAAATGGTGCTACGCAAAATCTAAGGGGCGACTAAATAACATGGAGCACGGCGTAGACGATGTAATTTAGAACTCTACAGACTACGTAAAGATCTTTAAATCATAAAACTCATTAAAATGTACCGCCCTAAGTTTGTCGGCCACGTTTTTCTCATAGAACATGAGAACCCCACAAAAATAGTGCTGCTAAAAAAACCTGGTGGGACGAAGAAGCCGGGGAAGACCAAGACTTCGATACTTTGGTGACAGAACAATCTTAAAAATTATTGGTGTCAGGGGATAAAACATAAGACAATGGACAGGGGCGTATGGAATAATGTCCTAAAGGAGACCAAGGCATGAAGGGCTGTAGCGTTAAGAAAAGGAAGAAGTCAAGTTCTCTATAGATTTCACTAACAGCGAAACCAAGTCTCTATGATGTATTCAACAAATTTGATAAACTTTTCAGAATTCCGTCTTTCATCAGTCTCTGCAAGTCATGGTTCAAATATTGTATTTTATTCGTCGGCAAAAGCGACAGAAAGAAGTGATGCAGGAGGATCAATTAGTTGTCAAAACCTGCAGAACCTAAGAAATATGATACAGTCGTATCGTTATGAAATGCAAAAGTATACTTTCGTGATCATTTCAGCGGCTCTGTTAAATTCCCGTAAAGGAAGTGTTTTCAATACGAGTTCTGCAGTATTGCTGAAAACTTCAAAATTAATTTGTGTGTTCATTCAGCTTATACGGAATCCCACAAACTTTCCTTTCCTGGTGTAAGCTTTCTTCAGCATCTCAGCACCAGGACCACTTTTTATGAGATCAAATTGTTGCAGCATTGAAAACATGTAATCAAACTTCATTCGGTCTGCTATGATAGTTCTTTTGGACAGTGCGATTTGTTTCTTACTTTACTGTTCTCTTCATATCATCCATTTACATCCAATATTCGAGTTGCGGGAATCATAAATAAAATTTTTCTTAAGAGTATTGTCAGAAATACTAACAACTCTCCCCAGAGGTTATTCTGATGCATTGTTCATATGATTTGGAACACTGTTGTACGTCTCGGACACTACACGATTATATCCACGGAATTTTTATATGACATGACTCAGTTATATGAAATGACTCAGTTCGATTAAAATACATATTGAATCAAACAACTGTGGAGTATTAATAGTCATAATTTAAGACTGTAATCATTATTAACTGGTTAAAGCAAATATACTGAAAACATAATACTAAATTACAGAATGCCAGACACATTAATCGAAGAAACAACCTACGTACAGTCAAGAAGGCGAGCCACATAAGGCCTGAATTAGTACCCCTCGTGGCAACCAAATTTGAATTACACGTCCCAACGAACATGCAACCGTATGATAGGATATGTATTATTAACATGAGTGATCAAAAAGTAATGGCAGACTCCATCATAGACTAGCTCTCCCAGAGAATGTTCGGTCTAATCCATATATTTCACTGTTGTGATAAAATACGAACTACAACTAATAACACAGGTCTGCGACTAAAAAACTGCATAGAATTTCTTAACATTTTTTTGTAGATTTTGACCTCCCAAAAACAGGAAAAAATTCAAAAATTCTAACACATAGGTTTTTATGTGTTCCGTTTTATCGTGTTGCTAGAAGTCAAGTGACGATTTGTATATCGCATGAAATGAAGAGAAACTCTCAGTAGACATATTGCTATTCAAGTTAACAGTGCTGTTGTTTCTGTCTTAGTCATTATTGAAGCAACAGAATTAGTTTGTAAGGAACCATGTAGGGCCCTGGCGGAATCAACAATAGAAATGGAACTGGAAGTAATCATCAATAAATCCAAATACACGCGAGTAATACGACCGCAACTAAATATGGGATTATAAATTATCCAAGCACCAATATAATCTGCTAGAGAATTTGTCTATCGGCGTAGCCACCTGCCTAATAAATCCTTTTCTCGACTGGCCCACTACTAAAAGGTTGTGCTATTTCCCCAAACAGTTTTTGTTACATCTGTGGTGAATACATTATTAAAAGTCAACAGAGAAACATAAGTGATTTTGTGAGGTAAGATTATTTTGCTTACTTTAGATTAAAACTTTGTGACCAAGATAAACCATGGACCCCGCATAAGGCGTGTAAAAGATGTGAAGAAGATCTCCGTTTGTGGTTTAAGGGTAAGAAAAAAGCATTTCGATTTGAAATTCCTATGATATGGTGTGAGCAGAAAAACCATACCACTGGTTGCTACTGCTGTTCAATTGACGTAAAGTGATTCAATTCAAAAAACAAAAGAAGCATAAGTTATCCTAACCTTGACTCAGATATACGTCCAGTACCCCGTAGCTCTGAAATATCTATCCCACAGCCACCTTCCAGTTTGGATGAATACTCAAGAGAGTTGGAGGACGAAGTTACATTACCTCCTCAGGGTGAATGAAGCTCAGATTTTTCTTCAGACGAAGATGAAAGAACGCAACTATTTTCTCAAAGTGAGCTCAATGATCTAGTAAGAGTTTTAGGTCTTTCAAAAGATGCAGCCGAACTGTTAGGTTCCACATTAAAAAATAAAAACTTTTTATCTTCTGGCTTCTCATTTTTACGGCACAGACATCGAGAAAAAGAATTTACCCAGTTATTCTAAAAAGAAAGAAATTTAGTATTTTTTTCCATTGATGTGGAAGGACTCGTGCATTGCTTTGATATTCAGTATGACTCATCTGAATGGTGCCTATTCATTGATTCATCCAAAACTAGTCGTAAGTAGTATTATTGCACAATGGAAATAAATTTGCATTGCTTCCCATGGAACATTCTGACACATGGACGAAAGCTATAACGATTTGGCCATTATCCTGGAAAAAATAAAATATCAGGACCATCAATGGATGGTTTTCGGGGACTATACTAAATACCTATGCTTCTTATGCTTGTGGAGTAGTAGAGCCACAGAAAAGCACTGGACTAAAAGTGATTGGTCACCCAGAGGAACTTTAAAACCTGATGAGAAAAATGTTATCAGTACTACTTTGGTACCACCAGAAAAGGTTTTATTGACCCCTCTCCATATCAAATTGGGGTTGATGAAACAATTTGTAAAATCTCTATAAAAGGATGACGACTGTTTTAAATATCTATGTACAAAATTCTCGAAGCTGTCAGAAGCAAAGTTGAAAGAGGGAGTTTTTACTGGCCCCTACATAACAAAACTTTTAACCGACACCCTTTTTGTGGACAGTATGAATGAGAAGGAAAAAGACGCTTGGGTGTCGTTCAAGGATGTAGTGCGAATGTTTTTGGCAAATACTAAGGATCCTGACTACAAGACCATTGTTCAACGGATGCTAGGAGCATACGAAGCTCAAGGCTGCAAGATGAGCTTGGAGATTCATTTTTTACACTCCCACATAGACAGTTTTCCTGATAACCTGGGAGCTTACAGTGAAGAACAGGGGGAGTGGTTTCACCAGGGCGTCCGTGATATCGAGAGAAGGTACCAAGGAAGATGGGATGTCACTATGCTTGTTGACCACTGTTGCATGCTTAAGCGGGAAACTAAAGATGGAAAGCGGAAAAGTCTTAGCGAAGTATCAAAGATAGGAAGAAAAGGTTTCATAAAAAACATGAATAAGTATAATCTTGTTACTATATGTCTCAAAATAAAGTTTCATTGGTCGTAAACAAGTATTATGTTTAATAATTTTGAATAACGGAGTGCTTTTACCAATTTTTTGTGCTTGAATTTGCAAAAAACATGTGACAGAAAAAAATGGACATCACGTCTGAAATCTGCGCATTCGAAAACATATAATTCTTTAAAAATATCTCATGCAGTTGACAAAAGAAATTTTTTTCACACCTGTGTAATAAACCATGCAAGCTCGCACAATTTCCTGTGACAGTGTTACCAGCGATGCGAGAAAAAATCGATGATTTCCATAGTTTTATCGAAGGGAACAGAGACCCTTTCTTTAATGCACGTTTAGAGAACACTTGCGAAAACTATACTACGGTCTCTACAAATGTCTCTTGTAGTTAGTGGACTACCGAGATCGGAAACGATGCTGTGTCTTCCTCAACAGCATCGTTTATCATTGAACTCTGAGCGGGCTGCGTCTCTTTTCAAACTTCTGGACTCAAACAGAGAAACAAGTAATGACAGCATTAGCCGGCAGTAAAATACACCGCAGATGTCGCTTACCGCGTACGAGACGTAGTCTTTCCAGGCAAGTACGAACAGATTCGTAAGCAGCGAATCAACTCTTTCGTATAACGCCTCAGACTGTTTCCTAGCAACGTCGCTCGTCGCCTCCAGCCATTCCCTATTGTTGACAGATTTTCTGGCCACCGATGTTATGCAGTGGAAAGAGTGCTTGTTCGTCGCACGATGATCTCTCAATCCACATGTCACAGACCATCACTGTTTGACATCGTTATATAAATGAAGTGAACGAAATAAACAAGAAAATTTTGTTTCTTTGTCGTTCGTATTTGAAATGCACAGTTGGTGTTAGAGTAACAACTGCATCAAGTAGTCATATTTGTGACCCATGAATTGAAATCGTTCACCTTCCACAGCAATGTCGGATGTTTTAGCTGCTAGGTTGTAATTTTCCCGTGTTTCTGTTTTTACTCAAAATAGTGAAACCATACAAGGTGAATACCATTGCCCTGCAAGAAATAAGATGAACTGTACAGGGTACCTTCCAGAAACAGAAGTCTCCTATGTAATACAGCGGTCACAATAATAAACACATATTGGTTGTACTATTTGTACTCAATCAAAGCATTGAACAACTAGTGATAGGTTTTAAAACAATATGTCCAAGGATATGTCGTATCCTAGTAAAAGGGAAATAGCTAAACTATAGTCTGCTAAATGCACATACCACGCCACTACTGACTTGTCGGTGAAGAGAAGAAGGCATTGTATGAGGAACTGGAACTAGCTTATCAGCAGTTTCTAAGAAAATATATTCAGATGATGGTGGGACACATGAATGGTAAGATAGGTGAGAAGCGAGTCTTCCTCCGTGCTATTGGTTTACACACACACCCCGCAGAAACTAATACCAAATGACTCCGGCTCATAAATTTTGCTGCATCACTTCATCACTTAACATAACCGTTTCTAGCTGAGGTTACAGCATAGCAATGTACAAAAATGGCATTTGTGTAACCAGATCACAGTACTAGGAACCCAGTTAATCTTCTATTAATAGGTACCAGTCATAGATCTGATGCACTTAACTGCCGTAGTTTCAGAGGTGCTAATATAGAAACTAATCATTACTGCAACATAGCAAAAATTCGAGGACAATTTCAAATAAACAGAGCCATGGCAGAAAGTCAAAATGAGCAAAAATCTCAGAATGTAAGGGCGCAATGAAGGCTGAACACCTACTATTAATTTTGAGAAGGAATACTTTTTATAGAAAAAACTAAGAAGAATATTACATAGTAGTACTCATAACAAAAGTGAGCTGTGGAATGAAATCAGAAACAAATTACTGGCAGGTGCAGAGGAAGTGATTGGTATGGATAAACAGCTATTTTATGAAGAGTGTAAGGAAGCAACAAGACCAAAATATGAAGCATAAAATGGACGTGTGCCAGAAATACAAGAGTCTAGTGGATAACTATAGAGAAAAGAATGTGTACGAAAAGACAGGTTATGAAAGCAAAGATGAGAGGCATTTTCAGAAAGGCAGCACTGAATCACTGAATAACGTTAATGCAAGCATGCTACTTTAGAGATGCGTCAGTAGTCTTAGAAAGGAGTTTCAACCAAAGACAACACAATGTAGAGAAAAGATGCGAACTAGTAGCAACACACAAAAAAAATGGTTCAAATGGTTCTGAGCACTATGGGACTCAACTGCTGTGGTCATAAGTCCACTAGAACTTAGAACTACTTAAACCTAACTAACCTAAGGACATCACACACATCCATGCCCGAGGCAGGATTCGAACCTGCGACAGTAGCGGTCGTGCGGTTCCAGACGGTAGCGCCCACAAAAAAGAGTGTCACTTCGTTGGGCAGAGTAATTCAAGGAAATGTTGTACTCAGCTGGGAATTAACTGAAAACCAACAAGTGGAAGAAAATAATAGTAAGCTTATACTGTTACATGTGATTCGGCCAGCAATAAAAAATGCTAGCCAACAGTAACTCACAGGCAATGAGAACTTGCCAGATGAGGTTACTATGTGCGATGGAGAACATCTAATTAAAGTATGCTCACCCCGTTCGCAGATGTATGAACACAGAAAGTCATACCAGATGATTTGAAAATGGAAGTAATATGTCCTGTACGTAAGAGTGGTGTAATTCTAGAATGTACAAACTACAGGGGAATTACGTTATTGAACACTACATATAAAATATTCTCCTCCTTTCTCTGTTCCCGTGTAAAAGCTTTTCTAGAAAGTAGAGTTGGGATAAATGAGGCAGGCTTTAGATCTGGTAGTTCAGGTATTGACCAAATATTCGCCCTATGGCAGGTTATGGGAAAAAAACGAGGAATACAATACTGAAACACGTCCCATTTCCGTTTATTTTAAAGCAGAATGTGACACCTTAAGAAAAATACGGTTATTGAAGCCATCAATGGATTGGGCGTATAACAACAGTTAATAGGCCTCTTAAGTTTGCCCAAACTAAAAGTAATGTGTAGCGTATGGAAGCAACGGAATTTAACACCCGGTTTGGGAACTCATTATTGACTAAGCAAAGGGATGCATTTGCAAAAAAAAAAAAAAAAAAAAAAAAAAAAAAAAAAAAAAAAAAAAAAAAAAAAAATGGTTCAAATGGCTCTGAGCACTATGGGACTTAACGTCTGAGGTCATCACTCCCCTAGAACTTAGAACTACTTAAACCTAACTAACCTAAGTGCATCACACACATCCATGCCCGAGGCAGGATTCCAACCTGTGGCCGTAGCGGTAGCGCGGTTCCAGACTGTAGCGCCTAGAACCACTCGGCCACACAGGCCGGCGATGCATTTGCAAATATGTTTTTTTCAACAGCACTAGACATGGTAATAAAGACGGGTCTAATCAACACTACAGGCTCAATATACAATAGAATTGTGCAGGTTCCGTTCTACGCTGATGATGTGAATATTATTGCAGGATCAGTACTAGCCGCTAAGGATAGATGCAGGACACTGTCAGCAGTAGCAGTATAAACAGGACTGGAGGTAAATATCAATTTAATCAAACACACGAGAATAGTATTAGCGGAACTAAATACGGTATTAGAAATTAAGCAGGAGCAAATAGTATCTATTAGGGAACTGACCTATTTGAGAAAACTGTTGACATTACAAAATGATGTCAGTATGGAAATTAATTGGGCCATCCAACTAGGCAATAAATGCTACTATGGCCACGCCCCTCCACTTAAGTCTAGAAATCAGTCACGAAGAACTAAAAGTGAACTTAAAAAACCATATGAAACTCAGAATTAACATAGGGCCCAGAAACCTGGACACTGACACAAAGAGCTAATATGATGTTTTGAACTAATCTATGATGTTTTTAACGAATCTATGAGGCGACTAATGAAGATGGAGCATGGTGTAGACGATATAATTTTGAACTTCCAGGCTATATAAGCTCTTGAAATCATAAAGTTCATTAAATAGAACTGCCCTTAACGTATCGGCCTTATTTCTTCTCGTAGAACAAGAGAACTCCAAAAAAATAGCGCTGCTACAAACTCTACTTGACGAAGAAGGAAGACGAAGACTACTATAAATGGATGACATCCTACAAGATTTATAAAATTATTGGTGTCTTGGCATGAAAACGGAAGATTGTAAACAGGGGCGAATAAATTGGTGTCCTAGAGCACGCCAAGGCTTATCCAGGGCTGTAGACGCAGGAAGAAAGAGAAGACAAGTTCTTCGTAGTTTTTTCTATTAATAGTTAAACAACGTCTCTCTTTAGTTTCAATAAAGATCAGGAACGTTCCAGAAGTCGGTCATCCATCAGTCTCTGTGGGTCATGGCTCATTTATTTTATTTTATTACTCGGATAATGCAACAGATAGAAGTAATGCAGGAGTATCAAGTCGCTGTCAAAAAAATACATTGCCCCAGAACAAGACAATACGGTCATACCGCAACATGATTTGCAGCGGCTCAGTTAAATTCCCATAGATGTAGTGTTCTCAGTATGCGTTTTGCAATAAAGCCTAAAAGTTGAAAATCAATTGTTTGTTAATTTAGCTTATCCAGAGTTCTACAAACTTTTGTATCTTGGCGACACCGCTCTTCAGGTCGTCAGTGCCAGAACCACTTGTTAGGATATCAAATTGCTGCAGCATAGCATACAGGTAAGCAAAGTTAATTGAATCTGCTATGATAGTTCTCTCGGACGACGCATTTTCTTTCTTGCGTTACATCTGTTCAAATGGCTCTGAGCACTATGGGACTTAACATCTGAGGTCCTCAGTCCCCTAGAACTTAGAACTACTTAAACCTAACTAACCTAAGGACATCACACATATCCATGCCCGAAGCAGGATTCGAACCTGGGACCGTAGCGACCACGGGATTCCAGACTGAAACGCCTAGAACCGCTCGGACACACTGGCCGGCGTTACATCTGTATTCGTACCATCTATTTCTATCCGATAATCAATTGATGAAGATCATAAATAAAGCTTTCTTTAAAGCTTTTTTTTTTCAAAATACTAATAACTCTCCCGAAAACCTCCTCTGATACACTATTTAAACGAGGAGGAACACTTCACCATTATTATATGTTGAACCCGTCTCTTTGATAATTTAGATAATTTATATTAAATTAAAGTATCCGGTGAGTCAGGCGCTTCAGCCTGGAACCGCGTGACGGCTACGGTCGCAGGTTTGAATCCTGCCTCAGGAATGGATTTGTGTGATGTCCTTCGGTTAGACAGTTTTAAGTAGTTCTAAGTTCTAGGGGACTGATGACCTCTGAAGTTAAATCACATAGTGCTCAGTGTCATTTTTTTTAACTAGTACCCAACCTAGGGGTGGGAAATTGCCCCTAAAGGCAGAAGAATCAGCAATGATAAACGACATGAGGATGCAGAAGGCAATGGAAACCACTGCATTAAAGACACGTAACGTGTATCCACAGGACATGTGGCCTGTAATTGAAGAAGTGTCATGATGATCTCTGCATTGGCAAAAGATTCCGGAATAGTCCCTCATTCGGATCTCCGTGAGGGGACTGCCAAGGGGGAGGTTACCATGAGAAAAAGATTGAATAGTCTACGAAAGGATAACGTCCTACGAGTCGGGGCGTGGAATGTCTGAAGCTTCAATGTGGTAGGGAAACTAGAAAATCTGAAAAGGGAAATGCAAAGGCTCAATCTAGATATAGTAGGGGCCAGTGAAGTGAAGTGGAAGGAAGACAAGGATTTCTGGTCAGATGAGTATCGGGTAATATCAACAGCAGCAGAAAATGGTATAACAGGTGTAGGATTCGTTACGAATAGGAAGGTAGGGCAGAGGGTGTGTTACTGTGAACAGTTCAGTGACCGGGTTGTTCTAATCAGAATCGACAGCAGACCAACACCGACAACGATAGTTCAGGTATACATGCCGACGTCGCAAGCTGAAGATGAACAGATAGAGAAAGTGTATGAGTATATTGAAAGGGTAATGCAGTATGTAAAGGGGGGCGAAAATCTAATAGTCACGGGCGACTGGAATGCAGTTGTAGGGGAAGGAGTAGAAGAAAAGGTTACAGGAGAATATGGGCTTGGGACAAGGAATGAGAGAGGAGAAAGACTAATTGAGTTCTGTAACAAGTTTCAGCTAGTAATAGCGAATACCCTGTTCAAGAATCACAAGATACTGGAATGTAAGGCGTACCCAGGAGCAGATATAGACTCAGATCACAATATAGTAATGATGACGGGTAGGTTGAAGTTCAAGACATTAGTCAGGAAGAATCAATACACAAAGAAGTGGGATACGGAAGTACTAAGGAATGACGAGATACGTTTGAAGTTTTCTAACGCTATAGATACAGAAATAAGGAATAGCGCAGTAGGCAGTACAGTTGAAGAGGAATGGACATCTCTAAACAGGGCCATCACAGAAGTTGGGAAGGAAAACATAGGTACAAAAAAGGTAGCTGCGAAGAAACCATGGGTAACAGAAGAAATACTTCAGTTGATTGATGAAAGGAGGAAGTACAAACATGTTCCGGGAAAATCAGGAATACAGAAATACAAGTCACTGAGGAATGAAATAAATAGGAACTGCAGGGAAGCTAAAACGAAATGGCTGCAGGAAAAATTTGAAGACATCGAAAAAGATATGATTGTCGGAAGGACATACTCAGCATACAGGAAAGTCAAAACCACCTTTGGTGACATTAAAAGCAACGGTGGTAACGTTAAGAGTGCAACGGGAATTCCACTGTTAAATGCAGAGGAGAGAGCAGATAGGTGGAAAGAATACATTGAATGCCTCTATGAGGGTGAAGAAACAGGAGTCGATTTAGAAGAGATAGGGGATCCAATATTAGAATCGGAATTTAAAAGAGCTTTCGAGGACTGACGGTCAAATAAGGCAGAAGGGATAGATAACATTCCATCAGAATTTCTAAAATCATTGGGGGAAGTGGCAACAAAACGACTATTCACGTTGGTGTGTAGAATATATGAGTCTGGCGATATACCATCTGACTTTCGGAAAAGCATCATCCACACAATTCCGAAGACGGCAAGAGCTGACAAGTGCGAGAATTATCGCACAATCAGCTTAACAGCTCATGCATCGAAGCTGCTTACAAGAATAATATACAGAAGAATGGAAAAGAAAATTGAGAATGCGCTAGGTGACGATCAGATTGGCTTTAAGAAAAGTAAAGGGACGAGAAAGGCAATTCTGACGTTACGGCTAATAATGGAAGCAAGGCTAAAGAAAAATCAAGACACTTTCATAGGATTTGTCGACCTGGAAAAAGCGTTCGACAATATAAAATGGTGCAAGCTGTTCGAGATTCTGAAAAAAGTAGGGTGTAAGACAAGGCTGTAGCCTTTCGCCCCTACTCTTCAATCTGTACATCGAGGAAGCAATGATGGAAATAAAAGAAAGGTTCAGGAGTGGAATTAAAATACAAGGTGAAAGTATATCAATGATACGATTCGCTGATGACATTGCTATCCTGAGTGAAAGTGAAGAAGAATTAAATGATCTGCTGAACGGAATGAACAGTCTAATGAGTACACAGTATTTGTTTGAGAGTAAATCGGAGAAAGACGAAGGTAATGAGAAGTAGTAGAAATGAGCACAGCGAGAAACTTAACATCAGGATTGATGGTCAAAAAGTCAATGAAGTTAAGGAATTCTGCTAACTAGGCAGTAAAATAACCAATGACCTACGGAGCAAGGAGGACATCAAAAGCAGACTCGCTATGGCAAAAAAGGCATTTCTGGCCAAGAGAAGTCTACTAATATCAAATATCGGCATTAATTTTAGGAAGAAATTTCCGAGAATGTACGTCTGGAGTACAGCATCGTATGATAGTTGTACATGGGCTGTGGGAAAACCGGAACACAAGAGAATCGAAGCATTTGAGATGTCGTGCTATAGACGAATGTTGAAAATTAGGTGGACTGATAAGGTAAGGAATGAGGAGGTTCTACGCAGAATCGGAGAGGAAAGGAATATGTGGAAAACACTGATAAGGAGAAAGGACAGGATGATAGGACATCTGCTAAGACATGAGGGAATGACTTCCATGGTACTAGAGGGAGCTGTAGAGGGCAAAAACTGTAGAGGAAGACAGAGATTGGATTACGTCAAGCAAATAATTGAGGACGTAGGTTGCAAGTGCTACTCTGAGATGAAGAGGTTAGCACAGGAAAGGAATTCGTGGCGGGCCGCATGAAACCGGTCAGTAGACTAATGACCCAAAAATAAAACCCAACCATCCAAGATCAGACATTTACCTACATCAGTTTTGCCATGGAGGCGAGAAACGTATCAAAGATTCCCATTGTTCCATCTATGGAGACATTTAAGCTCTTTCGTAACAAACAACTGACAAATACTTCAGCCAACGACACTGCAGTCTCCACGAATGTCATACGCAGCTAGTGAACTACCAATACAGCAAACGATGCTGTGTATTACTCAACAGCGACGTGTATAATTGAACCTTTAGCGGGCAGCGTCTCTTTTCAAATTTCTAGACTTAAAGAGAGGAACAAGTAATGTCACCATTACCCAGCAATAAAATGAACGACAGATAGCGCTTACCGCGTAAGATACGTAGTCTTTCCAGGCTAGCACGAACAGATTCGTAAGCAGCGAATCAACTCTTTCGTATAACGCCTCAGACTGTTTCCTAGCAACGTCGCTCGTCGCCTCCAGCCATTCCCTATTGTTGATAGATTTGCTGGCCACCGATGTTATGGTTCAAAGTGGTTCAAATGGCTCTGAGCACTATGGGACTCAACTGCTGTGGTCATAAGTCCCCTAGAACTTAGAACTACTTAAACCTAACTAACCTAAGGACAGCACACAACACCCAGCCATCACGAGGCAGAGAAAATCCCTGACCCCGCCGGGAATCGAACCCGGGAACCCGGGCGTGGGAAGCGAGAACGCTACCGCACGACCACGAGATGCGGGCTCCCGATGTTATGCAGTGGAAAGAGTGCTTTTTCGTCGCACGATGATCTTTCAATCCACATGTCACAGACCATCACTGTTTGAGATCGTTATATAAATGAGGTGAACGATATAAACAAGAAAATGTTGTTTCTTTGTCGTTCGTATTTGAAATGCACAGTTGGTGCTAGACTAACAACTGCAGCAAGTAGTCATATTTGTGACCCATGAATTGAAATCATTCACCTTCCACAGCAATGTCCGTTGTTTTACTTTCAAGGTTGTAATTTTCCCGTGTTTCTGTTTTTACTCGAAATAGTGAAACCATACAAGGTGAATATCATTGCCCTGCAAGAGATAAGATGAACTGTACAGGGTACCTTCCAGAAACAGAAGTCTCCTATGTAATACAGCGGCCGCAATAATGAACACATATTTGTTGTACTATTTGTAGTCAATCAAACCATTGAACAACTAGTGATAGGTTTTAAAACAGTATGTCCTAGGATATGTCGTATGCTAGTAAAAGGGAAGTATCTTAACTGTAGTCTGCTAAATGCACATACCACGCCACTACTGACCTGTCGGTGAAGAGAAGAAGGCATTGTATGAGGAACTGGAGCTAGCTTATCAGCAGTTTCCAAGAAAATATATTCAGATGATGGTGGGACACATGAATGGTAAGATAGGGGAGAAGCGAGTCTTCCTCCGTGCTAATGGTTTACACTGACTCCCTGCAGAAACTAATATCAAATGACTCCGGCTCATAAATTTTGCTGCATCACTTCACATAACCGTTTCTAGCAGAGGTTACAGCATAGCAGTGTACATAAAATGGCATTTGTGTGACCATATCACAATACTAGGAACCCAATTAATCTTCTATTAATAGGTTATAGTCATAGATCTGATGCACTAGACTGCCATAGTTTCAGAGTTGCTAGTATGGACACTAACCATTACCTCAACATAGCAAAAACTATGGGGACAATTTTAAATAAACTCAGCCAAGGTAGAAAGGCAAAATGAGCAAAAATCAGAATGTATGGGCGCAATGAAGGCTGAACACCTAGTATTAATTTTGAGAAGAAACACTTTAAAGAAAAAACTGAGAAGAATAATATAGAGTAGTACTCATAACAAAAGTGAACTGTAGAATGTAATCAGAAACAAATTACTGGCAGGTGCAGAGGAAGTGATTGGTATGGATAAACAGTCCTACAGGAATGATTTATATTATGAAGAGAGTAAGGAGGCAACAAGACCAAAGAATGAAGCATAATATGGATGTGTGCCAGAAGTACAAGAGTCTAGTGGGTAACTATAGACAAAAAAATGTGTGCGAAAAATCGGGTTATGAAAGCAAAGATGAGAGGCATTTTCGAAAGGCAGTTATAGGACACTGAATCACTGAATAACGCTAATGCAAGCATGCTACTTTAGAGATGCGTCAGTAGTCTTAGAAAGGAGTTTCAACCAAAGACAACACAATGTAGAGAAAAGATGCGAACTAGTAGCAACACAAAAAAAATGGTTCAAATGGTTCTGAGCACTATGGGACTCAACTGCTGTGGTCATAAGTCCACTAGAACTTAGAACTACTTAAACCTAACTAACCTAAGGACATCACACTCATCCATGCCCGAGGCAGGATTCGAACCTGCGACAGTAGCGGTCGTGCGGTTCCAGACGGTAGCGCCCACAAAAAAGAGTGTCACCTCGTTGCGCAGAGTAATTCAAGGAAATGTTGTACTCAGCTGGGAATTAACTGAAAACCAACAAGTGGAAGAAAATAATAGTAAGCCGATACTTTTACATGTGATGCATCACACACATCCATGCCCGAGGCAGGATTCCAACCTGTGGCGGTAGCGGTAGCGCTGTTCCAGACTGTAGCGCCTAGAACCACTCGGCCACACAGGCCGGCGATGCATTTGCAAATATGTTTTTTTCAACAGCACTAGACATGTTAATAAAGACGGGTCTAATCAACACTACAGGCTCAATATACAATAGAATTGTGCAGGTTCCGTTCTACGCTGATGATGTGAATATTATTGCAGGATCAGTACTAGCCGCTAAGGATAGATGCAGGATACTGTCAGCAGCAGCAGTATAAATAGGACTGCAGGTAAATATCAGTTTAATCAAACACACGAGAATAATATTAGCGGAACTAAATACGGTATTAGAAATTAAGCAGGCGCAAATAGTATCTGTTAGGGAACTGGCCTATCTGAGAAAACTGTTGACATTACAAAATGATGTCAGTATGGAAATTAAGTGGGGCATCCGTCTAGGCAATAAATGCTACTATGGCCACGCCCCTCCACTTAAGTCTAGTGATCAGTCACGAAGAACAAAAAGTGAACTGTAAAAAACTTTATGTAGCTCAGTAATAACATACGGCACAGAAACCGGTACTGTGACACAAAGAGCTAATATGACGTTTTGAACGAATCTATGATGTTTTTAACGAATCTATGAGGCGATTAATGAAGATGGATCATGGTGTACACGCTATAATTTAGAACTCCACATGCTATATAAGATCTTAAAATCGTAAAGTTCATTAAAAAAACTGCCCTTAACGTGTCGGCCTTGTTTCTTCTCATAGAACATGAGAACCGCACAAAAATAGCGCTGCTACAAACTCTACTTGACGAAGAATGAATACGAAGACTTCTATACATGGATGACATATTACAAGATTTAAAAATTGTGGGTGCCTTGGCATGAAAACGGAAGATACTAGACAGGGGCGAATGGACTAGTGTCCTAGAGCATGCCACGCTTATCCAGGGCTGTAGTCGCAGGAAAAAAGAGGAGAAAAGTTCTTTGTAGTTTTTTCTATTAATAGTCAAACAACGTCTCTCTGTAGTTTCAATAAAGATCAGGAACATTCCAGAAGTAGGTCATCCATCAGTTCCTGCGGGACATGTCTCAAATATTTTATTTTATTACTCGGAGAAAGCAACAGAAAGAAGTAATGTAGGAATATCAAGTCGTTGTCAAAAAAATACATGGCCCCAGAACGAGACAATACGGTCATAGCGCGATTTGATTTGTTAATGTATAGTTCTGCGACTATTTCAGCGGCTCAGAAGTAGTGTTCTCAGTATGCATTTTGCAATAAAGCCTAAAGGTTATCATAGATATTCTTTCACCCTGACTTTTAATGCCACTCTTGAACCTTTTATTTCCATCATTGCTTCTTCGATGTATAGTCTGAGCAATGGGGGCCAAAGGTTACATCCCTGTCGTACACCATCTTTGATCTGAGCACTTGGTTTCTGTTCTTCCTCTTTCATTATCCCTCTATGCTGTTGCAATTTTTTTTTATTACCCGTCTCCTCCATTACCATACCCGTATTTCCTTCAGAATTTTAAACATCTTTAACCATGTGACATTGTCATACCCTTTCTCCAGGTCGACAAATCCTAGGAACGTCTCTTGATTTTTCTTTAGTCTTGCTTCCATTATCAGCCACACCGTTAGAACTAGCTCTCTGGTGCCTTCACCTTTCCTAAAACCAAACTGATCGTCATCTAACACGTCCTCAGTTTCATTTTCCATCCCTCTATATACTATTCTTCTCGGCAGCTTGAGTGTTTGAGCTGATTGTACGATAATTTTCGCACTTGTCAACTCTTGCAACTCGCACTTGCAGCTGATCCATGGTCAATTTGAAACTATTTGATGGACGATGTCTGTTACTTGCCGCTACAATATTGCCGTATCGGCTGCCGGCTACCGCTCTGTTATGGGTGACACACAAACACGGGTGGTGCTTCACAAATGCTGTCAATGTGTAACGTGGAGCCACGCTGGAAGTGGCCGCCCTGAGGTGTGTCTAAAATGCGAGATGCTCTTTCGACTGCTGATTGCAAGTGACAAATGATTGAATTGAGGCCGACGATGCGTTCTGTCACCCTGAATTTTAACTCATGTTCAAAGCTAAATACAAAATCATCATGTGCGATATGTTACTCAAAAATATGCGGCCGAACTAAAATCAAAATCGCTTTGTTCACGACGATTAAAGGTAACTTTTAAGAACACAGTGGAGACGGGAACAATTCATTTTCAGCACTAAAAGCAAACCGCAATTTTTCGCTATCATTGGTTGCCTAACACTGTCCTCACTCTGGCTACACGAGCTGCCGGGTTCACCAACCGACGAGCATTTCTTTTTGGCAGTGCGTTAGAGGTTACAGGCGACACAGCCAGACCCCAGACGAAAAAAGAATGATATGAAGGAACGTAAGGGCAAATAAGAAAGTCAATACGATGATGAAAAATGATGCGACATAGAACCAGAAATTTAAAAAACTTCGTGTGGACCAATTAATCGAATAAAAATGAAAATAATAAATTAACTCTTTTAGTTTGATTTAGAAAAAAATTGCTACATTTCACGATATTCGAGGCTGCTACCTTCTACACACATAAAATTAATACGCCAACCACTGCGATACGGGTAGAGTAGTTACACTTTAGACTGTTGTCACCCAGTCTGGAAGATAAACTGCAGCCTTAAAAAGTTCTGTTTAACGCAGTATAGTGCGAAGCTTATCTAACGAAAACCTGTCTCTGTGGGTGTGTCAAATATATATGCGACCCTGAATCACATCTTGAAGTATTTACTTGTGTTTGTTCAATGCTGTGTAAGAAATTTGCGTTTTGCCATATGCAACGGTGTGTGCGTGTGCGCGCGCGCGCGAGCTTGTGTGTGTGTGTGTGTGTGTGTGTGTGTGTGTGTGTGTGTGGGTGTGTGTGTGTGTGTGTATGTGTGTGTTTGTGTGTTGTTTCTGGTGTTGTTATCATGTGTGATGAAATACGAAACAAAAGCGCGAGTCCCATGATTCGTGATTCAAGTGCCTCAAGAAATAACGGCGGACAAGCAAGCGAAAGTAACTGACCTATTTTTGCGATACTTAGAAACCGGCGAACGTTTGGGGTGTGATGTTGAGCGCTATGATTTAAAGATTATTAGAATCAAAGGAATTACTTCTCTTCATCTCTGTACCGTTACTGCAGCATACATATAGTTGCACGAGATCGTTGCTATCAAGCATTGGAGTTCCTCCCCGCCCCCTCCCTCCCCCCCCCCCCCCAATGGACTTTCTGCCACTATCAGCGTAGTTACTCTTGATGACTCGAACTGCATCCTATCACCCCGACGCCCTCCTTTACGTCAAGTCATGCCATAAATTTCTTTTCTTGTTTTGAGTACTTCTTTATTTTTTACCCAATCCACCAATACCATCTTCTACGTTTTTGTATAACACCACACTTCAAAAGTATTTATTCTCGTCTTTTCTGAAGTAGTTACAGTCCAATTTCACTGCAGACAAACTTTCCCAATAAAATTATCCTTACTCACCAATCTCTATACGATGTTACTGTTTTCTTTTTGTCTGATATGTGCAACTCAACAAAAGTCTTACGCTTTCGCCATTATAACTTCTTTCAATCCATCGGTATGCCTTTTCATATTCCCTAGCCTACCTAAGACATTAAGGTATCTCTACATCAACATCACACTCCGCAAGCCACCTAATGGTGTGTGGTGGAGGGTACTTTCGGTAGCACTATCTGATCCTTCTAACCCTGTTCCACTCGCGAGTAGTGCGTGGGAAGAATGATTGTTGGTAAGCCTCTGTGTTGGCTCTGATTTCTCGAATTTTCTCCTCGTGGTCAGTACGCGAGATATATGTGGGGGGAAGTAATATGTTGTCCTACTCCTCCTGAAAAGTGCTGTCCCGAAATTTCGACAGTAAATCTCTCCGTGATGCACAGCGCCTCTCTTGTAACGTCTGGCAGTGGAGTTTGTTTAGCATATGCGTAAGGCTCTCCCGCCAGCTAAACGATCCCGAGACGAAACGTTCCATTACTCGTTGGATCCTCTCTATTTCCTCTATCAGTCCTACCTGATAGGGATCCCAGATAGATGAACAATACTCAAGAATCGGGCGAACAAGCGCCTTATAAGCCACTTATTTCGTGGATGAGTTACATTTCCTTAAGATTCTTCCTATGAAACTGAGTCTGGTGTCCGCTTATCCCATTATCTGTTTTTTGTGGTCATTCCACTTAAGGGCGCTCTGGATAGTTACGCCTAGATGTTTTACGGTAGATGCTGCCTCCAGCTGTTTGTCATCGATAGTGTAGCTGTACAGTAGGGGATTTCTTTTCCTACGTATGCGCAACATGTTTACGTTCAAGGTCAACTGCCAGAGCCTGTACAATGCATCAATTCTCTGCAGGTCGTTCCTCAATTTCTTACTATCTTCTGGCGTTGATACTTTGGTGTAGACAACTGCATCATCTGCGAATAGTCTCAAAGAGCATCCGACGATTTCGACTAAATCATTTATACATACTGTAAACAGCAACGTTCTTATCACACTTCCCTGTGTTACTCCCGATATTACCTTTACACCCGACAGGATAGCCGAGAATCCACATGGCTCAGGGCCTACCGATATCGACAGCGATGGCACACAGACTGCAAGCAGCGTTTGGATATTACCTTACCGCCGGACACCTATTCAAAGTCCGCTACGAAACACTCACCCTCCCCCGCGTGATGGCGGACTGTGGCTTATAAATGTACGAGCGAGAGCTACAGCGTTATACTTGTGCACAATGATGAAATTGTGGACCCACAAAGATGCTTCCCTTACGGGACGTCTGTTAGAGGAATTGCTGCCGGCGTCTCTTCTGCCACCTGTCACGATTGCGCACATTATACCCTCACTCTCGCACCTCTCGGCATTTATTCTTGAGTATAGTTACGTGCACCCAGACCTCACCAATACTCGCACTCCCAAGGCGAGAGACGTTTACAGGCTGTTGCTAAGGTCCATCGCTCGTAATGTGATTGAGAGGAAAAGCCGACCACCCTATGGCCTGCAGTGTGGACAGCGGTCCAGAAGCCGTTCCTCCCCACGCGGGTTCGAACCGCGTGGTACCAGGTGCTGAACGGGAAGTTTGTAACACGACAAAGGCTGCACGCTATTGGGATGACGGATTCCCCCCTCTGCCCACGTTGCGACCTCGTGGATACTGACGAACACTGTTTAACATGTGGATCGGCGTTAGAGGTATGGCTGCTAGTGCAGAAGATCCTCGCCTGCTACCTACGTATCGCGCCTCGCACAATTGAGCCACGGCTCCTCCTTTGTCCAGAGGATACTTATTTCCCACCTGCGAAGACTCACGCTCTCACATGGTTTAAAGGCATGTCCATATGCTACCTCTTTCGAGATGATGAGGAGATGGTACTTGATTACTGGCAATTTCTCCAGGACAGTCATAGCACACGTGAGTGTACACCCCGATACCGACAACTATTTGCGAACTATTTGCACAGTGTCTTCGGGCAGAGGATGACCGCCGTCATGAAGCTCCACACGCTGCGAAATGTTTTATCAATTTGGAACATGGAATCTGTACGCAGATGAGCCACGCACATGGAATGGCGTGCGGGATTTGGTTACATTTTTCTTTCCTTATTATCTATCATCATACTATTAGTTTCGAATTCTACTTCATAGTTTAGAAGGAACTTTGTTCTGTTGTTGCTACGGATGTACATTCTACTTTTGTTTGTCGTAACTGAACGACGCCTTTTTCCATATAAAAAAAAGTTGGTAGAGAAAAATTTACAATTACAAAAAAAATAAACTTAAAGAAGAAAAACAAAAAAACAAAAATACAAAAAACAAAAAACAAAAAACAAAAAAGGAAACAGTGGTCAGTGTATCTGGCTAGTAAACGGGAGGTCCAGGTTTCGGATCCGGGTCCAGCACAAATTTTGAACTTTCCCTATTGTAAAAAAAAAAAAAAAAGTGCTAATCGTTGTGCATTCTAAACTTATAGTCGCCTATTCGCGTCCAAATGCAATTCTTTTCTTTTACCACATTTCGGTCTAAAGTTATGAGTCTGATCGAAGATAATTCGCTTAACATTCTACCAATAAGAAAAAAAAAGAGTGCTAACGCGCTGCTTCCTGGAATCGGGTAGGCGCGCCGGCCCCGGATCGAATCCGCCCGGAGGATTAACGACGACGGCCGGTGTGCCAGCCAGCCTGGATGTGGTTTTTAGGCGGCTTCCCACAGCCTCTTAGGTGAATACCGGACTGCTCCCCACGTCGTGCCTCAGTTATACATTCACGCTATCTCACGTTTTACACGAGGTGCAGACAGCTGGGGTACACTACTTCCGTCCCAGGGGTTATGGGGTGGCGGCAGAAAGGGCATCCGGCCACCCCTTAACATAACCATGCCACATCCTTACTTAACCCCTGCACGCAATGCGGGATAAAGGCAGTAGCAAAAGAAAGAAAAGAAAGAATCTGTCGATTTACTTTCGTTAAGAGCGACGTGTTGAGTTCTATCTGCAAGAAACTCTTGAATCCAATCGCAAGTGTTCTCTCAAAATCCGTAAGCTCCTTTTTTCTTTATTTTTCATTAAACGGTAATGCTATATGGTGTCAAATGCCTTACTGAAATCAGGGAACACAGCATCAATCTGAGCGCCGTTGTCCACTGCGCTGTGGATCTCGTGGAGGGACAGAGCGAGCTATGTTTCGCAGGATCTCTGTTTGCGAAATCCATGCTGATTTTTATAGAGGAGATATTCATTTTCCTAAAAAGTCGTAATTCTTGAGCATAAAACATGTTCCACAATTCTACAACAGATTCACCTCAACGATATAGGTCTATAATTGTGGGGATCTCTCTTACGGCCTTTCTTGAAAACGGGAATGATCTGTGCATTTTTCCAGTCGTTAGGTACCTTCCTTTGCTCAAGCGATCTACGATAAATTACTACTAGAAGGTGAGAAAGTTCTTTATAGAATCTTATAGATATCTCATCTGGTCCTGACGCCTTCCACTACAAAACGACTGTATCTCCTTTTCAATTCCGCGATCTTTATCTCAATATCTGCCATTTCGACGTTCCTAAGACGGTTGAAAGGTGAGAGAGTGTTACGATATTCTGCGGTGGAACAACTTCGGAAGACCGAATTCAGTATTTCGGCCTTCTCTTTGTTATCTTCCGTTTCGGTGCCGGTGTGGTCGCTGAGAGAATGAATAGATGATTTTGACCCACTTACTGATTTTACGTACGACCTAAATCTCTTAAAGCTTTTACTGAGGTCGGTTGGCAACGTCTTACTTTCATAATCATTGAACGATTCTATGATTGCTCTCCTTATGCTCATTTTCTCTTCCTTCAGCTTTTGTTTTTAATTATCTTGAATCTGAGATGAAGTGCTCTTTGTTTACGTAACGCTTTTCTAACACAGCTATTAAATGATAGTGGATCTTTCCAATCCCTTAAACCATATTCGGAACATACATGTCTAGGGCATATTGAACGATGCCTTCGGATTTTTTGTTCACCACATCTTCGTCCTCATCACCGAATATTTGATGCTGACTGCTGAGATACTCTGAAATTTGTATCCTGTCACCCTTGCCTAGCAAATATATCTTCCTAACTTTCTTAGCATTTCTTGCAGTACCCGCCGTCGTAGACGCTGTCACATCCTTATGATCACTGATACCTTCCTCTACGTTAACTTATTCTATAATTTCAGGTATGGTTGCTGCCAGGACGTCTAAGACGTTACTCTCACAAGTTGGTTCTCTAACTATCTGCTCAAGGTAATTTTCGGACAAGACATCCAGGAAAATGCCACACGAATCCCTGTATCTGGCAACAGTTTTGACAGCATGACACTCCCAATCTATACCTGTCAAGTTGAATTAATCCCCTATTACAACGGCATGATTCGGAAAATTACTAATGATGTTCTACAGGTTTTGTCTGAAGCGCTCTACAACTACAGATCCTGACCCCGGTGGTCTATAAAAGCATCCGATCACCATTTTTGACCGTTCTTTGATACTCAGCTTCAGCCCAATTAATTCACATTCGGAATCCGTGATAACCTCGCTAGATTTTATCGAATTTTTTACTGCAATAAACACGCTGCCGCCATTGGCGACTAACCTATCCTCACGATAAACATTCCAATGTGAACTTGGGATTTCGTTGTCTTTGACGTCTGCTCTCAGACACCATACTGTTCCCAATACTATCTGTGCATTATAACCTTCAGTAAGCGATACTAGTTCTGAGAACTTTCCTTGGATGCTCCTGCGGTTTACTAAAATCATATTAATCTTTTGTATCTCTGATCCGCGAGGACCAAGATTCTCTGAGGTCACTGAGGCTGATTTAACAGGAAAAACGTCTTTGATCCAAATGGAGCGGTTCTCTGAACTAAAAAAGCCCCATGTGTACACCACAAGTACCCCGGTACCTTACAAGGGAACCTCCCCATCGCACCCACCTCAGATTTAGTTATAAGTTGGCACAGTGGATAAGCCTTGAAAAACTGAACAAAGATCAGTCGAGAAAACAGGAAGAAGTTGTGTGGAACTATGAAAAAATAAGCAAAATTTACAAACTGAGTAGTCCACGTGCAACATAGGTAACATCAAGGATAAGGCGAGCGCAGGAGCGCCGTGGTCCCGTGGTTAGCGTGAGCAGCTGCGGAACGACAGGTCCTTGGTTCAAGTCTTCCCGCGAGTGAAAAGTTTTCATTCTTTATTTTCGCAAAGTTATGATCTGTCCGTTCGTTCATTGACGTCTCTGTTCACTGTAATAAGTTCAGTGTCTGTGTTTTGCGACCGCACCGCAAAACCGTGCGATTCGTAGACGAAAGGACGTGCCTCTCCAATGAGAACCGAAAACATTTGACCGCAAGGTCATAGGTCAACCGATTCCTCCACAGGAAAACAAGTCTGATATATTTTATACGACACTGGTGACGGCATGTGCGTCACCTGACAGGAATATTTTGTCGACCCACCTAACTTGTAGAGTTGTCGAATGGGTAAAAAGATTCTTCTACCTTGCCCGATTTAGGTTCTCTTGTGGATGTGATAATCACTCCCAAAAAAGTGATGAAAACATAAGAGTTTGTGACGTAAACTGCAACAAATGAATGCAACAGTTTCACAGTCGCACAGTTTTCCCTGTGCTCTGTCAAAACATATGTTTTTAACGTTTTCAAATTTTTCCGTGTGTAGACCGTCAAATCCGGCATATGTCCAAGCAAATCTGAACATGTCCAGGAATTTTTGAGAGCGAAGTTGATTATGTGTGAGTGCCTGACCTTTGATAACTGTCTGAAAATAAAAAATTAAAATTTTCATTCGAGTGAAGACTTGAACCATGGACCTCTCGGGCGGCAGCTACTCACGCTAACCACGGGACCACAGCGCTCCTGAGCTTGAAGTGTCCTAGATATGGTATATGTTGCGCATGGACTACACAGTTTGTATATTTTGCTTATTTTTTTCATAGTTCCACACAACTTCTTCCTGTTTTCTTGACTGATTTGTGTTCAGTTTTTCAAGGCCCATCCACTGTGCCAACTTATAACTAAATCTGAGGGGGGTGCAATGGGGAGGTTCCCTTGTTAACACCAGCTTCCAGCGTGTAGCGCACGCCTGACCTATTAAGAGAGAGCCTACAATTCTGCACCCTATAGCGGAGTTCAAGAAATTCGCATCCGTTACCGTCGCTGAGTCGTCTGAGACTCTGGTTTAGACCTTCCACTCTGCTATGAAACAGAGGACCGCGATCAGCCATCGGTATCATGTTACAAATAGACAGCTTCACCTGCACCCCGCATGCGTTGCTATTTGTCTTCACCAAATCATCCAGCCGCCGAAAGGAGCATCAGAACCGAAGTGGCAGGCGTCATTCGTGCCGACATGTGCCACTACATACGGCCAGTAGCAAGCAGTGCGCTCGATAGCCGTAGGAGGGCCTCCTCCACATCACGGATGAAACCTCTCGGTAGACTTACAGAATGCACACTGGAATTTTTTCCCGCCTTGCCTACTATCTTCCTGAGGGACTCCATCACCCGACTAACATTGGAGCTCCCAATCACAAGCATACCCACTCTCTGTACGTGTCCAGAAGTGGGGAGGAAAATCGTCTGCTGGCCCAACAGGAGAGGCATCCCGTGCTGGCTCAGAGTTATCATAAACACTGGGTAGCACCTCATACCTGTTTCTAAGACGTAGGGAGTCAGCCGCACGGCCTGTCCCCTCTTTCGCCTTCCAACCAGTAACACGCGAACGCACCACTGTCTGACAGCCACTATGGAGTGAGGACAGACAGGTCAGATGTTGCGTATAAGAAGCTGCAGCGACGTCCGGGTCAATAAGAGATTCCAGTGGCACCAATGGTGTCTCAGGTCTCGTTACTGGCGCCCCGACGTCACCGCAACTTTGAGCCTTAGCTAGAAGCTTGTCGACAGTAGCCAACGCCGCTTCCAGCTGTTTATGGACAGCAGCTAACTCTCGTTGTGTCCGCTCACAACACACACAGTCCCTAGTCATATCGTACTGTGTATAAAATAGATATACGGTCTCAAAAGGCGCTACTGAGTTTGAAAATATACCAAGAAATGGTTCAAATGGCTCTGAGCACTATGGGACGTAACTTCTGAGGTCATCAGTCCTTTAGAACTTAGAACTACTTAAACCTAACTAATCTAAGGATACCACACACATCCACACCCGTGGCAGGATTCGAACCTGCGACCGTAGCGGTCGCGTGGTTCCAGACTGTAGCGCCTAGAACCGCTCGGCCACCCCGGCCGGCTGAAAATATATCAAAAGAGTAACACTAAAATTTGCTGTGCAGATTTCTCACTGTACTCTAAGACCGCAAGCTATTGACAGAAATAAATTTCGCTCCTGAAGTTGATGTATTTACAGATAGCTGTTATTAGAAATCCTGTTTACCGAAAAGTTACTGCACGAGATAAATATTCAAACTGCAATACACTGATCTAAACTGTGTGGTCTCTAAGAGCACAAAATTAAAACTTAGTGGCGTGATGGAGTTTCTGCCGACGGGAAAATTTACACTAGGAAACCGCCCTACACTAGGATATTCACAAGCCTGCACAGTAAAATACACACGTAGGTTTCATTTCTTTGCAAAAGCACGTGTAAAAAACAAAAAAGATTAAATTAATTTACTGTTTATCAGACAAGTGCTGCTGGTGCTCTGCTGAGCGTCCGCTCGGCTCTTCTCAGATCTAATATTACACGCTTCAACATGTATAAACTCAGTTTTGTTTTCCTTTGACAACATTCTCCTGATTGTTACCATTCCAGAAATCAGAATGGAGAGCTGTTTTACCTTTGGAACATTTTTCCCAAAAATACTATACAGTAGAGTTGTATACGCCCAGGAAATATAACGGTTTTAGCTACTCCTTGCTTTCAGTCGTCTGCAGTATCGGAACGCCATGATGGTCTGGTCTCCAATACGGTTCCCTCTACGACATGGTTAACCATATCGGTTAACTACACAAGCCAACCCACCACGGCAAGGTTCACGGTTATCACGGAACCCTCTATCAGGCTACCGTCCATTAGGAATGTGGGTGCACTCAGCTAATCTGATCTGATTTATAAATGTTAAAGCAGAGCAATCAGTCGTCCTTTTTTGCAGGTTTTATTTGGCAAATCCAAGTTCCTGCTAGTGCCTAGCACTGTTTTTTCGTCTCAATGCATGTCAGTTCCCTGTTGTTCAGGGGTCATTAACAATTGTTTGAAACCAGTAGTATTTAAAGAACTGTGAACAACAGGGAACTGATATGCATTGGGACTAGAAAATAGTATATTGATAATGGCTAAGCACTAGCCGAAATCTGGATTTGACAAACAAAACCTGCAAAAAAGAAGACTAATGGCTGTGCTCTATTATTTATAAATTTGTAAAACGAACTCCTCGGTTGAACAGAGAGTGGGTGATTTATGCACTTATCGTCTTTCTTTCCGACTGTCATTTTTCAATGACATCTGGTTTAAATTTCATTTTCTTGTATGACGTTCCCGTGAAAGCGCTTTGAATTTGTTTTCCATTTGTTATTATCTTCTGCTCCTGCTTCACATTAGCATATCTGCTAAACTCGCCTCAGTTTTCTGTAATCTGTTCTAGACTGGTCTAGTGTGGAAAACGTTGTAGGATCCTTTGCCTGTATTAATGCTGTTCCTTTTGTGTCGACGTACTGAAAGTGCCAGCTTGATGGTAATCTGTCTGATAGTTTTAAGATGGGTAATAATATCTTTTAAGGAACTGGTAAGCATAGCCTGCTTTGCACAGCCATAGACAGTATCAAGTCCTTAACTAGAAGTCTCACGGTATGCTCTTGATATATGGACAATATTGAAAGTTTTTGTTCGTCCATCAACCGTGAAGCAGTAACTCCTCAGTTGAAACTCACAGAGTTAGGATAAGTGGATAACAGAAACACATTTTAAATTATGTACAGATAAATAACGTGTTTCTCAGAATGCGTCTGTTGATTTTAACTAACATCGGCTTTTTTATTTACCTGCTGCTGACGTGTTCGGTTCTACACCCTAAAGATTTTACGAATGTCCTGGATCTTTCGGTGATATAAAAGCATTGTGGGAAGTTTCTGACATTCCCTTTCCTTTTCTTAAATTTCTGAGTCATCAAGTATGCTATGCTCTCGCACGCTCACGAAGGACGATGTACGTGAGCTACCTGAAGTAGTACCAAAAAAGGGACCTGTTTGAATCTTAGTGCGTTTCGAGAAATGTTAAGAAAGTGTTGTCAGTGCAGTCTGCACCTGATGTACATGTAAAAGCCTAATACAGCTGTTTACCAAGAGATTTACAGTCACATATCACTTCATTCAGCACTCGAAATATAGGGCTCCTTGATGAGGAGAACTCCTCATTTTAATTTCTCTTGTGAATGTTTGTACTAATTTCGCTATTTAGTATAATCAGTCGCAGTCTCCAGAGATGCAGCACACAACTTTTGATGATCAGGGCCAAAGGCAGCTACCGATCAATGCCCAGGTCTTACACTAATGCAGTACTGGCGGCGCTTACCAGTACACAGTTCGCTAATCGAAAGTGCGCTAAGCCATGACTTCGCCACTGCAGACTGTGCTTCACAAGTTGTCCACTTAGCAACACCATGCTTTATCTTTAACTATTGTAGTGCTGCACTTTTGAAAGAAACTACGTCGTTTATTTAGAGGTACGTTCTTCTGTGCTATATGCATATTCAGGGATATATCAGTTTTCAGGTGGTCACTTTACGCAATACGAAAGACGTTACCAACATCTTCTTATAACGCTAGACATGATACCTAGATTTTCTGTCATTAGTAGATTTTTTTAGTTTTATGGTATAACTCCTAAGATGATGATTACGTCAATACTTCCAGGCTGAAGTGGCACCAAAGTCACAAAATTTATAAAATGTCTTATACAAGACAACACATTAACAGACATTCCATTATTTCAACCAAGTAGTGTCAATTTTATTCGAAACGTTTCTAAAGAAAAAAGCACTAATATTTCCTCACTAATTTCACATTACCCTCAGATTGAACTGACACATTGAATTAAATACCCGTCCGTAACACGCGTTCAGTACTCTGCATGTAAATGCCCTTGGCATCATAAATTCCTCTGTTGCCAAATCTTCAATGACCACCACGAAGTTATCGTCAAAAGCTTGTTCACAATGATGCTGCGTTAGAATCATATTCCAGTCGTTTGCTTTATCAGATTCATCTGTTTCTTTTTAAACAGAATACATGTTCTCACGTGTCTCAAAAAGAAATAATGCTAAGAGTGAAAACACACAAGAATAGAACGACTATTTATTCAATTGTTCTATTGGCACTTTTCCTTGAAGAGCATAACTCTCCGTATTAGCCATGCCACGATGCAAAAGGATAACAAGTTTATTGAAAAATCAAACAATTTATCACGTTGAGTAATCCTAATTTGTGTTTCTAGTGGCAGAGAAAACATGCTACATCTATACCGGTAAGCCAGAACTGAATCATGTAGTATGTTCTTAGAAGTAATGTAATGAGTAGCAACAAATTTTGATAACTCATTACCCAAAGGCTAGTGACTTTTTATAATTTAATCCCTTACGATTTTTACGCTCCACGCTGCCCTCCAACGCTAAATTTGTGATCCCCTGATGCCTCAGAACATGTCCTACCAACCGGTCCCTTCTTCTTGTCAAGTTGTGCCACAAACTCCTCTTCTCCCCAATTCTCTTCAATACCTCCTCAATAGTTATGTGATCTACCCAGTTAATCTTCAGCATTCTTCTGTAGCACCACATTTCCAAAGCTTCTATTCTCTTCTTGTTCAAACTATTTATCGTCCATGTTTCACTTCCATATATGGCTACACTCCATACAAATACTTTCATAAATGACTTCCTGACACTTAAATCTATACTTGATGTTAACAAATTTCTCTTCTTCAAAAACGCTTTCCTTGCCATTGCCAGTCTACATCTTATATCCTCTCTAGTTCGGCCATCATCAGTTATTTTGCTCCCCAAATAGCAAAACTCCTTTACTACTTTATGTGTCTCATTTCCTTGTGAATAGAAAATTCATTTATGTACTGAGGTGAGGCACACGTGATTAGTTAAGTAGAACATTACGTATCATTCGCAAACATTAAATAAAACCTGTAACTTGCAATTTTGAAAATACGAAGACTCATAGAGAAACGGAACTTATGAGCATTTATCACCATGATAAAAAATGGATTGTAATTTTTGCCAATTCCAGTGTCACAAGATTTACTCCATTTATTTACGCTGTAACATATAATTTATACAACAGCTATACCAATAACCGAAAGGAACAAGAAAGGTACGCTTTTCGCAGTGAACGTAATGTTTGAATAAATTATGAGAATATAGGTAATCGACCTGGACGCGTTATCGCGAATTATTCAAACAAAGGAAGACACAGATCACATATCCTAATCAATTAACTAATGAATCAATATTGATTCCAAAATTGTTCCAACCCCTACCAGTATGGTCCCAACCCATTGTTTACACAAAACACCCAACCTCTGACAATCATATCAGTGATTGTAACTAGTCTTATCTACAGTCAACAGCAGCATCAGCCAAACTGCGTTGCCATTAGAGCTAGTACGGCATTGTTCATTATTCAAATTGCGACACAAACAAAACAATTCAGTTTCAGCCATTGATTTGTAGGCTACTGGTGTAAGCGAGAATATACATTTACAGTTGTCATTTCGGAAATTTGAATTTGCTTCGTCATTATTCGCTTTAATTTTCAGTACCGTTAAACGGGTGAAGTCGAACATTGATCAGTTTTTGATAAAAATGAATGATATTTTCATCCACGTGTATCACTTTCAGCATTTTTTCCTTTTTTTCTTCACAGTTGGTGATAATGAAATTATGTTTCCTCCCAGAACGTAACGTTTTAGGTACCACGCTGGCGGTTATCAACAACCATTCTAACAAGAGGGTTCATATAGCCAGACTTCCTGATTCAGGATTTATTCAGAGTGCGTCCATTTATAGCAACATAATGCTGGCCAAATTGTGTTTTTAATGGACAAACGTGAAAAGGATGTTTTTGCGAAATTTTCACTTTCCTTTATGCAAAAGGTTTAGAGGAAACCTGTGGTACTTCCAAATTTGTCACGCGATTGTGCAATGGGACACTGTTTGTGGGAACTTCTCATTCCCAACACGCAACGAGTCTTCAGTAAATTAGATGTCTTCAGGAATATGCCATTGAAACAAAGCTACACAGATCCTTCAGCTGCAGAAGAGGAGTTGCTTCGAGTAGAGACCTTGTAAAATTTTCCAAAGCGGAACTGAAAGCTGAGTGGGCCCAAGAAGGTATTGTGGATGTGCAAATTACAATGAAAAGGTTATATGGAGATATGGTCTATTCACACTCATTTATCCCCACTTTCAATAGCACAAAACTTTCAACACATGTCAAGGTAGGTTTCCCTCACTTAAGTGCGCAGCCCTATGTCCCCATCTCAGTGTACTGTTTTAAATGCAAGCGCTTTGGGCGCACCACTTTAGGATGGAAGGGCGAAGCCACTTGTTGCAAATGTGATAAGGTCGCCCGTGAAGGAATCGTTTGTTAATCTCCTTTGAAGTTCGTGAACTGCTCTGGGAATCATCTTACCTGAAGCAGCACTGGTATCCCTGCGCAACGAGTTAGAAAGCCCACCAGAAAGCGTGGACGAAGACGACAGCCGCTAGGCGCCGCTCTTAATATTTGCGAGCACTGCTGTCGTAGCCTCAGCGCTAGGCGCGGGCCACGACCGACAAGTCTCTTCCCCAACACCTGACGGGACCTGCCTTCAGACCAGGAAATGACTAAACGACCACAGTAGTTACTGGAGCGAGGTACTAGTAGAAGTACACCATTATTTATCATTTCTAGAATAAATTTCTTTCTTGCCTTATGGCTCTCTGGTGCTATTTTTTTTTCTTTCGTTCACAGTACTTACGTACCGCTGCTCCAGGAGCGGTTATCCCCCGTTTTTCTTGCTAAATATTATGCACTGAGGTGACATAAATTATGGGATAGCGATATGAACATATACATATGACAGCAGTATGGCGTACAAAAGGTACAAGAGCACAGTGCATTGGAGGAACTGTTTTGTAATCAGGCGATTCACGTGAAACTCAACGCAATTACGGCCGCATGACGGGAATTAACACACTCTGAACGTGGAATGGTAGTCGGAGCTAGAAGCTTGAGAGATTACATTTCAGAAATCGTTAGGGAATTCAATATTCCGAGATCCACAGTCTCAAAAGTGTGATGAGAATACCAAATTTCAGGCAGTACTTCTCATCACGGACAACGCAGCGGCCGACGGCCTTCACTTAACAACCGAGAGCAGCGGCGTTTCGTTGAATTATCAGTACTAACAGATAAGCAACAGTCTATGAAATACGCGCAGAAATCTGTGAGCGACGTACGAGGAACATATGTGGCATCAGACGACCGATGCAAGTGCCTTTGCTAATACAAAACGATGTCTCCCGAAGTCTCTCTCCTGGGCTCGCGTACCTGGGATGGTCAGATGAGTTCCGATTTCAGTTGGTAGGAGCTCAGAGTAGGATTCGAGTGTGGTACAGACGCCACGAAGCCATGGACCCAAGTTATCGAAAGGCGCTGTGCAAGTTGGTGCGGTTGGTGTTTACATGGAATGGACTGGTTCAAATGGCTCTGAGTTCTATGGGACTTAACATCTGAGGTCATCAGTCCCCTAGAACTTAGAACTAGTTAAACCTAACCAACCTAAGTATATCACACACATCTATGCCCGAGGCAGGATTCAAACCTGCGACCGTAGCAGTTGCGCGGTTCCTGACTGAAGAGCCTAGACGGGACTGCTACGGTCGCAGGTTAGAATCCTGCCTCGGGCATGGGTGTGTGTGATGTCCTTAGGTTAGTTAGGTTTAAGTAGTTCTAAGTTCTAGGGGACTTATGACCTAAGATGTTGAGTCCCATAGTTCTCAGAGCCATTTGAACCATTTGAAGAGCCTAGAACCGATCGGCACCGATGCCGGCTTGCACTGGTTCCTCTGGTCCAACTGAGCTCATCATAGACTGGGGACGGCTATGTTCGGCTACTTGTAGACCATTTGCAGCCATTCATGGACTTCGCAAACAACGATGGAATTTTTATGAGTGACAGTGTTCCTTCTCATTGGGCCACAATCGTTCGCGATTGGTTTTAAGAACACAGATTTGGCCACCCAAATCGCGCGAAATGAATGCCATCGAACATATGTGGGATAGGATCCTGTACCGCTATAATAAACGGCTATAGACGTAGTATGCCTCAATACTTCTGTAGAAGATGTCCAACGACTTGCTGAACCCAGCCACGTCGAGTTGCTTCATTACGCCGGGTAAAAGGAGCTCCGATAAGATGTTAGGGGGTATCCACCGACTTTTGTCATTGCAGTGTATATTCATACAAATAGTTACTAATATTTCATCGTACGTACTCCGTCAAGTGACAAGAAGCAATAAATTGATTAAGTTCTTGCTTCTTATGTAGGTACAGATGTCTTGGTGATTTCTGTGATACCGTTTTTTATTATTTTATTGTATAATGTCAAATACTCTTGCATCCTTCATTATCTTCATTATACATATATTACTAAATTGACGTAGGAATACATAACTTGCATTTCTGCCTATAATCTTGCAAATTATATTTGTCTTACGCAGCTTCACTTCCACTTTACGATACACCAATATTTTGACGTAAAATTTAAGCTTAACGTTTTTCCTGGTAATGTCATAATGTCATAAATGATAACTACGCATTTTCCTGTTTATTCTAGCTCGCGCCAGACAATCACTGATTCTATGATATTGCTGGTCGACAAGAATATGTATCGACTGAGGTTTCATCTCATAGGTAAATACGTGGCGTCCTATAGGCCCTCTTCGGACCAGGTGTAGCTACTGCAACCTCCTACAGTGGGTAGGCCACAATGAAATACCTTTTTTCTAATTCTATGTCGTAAATAAAAATTGTTTCGTTGCATAAGTTATTTATCGTTCCACATTTTATTTTTTGCTATTACATCTATAATAATTACAGTGTTATGCAATCTTATTATGAAATTATGTTATACTCTGTAACACTGGCTGTAAATGACGTTATGTGGGAGACAGTCGGCGGAGCCTCTGCTATTGAACTGCAGGCGTCCTTGTGCTGACCAGCAGTGTTTACCGGCACTACACAGCAACAGTTCCTCGCCACATTCTTTCCTGCAGATATAATGGGTAGACATAGAACCGTACTTTAAATTAGTTTCATTACTTACATTAATTTATACCTAATTCTTGTCGTCTGAAACTTTGTATTACTCTTTTCACAGAGTTTCAACTCCCTGAAGATGATCGTATCACGATCTAAACTGCTCACTTAATTAACAGTTTTTAAACTTTAACGACTTACGCTCGATTTTTGACTGTTTGTATTTAAAAAGTGTTAAACCAAAATGAACCGAACAAAGTGTGAGCACCAGACAGGTGATGGCCACGGTGTTTTGGGATCGGAAGGACGCTCTACTAAGCGATTTTATGTCTAGAGAAGTGATTGTAAATGCAGCGGCCTTCACAGATTACGTCAGGCCCCACCGTACAAAACAAGCGTCTGTATTGTTGTCCAGCGGCATTGTGCTTCTGCTACGAAGGAGTCCCTTCGAAAGTTTAAGTGGAAAGTTCTTGAACATTCACTTCATATGTAGGAGGCATAACAGCATCAGCTGTATTTACTGGTTTAACTTACACTGTTCAGTCACGTTAATGCGACCACCTGTCGACAGCCTGAATAACCACCTTTTGCACCTTGATCGCTGCGAGGCGTGCAGGAAGGTTCTGAAAGGTACCGACAGGGATGCGGAGCCATGACGATTCGAGTCCGGTGGGCAGCTGTGCTAGATTTCTCTTTGAATGTTAGCTAACTGCCGGTTCATTGAATGTATTGGCGCGTATTCTGTCCCTGATTATGCAGCAAACAAACGCGTTTCCTATGCTCGTTTCGCTTCTAATCTTTGCCATTTCCTACGTGGGCTGCCTATTTCTGGCTCAGAATGTGCCCTACCTGGAATTCCATATTCTGGAAATTCGATGTTCTCGTCCCTTCGATACCCATCTGTCTGATCTGTCTCAATTTTATCCCAGTCTAACTGAGCCTGCTGATTTTGCAGCTCCCCGACACTCCTCTGATTCACCGTCTGTCCTATTCTCAGGTTCACCTTCTGTCCTATTCTCAATAAGCTCGTTTACTTGCTGTCTATCTGGTTGATTCTCCCCCATCTTGTCTACTTGCTGTCTCTCACATAACCTTTTGGCTTGTGCTCTCGTTAACATGGAAATTCTTTCAAAACATCACAACCCTGTCAACAAAACTGTACGACCACTTACCACTTGGTTGAACCAACAACAACAACAACAACAACAACGTCGTTACTTCTCGCCTAATGTTCTGTCTGCTCTGCTACGGCCTCCAATCTCCACCTGTGCGCTTGCAAAGGGAGAAAAATGTTATTTCTTAATTATAACTTATATAATGCTTCGTCACACTACGTCTCTGCATCAGTCTGCGTCTGTGCCTATCACCTGAAAATCCTATGCCCTATCAGCTACACAAAAATCGTAAAAAAATGCAGAATTTTCCAACACAATAACACACGCCCTTTTCCATACAATTCTGCTTTCTTCGCTACCTGTATCTATTCTGATCCCAATCTTTGCAAATAGCTATTTAATACTTGAAATAAAGTTCTTCAAAGTGCTACTGCTGCGACCTGCCCTACCTAACTATCCTGACACTTTGCTATCCTGGTAGTTTACCTATTTTACCTATCCTAGCAGGGTCGCCATTTTCTGTGAGCGTGTGGGTGCTTTTCTGCCATTCTGCGCAACGGATTAATCTGAGATGTACCCTTTACCCTGTGGCTCCTGCAAGATGCAATTTCCACCCCCACACTACTACAGAAGTCAGACAGATGCTCCCAACGTTCTAAAGAGAAATGCCTAAAAAACTTTCAGCAATAAATATCTTCTGGAGTCGTCCGCTGTAAGGAAATGACACAAAAAATTCACAAAATTTCTTACGGCACTAGTGGGATACTTGGGTACTGGAGTAGTGCTAGTTAGTGTAAGAAAAACATAAAACTAACGAAAACTATTATTTATTTTGCAAAAATTCTGAGAAATCACAATCGCACTTTTAGTTATGAACTGAACAAGTTATTTCCGGGTTCTTTTCGGAATGTGAAGTTACCTCTTAAAGATAGGATTCGCTAATGAAATTCCTATACAAAGTGTAAGATTGTTATTGACTCGGCAGAATGGCTGAGAGCAGCGCCTACTCAAATTGAATAATTATCCGTTAGAATGCTGCTAGGTAAGGTCAAGGCTGTTGTGTGTGAAATGCAGTGAAGTGTACTGTTGTGGAGGGAAATATGGGGCTCGCAAGAGCTGTAGCGCATAATACCATAAGCTGCAATGACTGCTGTCTGCACCGCTTGCTGCTGGCAAATAAGATAACTCTCATTCTATCTGGATTGACCTTCGCCAATCAAACTCTCCCTACGCCTTGATGAAATAAAGGACTCCTACTCGCCCCTAGTCTAACTATTGGCGTGGTACACCGGTCAGATAACCAGTCCACCGTGATGCCACTCAAAAATTCGCACGCAGGCGTTTAGCTGTAACTCTGTCCGTTTACACAGCACAATAAGTGTGGTGGCCAACACAGTGAACAACGCTTAATTGCGAGGACTCAATACAGAGTCACTCTGCAATTTGCTCTCGTCAGAGGTGTTCTCCCAGTGAAGTACTGAGGAGAGACTTGTTCCTCGCTCTTTGAGTACACATACGAGCGCACACGCTCTCGTTACGTGTTCTCGCTCCAAGAGAGACAACGCAACGGCCCCTCTCCACGCCAGACGTGAAGGGGTATATCTTTCGGTCTGTTCCATTACTCCTTCCGCTCAAGGCGTCAGGAATATCGTCTGCCAATCAGCATTGCTATTCTAAAACGGGAGAATGACGTTTCGTTTAAGGTGACCAATCCAGAAATCTGTAACATCGGCGTTTGACGTTTGCTGTCTCCCTGTGAAAACCTCTGAAACTGCGTGCTATGTTGTAAAGATATCGTAGGCTGGGCGCTCCTACACAATGTAGCAGACTTTGCTTTTAAGCCGAACACGAGGTCGTTCTCCCTTTAACTCGGGCAAACGCTGTCTGCTCTAGGGGCGGTCGCTGGCCGACATAGATAGGTTAACTCGTCCTCTGAAGGGACTCACCCCCCGGCGTTCGGTTTGCCTCTCCTGAATTAAAAGCCCCTGTGACTGTCATGTCTTGAATGTGTATGTGTACGCCAGCATCGAGTATTTCAATCTTGGTGTGCACTTGGCATTTGCTAGTTATTTGCATATCGTTTACATGAATTCATATAACATTGGCTGGTTTTTGTTCGAATGAAGCGTCTTGATGTGCGGAATATGATTGTGAGGGCGGAATATGTAAGCAATGAAGGTCAGGAGACCACGACGTCTTACACCAGATGTAGGTTTATAACACTACCTTGATATACGTCACTCTTCCCTAACAACCTGACCTTAAGTCCTGTCACGGGAAAAGTCACGTATAATACTATCCTGCCGTGACACAAATTAATGTTACCCTCTGAGAGGATTTTGAAACTTTGACCGCGTGTGTGTCTAACGGATAAAGGTATCGGACTGTAATTTTGAATATATTGTAATTAACAGAAAAACTAAACAGGCTCTAACTTTGGGAGTTTAATGAAAGTAGTAAATTGCATATCTGAATGAAAAAACGGTCGTGAGCCTAATTAGGCGCATTAATTTGGAAATATAAATTTAAGACAATTGAATATCAGTTACCGAAGTTGCTTTCATTAATATTGTCTTTGAATAGCACACAGGATACAAACAGACACAGGGTACTCTGAGCTGTGGATAGCACTAGTTACGAATAATGCACATATTAGTAATCATAGAAAGCAAACTCGTACCAAACTCACAGTAGTAAGAGCTTCACTCAAATGTTGTTACTTGGATCAGTACTAAAATGTTCCTGCCAGAAGTGCAGGACTAAATTTGGCCAGGAGGGCCTTCTGACTTAACTGACATATAAATACCAGACTTAAAATACATAGTACCACAATCACACTGTTTATACTCCCATTTATAGAAATATATCAGATTTCCTTAGTAGTAATAATAGTCCACTTATCTTTTTAATATGCGAAGAATATAGTGGGGACCCATAAACTGGTATAGTATCACTGTTCAAACTCTATGATTATTTCAGTACGTAGCAAAATTTAATTCAACTAAAGTTAATTCTTAGCTTCACTTGGAATAGTTTATGTTTTTGTTACTCAAGGAAAATTGTTCAACACTGAGCTCAATTAACTTCAAATAAATCGTTCATGATAGTAATCAAGGCTAAATTATGTTTCAAATAAGTTTAACTTACGTGCCTTTTTCATCACCTGTGAAGCATGTACACTCCTGGAAATTGAAATAAGAACACCGTGAATTCATTGTCCCAGGAAGGGGAAATTTTATTGACACATTCCTGGGGTCAGATACATCACATGATCACACTGACAGAACCACAGGCACATAGACACAGGCAACAGAGCATGCACAATGTCGGCACTAGTACAGTGTATATCCACCAGTCGCAACAATGCAGGCTGCTATTCTCCCATGGAGACGATCGTAGAGATGCTGGATGTAGTCCTGTGGAACGGCTTGCCATGCCATTTCCACTTGGCGCCTCAGTTGGACCAGCGTTCGTGCTGGACGTGCAAACCGCGTGAGACGACGCTTCATCCAGTCCCAAACATGCTCAATGGGGGACAGATCCGGAGATCTTGCTGGACAGGGTAGTTGACTTACACCTTCTAGAGCACGTTGGGTGGCACGGGATACATGCGGACGTGCATTGTCCTGTTGGAACAGCAAGTTCCCTTGCCGGTCTAGGAATGGTAGAACGATGGGTTCGATGACCGTTTGGATGTACCGTGCACTATTCAGTGTCCCCTCGACGATCACCAGTGGTGTACGGCCAGTGTAGGACATCGCTCCCCACACCATGATACCGGGTGTTGGCCCTGTGTGCCTCGGTCGTATGCAGTCCTGATTGTGGCGCTCACCTGCACGGCGCCAAACACGCATACGACCATCATTGGCACCAAGGCAGAAGCGACTCTCATCGCTGAAGACGACACGTCTCCATTCGTCCCTCCATTCACGCCTGTCGCGACACCACTGGAGGCGGGCTGCACGATGTTGGGGCGTGAGTGGAAGACGGCCTAACGGTGTGCGGGACCGTAGCCCAGCTTCATGGAGACGGTTGCGAATGGTCCTCGCCGATACCCCAGGAGCAACAGTGTCCCTAATTTGCTGGGAAGTGGCGGTGCGGTCCCCTACGGCACTGCGTAGGATCCTACGGTCTTGGCGTGCATCCGTGCGTCGCTGCGGTCCGGTCCCAGGTCGACGGGCACGTGCACCTTCCGCCGACCACTGGCGACAACATCGATGTACTGTGGAGACCTCACGCCCCACGTGTTGAGCAATTCGGCGGTACGTCCACCCGGCCTCCCGCATGCCCACTATACGCCCTCGCTCAAAGTCCGTCAACTGCACATACGGTTCACGTCCACGCTGTCGCGACATGCTACCAGTGTTAAAGACTGCGATGGAGCTCCGTATGCCACGGCAAACTGGCTGACACTGACGGCGGCGGTGCACAAATGCTGCGCAGCTAGCGCCATTCGACGGCCAACACCGCGGTTCCTGGTGTGTCCGCTGTGCCGTGCGTGTGATCATTGCTTGTACAGCCCTCTCGCAGTGTCCGGAGCAAGTATGGTGGGTCTGACACACCGGTGTCAATGTGTTCTTTTTTCCATTTCCAGGAGTGTATTTTGGACAGTAACATTTGCAAAGTCTGGCACTGAATTTTTGCAAAACGATACTTTGCAATAAATTGATAGTACTTTACCAGAATTCTAACTCACTTCAACTTTTGCTTCTCCTTGCACATTTGAGAAACATGAATAAATCACTAAGTCGTTTGAAACGAATACTCAGTTTTATAAACACTTACGAGAGGGCCCTGCATAGGTTCATGATCAGTATGGAAGATATGGTTTTAAGCACAGGTTTATAGCACTTGGATTATTATTAAAATCACTCACATAATGAACTTATCCATGCTCTGATACTTAGCTGTATGCATGAAGTTGGAGGAGCAGTGGCGAAGTAGTGGTGGCAAGCGACGTGGCGGCTAACTGTACTCATGGCTCTTGAAGTTTGGATGCTCTTTAAAATTTCTTCTTGGCGACGGATTTTTAACGTGTTAGAACCATTCCTTATTGCCGAGAGTACCAAGCAACAGCCAAATCCACATGCGAGGCAAAATTCCTTGCAAAGCTGCTTCCAATTGTGCTCCCTTGGCACCGTCGATGTGTACCGTGCAACGGCTAGCCACTGACTGCGTACCTTTCACACCAAGGAGCCGCTCGGTTCGACTGCCAAAACCACTTTTTACATCGAGCCAAGCCACTTCTCTTGTGGAGGGACTTCCCTACATCTTTTACATTTTACAAGTCCCCTAAGCATGAACCAGCTTCAAATATACAATGTTTTTTCTTTTAAATATAAAGATATTATTATAAAATTTCATTATTTTAAACATCATTTAGCTTTCCTGTCACAAATCAATGACCTTAATCAACAAAGAATACACACTTCGTAATTACAGATACACAGTTACATAATATAAACCTACTTCTAATCGATATAAGTGTTACAGGTTTGCCGTTATTTCTGTAAATCGATCCAGGCAAATGCTAGAACGAATCGTTTGAAAGGGCGCCACCAATTTCCTTCCCATCCTTGACACCATCCGAGTTTGCGCTCCGTCTGTAATGATCTCGATGTCAATGGGACGTTGAACCCAATCTTTCTTCGTTCCTTCCTTCCTTCTTAAAAAATGTATTGTTTCCTTTCAGTTCAGCAAAGGCAACGAACTCTTAATTTTATTCCATTGTTATTAACGGTATCTTGTGCAAAGTCACTGGATCAACTGGTGGTTGTCATCCGCGACAGTAGTTTGAATTACCAATAGTAAAATCTGCTATAGTTAAAAAATTATTTCTTTCTACAAAGGAAAGCACTACCGAATTTCAGGTAGCGCTTTCCTTTTTAGAAAGAAATAATTTTCACAACTGTAGCGGATTTTATCTTTGACAATGAATAATATTTACGGATGTCCCGTGAAAAGAAACGTGTAATCTGAAATTAAGTGGGATTCCTTGTAAGGAAGAAGATCAGTTCGCGAAACGTTATTGGGAAACCAGCATTTGAGACAGACTGCAGAAATATTCTGCCACCTCCAGCGATCACCTCCCTTAGCACCGTTAAGACGAGACAAATTAGAACAGAATGGCTAAATTCCAACAAACAACGCGTCACGATGGAATTATCCGGATCAAGACAGAGAGCTGCCTGCTTCTCGTGTTGCTGCTTCCTCGTATCTAGCTGAAATGTGGCCACTTGCAGGACATACTCGAGTGAATTAAATCTGCCGTTTTCGCCTTTCGGTCACAATTCTCACGAGAGCTCCGCGTAGACGAAGATGGATGTCACAGCTGTGAAGTCAGTAATGCAATCGACAGTGACACAAGTGCTGAGTCTCTAGTTAATTCGCAAGATGGCTTATAGTTTGCCCATGCTACGGAAGACCAGTGAAACAATCACCTCCAAAGATAACCTAAACTCTGAACTAGACAGCCCAACAGCTGCTCTCTAGTGAATACCGTTTCTCAACTCTTGGAGGCGTCGGAGGTTACGGTTACCTCCGACACAAGGGGAGACAAAAGTTTAACTTGGGGACTCAAGCTTCCTGACAGTGTGTTGGATTTCGTCACCTCCAACAGTCTTACAAGAAAAAGCTTGCTTTTCGAGGCAGATCTCTACAGGTTGCTCCTTTCCTCATTTCTCTTAATTTTTGTTTGCCTTTCGCACCTAGAAATCACAGAAAATTTCAACGTCGGTATTATGCTCTTATATACACCCTAAGACACACACAAAAAATTCCCCGCACCACGATAGAATTATCCGAATCAAGAGAAAGAGCTTCACAAACTGAGCCAGTCAGTAATGCATAGGCCCACCTTTGGTCCTTATACAAGCACTTATTTGACCTGGCATTGGTTGATAGAGTTGTTGGATGTCCTGCTGAAGGATATCATGCCAAATTCTGTCCAGCTGGCGCGTTAGATCGACAAAATCCTGAGCTAGTTTCAGGGGATTGCCCATAACGCACCAAACGTTCTCAATTGGGGAGACATCTCGCGACAATACTGGCCAAGCCGTGGATTTGGAAAATATGAAGACAAGCAGTAGAAACTCTCGATGAGTGTGGGTGGGTACTATCATGTTGAAATGTAAGCCCAGAATGGCTTGACACAAAGGGCGACAAAACGGGGCATCCAATATTGTCGACGTACCACTGTTCTCTTACGGTACCGCGAATGACAACCAAGGGGTCCTGCCACCGCAAACCGTCACTCCTGGTTATCAGGCCGTATGGCAAGTGAAAGTCACGTCGGCATCCCACCACCATACGGGTCACCTCCAGACACGTCGTCGCTGGTTATCGGGGCTCATTTCGCAGCTGGATCCGTCACTGAAGACAAGTATACTCCAGTCCATGAGATTCCAGACTAAAGACGACTCTGAAGACGACTTGGGCAGCAGTGCGATACTAAACTAACTGTCGCCCGCCGTACAGCCGACTATTGGATTGGTTCAAATGGCTCTGAGCACTATGGGACTTAACATCTGTGGTCATCAGTCCCCTAGAACTTAGAACTACTCAAACCTAACTAACCTAAGGACATCACACACATCCATGCCCGAGGCAGGATCGAAACAGCGACCGTAGTGGTCGCACGGTTCCGGACTGAGCGCCTAGAACCGCTCGGCCACCGCGGCCGGCGACTATTGGGGGTGATGGCCTAGGGTGCCATTTCATTTCATAGCAGGACCCCTCTTGTTGTCATTCGCGGCACCCTTACAGCACAGCGACGATGTTCTGCGCCCGGTTTTACTGCCCTTAATGGAAAGTTATTCTGGGCTTACGTTTCAGCAAGATAGCCAGGACACGGATAGAGTTTCTACCGGTTGTTTTCGTCCTTGTCAAACCGTTCCTTGGCCAGCAAAGAGCATTACTGACGGGGCCTTTCACACAGCTCCGAATTTTGATGATCTTACACGCCAGTTGGACATAATTTGGTAAGATATCCCTCAGGGGGATGTACAAAAACTCTATCAATCAGTGCCTAGCGAAATAACTCTTTGTATAAGTGGCAGATGTGTACCATTGCGTTATTGACTTGCTCAATTTGTGAAGTATTTTCCCTTGAAAAAATCAGCCATATTTTCTGAAATTATAATCATTTGTTCGTCTGTACATGTACGTCACATATACTGATCTTCGTCTCATTCGGATAATTCCTATGTTGTGAGTTGTATATATATGTAGAGTATAGTTGTGATCGATGAGAAGCTATAAGGAAGAAAATCTTTTACACAACTTTGTGGTTTCTATCAGCTAAGAAGTTTGTGTTTAATGCTGAAATGTATAATTTCTTTTTTTTTTTATAAATTAGCAACAGGTTACCAACCATCCACTTGATGGAATTGTATTTTTGGTTACCAGTATAATAGGATTGGCTGTAAGAGACATCAAATACCAAAAAAGAAGCGAAATCGCTCGGCCACTGCACATACCCCTCATGGAATGACACTTCATTTCGAGAGAAAATAGAATCACGAGACTATCTGAAAGGAATAGCAAAGTGAGATCAATATTTTTATTGTAAATTCTTATACAGTTTGTTTATTCAAGCGCTCTTCTAGCCATTTGCGTACCATAACTGCACGTACAGACAAATCTGGGATGCTCCTACTAATTATCAGGTATAGGGATATACAGCGATGGCGTTTGTGGGTTCCTGTCTTACTTGCAGACTTTCATCATTACATGTATGCGGAAATCATTTGTTCTCAACGCGCACTCGGCTCTTATACGAGAACACAATTTTTCTGTTTAGTAAGTGTGTAATCCAGATCTGTTACTGGCATACGTTGTTTTAGAATAGTTTACGAAATAAAAGTATAAAGTTGTAGTAGTTATTAACGGAAGCACATCGCTTCGTGGTGAGGAAAGTAAACCGTTGGGGCAGAACGTAATTGTAAATAACTGTAGTGTGACTTAATCTGTGATAAATTGTATAAATGTGTTGAAGAAACATTTTCTCTTTCATACACTTCATAAGTAGTGCTACAGTAGTACAGAAATTAACGTAATTAGGATACCTGAACTTTGAAGTTCAGTAGTGAAGAGCGAGATGAATACTGATAAAGAAGTAGGCAACTCTACCTTGGTGAAGATAAAGGACGGTTATAATCCGTTAGCAGTAAATGCTAATAATCGAGTGAAATTTATTGGACGGAGGATGAAAGTACCCTCCTAGACAAAAAAAAGACGCACAACGAAGGAATTATCCGAATGGGATAGGTGTGATGTAAATATACAGATAAACATATGATTACAGTTTCAGAAAAATTGGTTGATTTATTCAAGAGAAAGAGCTTCACGCATTGAGCAAGTCAATAACGTCATGGTCCACCTCTCGCCCTTATGCAAATAGCTGTTCGGCTTAGATTGTTTGATACAGTAGCTGGATCTCCTCCTGAGGCCTCTCGTGCCAAGCATTGATTGATAAAATTGTTGGATGTCCTCCGGAGGGCTATCGTTCAAAATTCTGACCAATTGACACCTTAGATCGTCAAAATTCCTAGCTTGGGTTGACGGCTCTGCCCAAAATGCTCCAAACGTTCTTAATTGGAAAGAGATCTGGCGACCTTGCTGGCCGAGAGAGGTTTGGCAAAGACGAAGACAACCAGTAGAAAGTCTCACCATTATTTTCCCAAGATGTAAGCTCAGGATGGCTCGCCAAGGAGACCAACAAAATGGTGCGCAGAACATTGTCGCCCTGCTGTAAGGGTGCCGCGGATGACAACAAGAGGGGTCGTGCTATGAATAAAATGGCACCCGAGACCACCCTCAATAGTCGGCCGAATGGCAGGCGACAGTCAGTTTGGTATCCCAACACTATCCGGATCGTCTCCAGACACATCTTCGACGTGGAGTCTCATGACCTGGAGTAGAACTATCTACAGTGACGGGTTCCACTTCGAACTGAGCCCCGATGACCAGCGAAGACGTGTTTGGATACGCTGTGGACTGCACTGAAAAACCAACCTGTCACCAGCTATACAGCCCGACAGCCAGGAGTGATGGTTTGGAGAGCAATTTCATTTCATAGGAGGACATTTTCGGTTGTAGCCCGTGGCTTGTTACAGCCCATCGGTAGGTTGACGACAATTTACTCCCGGTTACTTGAGCCGGCCGTTATGACCGAGTGGTTCTAGGTGCTTCAGTCTGGAACCGCGCTGCTGCTACGGTCGCAGGTTCGAATCCTGCCTCGGGCATGAATGTGTGTGATGTCCTTAGGTTGGTTAGGTTTAAGTAGTCCTAAGTCTAGGGAATTGATGACCTCAGATGTTAAGCCCCATAGTGCTCAGAGCCATTTGAACCCGGTTTTCTTGCTTTTCTAATAATATATGCTGGGCTTAAATTTCAGCAAGATAATGTCTGCCGGCACAGGAAGAGTGTTTCTACTTCTTATCTTGATTCCTTCCAAACCCTACCTTCTGCATCTACATCTATATCTACATGATTACTCTGCAATTCTCATTTAAGTGCTTGGCAGAGGGTTCATCGAACCACAATCATACTATCTCTCTACCTAAACCTTTCTGTTGGAGCTCTGATTTCTCTTATTTTATTTTGATGGTCATTTCTACCTATATAGGTTGGGCTCAACAAAATATTTTCGCATTCGGAAGAGAAAGTTGGTGACTGAAATTTCGTAAATAGATCTCGCCGCGACCAAAAACGTCTTTGCTTTAATGACTTCCATCCCAACTCGCGTATCATATCTGCCACACTCTCTCCCCTATTACGTGATAATACAAAACGAGCTGCCCTTTTTTGCACCCTTTCGATGTCCTCCGTCAATCCCACCTGGTAAGGATCCCACACCGCGCAGCAACATTCTAACAGAGGACGAACGAGTGTAGTGTAAGCTGTCTCTTTAGTGGACTTGTTGCATCTTCTAAATGTCCTGCCAATGAAACGCAACCTTTGGCTCGCCTTCCCCACAATATTATCTATGTGGTCTTTCCGTCTGAAGTTGTTCGTAATTTTAACACCCAGGTACTTAGTTGAATTGACAGCCTTGAGAATTGTACTATTTATCGAGTAAACGAATTCCAACGGATTTCTTTTGGAACTCATGTGGACCACCTCACACTTTTCGTTGAACAGCAAGATCGCCATACCTCTCTCAAAGTTGAAAACGTTTGGACCATTTTAGGACCGAGCGATGTGGCGCAGTGGTTAGCACACTCGACTCGCCTTCGGGAGGACGACGGTTAAATCCCGCGTCTGGCCATCCTGATTTAGGTTTTCCGTGATTTCCCTAAATCGTTCCAGGCAAATGTCGGGATGGCTCCTACGAAAAGGGCACGGCCGACTTCCTTCCCCGTCCTTCCCTTCCGTCCTTCGATGAGACCGATGACCTCGCTGTTTGGTTTCTTTCCCCACACAACCCAACCCAACCAACCATTATAGGCAGGGCCCTTTATCCACTTCAGCATTTTGACGATCTAACGCGTCAGTTGGACAGAATTTGGCGCGATATTCGCCTAGAGGGCATCAATCCCAACCCGAATAGCTGTTTACGTAAGGGCCTGAGGTTTACCAACTCGTTATTGACTTGCTCAACTTGTGAAGTTCTTTCTCTTGAACAACTCATCCAATTTTTCTGTAATTACAATAATTTGTGCCTGCACATTTACATCACACCTACTGATTTCCATCCCATTCGGAAAATTCTTCTGTGGTTTGACTTTTCTTTTCTTTCTTTTTTCCTTAGAGTGTATATCATTCTGTTGGAGTACACAATGTGTCATTCGTTTGAGAAAAGTTAAACATTTTACAAGCGATCATCGTGCACAGACATCTGTTAGCTGTTTGCGCTAAGACGCGACTTTTTGTGATGGTTCGTGGTACGTGCAAAACTACAGTGCTTCGGTCACAATAAAACCACAAGGACGTTGTCTCTAGGTAGGCAAGCTTCTGACACTTGACAGACTATTGTGCTCTACAGACACTATGGTCGAAAGGTGAGTCATCATAACTGGAAGCGTTTAACTCACAAACACGTTGATTTCAACTAACGTTGCAGAAAGCAGACTTCCATGGCCGTTATATGCTTCCTTGGTGGGAACGTATAAAGAGTTCCGCTTGCCGGGCTTGTTTCAGTGAAACCCCCTATGGTTGAACCACGCCCCGGTAAACATGGTAGTATAAGTTCTTCCCTGCTGACCATAATGATGCGTTATGGTATGTTACGAAGCAGCTGAGTCAAGTTTCGAACATTTCCTTGTTTCTGAAGTTGGAAAAATCTGAATAACCGCGTTCGTCTGAGCTCCAATCACCCTATTACATTGTTAAACTAACAGTGACTAATCGTCATAAATTCACTTAATTTACCACTACTCATTTTAATTCTTGCACCACTTTTCTCTAAAATGTTACCATCTACTCAGGCAGCAGAGATAATTTATGCAGGGGTTATACAATTTATTTCCGAAGTTTTCCAGCACTGCGAACCGTCTGTCACACAGTCTCTTGGAAAGTGTTGCCTGTCACGTACTAGGTGAATGTGGAAACAGACAAGTTTCCTTCCTACGGCAAAAAGAGCTTAGCAGTTTCTGCTGCCAGACTTAATACTTGCTGGGTAGTATCGGAGATGAGGGCAGCAGGTGAAACCGAGCCGCATCACACTGCCGGGGCTCAAACAAGGAGTACGTCTTCGCCATCACTGCCTTGGCCACGGCTGTAAAAGTCTCTTGTAACTTGTAACTTGTAACAGCGAGCAGAATGACGCACTTGTTAAGGCATGAAACCGTCATTCGAGACGAGATGGAATCAGAGCACCGTCCAGCCACTGAAGTCATTCATTCAAGCTGTGACAGCTCACGTTACATTTTCAACTTCGTCGCCCATGATGATCAGATTACAGCAGAAGAAGTATGTTGCAAAAGCTAGTTACACTTCGAGGAGAAACTGTTATGAATGCAACCAACACGGAAGTATGAAGGTTAGTTTTACAGTGTGAGACATATTTTCATGGGTAAGAAGAAAACTTGACGAATCTCCTACGTGACAGAAATACAGTGTTGTTACAAACTCTACATCTATAATTTCTGATATGAATTACGTAACTTCAGCTTCATTCGTATCAGTTTGTTACAAGAGCGTGAGGTCAGAATCAGGAAGTTCCATCGAGTTCTGACGCCATTCGATGATTGTTGCATCGTGTACATGCGCAGGGTGCCTCTATGGGGAGAAATCAACTGGAGGGCGGACAATGACTGAAGAAACGGAAAAATTCCTTTCTAGTTCACGCAAGCTGATGAACAAAGCAGACAGAGAGCTTAATATTCCGGAATCAATCGTTCGGCATATGTTATGGAAACGACAGGAACTGCAGTTCAAATGGTTCAAATGGCTCTGAGCACTACGGGACTTTACTTCTGAGGTCATCAGTCCTCTAGAACTTAGAACTACTTAAACCTAACTTACCAAAGGACATCACACAAAGCCATACCCGAGGCAGGACTCGAACCTGCGACCGTAGCGAGGAACTGCAGTCTTACTGTTTTCAGTTGCTGCAAGTTCTGACAGCCAAAGACAAGTGGAACAGACACTAAATTTTAACTTTGATTTCAGTAACATGTGGAAGTCGATAACGTTCAAGTTAACGTTTCAGTGAATGCTAAAGGAATATTTTAAATTTAGACAACAGAGTCTGGCGAGTGTCAGCGATCTCTTATAAATCATCAGTTAATAAAGCAGAAATTATCGCAGTTATCATTTATTTAAAAAGATGACTGGTGTCGCCGTTTATGCCGGTAATCTTCAGATCCACGCAATATATCGCTGCCGTTGGAGGTGTACGAAGCAGAAGTCACTGTCGCTTACTATGACCTCACACAAGTGTCCAGTGGACCGCCGTATATGACAAGTTCTGAGTGATCTCACAGTATCAATTTTTCAGTTCTCTTTTCTTCGTGGATGGGAACAGTTGCACATGCTGTAAAATTGGTTGGTACCGCGGATAGAGACCGAGAGCGTGATCCTAACAGCAAAACGATCCATGAAACTTTCATTTTGATGCAGTGTTAACCTCGACGCTTGGACACCGATGAATCAGTCGTCTTGGTGACAATAATCAGAAATTACAGCTATGGCCATCAGGGTCTACCTACTTCATCACTACAGTTTTTGTGTGGCTTATGTCTAAGATTCAGTGATTGTGTCACTTTTATCAGCTGAACTACAAGCTCGCATCAATAGTAACTTGGACTAATCTAATACATACGTGAAACTTCCTGGAAGATTAAAATTGTCTGCCGGATACTGACCTATCAAATTACGGCTTCGAGTTCTACTTCTGTTCGTACGTCTCCCCTACTTCCCAGTCTAACGTGTACTTGGCAGAGTGTAGATTTTAAGATCGTTAGAGACTCGATATCTACACAATCAGCAAGTGGGGAAATACCAACTTCAAGATTTCATTCGTAAGGCTACAAAGTACAATAACCATGTAATGTAAGAGAAGATAAGTTGCGTCATTTTATTACCTTCTGAATATGAAAAATAACTTTATTGACAAACGCTTTGATAATGATGAGGGCGTCAAAGATTCTTCTGTGAAGCAATTGGGCAGACACAAATTAAAAGTAGTGTGAAGCAATGCCAAACGCCTCATCTTCAGATCAAAGACTTCATCAAATGGATGTGTTAGAATTTCTAAAAAGTTTTTAAATTTCTTTGTGTGAAGGGAATTTTGTTGCCTACTACTTTGTGCTCCACTTGATTTCACTATCGGTAACTAAATATTTTAGACTAATGTTTCCAAAATTATTTCCGATGTATTCTCTGGAACTGGACAGTCGAACTTAACACAAAAAGCTATGTATTCATGAAAATCACATGGTTAAAAAATAGTTAATGACATAAAATGTAAAAACTAAACCGCCTTCTTAACTATGGGATCACCCTAGCGTGACAATAAAGCGAATTCCAGGTGTAGTACTGGTAGTGGCCAAGGCTTTCCCTCGGAGAGAGGGTTGCAGCTGGCTCGAGATGACAGTTGAAGGAGAAGCACCGCTGATCGTCGGGCGGTCTGTGTGCTGAGCTCAAGGCTCCTTTTATTGACGTTCAGTATATATCAAGGAATTAACCGCGTACACACAACTGGCACATGGCACATTGGATTAACAACCATTTTTACTCCTCTCCAATCTAATCGGATTGAAAGCATTGTCATGCAGCTGATGGTCGTAAAAGAAAAGCATCTTCGCTTATCGGTTGCTGTAAAGAAATAGGGTCGCGTAGTATTGTTGGTCGTTGGACTGCAAGAGCTACATTCAGCCGCCTAATCAGATAACAGCACTCCCTCTTCAGGCCACAAGTGGCCCATCGGGACCATCCGACAGCCGTGTCATCCTCAGATGAGGATGCGGATAGGAGGTGCGTGTGGTCAGCATACCGTTCTCCCAGTCATTACGATGGTTTTCTTTGACTGGAACCGCTACTAGTCGGTCAAGTAGCTCCTCAATTGGCATTGTGAGGCTGAGTGCATCCTGAAAAATGGCAACAGCGCATGTCGGCCCGGTTTGTCACTCGTCCAAGTGCCGGCCACGGCCGGTAGCACTTCAACTTCGGATCTGACGGGAACCGGTGTATCCACTGCGGCAAGGCCGTTGCTCCCTAATCGGGTACGGTTTTCTTCATAAACACACAATGGCCACTTTGGACTTGGTGTATAAGACTCAAGCGTATCTGTACAGTGTAGGTAACTGTACTGGATGTGTGTATAGTGCTTTCTCATATTGGTATTTTATGGTTATGAGACGCAAAGGGGCCGCCGAATTGTTTGACGTCCTGATCCCACGGACCGGTCACTATCAACAGTGTCACATGCCCTCACTAAAAGAGAGACTGGGGGGGGGGGAGGGGAAGTCTAGAAATTATTCCAGGACATTGACTCAAAGAGTTGTGATCAAGAACTGTAGGCAACCACCTTCTCTCCATTTTCCGATAAATAAAGGCGGTGAAAATTTCTTCCATCACCAGGATTAGAATGGGCTGTGAGTCTACTACCGCCACACTTGGTTCCTAGAGAGAGGCTACGAACATTTTGAAGCCACATTTGAGATAGTAATGAATTTATTCATAGATCTGTCATGGGCATTCAGTGCTGCAGTTAAGGATGTAGCCAGAGTGAGGGCGGGGGTCCGGTCCGGGTGGTTTGGAGGCCCTCCCCCCAACACCCTTATACCTAAATGAAGTTAGATACTACTTAGCTGCCATGTAGTGTAATTGAAAGATATTTTGATTTTCAATTATACGACGAAAAAAGGATACTCACTATTGGCAGTCATCAAGGCCATCGATAGATTTAAACTATGTATATACCAATAACATTATCGGTTGTTGCCCTTTCCTAATTTAGCCAAGACCAACTTCTGTACACTGTTAGCGTTGCTTGAGCTCAGTTCTTGTTTTTGAAATCAGTTCAGTTTTTACTTGTAGTTAATGTAATATAAGTATTCCCGTTTATTGTTTTCGTGCTGTATGCTGTTGTGATGGTATCTAATTACAAATAAGTTTGTAACGATAAAGAGGAGGAAAACTTATTTTTGTTTCGTCCACTAATGCTACTATAAGTTAAAAAAATGTACGCACTATTATAATAGCTTAATTACCTATCTACAGCTGTTGAATGTAAGCAGTTCAGTTGTTATTTGGAGACTGGTGGACGTGTGGGGCTACAACAATTCCATATTTCACGAGGCAACATTAAATATAAATTTATATTAAAATCAGTGCATAAAAATACACTTGGATTTGTCTGTGTCGACCAGATATCGCGTCGATCAACAAAACTATCGCCCAAATATCGATGGCGGCATCTCCTCACAAAATTTTCGGAAAATTCTATCATTAGTATCCCAGATGGCAAAATATCGCCCAGTCTGGTCACTTGGGCGGTACTCAATTGTAAAAAATCTGTTCCGATACGGAACGATGGGGAGGGGTTTGTGGAGAGCAGAACGGGTATGTAATGATACAACATTCTATAGTTCGTTTGCTTCTAAAAGGTTTTTCAGCGGACTGTTCCAATTCGTCCGAGACGCTTACGCCCTGCATCCTCGTTCCCTCCCCTCCACCCCCACCCCATTTCGACCAAAATATCTTTAGGATCTTGTAATGCTACCATAGGAACTCCTTGCACAATTATACCTTGAAATATGCGTAATTTGTGCAGTATAAAATGACCATACATGTGCAATTAAAGGAAAAGCATGCAACATCAGAATTCCTCCTCTTGTTGTGATACATTTTATTTTAAACCAATGCACAACAACCAGTTTTTCCAAATTATCCATCGACCTGGATAGACCTTTGGGTTGAGGCGCTGAGTTTGTATATCCTGGCTTCTGGAGACGAAGTGGTTCGAATCCACCCTTTGGCAACGTTGAAAGTGGGAATCTATGGTTTGTCCATGGTCAATTAAGGCGAGTGCTCTTGTCGGCCCCTTACTGTAAGCCACAGACAATTCCTTCCGATTTCCTTTCTTTCGTGACAGATTCCAGTTCTCTTCATAATGCAGCCTCACAGCTTAAATGAAAAGATCTGCATCGAAGACGAACAGAATATCTCTTCGGTGACTCCTAGCACTAAAATCCACTCGATGAACCGGTACACAGGCGACATCATGCCCTACCTAGTATGTTCCAAAACTTCGCGCATAAAAATGGGAGTTTTCCGTGGCTCATACCTCGCGTTCTACGGTGATAGAATGATAGGGACCATTTGTATAGCCAACAAAAGGATCGTCTTAGTGTCACTATCCTACAGTACAGGTCCAAAATATGAATATTTCAAACTTACTCCTACATGAGGAAGCGGATCACATCGATTGGTTCTTTTTGTATTTGATGTGGTCTATGATGGGCATTAAGGGATTTATGGAGGTTTCACTAATTCTTGGGCGGTTCCTTGCAAAACCAAAAAAAAAAGGATTTTTTACCTTTCGTACCAAAACCAAGCCGCGGATTTAAAAATGGTTATCAACAGCAAATGGCTGAAATTTTTGCGCCGATTTCGAACAACCGTGAAAATTTTATTTATATCCTTATCTGTTTCCGAGGCACAGTGTTCAAAGTTACCATACTTAGGAATGAAAAATACACACGTAAAACCTGGTGTGAGGCGAAAACGTGGTTTATAAAATGTCGCAGCACGGAGAAATATGCTCGAACCACATGTTGTAGTACTGAAACACATGCAAAATTTTTGTGCACGTAAAATCTTGTTTGAGGTGTAAAATTAGTTTTGCATTATTTCAATTGTACATAAGTAAACTAACAAAATTTCACCGAGACGTACACTTCTTTTCATATGCGTGACATGCTTTGCTGCAGCAAGGAAAATAAAGAAACCAGGAGAAAAACGCTCCTATCGGAGCACAAAAATGGTGAACATGCACATGTTTGAAATATTCTGACTGAAAAGCTGGGGTACCAGCTGCCTCATTCTACGTTCCTCTGCATGCACCTTTCAAATTTTTCCCAAAATTTGGTACGCGAACTCATTCACACTTTTTTATGTTGAAAGAGAAGGAGACAGTGGCAGAGGGACCGAGAAGGAAAAATAATAAATGCTGGACGGTAGTAGATAGTGGTTGTGGGATAGAAAGAGTGGAGAAGAGGATGGTGTGATAGAAGGTTAGGGACATAGTGGCAATGGAACGCGGTTCATAGTGACAGAACAGTTCTCGGAAAAGACTGAAGGAGACAGTGCCAGTGAAAAAGGAATAAAGAGACCGAGAAAATGGAAATGAGTGAAAGACAGTTTATGACAGTGTCAACGCGGAAGCGAGAGATAATGGCAGGAATAAGAGACAGCAGCAGCTGGAAAGAATAAATGAGACAGTAGTTGTAAGAGAGAGCAAGAGGAAGACAGTGACATTGATGGGAGACAGTGACGAACGAAGGAGGTCGTGGCAATGAAACGGGAGACAATCACAGAGAGACACAAAGAGATAATGACAATGAACTGGATTAAATGACTGAGTGGAAATGGAAAGTGGGAGTGGATGGGTATGAGCGACGTACAGCGATGGATTAGTGGGTGTGAGTAAGTTACAGCTAGGGGAGCTTGAGGGAGTGAGAGGTGTGTTGCACGTTAGAAATAGTGTGAATATGTTTGCCAAAACGTGTGGGAAAATTTTTAAAGTTACTAAGGAAGGTAGCTGGTAGCCCACATTTCTGTCAGAGTCCTTTAAACAGGAATATATTCGCCTTTTTGTGCCCCGATTGGAGCACTGTTCCACTGGGAAAGAATAATCCAAATTCTCATCATTTAGGCTGATGCAGAAATCATCTTTCTCCTTTGTAGGCAGTGACAGATGAGTACTTAAATGAGGAAATCTGAGAATTTGTAAGAGTGAATAATTCCATATCCTTTGTATTTTTGCCTCCAAACATTGTTCTGGCTTCTCTGTCGAAGACAACAACTCTGTCAGTAATAATCATGGCTTTACAAAAAATTCGCATTCGTTGATTCCTGATCACTTTCTCAGATCAATGCATTATTTAAAGAGGAAAAGTGTAAAATAACTTTGTAGGGTGAAGGGAGATTCCATCTCTCCAAAGGAACGAGATCCTATCTCTGCTTGATGAAAACTCTGAGATCATTAAGTTTCCTTTACGTACATGGGCACAAACTTTTTGTTAACAGATGACGGGTTTCGGTCTTTAATGACCATCATGAGATCTGTTTCATAAAAACAAAGTCGTAATGAAACAGATCTGATGATGGTCATTAATGACCGAAACCGGTAACCTTTTAACACAAAGTTTGTGATCATAGACATAAATTAAAGGAAACTTGTTACATATACGGGTCACTGTTTTTTTCGCGACAATGTCGCAGCTTGTGAATCTGAGATCATTGATGGAGAAAATGGTATAACGTTCTTTACGGGAATCCCATATTTTATGAAGCAAAATTTGGAAAATGCGCTATTATGCAGAATGGTGTATTATTATGCACTAAAGGCTGAAAAAGGTGATTAATATGCCGGATTAAAATGTAAAATGTGTAGTATAAAGTATAAAAATCAGAATACGCAATATGCATGAATTTACTTCTTATAAGGTCAAAATATGCAAAAAATGCTTGACAAAACCTTGAGGCCCTCTCTTGCAGTGACATAGCACGAATGATATTGATTTGTTTAAAACGACTTACTGCATAACGCGTACTGTAAAATTAAACAGAAATGTGGTAGCGTATTTTCTTATCATGAACTGAGACGAAGAATGTACGCTACGCTTTGCTGATCGCATCGCAACTGACGTCACTGCAGTGACTATTATGCACGGTACGGATTGTTTGATGTATACCATGGAATTTCACGTCAAGTTACAAGTAACTTAATGTACTTTCTTGTTGGGAGCGGTTGCACTGTGAAATCCGACGAGACATCATCGAACAGAAAACCATAAATCAGGAACTGTAACTAGTAATGATTTAACAAACTTAGGACGTCGGTGTAAGTCACACGCTAACTGAATGAAGCGTGTACTACGTCAGTCGCTGCATGTTGCTACGTCAGTTACGATAATTCTACAAACATCGCGCGTTCCTGATACGTTCGCAAAGGACGTCAATGATCAAGAGCAACAGCAAGACGTTGATAATTACTGGTCTGTACGCTCAAGGATCAGGGACTAACTATGCGAACGTTGCCCACTCGCCAACAACACCAGCTAAGTGAAGACTGAACTTGAAGACATTGACAAAAAGCACAGTTCTCGCGAACTACTTCTCTAAACGCTTTAAAGACTTTTTGCAGAAACGGTGGGGGTCCCTCATTTTCACTGGTTTTACTGCCGATTATCATAATGAACTGAATTTTCTTTTCTTTTCAGTAACATTCAGAATTATGATTAAAAGTGGTTTCGCTGAGTAAACCATTTTTTACTGTGATCATTATAATTCTGCAAATACATTAACTTCTAATAGTGTCTCTGTTATAGCAAATAACTACTATTATTACTAATGAGACCAAAGTTATTCAGTCTTCATTTTTCATTCTCTTTTTAATAGCAACCGCATATTTATTTGTGTTATTTATGGGTGTTTATCTTCATTTGGCCAAAGGCCTTGCCGCAGTGGTAACACCGGTTCCCGTCAGGTCATCGAAGTTAGGCGCTGCCGAGCTGGGCTAGCACTTGGATGGGTGACCATCCGGTTAGCCGGGCGCTGTTGGGGAGCGGAGTGCACTCAGCCCTAATGAGGCAAACTGAGGAGCTACTTTATTGACTGACTTACGGCCGGGAGACCGGTGTGCTGATCACATGCCTCTCCATATCCCCATCCTGTGACGCCTGTGGACTTAGGATGACACGGCGGCAGGAGTGTACCCTTGGGCCTATCAATGCCAGTTCGGACGGAGTTTTTATCTGCATTTGCATGTTTTCTTGTTTGGTGCTAATTGTCGGCGAGTTGTTGTCCTTTGTCGATCAAATACGAGCTGTGCAGTGTCCGCCATTACGTTAGTAGACAGCAGCCCACCAGGACAGTCCAGTGTATTTTGTGAAATATTTTGTGAGGGGCAATGTTTTTGCTTTTGACTGATGTGCGATTAATCAACAGGTTATAGTTTTATGAAGCCGTCTTACGTGGTTGTGCGTACTATTCAATTAACCCTGAGAAAAGTTACGTATTCTTGGTTTAAGGTTAGATAAATATTCCAGAGTGACCAGTTAACATGTTCAAATTTGCCGTTATTCTTCTGCAGCACTGAAGTCACGAAAATTGTCTGGCGAAATGTTCTTCACCTTTAGTAGCTCATTCCACTGCAAAGTGAAACACCGGCGTTGCGACCTACTTTTCAGCGTTTCTCTTCAGAGTGACTAACAGTTGGTCGCTCTGAAGAGGATTCCTGCAAAGTAGACCGAAACGTCGACAATTTACTTGTTTTAATATTTTACTATGACGCAGTGTAACATCCAAAATAAATTACTTCAAATAGACACTTGTCTTAAAGCCCAATTGTATTCATCATTCATTGTCTTAGCTACAACAGCTGCTCATTAATGGAACTTGAAACTGTGGATCGTTATGCGAAAAATGACACTTAAAAGCAGTGTAGTTACATATGATTCAAATCTGAAACTCACGCAAACCTTCCAAGTACATCGACAGCTCTCTGCTTGGGCTTCACATCACAGAAGATGGTCAAGTTTTTGTCCAAGGCTAGAAAAGACGTTGGGTTTATACCACTGTAGAAACCGTTGCGCTGTCGAGGGCAGTGCACAGCTCCGTAGCGAGGGAACACGGGCCGGGAGGGGATGGCGAGCACGGAGAGGACGCCATTCGCAGCTGATGCGGCGCCGTGTGTTAAGTAACTCGAGCACCGCAGAGCTGCGCCAAATGGACCAACTTGAGGCTTAGGGTCGGGATGGGCGACTCTGCTTTACGGCTCTGCAAGTCTAGTAGGGCCGAGTTTCCCTCCGGTACACGAGACACCGCACCAACATCTCCCTGGCTCGTGGACGCCGGAAGCTACTAGTATGATGGTCCGGAAAAGTAAGGGACCGACACAATAGCCTCCTCTCGATGGCAAACATGAACTCACACACACACACACACACACACACACACACACACACACACACACACACACACACAAATACACAGGCAAGCACAGAAACAAAACATTTATATTGCTTAAACTTTCTTCTCTGGACTTTTCAAGGACCACGTCTCGCTTCCACATTACGTCTTTCCAGAGGACGTTAATATCCTGGAGCTGATTCTTCACTTTCATATCAATAAAGCTTTCTACTGCATAGCGATTCTACTTTGGATATTTTTCTGCATTGTCCAGTCGTATGTAATTCTAATATTTAGATGGGGAAATTCTCGCTTATTCCAGTACTCTGGCTTTCGCAATTTGACGTTAACCAGTCGTCATTTCCCATTTCAGTTCTTATCACCTTCTTGTCGTTTCTCTTTCACCTTTATTCAACTCCTGTTTCAATTAACAAATATTCTGAGCCCTTGTTTTCGACCAGAAGGTTCCAACATGAAGCAGAAGCAGGTACATCGTTTTAATGACACCATAAAATTGGGAACATACCTAATTCCTGACAAAACTGTGTCACAAATTTTATGACGAAAGAACCAACGTGAGAACTATTTGGTTTGGATACATACGTGAATACAGACATAAAAATAAATGATATCTCTGAGCTAAACAAGCAGTTAAATAAATCTTTAAATACGAGTATTAATAGTTGTTGGCTGCGCTTGAGAGAATGAACAGTTATTTAAAATAGAAATATGTGCCAACGTAAAGCTTTACAAATACTGCACATTTTTTCACTGCATTTGATTCACTTTCAATAGCTGCCACATCTCAACGTTGTTTTTGGGTAACCGCCTGATGAATGTAGCCAATTTCTTGCCTCCAGGCCATATTAATGTTCCCATAATCCTTTCTCCAGTCGCCTTTGCGTACAGCCAGCAGTGCTGTGCAGCCAAGCTATATCATATAAAAATGTTCAAAAAAATAATCCCAGTGAGTGATTGGTTAATACTGACCCTCTGATTACCCTAGTTAGATTGTTAAAACGATTCTCTGGTTCATCATGCGTCCCTCAAATTTTATTCATTAACCTGACAATTGTACAATTTGTTATGCAGATTGAAACAGTCATTTAATTTTCGGCGTTTCATTCTTGCTCATCTCCTCAGAAGACTGCCTTAACGACGCACTGTCCATGTGGGCGGCAGAGTTTGCGTGTTCCAATGCTATGGAGGGCTGTACCGACGGCAGGGTCCCACAACCCGGCATGATTCTACAGAGAATTGAGACCACCTGTATCTCACAATGTTCCGTCTTGCCTCCTATCCTATTCTTTTGCTCTCTGTGATTGTGTGGTAGCAGGCACGGTCCACTAATGTGGCGTGGAAGGTCTTTGGCAATCAGAACAAGGGTGATGCGGGGTGCCGGATAGCTTTCTGTATTCGAGGTGAAGTCAAGCTATCTGAGCGTTAAGGTCCGGAAATAAAACCTTGATAGGTGTCCAAGCCATGAGGTGGTGGTCCCCCCAGGACATCCGGGTGCTCTGCGCTGCGGCACTATAAAAAATTCAGAACACAGGAACTAAAAGAAGAAATGACGGTATGGGACCTAACGACATAACCTTTGGCCTGAAAAGGAAAACCCGTAATGGATTTTGATATGTAAGAACACTGGAAGAAGCAGAAAGGTCAATATAGGTCTCTAAAAGCATGGAAAACTAATAAATGGAGATAGCTGTTTTAACTGAAACAAGATGGCTGGAAATCTGGTAAAGTTCAGACATAAAATGGTGGAATGCTGTTGTCTGTTGGACGGAAAGGTGAAGATGTAATGCACGGCAATGGAGAAAAACTCTGCCGGCCGGTGTGGTCGAGCGGTTATAGGCGCTTCAGTCGTGTCTCGACGTTGGGAACAAAAATGTAAACTGTTACTTGCTGATAGATATGCACGCTGAGCATGATCTAATAATTGGATGATTATTCTTTCCACATCTTAATTGCCATAAGATAACGTGGGTCTCGCCGGATCATCTTACTGTAAATCAATTACATCACACAGCCATAAGCCGTAAGTTTCGACACTATGTTAAATGTGAAAAGTAAGAGAGGAGTCGACGTTGAATATGATTATCAACTAGTTGTGGTGGAGCTCAGATTGAAAATAATGGCAAACAGAACCGAGCTCAATCACAGGAGCAAAAAATATATATGTGGAAAGTTTAAAAGTCCAACATATCAAAGAAATATTTGCTCTTTGATTATAAAACAGATCCAACATGAAGAAAACACTACCTAGGAAAAAACTGAAGCAGACTGGCAAAAACGTAGATACAGTTAATCTCGTGTTGGACAGAATATTTTGGGATTAAGACACACCAAAGAAGAAAATGAAGCTCAGATGACGTGTAGAACGGAATAACCGCATAAAAGAGCGAAAACAAAGGTTAAAACTTTGAAAAACGGAGCGCAGAAACTCGAAGCACACAAAGAAAAGACTGAGACGGACAAAAGCTGAAAATTGCGATAAGAAGACGTAAAAGGAAAAGGGCAGATAATAAGGCACACTTAACACCGGAACTCTCAAAAGACGTAATATAAATTACTGTTAAAATGCTCTACCCCTTGTTCCAGCATATTTACCTCGAGGAGAAGTCCCCAAATGAGTGGAAAAACGGGTTGGTGGGAAAGCTGCCTGAAAAGGGAAATTTTTCGGACTGTAACAACTGATATGGAATTATACTGTTGTCAGTGCCCAGTAAGGTCCTACCCAGAATTAATTTAAATGGGATTAGTTATTCACTTAACTATGAAATGCGTAAAGAACAGGCCAGTGGTCTGGCGTAATGCAATTGTTTTGGTGGTATTAATAGGTTCAAGATTACATCAGAATAAAAATCTGTAGGCGACCATGTACTTGAGATTTACTGATTTTCAGAAGGTCTTTGACTCTATGAAACCTCAAGTGCTGTTTCATGTGTTTGGGAAGTACAATATACCACAGAAGAGTCCAAACGTCATCAAAGGTGATGGCTACAAATGTTGTGTGCTCCACAAGCGAAATCTCACAGAAGACACAGAGATAAGAGTCGAAGTCCAACAGGCCTTTATTTTGTCACCATTACTTCTTCTAGATGGCTTTGACTCAATTATGAGAACAGTCGCAGCAGAAAGTAGAGAAGGAAGCCATGAACATCTTGACGATACGAGTTTCGTAGATGACATATTTTTACTGGCTCGAAGGCTGGCAGGAATTAAACTTAAATTAAACACTCTGAAACAAGAAGCAGAGGTTGCTGGCCTCAAGATGAATAGAGGTAAAACAAAGAAAATAAGAGTGAAGTCTGGTAACACGGAAGTACGGCTGTTTGTAAAGGAGCACCAGGAGAAGACCTTCAGATCATTCCTGTAACTGGGTTGTTCGGTGACAGAAGATGTTTGTTACAGAGGATGTGAAGAGCCGCATAAAAAAGCCGATGTTACCTTCCTACAATCATGGCCAATTACCTTCCTACAATCATGTCCAATATGGCGAAACAGAAACATCACATACAGAACAACAATTCGGATTTTTAATACAGTTGTGAATAATATCTTTCTACACCCATTGAAAGCTGGAAATTAGGCAAGAAGATAACATCACCGTAATAGACCATTATAAATAGGTACAGTATTTCAGACACATCATGAATATCTGGTGGGCAGATAAAATAAGTAATGAGGAGCCCTGGAGGTAAACAAACCAAGTATGTATAGGAAAAGAGATACCTGAGAAGAGGTGGAGCTGGAGGGACACGCATTGAGAAAGGCAGACGGAGCAATCGAGAACAAGGCACTGGAATGGGACCCCCAAGGAGCAAGGAAGTGATGCACCCTAGAGGTTCATGGAAGAGGACTATGGAAGGGGAAACAAGGGAAGATGGGTAGTCCTGGGTGGAATTTAAGGAAATGAGCAGAAATGGATGCATGGAAAGTTCACCTGTGTGCCCTATGCCTCTATAGGTGCCAAAATAATTACGAATTCTCAAGCAGAGAGAACTTTTGAGTCAGTTTTATCCCAGCTGTGCACAATATATCGCACACCATGCACATGCCATTCTGCTAAAATGTTACAATATGATCAAAACCCCCAAAATACAACTGCAAACAACATGCACCAAAAACTAATAATTTTTACATTTGAGTACAAATTTTTCTGGTCCTTACCTCCTGTTCTAACTATTCATTATTACTGCCAACGTCTTTATGACATAAATATATCTCTACATTCATAGATATATGTCTGTAATTCACATTTCCTCCACTTCTGCTGTTGTCCTACAAGATTAATTTGTACGGCTTTTACTTTGGCTACCAATTATTTTCCGACATCCTAAACCTTACTAAGAATTTCCTGTTCTGTTTTAGCATTACTCTCGATTTTATTTTTAATTTCTTTGTATTTACCCTCCAATTGAAGGAGTATCCATTAATTGTATTTATCTTATGCCCAAGTTACGATATTATTACAAAATTCAGAGGTTTTATCCTCGAAGCTACTTTCCACATTTCTAAGCTTTGATATTACAATATCTTAGTTACATTATATTTTCCCAAATTTACTGTAAAGGCTCAGTCAACATACCCATAGTTAATGCAAGTTAATTTTCCACTACCAATTGATTTTGTGAACTGTCTTCTTCCTTGTGCATTTCTACTCTGTGTTCACTAACTATTACTTCTGACCCACAATCACTCAAAAAAGTTGTATAGTTCTTTGGGCGTGGCTGAAGATCAAAACTACAGATTTACAATACAGCCACTGAGAGAACTTATATTAAATTTATGCCTAGCTACCTTGATTGGTCTGCGTCCACTGCAGTGTCAAAAGTAATGCAGATGCTGACAATAACTACTGCTGTCTGCCAAAATACGATGCCAGCACCTGCTATGTCTATGAAACGCCAGTGTCAGCGACGTGATGTGACGTTACTGTGTTGACTGCTTCGTGAAGACACTGCCCACGTGGAGCTGCTACTGCGTGGAGATACAGCTGAGTGGATATGTCACTGCTTTGAGATGCTACCCACGTTGTGTAGACTGCTGTCTGCGGCATCGAGATGCTCTCTGCGACGGTATAAGCCATTGCTTGTGACATGGGCTGCCGTCTGGTGTGTGGAGGACTGCCTACTTCCACAAGGTCTGCAACATGCTGCTTGGAAACGTTACCTGTCAAAATGTAAGATGTTGTAACATGACTGCCTGGAGGCGCTGTGTACTGCCACATGGACTGCCACATGTTGCTTGGAAACGCTACCCATGAAGAAGAAAGCTTTTGCTTCTGACTTGGACTGTTGGCTGTTGCCTGGAGACACCTTCTGCTGCTGCGTGAATTGCCATTTGCTGCTCGTAAATGTGTAAGTAGGCTGTTTATATTTTCTTTATGTAAGTAGGCTGTTTATGTTTTATTATCGGCAACGTTACGTAGCGCTCGGTATGAAAATCACTGGCTGTGCTGTGTGCAGTCTGTGGCTAGTTTGCATTGTTGTCTGCCATTGTAGTGTTATTCTGATAGCAAAAGCTTCATGGGAACAACACAATATCATCCTCAACAGTTTGTTACGTATTTTTGCAGAATCTGGAATTACAGTTAACTTGGAAAAGTCTGAATTCGGTAGGTCAAAGGTGAGGTTTTTGGGACATATTATTTCTTCTGAAGGCATTCAGCCGGATCCTGAAAAGTTAGAGGCAATCAGAGCCATTCCAGTTCCATCCACAAAAAGACAAGTCCGCAGTTTTCTAGGTCTCGTAAATTTTTACCGTCGTTTTCTGAATATGCAAATTCTAGTTACACCAAAACTTTGTTCTCTCACTGGAAAAAATACTATTTGGAACTGGGACGAACAAGCACAGTTGGAATTCAATTCTTTGAAAGAATCGCTACTTAACGCGCCAATACTAGCTCATCCAGATCTGTCACAAGATTTCTGCCTTAGCACGGATTCTTCTAAAGTCGATCTTGGTGCTCATTTATTTCAAGAAGCCACAGAAAATGACACTACTGTTCAGAAAACCATTGCTTTTGCTAGCCGAGTGCTAACAAAATCTGAAAAAAATTATTCCGTTACTGAATTAGAAGCTTTAGCTATCGTTTGGGCATTTAACAAATCCCGTTTCTTTCTTTCTGGTAAGCACGTAAAAGTATACAGTGATCATCGTGCATTACAATTTCTTATGTCTTCAAAATTAAATCATGATAGGTTAAAACGTTGGGCATTGTTTCTGCAAGAATTCCGCTTCACAATAGTCTACATTCCCGGCAAGGAGTACATTGTTGCGGACGCGCTGTCACGCGCACCGGCTGGGCTTGAGAAAAGTAACACAGAAGGCAACCTCGAGAAAAATTTCAGTATTCTTTACATTCAGAAAGTCGCCTTTGAATACTTCATCACCACATCTTTAAAGGACATAGCTCATGAACAAGATAAAGATCCGATTTGGAAAAACATCAAAAGTAAATGGCATGAAAAGACACACTCAGATTCGGCATTATTACCTGGTTAGAAACAACATACTCTTCAAACGCTGCACTGTTGATGACAAGCTATGGGTACTTTGCATTCCAGACGATTTTGTTAATAAGCTCATTTGGTACATTCATTTCAGCTACGCACATTTTGGCCCACGAAAATGTTATCATATTCTTCGAACGACTTGTTATTTTAACAATATGGAAAAGCGAATTCGAAGAGTCTTGTCTATTTGTAAACTTTGTCAAAAGGCAAAACTATCTACTATCTCACATTGCGCTCCGTTGTTTCCTATTATTCCTTCTAAATTAAAAGAATTTGCTGCTGTTGATCTCTTGGGACCCCTTGTCAGAACATCGAATGGATTTTCGTACGTTCTAGTCGCTGTTTGAACTTACTTCAAAATTTGTTTCTTTCACTCCGTTACGTAAAGCCACTGGACGGTTTGTATCCAACGCCTTTGTTAAAAATTTCTTACGTGAAGTTGGACACGTTAGTAAAGTCATTTCAGATAACGGACCGCAATTCAGATCTGCTGTTTGGTCACGCATGCTTCGGAATCATAAAATCAAACCTGTTTTTATTTCATTGTATTCACCACATTGTAACCCGTCTGAACGGATTATGAAAGAAATCAATAAGCTTTGCAGACTTTATTGTCACAGAAAGCATCAGCATTGGGACAGATATTTACACTTATTTCAAAATGTGCTGAATGAAATGCCTCATGATTCCACTGCTTTACCACCTACTCTTGTACTGAAGAATGTAGAACCTCCGAACAGAATCAGAGAGATTGTACCTTTCCCGAATACACGTAAACTTCGACACAAAGACATAATTGATTTGGCTCTTAAAAATATAAAATCTGCAGCAGACAAAAGGAGAAAACTAAACGGTAAAGCAAATGCAAAGAAATTATGTATTGGTCAGAAAGTTCTCATTAAAGCTCATTCATTGTCACATAAGAAGAAACACTTGAGTCACAAATTCTTTCTAGTTTACAATGGACCTTACAGAATCCGACGTATACCACATGATAATTGCGTTGAAGTTGAAACTCTGCGTACTAGGAAGAGTAAAGGTTTACACCACATTTCACATGTAAAACCATTTATTGACAGATAATCTGCTTTTTAACTTAGTCTTTGCAATTTTCACTTCACGCTACTTGTACAATTTGTCACACTGAGAAACTGTTAACTTGCAACAATGTTTTGACGTTCAATATCCACTCAAGAACCAAGAGAACTTATTTAAACAGAAATTACGACTGTATTGTTATTGCGAACAGACGACACAGTATTATTGTGTGTGTACATTCTTGCTTGTTAGTTGCACGATTACGTAACGACTATAAGGCTAACATACTTAGAACATTTACCAGTACTGCTAATGAGATTCTAATGCAACATTTTGGTTTACTTGAAAATACATTCTGGATTTAAAGTACTTTCTGAGAGATACCAGATGACACAGTGGTTAGTTTATGTGACAGCTACACGATTATATCACGACGTTACTAATGTGTGACACAATTTACATTGTTGCTGTTGCGGAGTATCTGTTTTATATCTGCACGGTTTTTCTGAATCCTTCTGGAAAGCAAAACATGTTTTAGTAGTAACTTTTGTGGTATAGCTACAAGGAGACAGCCTTTTCTGCAGCACAACAATACGTTACAGCACAGTACTTTTTTCATCACGGCAATAAGCGCAATAAGTAAGATATCTATACGTAAAGCATTTCACTTTTGTTTATCATGAGGTAAGTACATTGACTTATGCAGAACATAGCTTTTGGAGGACGATAACTACGACACTTCCACAGAGATTATCTTACAGCAAGACGCACATTTAGCGCTACAGGACACGTATTTGAGTGATTAATTTTGTACTTAAAACATTTATTTTTAAAGATTTTTGAATTACAAAGAAAGTTTTCCGTGATACATTTCATTCCATTGCTGTGATCTGTAACAGCTGAGGGTATAATTACAATAATCCTCAGGGGGGTACACGCCTGCTTTGTGTACCATGTGTTTGGCAAGCACAAGGAGCCCTAGCTAATATGGTATTTGCTTATACAACTTTACACATCGGTACCATATTTCTCTAACAGAAATTACACAGCTATCCGATCATTTAACTGAGAGAGACAAACTTTTTTACTACGTCAGTGACACATGTTTACGCAATTACAGAGGTGGATTACTTCACACTTACGAAATTGTATTTTGTCTGTACTTTGTGAACTGTTCATATTTTTTCAGAACCATTGTGATACTATGAGAGCTTTGAATCATGTATTTGGGATGGAATCATGATTTTTAAAGTACGTTTGAGGTAGATGACACTTTTGACATGAGCAGAGAATTTTTTTAGGTTTTGAAATTATTGGAAGAAGCTACAACGTTTTTGAGATTTGATTGAGGTGTTATGATGTTATTTTTATGACGACGATGTGTATTATGCTGTTGAGGTATGTTTATGATCAATAATCTGATGTTATATGAGGAATTTGATTATGCTACATACTTATTAAGATGAAATATTGAAAAAGTGTCGATGAATATGTATATGTGTAGTAAGGTAAGGAGTAATGAATAGTGGTTAAGGACTCTGATTTATGAAAAGGATGTTGGAAACCAAGAAACGTACTTTAAGAGTTATGAAATGTGTGTATATGCGTAAATGCATCACAATGCCGACGAAAACATTTTGAACACTGTTATATTCATAGGATTTTGTTTCTACACATTTGTAACGCTAATTCTTGACCTGTGAAATTTTTTATATGAGACTGTCACTGTAGCGGAAACTGCTGTCGTAAATATTTCCGTAAGAAAGTTGAGTGACCACCTGCACGTAATGCGTTTTGGGCGCCCAGCTGAGAGGTAGTCGTCTGACAAAAGAAAGCCATTAGTGTGTGCGCCTTTCTGAGACAGAGGTGGAGAAAAAAAAAAGAGACCATTAACCTCGCTATTGACATTCCTTTGTAGAAAGCATCGCAAATATTACACACTCATTACTTGAAAACATATGATTACTCGTACTTTGTGCTAATTACTGAAATGCTTATGAATTGATGGGAAATATTCGTACATCTGCACACCTGATTATGACAAGTGTCTTTCTACAAGAGTTGAGAGCTACTAACTTATGAAATGTCACATGACTATTGAATGATATTTTTATGCTTTGCCTTTTATAGTTGCTTATTTCATTTGATATCTAGTTTCCAGCTGTGTTGTGGCATTGGTTTTATAAAATAAAATAAAATGCATTTGCTAATGTAAACACTTTCTGTCAACAGATCTATTAAATAATTATTTTATGATCCACATTCTTTGAAAAAGGAGCTTTTGGAATGGAAAGAACAATAAGAAGGGACTAATAACAGTAACTGCATATATAATTTTCTTTTCAAGTACATGGTAATATTTCTTTTTACAATAAGTTGTTGTGGTGCACCACTTTAATTACATAGACATTAAGATGTGAATATACATTTCCCTTGTTTGCATTATTGTCTTTAGTGTAATTTTTTTTTTTTTTTTTTTTTTTTTTTTTTTTTTTTTTTTTTTTTTTTGCTTGAGATTTGTCATGTTTGCTGCTGCTGTTTGCCAGGCATAGTGTTACTGAATTTGACTTTGTGTTACTCTGCTAAGCCTGTTTTACTACTAATTTACTTTTCTTGTGTGCTGCTCATTGCCTTATATTAGTTGTAATATTGCAATTGCTTTGCCTATTTAAATTTTTTGTCATTGATGTTTGTGTTAATTGTTTTGTGCTGCTGCATTGCCTCATCCCTTAGTTTAGCATCTGAGCTCAGTAGATTTAAGTTAGCTTAAGAGGGGTAGACTATATAAGAAACTGACTATGGAGAATAGGTAAAGAATGCATTGCGAAGTTATATGAAAAAGATTTGGGCCAAAATGAGTATTGTACAATGAGAAACAATTATTTTGAAAGAAATATGAATAGAATACAGGAAGGAGGTATAGATAGGACTTTCTGGGAATAATGATGAATGAAGGGAGATCTCCAAGAAGCAAAGAAAGTTTTGTTTGCCAAATACTGCAGTAAAACAAACCCTGTCCTTTCATTGTGTTATCCCACTATGTGTTTGTGTACCCTTGTGTATTTGTTTTCTTCCTGTTGCTGTGTAGTTTCATAGAATTTTTTCTTCTTCTAATACTAAGCTACATTCACTATGATGAGGAATACTGTTATCCTCAAATATAATTGGCATTAATAATATGTTATTTTCTTTGTAAAGATGCTTAGACATTATTTATTCTGTTTTGTTTTAATGCTCATGTGTGAAGTTGATGTTTCAATAATTATTCTGATCTTTTATGTATTTACTTATATCATAATTCCTGTAACACTGATGTATATGTCTATTTCTATTCTTTTGTAAAGCCTGTATTACTACAAATGTTATCTGTATTGTTATGTTTCTAATTATGTATTTTGTACCTTTGTCATTGTATTCTTATGTTATAAAATTGTAATTCACAGCAGTTCATCAAATTAAGTAACTTTTACGTTCCATTTCACTGCACACGTTTCTGTTGGTCATAGTATATGGAGAAGTAGGGACTGATAGTGTTTGCACGTTTGTTAATAATTCAGCAAGGGACTAGTGAACAGCATTGCTGGTTCTAAGGACAATTAGAAAAAAAAAACTTTGTGAGTGCACGAGTGGTGGTTTATGGACTTGCTATATTATCCGCAAGACTCTTCAATGGTGATTGTGCACCTGCACAGTCGCAACAGATGGCTGCTGGCCATCTCTACAAGGACTACAGTGGGTCTGCATCTTTGATGGCCCACCAATATCATTATTTCTACAAGGACTGCAGTGGGTCTGCACCTCTGGTGGCCCATCAATACCACAATCTGTACCAGGACTACAGTGGGTCTACTCTGTGATGACCTACCTACCAATATTCTTCAAAACTTCGACTGACTCTGCTGTGGGTTTGCTCTGTTGTGGCCCATTACGTGTCAGCATGTCAAGAGTCAGCACTGTCTTTCCGTTGGAAGGACAACACTAATTCTTCAAGACTGCATGGAAATCCACTACTTCCGTGTGCATTGTCTTTTACTGCTCAGACTTTGAGAAAAGAAACGGCAGTTTCACTGTTATGAATGATCAGGACTGTCTTTATGGGCTGTGAGAAAATTTTAGCTTTTGACCAACATTATATCAATAAGTGTGTGCATTTGATTTCTTGGTTATTGTAATTATGAAAAATTCTATCAAATCATTATTGGCCACTGCCCAAAAAAATTTGTAAAATTTTTTGTGGGGAGCATTGGGGCTATGTAAGTAGGCTGTTTATGTTTTCTTTATGTAAGTAGGCTGTTTATGTTTTATTATCGGCAACGTTACGTTTCGCTCGGTATGAAAATCACTGGCTGTGCTGTGCGCAGTCTGTGGCTAGTTTCCATTGTTGTCTGCCATTGTAGTGTTGGGCAGCGGCAGCTGGATGTGAACAGCGAGTAGCGTTGCGCAGTTGGAGGTGAGCCGCCAGCAGTAGTGGATGTGGGGAGAGAGATGGCGGAGTTTTGTGATTCGTCATGAACTGCTATATATATTATGACTATTAAGGTAAATACATTGTTCGTTCTCTATTAATATCTTTCATTTGCTAACTATCCCTATCAGTAGTTAGTGCCTTCCGTAGTTTGAATCTTTTATTTAGCTGGCAGTAGTGGTGCTCGCTGTATTGCAGTAGTTCGAGTAACGAAGATTTTTGTGAGGTAAGTGATTTCTGAAAGGTATAGTTTAATGTTACTCAGGGCCATTCTTTTGCAGGGATCTTTGATAGTCAGATTGCGTTGCGCTAAAAATATTGTGTGTCAGTTTAAGCACAGTCTTGTATAATTGTTCAAAGGGGACGTTTCAAATGCTACCCACAGTGATGTCAGCAATTGCTTCCAATCTGGATTGCGACCACTTCGTGGAGACACTGTCTACTGCTGCATGAGCAGTCACTTGCTATTCGTAATTGCTGACTGCAATGATATAAGCCATTGCTAGTAACATGATTGTTTCCTGGAGGTGCTGTGTGGAGGCTCTGGCTGGTGCTGTGTGGACTGCTCCTTGATGCTTTCAAACGCTGCCTGTGACGATGCAAGTGACAATGGAAGCTCTTTCTTCCAATGTGGACTGTTGCCTGGAGCCACTGTCTGCTGCCATGTGGGTTGCGACTTGCTGCTGAGAAACCCTACCTGCAACATCATAAGCTGTTACGTGGGGCACAGGTTGCCAACTACGGCCTGTAGGCTGCTGCGTGAACTACTACTTCCTGTTCGAAGATGCTATCTGTGATGATGCATGCTGTTGCTTGCAACGTGGACTTCTGACTGCTTCTTGGAGGCACTGACTGCTGCTGTGTGCACAGCCACTTTGAGCTTGGAAGCACTATCCACGACAGTGGAATCTGTTGCTTGTGACGTAGCCTGCTGAATACTGACTGGAGGCACTGGTCTGCTACTGCATGGACTGCCACGTTCTGCTCTGAAATGCTACTCACAATGATGCAAGCTATTATTTGTAGTGTGGACTACCGATTGCTGCTGAGAGGTGCTGCCTGCTGCTGCACTGACTGCCAATTTCTACTTGGAAACGTTACCCACGACGATGCAAGCTGTTACTTGTCACATGGACTGTCCACTGCTGCCTGGAGGCGCTGTCTTCTGCCATGTGGAGTGCCACTTGCAACTCAGAAACATTACCTATGACAGTGCTAGCTGTTGATTGCAATGTGGACGCCGACTGCTGCCTGGAGGTGCTGTCTGCAACAGTGTGGACTGCCCTTGCTTCTCGTAAATGCTACCCACGATGATGCAGTCCATTGCTTGAGACACGGACTGCTGATTGCCGTCTTGAGGCGTTGCCTGCTGGCAAATGAACTGCCACTTGCTGTTCAGAAACAGTATCCGTAACGATGCATACTAGCAACGTTAACTTCAGATTGCTGCCTGGAGGCACTGTCTATTGCCATAGTGACTGCTACTTACAGCTTCGAAATAGTACCCGTGGCAACGCAAGCTGTTGTTTGAGGTGTGGACTGCTGAGTGGTGCCTGTAGTCACTGACTGCTACAGAGTGGGCTGTCACTTGCTGCTCAGAAGTGCGACCAGCGATAATGCAAGCTGTTTCTAGCGACCTGAATTGCTGCTTACTGTCTTGAGGTGCTGTCTGTTGCCACAAGAACTGTCTCTTGCTATTTGTAAATGCTCCCCACGGGAATGTAAGCTGTTGCTTGCTTTAGGGAGTGCTGATTGCTGCCTGGAAGCACTGTCTCCTGCCACGTTTGTTTCCACTAGTTGCTCAGAAACCTTACCTGCGACAAAACAAGCTGTTGCTTGTGACAAACTGCTAACAGGTGCCTGCAGACCCTGTCTGCTGCTGCATGGACTGCCAGCTGCTGCTCTCAAATGTTACTGTCAATGATACATGCTGTTCCTTGCGACATGGACTGCTGATTCATGCTCTCTGTTGCCACTTGCTAATCTGACATCCTACCCATAATGATGCTAGCTGTTCCTTGTGATGTGGACAATTAACTTCTGGCAGAAACGCTGTCTACTGCCAACTGGACTCACATTTGCTGCTCTGAACTACTACCTGTGATGACGGAAGCTGCTGCTTCTGAGATTGTTACGCCCAGCAGCAGCGCCATGGGCGTACACAATGGCCCCATTTGTATATCCGGCTCCAAACCCTAAGAGTATGGTGCAACGCGCTGTGGCGTGCCCAATACGCCAACAACAACAACAACAACAACAACAACAAAAAGGCCTCACTGAAAATAGGTGCAACACTGCAATTTTGTGCCCGTAACGCCAGTGACAAATGCCGCGAAAACAAATAGTGCAACACTGTAAGGCATGCCCAGAACATTGTCGATATGCATCCAGTAGCTCTTCCTCAACAGAGACACAGTAATAGGTACGGTGTAAAGACAAAACACACATGAAGATCGAGTTTGTGTTACCATTGACACGGAAGAGTGGAAGCTCCTCCATGTAACGGAAAGTCCGGAAAAATGAGTTAGACAGACACTTCGTTTTCAGAGTTAACCAATATGGGGCAAGATCATATGTCGCTCCGTAGCCTCTACAAGTTACACATGCACATGTAAAAGAATATAAATAAAAAACAAAACACCACACTTAATGTCTAATACGTACACAACGAAACAAGGTCTCGTTTGAAACTAGTTTTACACATTTTAATTGTTGAAGACGAAGGAGGACACTTATAAACCACCACCAACTTTTGAAAAATTTAAGGTGCTGTGAGTTGTCCGAGTCAAAGAATTTTTAGCCGGCCGGATGTGGCCGAGCGGTTGTAGGCGCTTCAGTCTGGAACCGCGCGACCGCTATGGTCGCAGGTTCGAATCCTCCCTTGGGCATGTATGTATGTGATGTCCTTAGGTTTGTCAGGTTTAAGTAGTTCTAATTTCTAGGAAACTGATGACCTCAGATGTTAAGTTCCTTAGTGCTCACAGCCATTTGAACCATTTGAACCAAAGAATTTTATGACACCACATCATACCCATTTAACAACTCAAATAAGCGCAAAGAATAAGAACAAGTAATATTTTTTTAAAAAAAGAACTAAAAACATATTTCTAAGTATATCAAGTTGTCATATTACTTATCATGTCAAGCAACGTGGAGCAAAATACAGATTATGGAAATTTAAAGAAATCCATTGATATCAAGGCCATAAATGTGACGGGTCGTGCAGTTTACAGACTGGCGTGGTTCACAGAGTCTTATACACTTCATTATTTCCGGACACGGAAGATCCGAGTTGAACAGTCGACCCAGAGTCTTGGCTGGGACCTTCAGGAGCTCGCGGAGGAGAGAGTAAGCGGGTCGCTTTATGTGGCACTAGCGTGACACGGCACGACGCCAGTAGAATTCTTAAAGCGTGCGGATCCGCTCGGCAGATGGGACCACCGCAGGGAGGCGGCAGTACTCGGGGGCCGCAGCTGGCACGCGGCAGGGATACGCGGAAAACCGCGCGCGTGACCCGCATGGCATACGGGCAGCCGCTTGCTGCATGCATGCGGCCGAGCCGGTGACGTCACCAGCGAGCACGAGCGCACAATCCGGTAATCTTCCTGACTGACAAGCGCGTTTCTGCCGAGAGCCAGGCTTGCTGGCTGACACTGGGTATACGGCGCATGCAGCCGGCGTCCATTGGAGGCAGGCATTTATCAGACGATGGGAGATATCAGCGTCACGCTTTGTAGCTACGTATATAGAGAGGCCACTAAGGATCCTACTGACAGCCGCTTGTAGTGTGATTCACATGGGGAGCTGGCTTTCTTTGGTTTGAAGGCATTAGCCGCTAGTTAATTCATTAATTAAAATCCACAAGATGGCGTCTACCGAGAAGTAGCCGCTACTGCGTAGTTTCAACGTGGCTGCTTCGTTGAGAGTTTCATCCCCCACATATTCTAAATGTCACCCTAATGCAGTTACAATGGTGTCCCCTCCCCCCTCCCCACCCCACCCCAGGCTAATGTGCGAATGGAGGTACTAATGGCGCTATCGTCGCTAACGTGTTAGTACCGTGCAGAGACTTTGTGTTAATTTTTGTTTCTTTCTTTTTTTACCTCATCTCCGAATAACTACTGCAATCTACGTCTTGGTCTCCCTCTACGGTTTTTACCCCCAAACTTCTCTCAAATACTAAATTGGTGACCTCTTGAATGTCTCCGAATGTGTCCTATCAACCAACCCGTTCTTACACAAATCTCTTGTCTCCCCAGTTCTATTCACTACTTCCTCATTAGTGACATGATAAAACCATCTAACCTTCAGCATTCTTCTGTAGTACCACAATTCAAAAGCTTCTATTGTCTTTTTATCTCAACTGTTTATCGTCCATGTTTCACCTCGATGCATGGCTACACTCCAGACAAATACATTCAGAAAAGTCTTCCTAACACTTAAATCTATATTCTATATTAACAGATTTCTCTTCTTCAGAAATGCTTTTCTTGCCATTGCCTGCCTGTACATCATGTCCCCTCTACTTCGGCCATCATAAGTTGTTTTTCTGCGCAAATAGCAAATCTCATCTATTACTTTAAGTGTCTCGTTTCCTAATCTCATTCTCTTAGCATCTCCCGAATAGTTCCACTACATTCTATTATCCTTGTTTTGCTATTGTTGAAGTTCATCTTATATCCTCTTTTCAAAACAATGTCCATTCCGTTCACCTTCTCTTCCAAGTCGTTGGTGTCTCTGAGAGAATTATGTCATCGGCAATCCTCATTGTTTTTATTTCTTTTCCCTTAATTTTAATTCCCACTCCAAACTTTTCTTTAGTTTCCTTTACCGCTTGTTCCGTGCACAGATTAAATAACATCTGGGACAGGCTAAAACTTTGTCTCACTCCCTTCTCAACCGTTGCTTTCCTTTCATGCCCCTCTACTATTATTACTGCCGTCAGATTTCTGTTCAAGTAAGTAGCGTTTTGCTCTTCGTATTTTAGACTTGCTACCTTTAGAATTTCAAAAAGAGTATTCCGGTCAACACTGTAAAAAACTTCCTCTAATTCTACAAATGCTACAAATGTAGGTTTGCTTTATCTTAACCTATCCTCTATGAGAAACTGTAGGGTCAGTACTGCCTACATTTCTCCAAAATCCAAACTGATCTTCCTCGAGGTCGGAACGAGCGAGGTGGCGCAGTGGTTAACACACTGGACTCGCATTCGGGAGGACGACGGTTCAAACCCGTCTCCGGCCATCCGGATTTAGGTTTTCCGTGATTTCCCTACATCGATTCAGGCAAATGCCAGGATGGTTCTTTTCAAAGGACACGGCCGATTTCCTTCCCCAACGTTCCCTAATCCGAGCTTGTGCTCCGTCTCTAATGACGGGCCGTTAAACACTAATCTCCTCCTCCTCCTAGAGCTCGGCTCCTTTCCATTCTACTGTAAGGAATTCATGTTAGTATCTCGCAACCATGACTTTTTAATCTTATAATGAAGTAATTTCCACACCTGTCAGCAACTGCCTTCTTTGACTGGAATTGCCACACTCTTCTTAAAGTCTGAGGGTATTTCTCCTATCTCATACATCTTACATATCAGATGGAAGAGTTTTGACATCGCTGGCTCTCCCAAGGCTGTCAGTAGTTTTGACGGGATGTCATCTACTCCCGAGGCTTTGTTTCGATTTAAATATATTAGAACTTTGTCAAATTTGTCATATCTCCCATCTCATCTTCATCAACTTCCGCTTCTCTCTATATATAATATTGATTTCGAGTTCATTCGGCTTGTATAGACTTCCACCTTCCAGCTTTGCCGTCTTTGGTTATGACTGGTTTACAATCAGAGCTCTTGATATTCATACAGGTGCTTCTCCTTTACCCAAAGACGTCTTTAATTTACCTATAGGCGGTATCTACCATTCCCCTAGTGATACGCGATTGTTAATCCGTAAACTTTTCCTCTAGGCATATCTGCTTATTAATTTTGCACTTCCTGTCAGTCTCATCTTTTAAACGTTTGTATTCCCTTTCGCCTGCTTCAGTTGCCACATTTTTAATTTTTCTTTTTTCATCAGTTAAATTTAATATCTCTTGTGTTATCCAAGGATTCCCACTATGCCTTGTGTATTTACTTATTTGATCCTGTGCTGCCGTCTCTATTTCCTGTCTTAAAGCTACCCACTCGTCTTCTATTGTGTTTCTTTCCCCTGTTCTAGTCAGCCGTTGAATACGCTCCCTCTAAAGCGCTCAACAGCCTCTGGTTCTTTCAACTTATCTTCAGTTTCGTACTTTTTCACAATTACTTCAATTTTAATATAAAGTTCATTATCAATAAACTGTGGTCAGAGTCCGCATCCGCCTCTGGAAATATCTTGCAATTTAAAATCTGGTTCCTAAATCTCTGTCCAACGATTATATAATCAATCTGAAACCTTCTGGTGTCTCCAGGCGCTTTCGACGTAGATAGCCTTGTTTTATGATTCTCATCTGAAACCTTCTGGTGTCTCCAGGCGCTTTCGACGTAGATAGCCTTGTTTTATGATTCTTAAACCAAGTGTTAGCGATGATTAAATTATGCTCTGTGCATAAACAGGCGGCTTCCTCTTTCATTCCTTTCCCCAGTCCATATTCGCCTACTCTTTTTCCTTCTCTTCCTTTCTCTGTTATCGCATTCCAGTCCAGCACCACAGTTAAATTTTCGTCTCCTTTAACTATTTGAATTCTTTCTTTTATCTCATCATACATTTCTTCAATCTCATCATTATCTACGGAGCTAGTTGGCATGTAAATTTGTACTACTGTGGCAGTAGTGGGCTTCGTGTCTATGTTGGCTACGATAATGCGTTCACTATACTGTTAGTAGTAGCTTACCCGCATACCTGTTTCCTTATTGGTTATTAAACCCACTCCTGCATTACCCCTACCTGACTTTGAATTTGTAACCCTGTATTGACCTGACCAAAAATACCGTTCCTCCTGCCACCGAACTTCACTAATCTCCACTATATCTAAATTCAACCTATCCATTTCAAAGTTATCTAACCTACCTACCCGATTAAGGGATCTAATATTCCACGCTCAGATCTTTGGAATGCCAGTTTTGTTTCTCCTGATGGCGACACCCTCCTGAGTAGTCCCTGGGCGGAGATACGAATGGGGGACTATTTTACCTCCGGAAGGTAAGCGGACGCCGTCATCATTTTACCATACAGTAGAACTGCATGTCCTCGGAAAAATTACAACTATCGTTTCCCCTGGCTTCCAGCCGTTCACAGTACCAGCACAGTAAGGCGTTTTGTTTGATGTTACAAGGCCAGATCAATCAGTCATCCAGACTATTGAACCTGCAACAACTGAAAAGGCTGCTGCACCTCTTCCTGAACCACACGTTTGTCTGGCCTCTCAACAGATGAGTACTTGAATTAATTCTCGCTGCTTGTTGCACAGGAAATACATGTTTATTTTACTAGAATTTTGTTGGATGTTGGCCTGTGGTTACATGAATGTTCCTAACTGACATGCAAATTAGGACCAGATTGAGGCTCTGAATCACACCACTCTCATAAAGGTACACGTCATTTACACGGAAGGAAAGGCGCTGAACTAATTTGGCCCCAATGCCACCCGTCTTGAATCTGCTAAACTTCACATAAATTTAATTAAGGGATTGATTATTATTTCCTCTCCAAAAATAATGGTGAGAAGGAATGCGAGGAAATAGTGTAGTTCAACATAGAAATCCTGTCCTAGAGAACTAGAATGATATTTATTGAATCTACGAGCATGAATTTCAAATATAAATTCTAGGAGGCACTGGCAAAATTCAATAGGAGACCTGTCTGAACAAACTGATGTGAGGCACCTGTATGTGACTAGTGGCCCAATAATATGCAAATTAATTGTAATCGCAGCTAACGTGTCAGTGATCGAACACTTTGCCACCCGGCTGCTAACGAAAGAAAGTGGTGTTAGGTGCATCCTCTGTGGAGACCAGGCTACTGTGTTGGGGCATGAAATCGACTGACGGATTGCCTGTTAGCTGGAGCAGCGTATACTATCACAAACAGCGAACTTCAGCGTGTAGACGACTGCTGCGATTCGTGATCGTTTGCACTGCGATGAGACTTATGGTGTCCGATGTAGAGAGCTCCAAACTCTACCGTGAAATTCTATCCGTTAGGGTGACCGGACAGGTAAGACTTTAACAAACTACTCTCCGACAGTGTACACAATAGTAAGTAGCTTCCGACTCCAGCAACGATTAGGACAGTTCTCTCCCGTGTTTTCACCGCCACGGCTCTATTGTGCTAGTGACCAGCCAATCGAGGTACAACAAAAATCTTTCCGACAGTCATGACTATTAAACAAAAGAGGCAAATCTTCCACGACAAAATTTCGTCACCGTAGACGTCAAACACAACTCTTCCACGGCGGTCGTAACTATGAGCTGATGTAAGAGTTAACCTTAGAATCACAGCCTCCACAAGATGTCTGCCGCGCGAAGCTCTCGGACTATGCTCATTACATGGTCTAACGTCAAGACACCGCGAAGCCACAAGAGACAGTGCCATAGGCCTTAGCGTGAGTCCTCTGTCCTCTCTTTCAAAACACGTCCCTTTGAACAACAGCGTTTACCATAGTAAAACTGTGTCCCGGGCGTCCGCTTGCCGCCAACTGCTAAGATCAGAAGGCGAGCCACGGGCGGCTTGTTAGGCATCTGCTCTACGGCCGGTCACCTTGCCCGGCTCCAGTCCGTTCAACCGCTTGGCCGACGCGGCTATTGTATAGGCTTACCGCATTTATGGGAATCCGTCAGCCATCTCCCCTGGCCGCTACGCTCAAAGCTGGCAGCTGAGCCCTCCACAGCGCTCTCAAGATGCAAGGATAAATGACTGAAGAAAAATTATGTCCGTCATCCATGCACATTATTTCCCTTACATATGGGTACAGAGCTTAACGAAGTGTGTCCATCGCATACTAAGGCAATTTACATATATACAGAATCAAACATGATAATGGAAGATGGACTGGCGTCATATGTGGGAGACCAAAAGGCTCGCCAACTTAAAGTACATGATAATTTACTGAAGGCAGTATCCTTCGTCAGCTGCAACCTTTGCGGTTAGAAATGTATTTCGCGATATCAAAATTCACTTTCTTTTGAGTTGATCCACTCATGGAGCCAGTTAACTGAGCTTTAACAGATATATTGTTCTGAAAGTCAATGCTACACGGACCGAAACAAATGGTAATCGGAAGGAGCGATTTCTGGTGAATATGGCGAGAGGGTAAGACATCACATCGAAATCCTTTGAAGACTCCCTTCATAAGGTTTTCAACATAAAGTTTGGCTTTGTCATGAAGCAGAATGACTTTGTCATGTCTCTGAGCATACTGGGGGCACTATTCGGATTGAATAATTTGTCGCTTTCAGGTTTCACCTTCAGACCCGACTGCAGCACCTCACGGTACACCACATCGGCCAGGATGCATTTTGTAAATCATCTTACAAAATGCCATCAGTGGTATCACTAGTGGACTTCCATCTGACTCCGTCTCTGCAACAACGCTTGGGTATATGTGGCATGAAAAATTACTTAATTTGTCCTTCCCTATATAGCTATTCCTTATCCAATATATTGAGGATGAGTATAGGGACTAATCCTAGTTAAATAAGGAGGATTCATTTAATAAATGTATAGTTGTAAAATAAAAAGAAAAGTACAAAAAAAACACAACATGGGATCCTGGCAAACGTACAACTGTAAATCCTACTACTTACCCTGTCCAACACTCGCACAACACCTAGCCGTCTAATCGCGTCCCCTGTTATGCTCGTTAAGAAGACTACAAAAGTTGATACTGTTAATCCTCTTATTAGTTTTAGTCACCACCTAACATGTCGTAGACAACGAAACACTCAGAGAGACGAGCTAGTGGAACTAGGTATTTTGCATTCTCAATATTAGCTCGATGCGCACATATATCAGCCAAGTGGTCAAAAAAGTGTGGATCTTCCGCGTCGTGAAAGACAGGCAGCGCCATGGAGATGCAGCGTGACTCCCAGAAAATAAATATAGGTACATAATTGACGTATTAATGCGTCTGAAAACTCCTATCCTTGAAGATAGTTATCGCAATCGTTTACAAGACTCTGCAGTCGGCTTGCCCAGAAGCAGAAGTGCGTCTCTAGTGCACGAGCGTAAAAGAGCACTTCTCAGTACTGTCAACCTGTTCCTCTCTCTACAGAGAAACAAGCTGCTCGTAGTTCAAGTAGCGCAATCATAACTATATTAAGTAACAACGTCTCAGGGCAGCCTCGCGCTGAAGCTTTCCTGCTCACCTACTCTCGCTAGACTGGCGTGCACGCACGCTCGGTACCAAGCCTCCGTTATTCCAGTGTCCTTCTTGAACACAGTCAATCATGGCTCTCCATTCTATGCGATTTCCTCCCACCCTTGTCGGATGCGAAACCGCTCGCTAGCCTACAAAGTGCTTCTAGAAACTTCGAGATATTCCTCGAAAGATTCAAGGAAATAGATGCTCAAACCTTCGACCAATGGCGTAGTTTCACAGCCACACTTTGGTGAGACACGGCCAGCAGCTAAACGAGCTATAATTACACCTCTCCCCTGTCCGACTTCACTGGTGCCACGACGGGCCCCCTTTGCTGCCCACGGTCCTTAGGAACGCTCCCTGCCTCTTCGTTGGTATGGCAAGTGAAAAATTAAATTTTCCCAGCGCATGCAGTTTTATCGTGTTAAGCAGAAGTTAGCCAGTATCAAAAGTGTGACAACATTCCTAATCATCGATCTCTCTTTATATAAAATATCTGTGATAATTAACATAATTGATGACTTTTAATTGATAATTATAACGTGTAAGGTGACCGAAATACCGGCTCCTTACAGTCTCAAGCTGGTTGCCTTGGAATCTTCGAAACCAGTCTCCTGACATTGTTTCCTAAAAAGCATGTTCTCCATAAACGATGACTTTCCGCAACAGCTTTCTTCAGATGAGAGCAGAGAAGTAGCACTTACCGCATATGATCTTTTCTAGGTACAGAACACGATGTGTTGAAAGCACTAAACAGTTACGTTACTGTCGCTCCACTCGAAAGTCGCACAGAGAACTGAAAACCTAATATTTCTACCGTTAAACAAGTCTTATGTCGCTGTCTACTATGCTGCACTAGAACAACTTCTGCTCTCTCTTCGTCAATAGCGAGAATTAATTTTTCTCAGTAAGTATTGTACTGGTAGTCCGCATCCGTAGCTGAGTAGTCAGCTTGTCTGATAGTCAGGTGGAGCACCGGATTCTATGCCCAGTTCCACCAGGGATTTCTCTTGGGCAGAACGACTGCGAGGGGGATCACCGATTGTCGTGACGCCAGTTGGGGAGCTGCTTCAATGAGAAGTAGCAGCTCCACGATTTGGAAGCTGACGACGGCCGGGAGAGCAGAGGACCGACTATATGGCGCTCCAACTCGTATCTAAATGACACCAGTGGTAGAGGATGAAACGGCGGCCGGTCAGCACTGAATAGTCAGTCAATTTTGGAGCGAAGAGCTCATCAACGAAAAGAAATTGGCTTGGATTAGTATGGGCAACACATGGTCGCCATACGCTGATTGCCGAGTATTTACAGTATGCGGCACACTGAACGTAGACCTACAAAGGGACCGTAGTACCTTATACGCCAGTACTCCTGAAAAAAAAAAACGCTGTTGCTAGTCATTAGCGTGTACTTGTCGCATCAGAATGCACATGGTGTTGATGTTATGTGCCAGCAGCAACAGATTCCTGGTCGCTCCACCAGACTTCTTTCCTTTGGTCCTCCAGAAGATCCTATCCTATAGGATTAAATTCAGTACGTTCATGGCGCTGCATATAGGGCTGTTGCACAAACTGAAGCTATATGTCAGTCTCCTGGAATGCTAAGACATGATCGTTGCTTTACAGTCTGTTCTGATCATGGTGGTCGATATTTTCAATATCTTCCTACAAGTTGTCCCGTTCAAAAACAGAAAAGATTTTTCCATGCGGTCTGTTGCGTTCCTCTTGTAATGGGTTTCGTAAATTTTCGTTTATACGCTCCTGTAGGAATGTTGTAATAGAAGTGTTAATTCATTAGCTTACGTTTCCATGAAAAGGCAGAGATGACATGTTATTAGTAATTTCATAGCATTAAATCTTCAACAGCACTAAAAATAATTAAGTAAAAATTGGCAGTAGGAAACTGAACATGCAAGGTGTGCCATTATAGCAAAGTCTACAAAACTATTTATCTGAAATCAATAGGTTTCGTTTCAAATTTCTGCCTGCTAAACAGTTTTAATGTCAGAAAGTTTCAGACATACATTGCATTACCGTCATCTCAAAGAGAGAAGTCTGATATTTTTATGTATTCCCTAGGAGTCACATGTGTGCTATGATATGCGGGCAAGAGTTCGCCTCACTTTCTCTAACAAGTATGGAGTAATGTTCGTGATAATTTTGGCAATCAGATTTAGCAGTTGAGTGAACGTCGGTTTAAGCTGAGCAGTGTTAACTTCGGCGCTTAGGTTGCTCCAACTGAGTGAAACCACACGATGACAGACCCTGTGATCGCAGCGATCAGATGCAGAGAGTGCTTTATGGCAGTGTGCTCGAGAGGGGACGGCGATCTTGACTGCAATTCTGTCTTTGCTTCCCCTACTTTGCCACAAGTTGAATCATTAATTTATCACCTAACAGATTTGTTACTACGCCTGTGGCAGTCCTACCGACGGAGAAAGTAGAATACAAAGCATTTCATTTAGAAAGAATACAAAACAAATTTCAGTTTTTAGCTGCCAATAGCTACATCATTGACGTGGTTCTTCACCTTCTCCCAGCGTAATTCAGTAAGAAATAGTTTACAGGTGAACGGACGGATGTCAGTGACCAACGGGTGCGCTTATGAACTGACTGCTCAGGGATCGGCGCGGAGCTGTTATCTCTTCCCACCCTCTCTCCGACCCAAGGGCGCCCATACTATGGTTTGTTGGGGAGCGGGGGCTAGATATGGGTGTACAGGGTATTGTTATCGTTTTGGAAGACGGATGGTGACTTTTAAGCAGTTCCAATTCCGACCCTGCATAATACCGACTTTTAAAACAGTTTCTTGAAAGAAAATCACCTGTCTACACTATATTCCTTTTTTTCTGAGAACTGCGCCGGGGGGGGGGGGGGGGGGGGGAGAGGGGCGGACAGCGACCTTTTGCTCCCGGTTAGGGCGCTCTTGGTCTGACTTAAGACTCTGTTCGCCTTCGGCCTCGAGCATCTCCACCCCAGCGGCAGGAGGTGAAGAGGTGATAATGGGCGGCGATGGTCAACAGACGGCTTGTCAGTGATATGGGCCATAGGGCGGGGTAAGAGAAATACCAATGAATTTGGTAACTACAGTTGTTGGATTGTTCACTGCGCAGATGGCTCAGGACTCCAGTAAAAATATTCCCCCCCGTCTTTGTACTCCGCTTTCTCGTTCACATTTGTTAACTGTATCTTCATTTGCGTTAGGTCTCTAGGCCTGTTGCAGAAGTTCTGCAGCTTCTGTCGCCATTTTTCGCCCCTTCTCCAACGTCGGAGGTGGAAAATGGCGCCAAAACGTTTGTATAGACGGCCATTAAGTAGCAGCGAAGCTAACTGTAGGGCGTGTTGGTGCAAGAAATAACAACGAAACGAACAAATAAATTATACGCCTGGTAATAGTGTCAGAGTTTCCAGTTTCATGGTTCAGAGCGATGAACCTATCGTGCTCTCTCACGTGTAGGAATATAAATAGAAGGAATTATGCTATTCAAAGACTCGTAATGCAGAAGGAACAAACAAACGCAGCTTGCGGATAATGCATCTAGGTCACTCTGCTGATCAATATAATACGACACCATGAAGGCTGCATGCAGGAAACGTCACAGTAATGAGAAGCGTACAATATTCTTTGATATACAAATGACTAGCCACTGACCGCTACTGACAGAGCGCATACGAGTAATGTTTTCTACAGTCTGCATACAAAGAGAGGTTACACAAACCCGACGAATTTTATTGACTATTACACAACGGGTTTCTCAAGCCGAAATGGTATACGGGTGTTGGTTGCTTGTGAGGAGCTCGTCTTATGCGTGGAGCAACGTGTTACGAGCACATATCAGAATCTGAGAGCGGAACGATGGCGGCCTATCGATGCTGCAGTCCGCCTTATTACTGACCTTGTCGGTCATTGTCTACATCTGCTTCTATATCTACATAGATACTCAGCAAGCCACCGTACGGTGCATGGTGGAGGGTAAACTGTATCACTGCTTCTCATTTCCCCTCCTGTTCCTCTCGGAAGTAGAGCTCGAGGAAAACGACTGTCTGTATGCCTCCGTACGAGCCCTAATTACTCGTATCTAAACGTTGTGGTTCTTACGCACAATGTATATTGGCTGCAGGAGAATCGTTCGGCAGTCGGTTTCAAATGCCGGTACTCTAAATTTTATCGATAGTGTTTCTCGAAAATAACATCGCATTTCCACCAGGGAAGGCTAGCTTTAGACCTATAAGATTCCGTCCCAAGGTTCACTCCAGACTTTGGCTGAGATTATAGTAGATGAAGCAAGACGTAAGAGATGGGGTGAGAAGAAGACAGCAGATGGTATAGTGCCTACCAGTTCTGTGAGAAACTGCGCTAGTTTAGTAGCAGGGTAATCTGACTGGCTGTCGCCACGGGAGCCAGCGTGCCTAATTTGTTAGATTTATTTATTAGTATTTTATAAAGTGTAATTCAGATTTTATTGCCTCTCACGCTGAATACACAAGCTTCGATGCACTTATTACAGATCTCGTTTTTACAACAATTTTCGTTAACATTAAAATACAGATATTCAGACGAAGCTCTTCGTGCACGTTTGGCTGCCGCCGAAAGTGCGCAATGAAACGAAGTGATGCGCGCTGTCTGGTCAGTGTGGAGCGAGGGTTCAACGATATGAGTGGGTACCCGGATTTACTTTTTTGAAATTATATATGTTCAAATTGTTTACAAAACAACCTTATCCCATGAAAATATTTCTATTTCAACTAATACATTTGTTACACCGGTGCTTCAACTGTTCGAAAAATTTTTGTAGTAATTTTTTGAAATGGCTGATAGGTCCTCCCTCATTTTTTCTTCAGATCTTGAATGTTGTCAAATTGTTGCCCCTTCATACCCCTTTTCAGGCACGGAAATAAGATAAATTCACACGGGCCCAGGTCAGATGAGTAAGGTGTGTGGGGCAGCGTGACCGTGCTATTTTTAGCCAAAAACTGTCTAACAGAGATGGCTGTGTTTGCAGGTGCATTGTCGTGGTGGAAGAACCAGTCTCCTGTCTGCCACAAATTGGGTCTTTTTTGGGAAATCACTGAATGTTGATCAATTTTCTGTCAACGGCCTGTGAGCACACGCTCTCGAATTTTTTCAGTATTTTCGTCTATTCGGGCAGCTGATGGACGTCCAGAATGAGATCTGTCATCAATCGACATGCCGCCATTTTTAAATCGAGCAAAGCGCTCCTACTCTTTGAGTTTTTTTTCATAGCGTCATCTTGGAAAGCTGTTTTCAACATTAAATCAGTTTAAGCAACATTTTTACTGATTAGAGAACAAAATTTCACTGCTGTAAATTGTTCACTTAAAGTTTCCATCATAATAAACGAACACTTCAGATGAACAGGACAAGCCAGGTCGACAACACAGGCGGCACTGAACTGGCAATGAGTTGCGTTATACACGCCTAGCGACAGAAATGCGTACTACGGAAGCTCTGCCCAGGGCACTGTTATTCCTGCTTTTTTTTCTTTTTTGGTTACCCTCTCTTATGGTTCACCGCACAATTATGATCTCGGATGAGCATCATATCATTGTATTTAAATAACGCGACTCTGCGTCCAAAGCAGAGAAGAATACAGAAAGAGTGCATATAATTTTGGTGAACATGTTTCCTACAAGACATAATGTAGTTGGATTGCGGTCATTTGTAATCTGAACTGTGAAACGCGTGACTTTGTAAACGAACTTGTGCAAAACGTCTTGTGAGCAGTTTATATCTGTATATGGTTCGTGTGTTGTAATTAGAACAGGAAAGCTACTGGCATTCCTAATTTGAAACTCATCAGACCATTTAGTAGAATCGAGATCCTCAGCTTATGACCACTTATATTACAGCCTCATTTTAAGAACGACGAACTCGCGACCTGAGCCCAACAAGCGCGCCAGGACAACGATATCTGTACAAGATATCAGGGCAGCGAAGTGTAACAGAATTTTTGTGTTCTACCTGGAAGCGGAAGACCACCACTAGGCCCTTGGCAAGCCATGCATCTCGTTGGTAACACGGAGGAGTGTAAACAAAGGAAGTATAAATGTGGGGAGGAGTGTTGATTTGGAAACAAGCTCTTATCGTCACATTCATTAGTTAACTCAGTTTCGAATTGACGAAAAATCGATAAACCCCCTCATTTACATCCGTATTTTCTCAACTCCCCATTCTTTTCCCTTAGTACCGCTGTATACTGTCATGTCAATACTGAATCGATGGGATCGCGAGGACCACACTAGACTTCAAGCAGAGACACCGTGACTCCACAAGACTACCATCCGAGAGGATATCAATATACAGTGGTAGCTCGACTGTGCAAAATAGTACATATACGTCACATACCTTGCACCAAAATGGCCTTGTTTATAACAAGACACACGAACATTGCGATGATGTCAAGAGTATGACGCTCTGTCAGCACAGCCACCATTGTCGCAGTTCCCTCGACAAGGCACCGAGAGATGGTGCCCAATGGCAACACTAGACATAGGACTGGTACCATGCCTTTTTTCTCAGGCGATTCCCAGTTAAGTGTACACCATCACAATGGACATACTCATACCCTGAGGCTGTATTTGTCATCCCCATACAGCCAATGGAGTGCCATTTGGTACACAACATGATCAAATGGTTCAAATGGATCTGAGCACTATGGGACTGAACATCTATGGTCATCAGTCCCCTAGAACTTAGAACTACTTAAACCTAACTACCCTAAGGACATCACACAACACCCAGTCATCACGAGGTAGAGAAAATCCCTGACCCCGCCGGGAATCGAACCCGGGAACCCGGGCGTGGGAAGCGAGAATGCTGCCGCACGACCACACAACATGATCACCTCTGGTTTGCAAAGCTGGTGATTTCCAGAGCAGTCATTTCATTTTTGTCATGTTAAAGCCAATAACTGTGTCCTATGTTCTAAAATATTGTTGAACATTACAACATATCTTTTAACATTACAACATATCGTCATATGTTCTTGTGCTTTCTTGACCTACATTAATTCAGAAGATATTTGATGTTGCCTTCCATCATGACTTCCAGATTTCTTGGCCATTGAGAGCATCTGGTCATGGGTTGCTGAGACACTGGCACGCCACTGTTTGTCTACCGCATCGATCAACTCTGGTATAGAGTGGAAGCAGCATGGGAACATGCACCTGTATCTGACATCCAAGTTCGAGCTGCTTTGCATGGCGGCCTGTATGTCAGGGGCAAATAAATAATTTTCAAGCCCCTGATGTGCAGCCTGCACTGCATGACAAGTGTGTTGTGAGAGTTATATCAGCCTGCTTTATTGAACTGTGGTGCAGGCGCTATACATGTTGAAGAGTATGGCTGGCGACAGATTGAAATGGATAGAGGAGGGTGAAATGGTCAGAGAGACAAGAGGAGCAACACATGCATCAATCAGGTGGAAGGTGTCAAGTGGTAGTGGACAGAGGGGAAAGGAAGAGGGAGAGGTGGAGATGGAAGGAGTGAGGGGGAGAAGGATATGGTTAGATGGAGGGGGAGGAAGATATGGCCAGAGAGGGGGTGGAGGAAATGGACAAAGAGAGAGGTAGGAGACGAAGAGACAATGGATGAGATACGCAAAGGTGGGAGGAAGAGGTGGAGAGACAAAGGGAGGAACAGGTAGTCACAGAGAGGGGGAAGAGGAATTGTGTTCGACACATGCGACGGACGCATATGCAGGTGAAGCCACGAGGAAAGGACTACACTCAAACATGTATCATTATTCTGTTGCACTGAGTTGCATGTAGGATCATTGCTTTATGTCTGAGGAATGGTATGAGGCAGCAACTGAAAAGTATACATTTCAAGCTAGATGGCAAGTATACCCAAATATCAATATCAGAGCTTTGTGTTTTCTTCTTTGAGGTGCAGGGGCTGCATACTGGGTTGGTTCTTTGTAAGTTCCTGTCTGAAGTGTAGTATGTCTCAGCTATGTAACATTTAAGAATTACATATTTGAAGGTAGACGGCAACTAATTCAAATATCAACACCAGAACAGTATATATTTTCACCTCTGAGATGCCTGTGTGTTTCATCCAGTGTCAATTATCTCACAATTGTATTGCTTATAGGCTATTGGTTGGTTTTGGTTCAGGATGTCGAAATCTGCGACCCGTGGCGTCTTATACATTTTCATTGGCCAGTTTCTTCATCTACTCGATGAATTTCTTTAAATGCCGTTCCTGAAGGTAAGCGGGCTGGAGACATGGCTGGGAGGTGTCGTGCGAAGACGTCAGAGAGGCTTTCCGCGGCCAGCCGGGCTCTCGCCCCGCGCGCGTCGGCGCCCACACAATGGCCGTCCGCAAATAGACGCCACCTTTTGCGCGGCTTTCACGTCAAAATGTCGCCCACGCACATCCTGCCGCTTGCGCTCGCTCACCTACGGCGATTCAACAGCGTCACAATGCCTCACTGTGTATGTCTTACGTCACGTGTTTACTTTCAAACCGATTACTACGTGGCCGAGCTATTAACATAGCCACAGTACTTCTTAAAATACTTAAAACAGAAGTGGAAGTGATTCAGTAAGGTATAGTGTATCTCGGAATCCAAGATGACTTCGAATGCAAGACGGGTGTATAGGGTCTACATAAACTAAGTTTCTTTTTAAAAGTTAAAAATGGTTTCCTTATTACTGGTAATTGAAGGAGACAATAAAAGTACCGGTACACAGAAAAGAAAATCAGACAAAGACCTCCCTTCTTCAGATACAGGTACCCCTTAATCCTCCTTATTGGAATCACCCACAGAATCTCCACTGTCACTGCCACTGTTTTGGTAATCTAGCATTTCTTCCCATAGATGGCCATTGAAAGAACCAAGGAACAACATCTCATGATACTTTAGAAGAGCCCTTGGTCATCTGCTACAAACTGTACGAAGCCAGTCAATAACCAAATCACTGGTCATCCAGTCTCTTCCGTTTCAATGAAATATGAGACCAGGCGCCAGTTTTTCGTTTGATGTAGACATATGATTGAGGATAGTGTCGCACACATAAGCACACTAACATTAAGGTGATGAGCCATTTGTCAATGCCCGTAGTGCCAACCAATACACTTTTGCCGTTTTCCTCTTCAGCTGTTGTACTGGATGGCGTGTCGAAGTAAATATGAGTTTCCAATTGGCCCTAAAAGACAAATGTGTTCCTTTCTCAGTCTTACAAAGTCTCGCTGATACTCGAACAGATTCTCCTCATACGATGCCAGAACACGTTGAGCAGCGAAAGTTCGATGCACTAGGCAATTGGGCTTGTACACCATTCAGAGCTGGCTTCAAATTGGACACCGTGTTCCTGTGCCAGTTCACGTGCTTTATTTCGTCTGACTTAGGGAAATGTTACTCTTTTTTTACGTTTGTCGCGCACTTCTCATTTTTCCGACGTCATTTGCCCTTCCGCCACTTCCGAACATTGGCTTCTGTGACTCCACACTTCCCCGAAGCCGCAGAATTATTTGTCGTTTCTGCATGCCCAGCAACCTTGATTTTGGAATTTGCGTCATAGTCCTGCTGAGAAATTCGATGTTGAACAACGTTGTTTTACATTTTACTATGGAATTTAGAAGTGCGATCTCCAACGCAAAGCAGCAACTGATAAAACTGCCTCCGCAAACACTTCCTGTTATCGTACAACAATGCTCAAAGCCATACGTACGCTCAAGGTTAAAGCGGTAGGCGTGATACAGTGTAGCGTTACAGCTTAATGGAATCTCGTGGTTCTGTTCCGTAAAGCAGAGAAAAACTCCACAAGCCGCTTATGCAAGACGACCCCTACTTCTGGGCACGAAATTTCGGGAAAAAACTCGTCTTGGATTCGGAGATTAGCGGTAGTTCTTCAGGTAAGATTCGTGCCTGACTTCCGGCAGTTTGTGAGTGGATTATCTTATCATACTGATCAGAGCTCTAGCACAGAAGTAAACAATGACTATTTTAATGAATACAGATGCCATTAGACAGAATTTTTGCAGCTCCATTCGCTTTCTAGACTACAACAACTGCGGGAAGTTCAGTCTACCAAAATTCAAATAATTTGAAATACTCATTCATCAAAACTTGTTACTCACTATTCCCCCGTGCTTTCATTGATTTATTTACCGGAACTTGACAATGCCGCAGTGCGTACTGCAGTTTTGGTATTTATTCCCGATTAGGGTTAAAAGAAGAGGGACCTTTTCAAAAATTGAACAAATTTGTGAGAATTTCTACAAGCAAAGTCACTGGCACTGAAACATTAGCGGAGACCGTGTCTAGTTGATACAGGGTAAAGTTGTTACAGGCCGCTTAACTTCCAAACGTGGAAGACGCTTGCAAGTGGGAACGGGAGTGGAGGGGGAACAGATCGATACTCACTAACCACATGTGTGCTGGAAGAGAAGGTTGCTTGCCGTTGTGTTTTGTGAATAAAAGATTTATTTTTTCAACCGAAAGTAAAGTTTTACTAGACAGTTTCACCTTTTATTTCCGGTTATTAGTGACCTAGTTGAACAATCAAACTGTCGTACTGGCCCCTTATCAGTTGGAGGGCCCGCACAACAGACAAGCAAAGTGGGCTGCCGACCTCCCTCATATCAAAACATCGCCAGTGAATGTAAACTTCAACAAACTTTCAGCATAAACACGTCACTACTTCGTGAAAAGCCATGTGACAGAGATCCACCAATTGTAATTAATGTGGCTAAGTCTAGCACTTCGCAGAATTGGTGTTATGAGCACGCCAGCAGAGCCCGACCTGCAGTGTGTACCTACAGCTAGGATAGCTCCGGTCAATAGCAACGACGGCTGTATCACAGCAGACACTCGCTGTAATTTTTCTGTAAAAATTTGTATCTTGTTGGGCGTAACAACACTTTGGAATTGTGTAGCGTAGTATTTTGGTTGTTATTATTTCTTTTAATTGTCTCGTAACTTTATCTGGTTTTTGCCACCATACGAATCAATGTGTTTCTTGTTCTTCTTGTGTTTGGAAATTAGTGCACCCCAAGAAGGCAATTTACTTAAAGAAAGTGTATTCAAACGTGATCGTTAGTTCTGTTCTGCCGACCGCAGGACTCTACATTAACACATCATACTGTTTCATGGTTTGAAGGTAAGAAAATTAGCTTTAAACAGTAATTTTAACTTCCACCTGTTTCTCGTAGATTTTAGTTTAGTGTAATGGCGTCATTTGGCTCAAATTGATACGCTTCTTTCGGGTCAAGTTGATATAGTGTATCAACTTAACCCATAAGCATTTTCTTATGTGGTATTTTTGTTTCCAGAAATGCCGAGGAATAATATGAAGAAAACTGAAATGGGGGAAATACCCATTGATATATTTGAGAGGGCGTATAAAGAAATTAAGAATGGCCGGACGTCTATCAGCAGCATAAACGTTTGCTGTACTCAAAATGACGCTTTATAGGTGTAAAGTAAAAAGGAAAAGCATCTTGAAACACCAGAAGCAGATGGGGATATCAAAATAGGATACGCTAAACATCGACAAATATTAAATGATGATTTGGAAAACGAGCTTAGTAACAATATTTTAACAAGTTTACTTAGAGACCATTTCATAAAGCGAGGACCGCCAGGGTGTATTGGTGCTGCATACCCATCTCGTTGTATGTCTGGCTCATCGTTCCTAACTTTACTATGGATTAACTCCTAAAAATGTCAGGAACTGGCCTATGAATTAGCACTAACAAATGAAGTAAAAGTGCCTGATACCCGATAAATGCCAAAATGGCAACTTTAGAATGGTTTTATAAGTTGTTAAAAAGGCCAGAAGCGACAAGCCTCAGTCGGGCACAACGTTGGAATTTGTTTGGAAATTTGAGACATGTTTACGAAAAACATAAGTTTCAAAGTAAACATGTGTGGAATGCGGACGAAATCGGAATGCAGACTGTTAGCGACCAAACAAAATTACAGATGGAAAAAGGATTTCAGCAAGTTGCAAAAATCACTTCTGCTGAGCGAGGGCAAACAGTTACTATTGCAACTGCTGTCAGTGCTATTCGCAACGCTATCCCTACACTCTTCATTTTCCCTAGGGTGTTCTTTAGAGACCATTTCATAAAGCGAGGACCGCCAGGGAATATTGGTACCGCATACCCATCTGGCTGTATGACTGGGTCATCGTTCCTAACTTTTATAAGACACTTTCACAGCCACGTAAAAGCAACACCCGAACACCCCTGCCTTCTGTTGCTTGACAATCACGATTCAAACTTGTCAATACAGGTGTTAAACTTCTGTAAAGACGATGGAGTTGTTTCGCTGTCTTTCCCTCCCCATAGCTGTCACCGCCGCCAGCCCCTTGACATATCTGTTTATGGAACATTCAAGAAATACTGCTTTACAGCTGTAGACAGCTGGCTAATTAGCAACACTGGAAAAGCTGTAACAATTTATGACATTCCTAATCTTGTAATTACTGTCTTTGGAAGTGCCGAAGCACTAAATAATATTGTGACAGGATTCAAAGCTTCAGGGATCATGCCATATAACCCAGATATTTTTAAGGACGAAGATTTTTTTTGTCAAGCTTTGTAACTAATCGCCAGCTTTCTACAACACCAGAAGACCAGCAACCTTCTACGTTAGCAGGAGACCAACAGCCTTCTACATCTGAAGTCCATCAGCCTTCTACATCCACAGAATTCAATCAGCCTTCATCAGGAAGCGTTCAACATCCTTCTACATCGGTATTAGCCGACATCACTGAAAAGGAGTCATCACTCGTCACTGTTGGCTTTGGAGCTATCTCTCCCATTGTAATGCCAGGACAAATTCACCTTCCTCCAAAAGGAGGAGAACGTAAAATAAGCGGTAAAGGCAAGCAACCCTTAAAGTACTGCATTCTTACAAATTCTCCTATAAAAAACAAAATAGAGCAACATACAAAGGAGAGGGAGAGAAAGAAGTCAATTGTCCATTAAGACAGGGAAAGGCAAATTAAAGCTAATGAAGTTATTTGGTTTCGAACAAAACAAACAGCTCGACAAACCAAGGAAACAAGATAAAAAAGAGAGAATCCTAAAAAAAGAAAAATGAATCAGACTCTGACGAAGATTCCTTTAGTTTTGTGTGTCTTAAAACCTATTCTTCATCCAAATTGGGTCAAGATTGGATCCAAAGTGTTTCATGCAAGAATCGGGCACACATAGCTTGTGCAGAGGACAGCACTTTTTACACTTGTGTTAACTGCCAGTCAGACTCATGTTTCTCTTCAGAATCGGAATGACTTGCTACAACTAAGTGCCTGTGAGGCTACGTAAACGCTTTTTGTAATCTTACGTTTAAACGTTGTTTAAAAATGTTAATTTTTGTAAAACTAAGAAATTTGTTAGAACAATATAAAAATCAGTTATATTCATTTTTAAATTTATCTTTAGAATATTACTTCTTGCTTTTAATATGTATGTACATTTTAAAACAATAAAAACCTTTCAAAATACATCTTTTGGTTACTATTATCCGAATTCTGGCACCGTACCAGATGCTCAAAGGCGTCTCAACTTGACCCATAACTGTATCAATTTGATCCAGACTGGATTACTGGAGTACCTTATTACGTTGCATTTGTTTCAGTACAGTTATAGAAAAAAATACAAAAACCATAAAGTAAAAAGCATATCAACTGGAACCACTCTCCACTACTGTCTTCATTTTAAGTGACAGCAATTATTCAGTTTATTTACGATATAAATGCATCCAGCAGACGGCCTATTTGACATTTTCATCCTCTCAGTGTGCCATTTCGGTTTCATGTCACTCACTGTATCATTAAAATTACTAAGCCACAAAATTTCACTTGATTCCTCGGTTATTGGCCACGTCTTGTCACCCCTTCCGTTACGCTACTTCCACATGAAAAAAATAAAAACGGACAAAATGATCTTAGAAGACAGTAAACGTAACATATGACATGGCTACCAAGCAACTATCGCCCAGTCGTCACAGACTGACTGACAGCGGGTGACGCTACTTCATGCTGTTGAAAGCAAGCGTTGTAAAGAATGTGTAATTACTGAACGTAGATGTGAAGAAAAGTTTCAGTATCTCACGACGACGATCCAAAGAGAAAGTGATGGTTACCTGCTTGGCCTTCGGGAAAGCAACGTCCACTGGCCCGCGCGTCATAACTGTTCATCTTTACATCAACTGGTAGCTGCGTAAGGGACATTCACGAACTGCAGTACAGTTACTCTCTGTTGCGTAAACACAGTTCCGATTCTCTGCGTAACTTGTGCGATGGATCTGCTAATCGACTGACATCCGCAGCGCATCAAGTGATTAATTACCCACGTCCACGTTTCTGTCTTACTTGTTGACATAAAGAGAATCGCGAACATTGATTGATCTGCATCTCCTCTTCCTCGATCTACAGTTCAGCTCAAATCAAAGTGGAAGATTACGTAAGGATTCTGGTGACAATATAATCGCCAGCTGTTTGCTTACGATCTCAAATCACCAGTTTTGTATCAAAAGTGCCCGACCGCCAGTATAGCGTAGAGAACCCGCACGTTCACACAATCTTTTGGTTCCCTTTTCGAAGCCAGTCCATTCCCTGTCGTATTTGCAGTCCTAGTTTTCATGTACAGCACTCGAATGTTTTTTCTGCCTTTTTTCAACTGTATTACAGTAATTTTTTTCTGTGTGAGGGGCTTTGTTTCGGGTATGCTGATAAGAATTGGCCTATGAGTGTCTAACATTTTTGCTTTCCTCAACTACCAATCGTCAGAAATACATATGTTTCAGTTAAGCAGTAATGGAAAACCCTGGATAGAGCAATATGTAAAATAAGGGAAAGACAACCACTCACTTATAGCGATCGGTGCGTGGAGCACAGAAACACATAGCAGGAAAGAGCATTACACTAGCTTTCGAGCATTGGCTCTCTTTCCTGCAATAGCGCACACGCTCATACACACAACCACAGAGACATTCAAACGCACGTGTGTTATTTTACGTATGTTTCAGCTAAATATTTCAGCATTGCTTGTCCGATTTGTTTTTAAAGCGAAGAGATGAGGTATTCCACAGGCACTCGGTTGCTTTCGAAATAAATATCGTCTAGATGTGAAGTTGAGGGGATTCACAGTAGACTGAAACATCACAAACTACATTTGTTGAGATCCATATACTCACCCAGTAACTGTAACCGTTATTTCCTCTCTGAATGAAGAATATTTTGAAATCCATGTGCGCAATCTTTCGTGACCAGACCACTTCGTATAACATTCTTCCGGGTTGCAGAAAGTCGAGTGTAATGAGAACCTAGGACCCTGATGAAAATGAAACTTTGTTTTCGATTACAATAAGTAGTATTTAATGGAGATAGTCATTTTTTCTGTGTTCTGCACATCTAGGAGATCGAATAATGAACAGATTCCGTAACACTTTATGCCAAGTGAAATGTTGAATTCCATACTGAGACACAGTCTGAAAGACATGGAAGAAAATTTTCTGTCAGGCGCACTTCAAAAATGTTAAAGTAATTGCAGCTACCCATTTCTGGACGGACGCTATATACTGAAAGAAAAAGTAGGATTAGCTTCGATTAATTCCACTTTTTGAACGGAATATAATGCGTCGGAACAGTCGCGTTAGTTGAGCGAATAAATCTCGATATCTGCGCTGGAAAAGCGCCGTCAGTATCTTTTAATGGTGATGGAATTTTAATTTCCTGTGACCGTCGAGGCGTGAGTAATGGCAGCCGCCGGCAGCGTCAGCGAGGGCAGCGGCCGGTGCGCGGCACCTGCCCCGGCCTCAGCTCCACTGCAGCGGACACTGGGCCCGTATTTTTCCAGTTCCAATTCCGCAGTCCACTAACACATCAACTAATCTCGTCCTGACTGCAGCGCAGCAGATTACACTCTACCGGCAAGACGGATTACGCTCTGGAGTGCAAAAAGGATCTCAGCCTTATCATCCAGTACGCAACCAAATACGGAGCATATATAGGGTGTCCGGCGAAGGCGTTGCTGATTTCAGCATTTAAATATGTAGAGAACTAAGCTCGACAGATGAGTGCAACAAGCGGTATGTTAATTGCGAAAGCTGCAAGAATTTTACACAGAAATTATACAGGAGTTTCTAAATAATTTGAAAATCTGTCAGATGACTCTGTAGTCGCCGTACTCAGTGCCTATAAATAGTGTGCCGCAGCTCAGAACCATTAGCTCCACCGTTGAAGCGTGAAATGAAGTTAGAAGTTAGCGTACTCAAGGAAACGGTTGAAATGATGTGTACCATTGAACAACGTCTTTTTTCTGGTACTGGAATACCACACGTTACAACACAGTCCCACAGCAACAAGACACAATTATCAAACAAGATTTAATGCTAACCTTCCTGGCCGATTAAAACTGTGTAGAGACTTGAACTTCGAATTTTGCCTTTCGCGGACAAGTGCTCCACCAACTGAGGCGCACCAGAGAACGGGCCCGAGAAAAGTAAATGTCTCGAGTTCCAGTCTCGGTCCGGTACACAGTTTTAATCCGCATGGAAGTTTCTTGTCAGCGCACACTCCGTTACTGAGTGAAAATCTCATGCTGGGAAGATTTAATATTCCAGAAGGTTCAAATGACTCTGAAATTTCAATCATTTGTTTATCTGTAGACTTACTTCACATCTACCGATGTCCATCTCATCCGGATTATTCTATCGTAGTGTGCCGTTTTTTTTCGTTTTTTTTCCTTTTTTTCGTAGAGTGTGTTCGGCATTTCGCATTTTATGTCACGTTTATGTATTTCGACATCCGATTCCTTTGAAAAAGACATGTACCCTTTTCTTCCCGATCTTTGTACAATGGAATGTTGGTGCTCCATGTCCAATGATTTCGAAGACAATTTGACTTTAAGTGTATTATTTTTTTCCTTCCTTCCTTTCCGTGTAAATGGTTCAGCTAGCTCTAAGCACTATGGGACTTAACATCTAAAGTCATCAGTCCCCTAGACTTAGGACTACTTAAACTAACCTAAGGACATCACACACATCCATGCCCGAGGCATGATTCGAACCTGAGACCGTAGCAGCAGCGCGGTTCCGGACTGAAGCGCCTAGAGCCGCTCGGCCAGAGCTGCCGGCTATTCCAAAACGACCTGACGCGAAAACCATTCGCTATATCTTCGCCAAATTCCAACGGACAGGCACAGACTATTAGTCGTGGAATGTTGCAAACTGTGTGCTACTCCCACAAATGTCTCCACGGTTTCCGAGATTATTCATCAAAATTCAAGGAAATCCGTCCGAAGAATTGCTGCAGAGACTGGTTGGAGCGTTGAAGTACTCAGAAAATACTGAGACAGGGCTACACATTCTTCCATTCAAAATCAATTTCCACCAGGCCGTACCTGTACGAGCTGTGCGACAAATTGTTGACTCTCATAGTGATTGGTAATGAAGGCTTTGATGCTGGCTGAGTCTGCTTCACATTTGACACACACTTCCACCTGAACGTAGTCGTCGGTAAATGGAACTGACGTTTGAGGGTTCCAGAAATCCCCATTAGTGTGAAGCGAAACCACAGTATTCTCCCAACGTTACTTTTTGAGCTTCTTTATGCAGCAGGGGTATCGTTGGCCCTTGTTTTCATCTGAGGAATCATCACTGGTGAACGCTACGTTGCAATTTTTGATTAGTTTCTCGCCACACAGCTAGCTAGCGTTGATATATTGACAAGCACCGAGTGGTTCATGCAAGATGGAACCAGACCACCTCCCAACGAACAAGTGTTTTGCTGTCTTCATGAATACTTCGCTAATAAGGTCATTATGTTGGATTGTTGCAAATTTACTGGCACAGGGATGGACTCGTCTCCATACTGGCCCGATATGATTCACTGTGACTGTTTCTTGTGGGGCTTATTGAAAGACATTCTACCGGAAACATCCCACCACAATGGACGAGCTACGATCTGTGTGACATCTGAAACCGTTTGCGACGAGACACTGCAGGATGTAATGGCAAATATCATCGCTCGTTTGCGCCACCTCCTTAATGCGAGTGGAGGACATTTTAAGAGTTGTGAAGTGACTGCAAAGACTGCTTGCAGAGGACGAGTGTAATTACGCGAACTGATATTGTAAGAGTTTAGTTTTAGTTTAGTTATGTCATGTTCCGTAGATCATTTTCACGATTATTTTATCGATATGATGTGGAACAAGCCAGATTACAAGATATATATATATATATATATATATATATATATATATATATATATATGTGTGTGTATATGTATATACATGAAAACTGCTTATATTAATATTACTGAAATTTTTAGTTCTACACATGCAGGTACATTTAGAGGTACTTTTTTACCAGTTCTAAAACAGAAACTCGTCCTTGGAAAAGAAGGAGTTGTCCAAAAGAAAAGATTTTAAGCTAGATTTAAAACTTGATCTGCTACCTGTCAGACACTTTATGTTGTTGGGCAAATGATCAAAGATTTTTGTTGCTGAATAATATACTCCTTTCTGAGCGACTGACAACTTCAATAACGCATAGGAAAGGTCATTTTTCCGTCTTCGCGAATTGAGATGGATTGTTTATAACGAATTTCATTAGCGAATATATGTTCTCTCACGGTGCAGTTAAAATAACGAAATCCTTGAATAGGTGCCTACATGACGTCCTTGGGTGAACACCACTAATTATTCTCACTGTTCTCTTTTGTGCAATCAATACATTATGTCTAAGTGGTGAGTTATCCAAGAAAACTATTCCATAAGACATTATTGGGTGGAAATATTACAAGTACGTTAGGAATCTGATCTGTTTATTACCAAGACTAGCGATTACACGAAGAGTGAAAGAAGCTGAACTTAATTGTTTGAGAAGCTCAGTAATATGCTTCTTCCAGTTCAAGTTGTCATCAGTTTGAACACTCAAAAATTGGGAGAAATCTACCCTGTTAACTGAACCCCGTTCATATGCTACATCAATTGTCGGTATTACTCTATTCGGTATACATAACTGGATATAGTGAGTTCTTTCAAAATTAAGGGAGAGTCCATTTTCTGAACCACTTAATAATTCTTTGAAAGACATCCTTAACAGTATCTTCAGCTGCTTTTTCTGGAATGGGGTTTATTATAACAATCGTGTCATCTACAAAAAGTACTTGCTGAACATTAAGTGAGAGGTCATTCACATGAATAAGGAACAGCAGAGGACCCAAAATTGAACCCTGGGGGACTCCCTTTGCGATAACTCCCCATTCACTAGAATTTACCACCCTCCCAATATTATTTGTGTTATTCGGCACAAAATTTTGCTCTCTGTTTGTTAAGTATGATTCATGCCAGCTGTGTGTATAACCTTCAATTCCATAAAACCTGCGTTTTTCTAAGAGTGTGACATGATCCACACAGTTAAATGCCTTGGAAACCTCACAAAAAATACCAAATGGAGATAATTTGTTATTTAGGGCTTGTACTATTTGATGGGTAAATGTGTCAGTCGGGTATCCCTTCCGGAATCCGAACTAAGACATGCTAAGTAAATTATTTTCAGACTGCTCTTGAATAGATAACTTTTTCGAATATTTTAGAAAATTAAGTCAGCAATGAGATTGCTCTATAATTATTTAAATCACTCTTGTCCACTATCTTATGAAGAAGTTTGACAATTGCGTATTTCAATCTGTCTGGAAAAATTCCCTGTGCCAGCGAAGCATTACATATATCACTAAGGAGTCCACTTATTAAATTAGAACAACACTTCAAAATTCTGTTAGAGACTCCGTCAACACCACATGACCTCTTGTTTTTCAGTGTATTTATAATTCCCTTAATTTCAGTTGGGGATGTTGGTGCTATCTCTAAAGGCCTAAAGTCCTGGAGAATGACATTTTTAACATATTTTTTTGCTTCTTCAGCTGAACCCTTTATCCCAAATTTTGCTGCTACATTCAGAAATTCATTGTTAAAAATATTTGCAACTTGTGAACTACCTCTCACAACATCATCATTTAGCTTTATAGCTATGGTATGCTGTACACGGTCCGGCTGCCCCGTCTCCCTTTTGACAACATTCCATATAGTTTTAATCTTATTATCCGCTTTATTAATTTCTGTCAGAACACATAAGCTTCTCGACTTCTTAATGACTTTCTTTAAAATATTACAGTATCGTTAGTAGTAAGCAAGTAACGTCAGATCTTGGCCTGTCCGTATATTTCCCTCTTCCTCTTACACGATGTCTTAATTCCCTTAGTAATCCATGGCTTACTTGACTTATTAATGGCTTTTTTTGGATAACGTTTCAGGAAAGCAACTCTCAATTTTTGAGACAAATTTACGGTGGAATAAATTGAATTTGGCATCAGCATCATTTTCTGTGTATACTTCATCCCATTCTACCTCTTCTAGGCTGCTCTTATAATTCTGTACCTTGTTCACATCGATAAGCCTCCCTGCCTTGTATGAACCTGGCTGAAGCCTTTAAGGTGCTGTATGTGCTATTTCACTTAACTACGCATCATGATCGGATAGCCCATTAACAACTGGGTACACAATAATTGTTTCTGCCTCAGCACTGTCTATGAAAATGTTATCTATAAGTGACCTACTATCCTGCTGCACACGAGTTGGAAAATTTACAACAGATACTAGATTGCAACAAGCAAACAAAGATTCTAGCTCATTTTTCCTATCTGTATCTTTTAAGAAATCTACATTAAAATCACCACAAACCACTAACTCCCTCTTTTTGTCTGACAGGTAGCTCAATAATGCCTCAAGATTTTTCGTGAATAGCTGAAAGTTACCTTGAGGGGATCTGTAGATTGTTACAATTACTATAGAAGTATATTGCAGTAGCAACACACAAGCACATGCTTCAAGGATCTGATCTACACCAAAACTATTTGTCTCAATATTTTTGACTTTGTGTCCAGTTTTCACATAAGCAGCAACCCCTCCTTTTTCCTGTGGACGCTACATGCAGGATATGCAAATCTGTAAACCCTTAAATTTAACTTCTCCATACCTGCGGTTACATGGTGTTCAGAGAGACACGAAACATCTATATTTTCAGAATTTACCCCATGTGTGAAACACACATAAGTGCAGACATAGATGTGCAGCCATCTGTTAGCAGCTTTTCAAACTATTTCTTCTACATAAAATACTTACAGATTTTACAATAAACGTACCTTTTGTTGCATCCCTCTGTCGATCTTAGTTTTCGAGCTATTAAATTCTGAAATCATAGAGACATTCGCTGGACACCCTGAACGAATAGTACAGGGCTCCAGACGCTGTTCATACTCAGTTGATATCGCGGGACAAGACCTTATTTCTGGATAAGTAGGCACTGATAAATTATAATTGTTCGAAGTACCGCAAACCAACTTCCCTTACATAGCTACTCTGTAAAAAAATGTCTTACAATACTAGGTCATCAAATAAAATGGAAGAGTGGAAAACACAACGACGAATGAGGACGTATTTCTGTTTGATGGTCAAAAGCAACGTAATATTAGAATCGCCACTAGGTTTTGCTATGTCCTTTCTTGGAACTGAACAAAAAAGGCACTCTTTTACTTCATTTTTTACGTTTAGTTAATGAATGTTATAGTTTAACGCTTCTATGGACCAACTGACGACTCCTGTCATTATTTTACAACGATGTCCGTAAGTTGAAAGATTTTACAGATACACGAAACGGCATTATGTGTGAGAATAAAGTGTGCAATAGAAAATTACTAGATACACTAAGACACTGACGCACGTGATGTAGTGTATTGCATTGTATTGTGTATTAAGCCAGGGACCTAGAAACAACGGAGAGACTTCCTCCCGCCGTAGCCCTCAGTGGTTCACAACCGCACAACAGGCCACAGCAGTTCACCCACCCCACCGCCGACTCACAGCGAGCCCAGGGTTATTGCGCGGTTCGGCCCCCAGTGGACCCCCTGGGAACGTCTCATACCAGACGAGTGTAACCCAAATTTTTGCGTGGTAGAGTAATTATGGTGTACGCGTTCGTGGAGATAGTGTTTGCGCAGCGGCAACAAGGGGAACCAGCCCGCATTCGGAGAGGTAGATGGAAAACAGCCTTAAAAACCATCCACAGGCTGGCCGGCACACCGGCCCTCGACACCAATCCGCCAGGCGTATTCGTGCCGGTTCCCCCTCGCGAAGCAGCGCGTTAGACCGTGTCTCTGGCCGGGCAGGCTACGTGATATAGTAGTATGAACATAATTTGCGCGGCCCATGGGCAGTGTGGATGACATCAGTGCTTATGTTAATTCATCGATGTTACACACAATGTCATTACTAAATTTTTGATACTTTGTAAGGAAAAATTCAGAATACCACCTGCAAAAACACAAGGACCATCAACAGTGACGTGAAAAGCAATTTGTTTCCCCTTCACTTTATTTTTCTCCTTGGCCCCAATACCGACCTCCGTATTATCAGTGGCCTTGTAAACAGTAGCCCGGCGATCCGCGATGCACAGCCGCTCACCTTTCTGTGCCTCTGTTTGTCCAGCACGGCTTGCGGTAATGCCTCCCAATGTGAGATAAGCTCTCTATGGGTATTGGCAACAGAAGCCGGTGGTGGTGCCAGAGCTTCATGCCACCTTTAAGCATACACGTTTCATGCAGCTTCAGTTCGAATAAGGTCCAGGCACGCTAGACTCATGATTGTCTAACGTGACGCATTCGTCTACTAGGCCACCAATGTATCGTCTCGCATTACCGTCCATCAAATTGAATTCAGGTCCGCATGTACCACTAAAAAGTGCTCCTACTGTTGTAAAATATCGCAGGGATACACACGTTTGTCAGTACATCCAGAGAAAAAGTACGCAATCGCTAGGCGCTCCTAAGAATATGCCATCCCAAACGATAACACTAACACCTCCATATCTGGCCTTCTGCAGAACACTGACTTTGTTGCGACGTGTCCTAGAGGCGTGTCATATGAAGAAAACTGCGGGGATTACACTAAAAGCTAAACCGCGGATCATCCGTGCGCGAGACACTACCCACTGTTCCTAAGCCCTCACACAGTAGCAGCCTCTTGAAACTGACGGTAATCAGGACATGTATGACACAGAGACGTCCATGATGTTCTCTAGGGCAGGTTCTGTGTTGGTTTGACGTCTTTGATCATCTCAGGTAAGATGACGATCCTAGCGCAACGACTTTTTGTCGATTATATAACCGTGCGGAGTGGCCGTGCGTTTTGAGGTGCCATGTCACGGATTGCGCGGAGCCTCCCGCCTGAGGTTCGAGTCCTCCCTCAGGCGTGGTTGTGAGTGTTGCTCTTAGCATAAGTTAGTTTAAGTAGTATGTAAGGCTAGGGACCGATAAATTCAAATGGCTCTGAGCACTATGGGACTTAACATCTATGGTCATCAGTCCCCTAGAACTTAGAACTACTTAAACCTAACTAACCTAAGGACAGCACACAACACCCAGCCATCACGAGGCAGAGAAAATCCCTGACCCCGCCGGGAATCGAACCCGGGAACCCGGGCGTGGGAAGCGAGAACGCTACCGCACGACCACGAGATGCGGGCTAGGGACCGATAACCTCAGCAGTTTGGTCTCTTAGAAATTCACACACATTTTCGATTGCATACTGTCGTCTAGTACTTTCTTCCTCCTGCAATGTCCTCCACAGACTTTAAATGATCATATATGTGTCATTCTGCTACTGAATCACGTGGAATTAGTGCATATGGGTTCTAAGCTGCCATTGATTATAGACGATATGCATGTTTGTCTGTATGTGTTCTTTGTGCCAGCCTGTTTACTTACGAACAGAAACGTGTGCTTTAAGTGCACGCAACAGACATGTAGTGAGATCCACAGTTTTCTGTGCTTCTGGCCACAGAGGTTGCTGCAAGATGTTAAGCGAACTTCAATACCACGTGTTTACTAGTTGTCCAGCCACAATACCCTCCAAAGCATGGCATTGATAGTTTTTTTCGTGAGTGCCTCAACTTATGGGTATAAGCTTATCTAGGTGACATCGTAACTTTTTGTCTGATATTCCTGCGATATCTGGCGGGCTGCTTAACCGAAACTCATCGAAGCTTTAGTTTATGTAATGAGTATGGAATTTTTTCCTCTTAGTGAACAGATCTGTTATTTGTCTTAATTTGAACATTGCTGCGGAACTCACAGCTGTAGCGTTTGCTACATTTTAACGATTACTGAAAGAGGGTCATTTCTGCGCGTCTGTATCCCACTGTTGAGTAGGGAAACATATTATCGCTTTTTCATAATTGAAAATAGATGCCTACGGCAAAAGTGGCAGCTGTAACTACAACGAAAAACTCACCGTATTTGTCACTTGCTATGTTTTAATTCGATTACGGTTTCTGACCCATAATACAGGTTGTCTTCAGATCCACATACATGATAACTGAAAGATAAAGAGGCACGCTAGCACAAAACCGCCACTAATGTGGCATTATGAAGGAACAAAGTTTCAAATAAAAATTTAAAAAATCGTATAATAATTCTTACTATTACTACATAGTGCAGTTTGTCTCTAGGACAAGGATTAAGAAGAAACTACAGAAACTGTTCAGATGAAGTTATGTAATGGTCGCCCCACAGGTCAGCAGTGGTCACACGTGGTGGCGCTACAGGCGCAGGATACCGAGCCTGACAGCTGGTGAGGGTACATGTCAAACGCCCGAAGGCGTCAGTTCAACGGCACTGTCTGGAAACATATTCATTTCCCGTAATATTTACAGATAGCCTTCTCTAGAGCGGCGGAAGGTGGGCTGAATTGCACACTCGAATGCGGCTAGGAATGTGCGTACAGCTCTCTCTCGACTACGGCCGTTGTGCAGGTCAGGATCCAACTGTGATGTCGTGCAGGCAGCCGCAACAGGAGTCTGCTGTCACGGCCCTAGCGTGGCTCATTTGTAACTCGTGCAGCCCGCCCCAGCACTCTCTAACAAAGACGTGCGCTTGAGCGAGTGTCAACAGCATACCACGGATGGCGGGTATCATGAAGATAGAAGCCCAGGACCCCAACCATCTACACACCGTACAGCCAGGTACGTGGTACTCATATGCGTCTCCCAAAATGCGTTGAAGGCGATAGTTTTCAGTTACTTGGTACGTTCCTTCACCAGAGCGAGACCCAGTCCTGTTTGCATCCTCTCCCACTCGCGGTGACCAGACAGCCGTGGCCGCTAAGTTCCACTATAGCGGGCTGACTGCAATCTCAGAGGGAAAGTCTTCCCTCAGGCAGGAGGCAGCTCATCACGGTTCGAAAACCAAGCTATTCTGTAACTAGAGAAAGTGTCAGTCCGTCGGAATAAGACAGGATAACCAGACGCTGAGACCAAGACCTCTGAATCTGGGGTACTTAAGTTGGACAAAATGCCATTGCGGCCAGCGATGCAGTCATTTGCCTTCATTATTCGGAGGTGTCAGCAGGCTTTTCCCCACTGTGATGTTTCAGTTATTGTCAGATCCACTTGCCTTCGCACTTGCCGTCAGTGCTAGAATACCCTGAAGCAGCTGAGCTCTGATGTTAAATGCTATGGTCCCGTACTGCTGGCTCACAGAAGGAGGTAATGGGCGCTGTCATACTCCACCGTCAGCGCTCCTTGATTACGGTTCGGCATTGTGTGTGGCACCCTGCCTCCTGCAACACTGGCACCCTTTGCTCTACCAGATACTGTTTGTGGAACATGGAAAGAGCCGGCCCTGATTCTATGCTGTCTGCGTCAAGTAATAATTTTAAAACTATATATGACATCCAGGAATTTAATCCAGTGTGTAACAGTTAAAGGAAAGTTACACTGTCAGCCATGTGCTCACAGGTGCGTATTCCATATGTCTTCTTCTCAAATACGGTAAATAAAAGCCAGCTTCGCAATTAGTTAAGACTTTAAAGGAATAGTATAAACTCACAGTACTAAGTATGAATTACTTAATGATATTTAATTTTTGTACTGACGCTCTTTGTATCTTTCTAATGTTACGTTACTGTCAGTTTTGTACTGTCTCACCCTTTTCTCGTCCTGTATTGGTTATGCGGAATAACAGTTACAAATCTCAGCTTCAAAACTCTCATAACAGTGTAAAACTTACGAACTTTTCCCATAATCCTTCTTTGCCATTGCGGTATAGCATAAATCGGAGTCCATCTCAGTCAGAGAAAATAATAGATGTGAAGAAACTTCAGGAATCCACACAAAGATTATAAACTTTGTTACATTCTGGTTTTCAGATAGCGTAAAGATTTAGTATGATACAATGTTAGAGGTGAGAATAAATGTCATCTACCACATAAAAAATCAAATGGTGCACAAGATCCTCAGTATGAGCTATTTCCTAAAAATCATCTTCAGCGAGGATAGCAGCGTCATCATCAAGTCTTATCTTTGATATCCTTTTACTGCGAATTTTAATCTCACTCTTGAACCTTTCTTTTATTTCGGTCAATGCTTCTTCAATGTATAGCTCCAACAGTAGGGACGAAAGACTGCATTCCTGTCTTAAACGTAACTTCGTGCCTGGTCTTCTAGAATTATTGTCCCCAATTTGTTCTTGTGCATATTGTATATCACTCGTCGTTCCCTTAGGTTACAGGTGTTTCTCACAGAGTTTCGAACATCTTGTTCCCTTTCTCAATAGCTGAAGAGCAGTGTTGCTTCAAGAACATATATCGCTCTTATCTCAGGTTCACCGATGTTATAAGACTTCCAGGGTATTAGATTACCCCTGAGGCTACTGTGTGAGGCCTATTAAGGTCACACCTCTCTACCTCGGGGACCCGAGCCCACCACCCCGATTGCATAAGCTCCGTCATTTGAGGTCTGTATGCCATAGTAAAAGGATCACCATGAAGTGCCAGCAGCAACTGGAGCAGGGCTCAACCTATGGGCAGAAAAGAAGAAGACTGTCACATTTGAAAGTAAGTGTTTGTCCACCCATCCATTATTGTTATTAATAATATTGTTATTATTCATTTCTTAAATTATTTTTTATTCTTAAGATTTGTTATTTATTTTCTAATAGTACAACGCACCCCTGATGCAGTACTAGCTGAACTGTTGGAGCAGTACACTCACGTGTTTGACTTACAACTGATTGCGCCATAGCAGGAGTCCACTGGCACTCTTCCTGATGTACCGGACCTGTAGTGCGACTGGATCGTAAGGCGTACCCAGGAGCAGATACAGACTCAGATCACAATGGATTAGTGATGAAGATTAGGCTGAAGTTCAAGAGATTGGTCAGAAAGAATCAATGGGGAAAGTTCAAATGGTTCAAATGGCACTGAGCACTATGGGACTTAACATCTATGGTCATCAGTCCCCTAGAACTTAGAAACACTTAAACCTAACTAAACTAAGGACATCACACAACACCCAGTCATCACGAGGCAGAGAAAATCCCTGACCCCGCCGGGAATCGAACCCGGGAACCCGGGCGCGGGAAGCGAGAACGCTACCGCACGACCACGGGCTGCGGACAATGCAGAGACACGAGGGATACGTAAGTATTAAGGTATGACGAGATACGCTTGAAGTTCTCTAAGGCTATCGATACAGCAACAAGGAATAGCTCAGCAGACAGTAAAGTTGAAAAGGAATGGACATCTCTAAAAGGGGCAATCCCACAAGTTGGGAAGAAAACCATAGTTACAAAGAGTGTAACAACGAGGAACCGTAGGTACCATAAGAATACTACAGCTTATCAATGAAGGAAGGAAGTAAAACAATGTTCAGGGAAATTTAGGAACACAGAAATACAAGTCGCTGAGGAATGAAACAAACAGGAAGTGCGGGGGAGCTAAGACGAAATGGCTGTATGAAAAATGTGAAGAAACCAAATAAGGAATGATTGTCGGATGGACTGACTCAGCTTAAAAGCAAGGGTGATAACATAAAAGGGCAATGGGAATTCCACTGTCAAATGCAGAGGAAGGAGCAGATAGGTGGAAAGAGTACACTGAAGGCCCCTGTGAGAGGTAAGTTTTGTCTGATGTGATAGAAGAAGAAACAGGAGCCGATTTAGAAGAGATAGGGGATCGAGAATTAGAACCAAAATTTAAAATAGATTTGCATGACTTATGATCAAATAAGGCAGAAGGGAAAGATAACATTCCATCGCGATTTATTAATTCATTCGGGGGAAGCGCAACACAGTGACTATTCACGTTGGTGAGTAGAGTGTATGAGTCTGGCGACGTACCATCTGACTTTGGGGGAAATATCGTCCACGCAATTCGGAAGACTGCAAGAGCTGACAAGTGCGAGAATTATCGCAGAACCAGCTTGTCCATGCATTCAAGTTGCTGGCAAGAATAATATACAGAAGAACGGAAAATTGAGGATGTTTTAGATGACGATCAGTTTGGATTCATAAGAGTTAAAGTGATCTGAGAGGCAATTCTGACATTGCGGTTGATAATGGAACCAAGTCTAAAGAAAGGTCAAGAAACGTTCATAGATTTTGTCGACGTGAAAAAAGCGTTCGACAGCGTAAAATTGTACATGATGTTCGAAATTCTGAGAAAAATAGTGGTATGGTATGGAGATAGACGTGTAATATACAATATGTACGAGAGCCAAGAGGGAATAATAAGGGTGGACGACTAAGAACGAAGGGCTCGGATTAAAAAGGTGTATGACAGGGACGTAATCTTTCACTCCTATTGTTCAATCTGTACATCGAGGAAGCAATGATGGAAATAAAAGAAAGGTTCAGGAGTAGGATTAAAATTCAAGGTGAAAGAATATTAATGAACCGATTCGGTGATGACATTGCTATCCTGAGTGAAAGTGCTGTAGAATTACATGATGTGCTGAATGAAATGAGCAGTCTACTGAGTACAGAATATGGATTGAAATTAAATCTAAGAAAGACGAAAGTCATGAGAAGTAGCAGAAACGAAAACGGCTAGAAACTTAACATCAGGACTAATGGTCAAGAAGTCGATGAAGTTAAGGAACTCTAATATCTAGGCAGCAATGAATGGAGGGAAGAAGGAGGACATCAAAAGCAGATTAGCACAGCCAAAAGGGCATTCCTGGCCAATAGAAATCTACTAGTACCAAACATAGACCCTAATTTGAGGAAATAGTTTTTGAGAATGTGCGTCTGGGGCACAGCATTGTATGGTAGGTAAACATGGCTGTGCGAAAATCAGAGCTGTAGAGAATCGAAGCATTTGAGATGTGGTGCTACAGGCGAATGTTGAAAATTAGTTGATTGACAAGGTAAAGAATAAGGAGGCTCTGCGCAGAATCGGAGACGAAAGGAATATGTGGAAAACACTGCCAAGGAGAAGGGACAGGATTATACGACATCAGGGAATGACTTCCATGCTGCTAGAGGGAGCTGTAGAGGGGAAAAACTTTAGAAGAAGACAGTGATTGGAATACGTCTAACAAGTAATTGAGAACGGTGGTTGTAAGTGCTACTTTGAGGTAAAGAGGTTGGCACTGGAGAGGAATTCCTGGCGGGCCGTATCAAACCAGTCAACTGACGACTCAAAAAATAAAAGGAGTTCGATTATCCTCCGTCACCGCAGCAGCAGCGGCTGCAACCGTTGCCTCTGGAACTTCCTCAACTGAACGAACCCCAGTTAAGTGCAACAAGAATAATGTTATTCGCCGATACATACCTTGATCACCCAAAACATTAGACCACTGACCTAGTGTCGATGTAAATCCGTCCAGGTGGTAGAAGCGTCACCCGGTGGGGAATGACTGCTAGTGACACGCACGCACAGTGCGTGTAGTATTAGTGAGCGTGCTGTCCATATGTAGACTGGGGAAGGCGCACGATCTATCTGAGTTTGACCGAGGGCAGATTGTTTTGGTCCAGAGGCTTGGCACAAGCATTTCGGAAACTACACGACTTGCCGAGTGTTCGAGAAGTGCCCTGGTAAAAGTTTTCCACGAGTGGTGAACCCAACGTGAAACCACGTCCAGATATCGTAGGGTTGGGCACCCACCCCTCTTTACAGATGTCAGCCGTCGTAGGCTGGGCAGACTTGTGAAACGGAACATGAGCAGAGCTGTGGCGAAACTAACATCAAACTTTAATGTCGGTCAGAGTACAAGTGTGTCTGAATAAAAAGTGCAGTATACACTAGTAACGTGGACCTCTGCAGCAGACAACCTATGCGTGTGCCAATGCTAACATCACAACATTGGCAACTACGACTGAAACGGGCACATGTCTATTGGCACTGTATGCTGGTGCAGTGGCAGAGAGTTGCATGGTCTAGTGAATCCCGATACCTTCTTCATCATAAGGATGGGAGGGCGCGAATCCATCATCTTCCAGCCGAACAGCTCCTCGACACCTGAAGCGCGGGACGGATGGACACAAGCTGGCGGCACCTCCGTTATGCTCTGGGGAACATTTCTGTTAATACTGACTACGTGGAAAATTGCTGTGCTGTGGAAATCTACAATTTAGTTTTCTTTCTTAGAGACAATTTTAACTATAATATCAGGGCATTTAAACCATCAGACAAATAGTTTCTCCTAAACGTATATTGTTTCTCCATACAAGCAATTTTAGATAAAACTCGGAAGAACAAGAATGTGCTGTTTCGTTTTATTCCTCAAAGTTGGTTTTAACAACAAACGGGGAAGTTGTATTTATGAATCATACGCTTACGATTAGAATACTACTAAGGAGTATGAATCGTCCGAAACTTTGTAATCCTACCCGCTGGCAGATTAAATCCATGCGAAATACTGTCACCGAAGCTACTATCCTGACAAATCCAGCACCTTGCAGTGGTTAGCACATTTGACACGCATTCGGGGGGACAACGGTTCAATCCCGCATCCGGCCATCCTGATTTAGGGTTTCCGTGATTTCCCTAAATCGCTCCAGGCAAATACCGGGATGGATCCTTTGAAACGTCACGGCCGACTTCCTTCCCCGTCCTTCCCTAAACCGATGAGACCGATGACCTTGCTGTCTGGTCTCCTCACCCACAACAACCCTACCCCAAGCACCTTGAAACGTATCTCTCATACCTCGTGTACCAACGATCCCAACTGATGTACCCGTTTATTTTAAGAGATCCTAATCAAGATTTCCTTTCCAACACCAATAATCAATGCTCAGAGTCCGAAAAAACTAGAAATGGAAAGAGAAGAGGGGGGAAATGAATGTAGAGAAGGGATAGGAGGAGATGGACTGAGAAAGTGGGAGGAGGAGAACTATAGAGAAAGAGGAGGTCATGGGCAGAGAAAGGAAGGAGGTGGTGGGCAAAGAAAGGGAGAAGGCAGAGATTAGGACGTGCATCCACTTCGCATACACATTTAGCTATATTGAAGCAATGCCGGATTGGCTAGTATTGTATATTACCCTACATCTTACCCCCATTTTTGTCAGAATATTGAACATCTTTCACCATTTTACATTCTCAAATGCTTTTGCCAGGTAGAATAGTCCTCTGAAGGTCTCTTATTTTTTTCCGGTCTTGCTTCGTTATTGACCGCAACGTCAGAATTACCTCTTTGGTGCCTTTCCTGAAGCCAAACTGATCTCTACCTAACAGATCCTCAGTTTTCTTTTCCATTCTTCTGTGTATTATTCCCGCCAGCAACTTGAATGCATGAGCTCCTCAGCTGATTCTGCCATAATGGCCACACTTGTCAGCTGTTGGAGTCTTCGGAATTACGTGGATGATGTTTTTTCGAAAGTGTGATGGCTTATTGGCAGTTTCATACATTCTACACTCTAACGTGAATATTCCTTATGTTGTCAATTTCCCCAAAGATTTTAGAAATTCCAAGGGAATGTTATCTGTCCTTTAAGCCTTATTTGATAGTCTTTAAAAGCACTTTTAAATTCTGATTTTATAAGGGGAATTCAAAAAGAAACGAGCCGGAGGCATAATTACAGAAACCAGAAACTGTATGTCAGAAGTATTGACCCTGGCTGTTGAGACACTTGTCCCACTGTGACACAAGGCATTGAATGGCTGTCTTACAAAATTCCCGGAGCTGCGATGTTAACCAGTTCCACACGTACAACTGGACGTCGTCGTCCGAGGTAAATCGTTTACCCCTCAGAGCCTTTTTAGGGGGCCCCCTTCTGATTCACTTCCTGCAGCACGGAACAACAATGACTGCTCAGCGTTACTCCCAAAACTTGGCGATCCTTCGCCAAGCGATTAAATCAAAACGACGAGGCAATCTCACCAGTGGGGGCATTCTGCTCCACGACAATCCAAAGCCTCATACGGCCAACACAGTCGCGGCACTCCTGCAGAATTCAAATGGGAGGTTCTCGGCCACCCTCCATACAGTTCGGACCTCTCTCCCTCTCATTATGTCATTTTTGGTCTCCTTAAAAAGCCTCTAAGGCGCAAACCATTCACCTGTAACGACGACGTCCAGCTGTACGTGAGGAACTGGTTAACATGGCAGCCCCGTAAATTTTATGAGATAGCCATTCACCGCTTTGTGTCACAGTGGGACAAGTGTCTCAACAGCCAAGGTCAATACCTCTAACATACAGGTACTGGTTTCTGTAATTATTGTAGTGTCACCGCCAGACACCACACTTGCTGGTTGGTAGCCTTTAAAACGACCGCGGTCAGTTAGTATACGTCGGACCCGCGTGTCGCCACTATCGGTGATTGCAAACCGAGCGCCGCAACACGGCAGGTCTAGTCTAGAGACTCCCTAGCACTCGCCACAGTTGTACAGCAGACTTTGCTAGCAATGGTTCACTGTCTATATACGCTTTCATTTGCAGAGACGACAGTTTAGCATAGCCTTCAGCTACGTCATTTGCTACGACCTAGCAAGGCGCCGTATTCAGAATGTATTCTGAGCAGATAATATTGTGAATCATGTACCGTCAAGAGCGACGTTCATCATTAAAGTTAAGTATCAAACTAATTACGTCCGCTTTCTGAATTCTCATTCCTTGTCATGTTCCAGACCTCACGTCAGTATAGTTCTTCCCTCCTCACGCTAGCCTGCTTGAGCTAAAACGCGTGTATTTCGGCCTCAACTCGTAACACGGTGTTGGCTCTTCTGCTAACACAAAAATTATGCCTCTGGTTCGTTTCTTATCGAACGCCCTTTATATTATTCAGTCCCCTACCTCTTCCCTGTCCACTCATGCTTCTTCTTCTAACACATAATCAGATAAGTCCTCCCTCTTTCAGAGGCTTTAAATGTACTCTGTAAAATTCCCATTGCACTCTTAATGTTTCCGCTCTTGATTTAAAATTCATCGACGGTTGTTTAGACTTTCCATTATTCTGAGCCAGCGCCTCCTACAATCACTTCTTTTGGTTGTCACATTTTTCATGCAGCCATTTCGCCTTTCTATTTGTTTCATCTACGAAAGGATAACGTTCTACGAGTCGGGGCGTGGAATGTCAGAAGCTTGAACGTGGTAGGGAAACTAGAAAATCTGAAAAGGGAAATGCAAAGGCTCAATCTAGATATAGTAGGGGCCAGTGAAGTGGAGTGGAAGGAAGACAAGGATTTCTGGTCAGATGAGTATCGGGTAATATCAACAGCAGCAGAAAATGGTATAACAGGTGCAGGATTCGTTATGAATAGGAAGGTAGGGCAGAGGGTGTGTTACTGTGAACAGTTCAGTGACCGGGTTGTTCTAATCAGAATCGACAGCAGACCAACACCGACAACGATAGTTCAGGTATGCATGCCGACGTCGCAAGCTGAAGATGAACAGACATGGAAAGTGTATGAGGATATTGAAAGGGTAATGCAGTATGTAAAGGGGGACGAAAATCTAATAGTCGTGGGCGACTGGAATGTAGTTGTAGGGGAAGGAGGAGAAGAAAAGGTTACAGGGGAATATGGGCTTGGGACAAGGAATGAAAAAGGAGAAAGACTAATTGAGTTCTGTAACAAGTTTCAGCTAGTAATAGCGAATACCCTGTTCAAGAATCACAAGAGGAGGAGGTATACTTGGAAAAGGCCGGGAGATACGGGAAGATTTCAATTAGATTACATCATGGTCAGACAGAGATTCCGAAATCAGATACTGGATTTTAAGGCGTACCCAGGAGCAGATATAGACTCAGATCACAATATAGTAATGATGAAGGGTAGGTTGAAGTTCAAGACATTAGTCAGGAAGAATCAATACACAAAGAAGTGGGATACGGAAGTACTAAGGAATGACGAGATACGTTTGAAGTTTTCTAACGCTATAGATACAGAAATAAGGAATAGCGCAGTAGGCAGTACAGTCGAAGAGGAATGGACATCTCTAAAAAGGGCCATCACAGAAGTTGGGAAGGAAAACATAGGTACAAAGAAGGTACCTGCGAAGAAACCATGGGTAACAGAAGAAATACTTCAGTTGATTGATGAAAGGAGGAAGTACAAACATGTTCCGGGAAAATCAGGAATACAGAAATACAAGTCGCTGAGGAATGAAATAAATAGGAAGTGCAGGGAAGCTAAGACGAAATGGCTGCAGGAAAAATGTGAAGACATCGAAAAAGATATGATTGTCGGAAGGACAGACTCAGCATACAGGAAAGTCAAAACAACCTTTGGTGACATTGAAAGCAACGGTGGTAACATTAAGAGTGCAACGTGAATTCCACTGTTAAATGCAGAGGAGAGAGCGGACAGGTGGAAAGAATACATTGAAAGCCTCTATGAGAGTGAAGATTTGTCTGATGTGATAGAAGAAGAAACAGGAGTCGATTTAGAAGAGATAGGGGATCCAGTATTAGAATCGTAATTTAAAAGAGCTTTGGAGGACTTACGGTCAAATAAGGCAGAAGGGATAGATAACATTCCATCAGAATTTCTAAAATCATTGGGGGAAGTGGCAACAAAACGACTATTCACGTTGGTGTGTAGAATATGTGAGTCTGGCGATATACCATCTGACTTTCGGAAAAGCATCATCCACACAATTCCGAAGACGGCAAGAGCTGACAAGTGCGAGAATTATCGCACAATCAGCTTAACAGCTCATGCATCGAAGCTGCTTACAAGAATAATATACAGAAGAATGGAAAAGAAAACTGAGAATGCGCTAGGTGATGATCAGTTTGGCTTTAGGAAAAGTAAAGGGATGAGAGAGGCAATTCTGACGTTGCGGCTAATAATGGAAGCAAGGCTAAAGAAAAATCAAGACACTTTCATAGGATTTGTCGACCTAGAAAAAGCGTTCGCCAATATAAAATGGTGCAAGCTGTTCGAGATTGTGAAAAAAGTAGGGGTAAGCTATAAGGAGAGACAGGTCATATACAATATGTACAACAACCATGAGGAAATAATAAGAGTGGACGATCAAGAACGAAGTGCTCGTATTAAGAAGGGCGTAAGACAAGGCTGTAGCCTTTCGCCCCTACTCTTCAATCTGTACATCGAGGAAGCAATGATGGAAATAAAAGAAAGGTTCAGGAGTGGAATTAAAATACAAGGTGAAAGGATATCAATGATACGATTCGCTGATGACATTGCTATCCTGAGTGAAAGTGAAGAAGAATTAAAGATCTGCTGAACGGAATGAACAGTCTAATGAGTACACAGTATGGTTTGAGAGTAAATCGGAGAAAGACGAAGGTAATAAGAAGTAGTAGAAATGAGAACAGCGAGAAACTTAACATCAGGATTGATGGTCACGAAGTCAATGAATTCTGCTACCTAGTCAGTCAAATAACCAATGACGGATGGAGCAAGGAGGACAACAAAAGCAGACTCGCTATGGCAAAAAAGGAATTTCTGGCCAAGAGAAGTCTACTAATATCAAATACCGGCCTTAATTTGAGGAAGAACTTTCTGAGGATGTACGTCTGGAGTACAGCATTGTATGGTAGTGAAACATGGACTGTGGGAAAACCGGAACAGAAGAGAATCGAAGCATTTGAGATGTCGTGCTATAGACGAATGTTGAAAATTAGGTGGACTGATAAGCTAAGGAATGAGGAGGTTCTACGCAGAATCGGAGAGGAAAGGAATATGTGGAAAACACTGATAAGGAGAAGGGACAGGATGATTGGACATCTGCTATGACATGAGGGAATGACTTCCATGGTACTAGAGGGAGCTGTAGAGGGCAAAAACTGTAGAGGAAGACAGATATTGGATTACGTCAAGCAAATAATTGAGGACGTAGGTTGCAAGTGCTACTCTGAGATGAAGAGGTTAGCACAGGAAAGGAATTCGTGGCCGGCCGCAATCAAACCAGTCAGTACACTGATGACCAATAAAAAAAAAAAAAAAAAAGCAGTGGCTGCGAATGAACCCATGACTTAGGAAATTTTTATCTCTAGTCAATGACGCTACCCTCAGGCCGCGGGTACAAGGCTCAATTAATGCCAGTTCGTCTACAGTCTAGGATGTTCTGTTGCTTATAGGCTCTGCAAATAGTTGCCACAAGTAAGTACGCAGTTATAATCATGACTGGTATCCCAAGCGCTTAAGATAATCTTTAGTGGCCGGAGACACTCGCACGACTCAGAAATAAATAGAAAGGCGAAATAGTTGCATGAAAAATGTGACAAAACCAAAAGAAATGATTGTAGGAGGCGCTGACTCAGAATAAAGGAAAGTCGAAACAATCATCGGTGAATTTTAAATCAAGGGCGGAAACATTAAGAGTGCAATGGGAATTTCACTGTTAAACCCAAAGGAGAGAGCGGATGGGTAGAAGAGTACATTTAAGGCACCTGAAAGGGGGAGGACTTACCTGATTATGTGTCAGAAGAAGAAGCATGAGTGGACAGGGAAGAGGTAGGGGAATGAATAATATAAAGGGCGTTCGATAAGAAACGAACCGGAGGCATAATTTTTGTGCCGACTGGTTACCTGACGCACTGTGTTATAACCCCAATGACTGCTACCGGATGCGGACGGCTGAATGGAGCCGCGTGACCGCTACGGTCGCGGGTTCGAATCCTGCCTCGGGCATGGATGTGTGTGATGTGCTTAGGTTAGTTAGGTTTAAGTAGTTCTAAGTTCTAGAGGACTGATGACCAAAGAAGTTAAGTCCCATAGTGCTCAGAGCCATTTGAACGCTGCTCTTCAGCCGAGAGTGAAGACACTGAAAAACAATATACACGAAGCCGTTCACGCTGGACGAGAAAAAACACTAAAACGTGTGGACACGGCGCACAGAACACGGACGACTGCGACGGCACAGGTGAACAGTGGTGGCGTGACGGCGAAAGAACACTAAACACAACACGAAGGCACACACACGAGACACTGATGGCGATGATCTCTGGCGCGCGAGTCCGGGGACCTGCCAAGAGTGGAGGAAGGGGGTGGGAGAGGGAGAGGGGAGAGCAGAGACGCCAAGGGCAAGGGAGATAGGGGTAGGAAGGAAGGGAGGAAAGGGGAGGGGAAGCCCGGGAGAAGAGGGGTGGAGGAGGGGGGATGAGGGGAAAAGGAGAGAGAGGGGAGCGAGGGTGCCCAAAGGAAAAAACACAGAAAGGGGGAGGGGAGGATCAAAGTTGATAGGAGGGGTAAATAGAGGGGAGGAGGGTATCATCAGGGAGGGGGAGCTGGCGGAAGCCAACTTGGGAGAGGAAAAGGAGGGTGGAGAGATGGAGACCGGGTGGTACGTGGGAATACAGGCGCGGCAGCGGGCGGGGGTTGGGAGAGGATGGGGGAGACAAGTGGGTGAGGAGGATCGAGTGTACGGGAGGTGTAGAGGATCCGTATCCATTCGAGGAAAAGAAGGAGGTGGGGGAACGGAATTAGGTAGTACAGGATCCGCGTGGGTGAGGGGAGACGGATGCGATAAGCGAGGTGGAGAGCATGGTGTTCGAGGATCTGAAGGGATTTATAAAAGGTAGGGGGGGGGGGAGATCCAGGTCGGATGGGCGTAACAGAGGATAGGGCGGATGAGGGATTTATAGGTGTGAAGTATGGTGGAGGGGTCCAGACCCCACATACTTCTGGATACGAAGAAGTTCTCCGCTCCGTCTTATATATTGCGCTGATGGTACTGCAGCGCATGCATTGCAGTCGCAGAGACAGAAGGACCACACCGCCCAGCGACAGCGCCCTCACTGGTGGAACTGCATGACTCAGCTGCCGTCGGTATTGTCGCTGGCCGTAGCTATCGAAGTCTTCTGGCGTCTTCGTCTCGAGCAAATTTCGGAGATGACGGGATTCCACGTGTTACTCAATTGGTAACCACTGTCACGGTTCATTAGATTTTCTGCGATGCGTATTTCAAGGGATTCTTTGATAATGGAGTCCCAGAAAGTTTTTGCTGTGGCCAAAATCGAAGTTTTGTCGTACTCCACTGAATGTCCATACATTGTTCCGCAACTGCAGACTTACTGGGTTGCAGTAGGCGAGTGCAACGTTGATGTTCCGTACAGCGCTCTTCCACTGTACGCGTTGTCTGTCCTATATAGGCCATACCGCATTGGAACGGTATTTTGTATATGCAGAGAATTTGCCTAAGGAACTTGCACATTTAAGGATGGTGCTCAGAGACAATGGATACTTGACCCGGCAAATTAACAGGGCTTTCTCAACTAGAGCCAGGAACCGGGAAGTACACTCCTGGAAATGGAAAAAAGAACACATTGACACCGGTGTGTCAGACCCACCATACTTGCTCCGGACACTGCGAGAGGGCTGTACAAGCAATGATCACACGCACGGCACAGCGGACACACCAGGAACCGCGGTGTTGGCCGTCGAATGGCGCTAGCTGCGCAGCATTTGTGCACCGCCGCCGTCAGTGTCAGCCAGTTTGCCGTGGCATACGGAGCTCCATCGCAGTCTTTAACACTGGTAGCATGCCGCGACAGCGTGGACGTGAACCGTATGTGCAGTTGACGGACTTTGAGCGAGGGCGTATAGTGGGCATGTGGGAGGCCGGGTGGACGTACCGCCGAATTGCTCAACACGTGGGGCGTGAGGTCTCCACAGTACATCGATGTTGTCGCCAGTGGTCGGCGGAAGGTGCACGTGCCCGTCGACCTGGGACCGGACCGCAGCGACGCACGGATGCACGCCAAGACCGTAGGATCCTACGCAGTGCCGTAGGGGACCGCACCGCCACTTCCCAGCAAATTAGGGACACTGTTGCTCCTGGGGAATCGGCGAGGACCATTCGCAACCGTCTCCATGAAGCTGGGATACGGTCCCGCACACCGTTAGGCCGTCTTCCACTCACGCCCCAACATCGTGCAGCCTGCCTCCAGTGGTGTCGCGACAGGCGCGAATGGAGGGACGAATGGAGACGTGTCGTCTTCAGCGATGAGAGTCGCTTCTGCCTTGGTGCCAATGATGGTCGTATGCGTGTTTGGCGCCGTGCAGGTGAGCGCCACAATCAGGACTGCATACGACCGAGGCACACAGGGCCAACACCCGGCATCATGGTGTGGGGAGCGATCTCCTACACTGGCCGTACACCACTGGTGATCGTCTAGGGGACACTGAATAGTGCACGGTACATCCAAACCGTCATCGAACCCATCGTTCTACCATTCCTAGACCGGCAAGGGAACTTGCTGTTCCAACAGGACAATGCACGTCCGCATGTATCCCGTGCCACCCAACGTGCTCTAGAAGGTGTAAGTCAACTACCCTGGCCAGCAAGATCTCCGGATCTGTCCCCCATTGAGCATGTTTGGGACTGGATGAAGCGTCGTCTCACGCGGTCTGCACGTCCAGCACGAACGCTGGTCCAACTGAGGCGCCAGGTGGAAATGGCATGGCAAGCCGTTCCACAGGACTACATCCAGCATCTCTACGATCGTCTCCATGGGAGAATAGCAGCCTGCATTGCTGCGAAAGGTGGATATACACTGTACTAGTGCCGACATTGTGCATGCTCTGTTGCCTGTGTCTATGTGCCTGTGGTTCTGTCAGTGTGATCATGTGATGTATCTGACCCCAGGAATGTGTCAATAAAGTTTCCCCTTCCTGGGACAATGAATTCACGGTGTTCTTATTTCAATTTCCAGGAGTGTAGATAAAGATGAGAACGCGCCAGCGAAGTCCCTAGCTTTTCTTCCCTTCGTTGGAAATATCTCCTTCGAAATAGCAAGGATTCTTAATAATTTTCATGTGAAAGTAGGTTTTCATCCACCTTCTAAGATTTAAGATTTTCTGGGATCGGTGAAAGATGATTTGTTACTGCTGACGGCGAGAATTTACAATACCGTGCCAATGTGGTATGGCCTATATAGCACAGACAACGCATACAGTGGCAGAGCGTTGTACGGAACATCAACGTTGCACTCGCCTACTGCAACCCAGTAAGTCTGCAGTTGCGGAACATTGTACGGACATTCAATGGAGTACGACAACACTTCGATTTTGGCCACAGCAAAAACTTTCTGGGATTCCATTATCAAAGAATCCGTTGAAATACGCATCGCGGAAAATCTAATGAACCGTGACAGTGGTTACCAATTGAATAACACGTAAAATCCAGTCATCTCCGAAATTTGCTCGAGACGAAGACGCCAGAAGACTTCGATAGCTTCGGCCAGCGACAATACCGACGGCAGCTGAGTCTTGCAGTTCCACCAGCGAGGGCGCTGTCGCTGGGCGGAGTGGTCCTTCTGTCTCCGCGACTGCAACGCATGCGCTGCAGTATCAGTAGCGCACTATATAAGACGGAGTGGAGAACGTCTTCGTTCTTACTCCCACAAACAAGCCCACTTCACCTTCACTCGCCGCGACACCCTAGTTTAAGCCTCTTCCTTTCCCTGTCTTCCCACCATGGCGCGGTACAAGTATCGCATCCTCTTCCAGAACATTCGCTCCTTCTGCTCCAACAAATACCTACTCATGCACACCCTCTCCCACCACCAGGTCGACACCTTCCTCTTGAACGAAACCTTTCTCCAGCGCCACCATTCTATCTGCAGCTCTCCCTATATCCTCCACTGCACTGACGCTCCTGGTCCTCGTCCGCAGGGTGGAGTCACGATTGGCCACCTTAAGTATATCCTCATCTGGCCACAACCTGTCTTGAATGATCCCACTGAACACCTTATCCTCAGCGTCTTCTTCCCCTCCCTCACCACTACCTGTGCCACCATCTATGTCCGCTCCACTGCTCCTCTACCTTATGACTTCATCTCGCACAATGACAGCACCTTCTCCACCTACGTGATTGCCGCCGACCTCAACATCCATAGCCGCACTCCTGCCGCCCTTCGGCGATGGCATCAGTTCCTCTCCACGATCCAAGGTGACCTTGTTCTGCTACCCCAGCACACCCGACCTGAAAGTGACACCACCCCAGATGTTGTTTTTGCCTCCGCCAACCTCCTTGGGCGTATCACTGTCGCCACCCTTGACCCCACAGGTAGCGATCACCTCCCCATCCATCTCACCATAACGTCTGCTCACCATCCCACTCTGGCTCCCCACCCTGCACCCCCTCCCAAGGTCGTCCATGACTACCACCGTGCCAACTGGGATGCCTACCAGGAATCCATCACCAACCAGGTCGAAAGCCACCATCTTACCTATCGCCACCCTGACGACATCATCCATGCCTCGTCCGTCCTTCAGAAGGTAATTACTAACGCCGTGCAGGCCCATGTTCCTATTAAAACCATCCACCCCCACCGTCCCACTCTCCCTTTGCGGGCTGTCCTCCTCGTCCATGAATCCCGCTGCCTCTATCGCTCCTTCCTGCGCACTCATGACAGGGATACACTCCAACGCCTCTGGCAAATACATCGACACATACAGAACCTTATTACAGCAACGAAACGCCGAGACTGGCGCCAGACCTGCACATGACTCAACGCCACCCTCCCTATCAACTCCTCCAAGTACTGGTCCGCTTTCCATCGCCTTACTGGTTCCCTTTCTGCTCCCCACTACCCCCTTCTCCATAACGATCGCCCCCTTCCTGACAACCTCAGTAAGGCCAACCAATTCGCTTCTCACCTTTTTGAGGTCTTCTCCATCCCAGATGATCCCCACTTTGATTATTCTCTTTTCCCCACGGTCGAGGAACGTGCCGATACCTCGGTCGCTCCACTTGCCCCTAGTCTCCAGTACTTGGGGCAGTTGCCCCCCTCCGACATAAACACTCCCATCACAGCACAAGACATCAAACTTATCCCCCAGTCTAAATGCAACACAGCCCGTGGTCATGAATGTGTCACCTACAACCACCTTCGAGAAAGCCCCTATTCCTTCCTGACTGTCCTCGCCCATCTCTATAACGTCATCCTCTCTACCTTCAGCGTCCTCTTATTCCTCAAACCCAACAAACCCTTTTCTGCCTCCTATTCCTATCGTCCCATCTGCCTCACCGCTGTCTTCAGTAAGGTCTTCGAATCCATCCTCTCCCACCATATCTGTCAGCACCTTACTCAACACCACATCCTCCCCCTTATCCAGTGTGGCTTCCGACCCTCCTTCTCTGCTGAAGACCAACTCCTTAACCTCGTTCACCTTCTGTCCCTCCAGCTCAACTCCCATTGCTCTGCCATTTTTGTTTCCCTTGACGTCCAAAATGCCTATGACCATGTATGGCATGCCGGTCTCCTCTTTCAACTCCAAACCTACGCCCTGCCTATCAATTTTGTCCATCTGGTCACTTCCTTCCTCTCGCACCATCCTTCCTATGTCACCCTATACAACCCCAACTCCCGTATCTTTTATCCCACTGCTGGCGTCCCCCAGGGCTCTGTCCTCTCCCCTCTTCTTTATCTCTTGTATACGGCTGATATGCCCAAGCCACCCCCACCTGTCCACCTTCTCCAGTTTTCTGGTGACACCGACTTCCTGGCTCTCCATCATACTCTTCAACAGTCCCAACGTACCCTCCGAACCCACCTTAACCATTTCACCACTTGGTGTAACCAGTGGTTCCTCCGTCTCAACCCCTCCAAAACCCAGGCAATCATCATAGGCCGCACCACCTGCTCCTTTCGTCTCCATAATTTCTACCTCACCCTTTATGGTCGTCCCATCCAGCTCACCCCCACCCTGAGATACCTTAGCTTCACCCTCGACTGTCACGTCACCTGGACCCCCTCACCTCCAGACCATCCAGCAGAAAGTCCATTCCTGCCTCCGCCTTCTGAAACTCCTGTCTGGCTGGACATGGAGATTGCATCCTTCCACCATCCTCCACACCTACAAATCCCTCATCTGTCCTATCCTCTGTTATGCCAGCTTTGCCTGGATCTCCACACCCACCCGCTTTTACAAGGCCCTCCAAATCCTCGAAGCCATACACTCTGTCCTGCCTTCCATATCTGCCTTCCTTCCCCCACATGGCTCCTGTATGAACTCATCCCCTTCCCCCACCCCCTCCATTCCTCCAACATCTCCACATCCTTTACATTGTCCTCTGGCTTGATACCCCCACCCTCTGGTTTCCTCCTTCCTCTCCACCCCCCGCCCAGTGCCGTGCCTCTATCGCTCTATCCCTCCCTCTCTCCACCTCCACACCCTCCATCTCCTTCATCAGGGCAATTTCCAGCGCCTCCCCCTCCCAGATGATGAACTTCGCTGTGACATCTACCCTTTCTTCCAACTATAGCCTGGCCTTGTTTCCCCCCCCCCTCCCCATGGCCCCCTTCTTCCTCTCACCTCCTTCTACCAGAGCGGATTTTCCTCCTCCATCCCCTGAGACCCTGCACCCCATCATTGCCTCTTTCCTTCCCACATACCTCCCTACCAGGCCCTATTCGGCGCGCCCCCCATCTATCTCCCCCCTTCTCTTCCACTCCCTCCCGCCCTTCTTCCAGTCTCTCTCATCTCCTTGCGCCTGGCACATCCTCCGTTTTGATCATCGTCAGTGTCCCACATCAGTGTTGTGTTTAATGCTGTTTCTCCTGTACGTCGAGAAGTGTGATTTTAATTGTGTGCTGGCATTGTACTTAGTGTCACTGTCAGTGTTTGTTATGTGCTATGCCATCCAGCGATACTTTTATGGTCCAGTCATACTGTGTCTTGTGTTCTTTTAATCGTACCAGTGTGTGGTTTTTTGTGTGCGCTACTTTTTTACGGTTTTTATCTCCATTTTACAGTCGCCCCTTTTTTTGTCTATTGTCTTCCATGATGTTCCCCCCTTTTTATTCTATGTTCACCATGTTTTCTCCTTTTTATATTTTTAAATGTCTTCTATTAGTTGTTCTATGTCTTTCGCCTGAAGAGCAGTGCATATGCTGCTGCCAGCCCGCCCCGATGGGGAATTGAAATACGGTAAATGAAAAAAAAAGTCTTCTTCAGTCCTCGTCCGGCCCACCTGAAGAGGGCTGGCAGATGTCCAGCCGAAATATCGTGCAATGAAGTCTACGACGACCGGCTGCAAGCCCGAAATATTTTTGAACAGTTGATTTGCTGGGAAAGTTTCAAATTTTACGGTAGAAATGTTGGTCCAGATAGGTACTGTCACACACAAGGAGACAGCACAAGTGATCAGCTGTTAGTAGTAGCACAGAACGTTCTGATCAAGCTCTGCGAACGTCAGCTGATTTACTGCTGGTCATGCTAGGTACAGACCCACTTGGTAGCTATTTCAGCTACTAATCCCTCCTATAGGGTAATCATAGCTTTGTAGAAAGATAAGAATAAATAATTAACAGTAGAGAGCAGACAGCACAAAGATAAACAATTGAGGTGTGTATGCATTGGCCGGGACTGCATCGTACGAGACGAAGGTCATCGAGTATGCTTTGTGTTACAGACATTAGGAAAATATTAAAAGCGATTCGTGTTTCGGCTAGTCAGTGGGGATTCATTTTCTGACTGGATACTACTGCTATCCACAGTATCTAAAGGATATTAGAAGCAGGAACGTCTGTATTTACAAATTCATGTCAGTCACATATTCTGCAAACTCTGGGTAGAATAACATTCCATTAACATCAAATTTACAATGTAACAATGTTATATTTACCTTACACTGAGAAATCACAAATGTATTTGCAAACAAACCATAAATGTACGAGGGTTGGAACTTAAATAGCGGCAAATACTTATTCACAACCGATACAAAAGAGTTACATGTTTGCATCTGTTACTGTCCATCAAAGTGGTCACCACAGCCACCAGCGTTGTGTAGACCCCGTTGCCAGTGATGTGGAAGGCGTAGCATACCGTTAGCAGAGCCTGTTCTGTTCATGGTGCGAATGGAGCCTGTCGAATCTCTGGAACAGTTCCGAAGCGAATGCGACGCGATGGTTCCTTCATCTTCGAAATCAAATCAAAGTCACAAGGACTTAAGTCCGGGGAGTATGGTGGATGGTAAAGCACTTCCCAGTCCCATCCCATCGACCGAACAAAGCAGCCACAGCTTGCGCTGTACGCCCGCGCGCAATGTCGTGCCAAATGATGGGTGGGTTGCGCAGAAAGTGTCGCCGCTTCTTTCGCAAAGCTAGTCGCAGGTGATGCTCCAACAACGGACAGTAATGCTGTGCATTGTCGGCCTGCTGGGGAGGAACGTAATGCGTTAGGATAACACCATCACAGTCGTACACGAGAATCACCATAACTTTAGACCACTCCGGAGATTCGCACCAATGGCAATAGGTTCTACACAACACTGGTGACTACTTTGAAGGACAGTAACAGGTGCAACTCTTTTGTATCGGTTGTGAATAAATAGTTTCCACTATTTAAGTTCCAACCCTTGTATTACAAAATTTCAGCAGGCCTCTTCTCCTCGTACTTCTTTCCGTACGGTTATGTCCACACCACATGATCAGTGAAAAATCTTTAATGAACCCCTCTAAAGAGTTGTCAGAAGAACCATTTTGAATGGAACACTAGTAGAGGTTAGTACACTGTTATTTAGCCACAGAGAAACCATGTACTTAGTAGTTTTTAAGTTTGTCCATATAAACTATATTTGGGAATGACTCTTTCACCTCTGAACGGAGAGAGCAATATTTCGAAACTCTGAGAATTAAAACCTCTGTACCACCAAAGAAACCAAACTGGAATCCGTAACAACTAACAACTAAAGCCACACAGGTACATTCACAGCCCGTCGCCACAGCTTTAGTTCTTCTAGTACCTCCGTCAACTTTCCAAGGCTCCTGTATATCCTAAACAATCTCTCTTGAAAGACGATGCTTTTTATAACGGGTGTGTCATAATTAGTAGCGAAAACTGACTCGGGTTAAAGTTTACAGTAACAGAGGCAAAAAGTGTTCCAGTAAATACGGGTCCACAAACGAGAAGTTCGCCAGGTAACCGTGAATGTGTTTACAAACTTCCACTGAAATCTGTATGAAATTGTCCTAGTTAGTACGAATGTATTAGAAATGTAAAAAATTTATGAATGTTGTATCTAACTGGGCTCAAAATTTAGACTATGTCCTGACTTTATTTAGCCCTGAGTCTAGATTGCCTACACGATGACGTCGACGCTTAAGTTTATATAGTCTCTTCGGCATTCTTCTTTGAATCGTAATTGGACAATCTTGATATCTTGAAACATTAGGAACCGATGAGGTGCGTGTGGTTTCTCAAATCTCGAAACACTGTAAATTAATTATATGAGTTATTTAGTAGCTTTACCAAGTAATCAAATGATAGTAATATCGGAATGATTTCTTTCAGCAGCAGGTCATTTCAGCTTCTATAGAGAACGCTAAAAATAATGTATGTTATTTACAACTAATTTATAAACCACTGTAAGCTTATTAGCCTATTAATAAATTCAGTGTGAAAACATGTCCGTTAGCGGGATGTGTTAATAAATATTTGAAGAGTGTGTGGAATCGGTAAAGCGTTAATTTCAATCAGTATTTTATCGCATAACATTCAAATGTGTCACCTGTTCACAACTGATTACGCACATAAATTTCTTTTGAGCTGCGTATCGACAGCTGTGTGGTAAATCATGTCGCATTCCAGTTATATACGCTCTTTACACTAGAGGGTTCTTTTTTTATGTGCATTGGCGAGAGACAGCTTGTCGAGTGAATCTGACAGCTGTGTCGCATGATTATAAATATCATCAGGCAGTGTGTTAACATAAGCAGTCCATTATATGGGTTTGTGCTGTAGTAAGATGTAAATATTTAGCCTTATGGTTTTTGTGCAACGTGCTGAAAAACTGCAACCCCGAAATGCGTCAGTGCACGTTATACCAACTTGTCCTTCCTGGAATAAGAGCTTTATGTAGCCTCCTTGGCTTATCTAGTCTTCAGTAGCATTTCATTAACAGTATAGTTTTTATAGCTTTCTCATCCCCTATATTTTATTTTTATTCCTATAGTGTTCTAACTATATAGTTTCATGAATTATTGTTTCTATTCCACTCAACTTTGCAAACTAGTAACTGTCTTTCATTGAAGAAACTGCAGTTTCACCGTGACATCAATACAATTTGTCTTTTCTCTTTGCCTGCACTTATTTATTGATTCCTTTTTATTTACCAGTCTCCATTGGACCATACGATCCGTCGCAATCTGGCGAAAAAAATTGTAATGCCAAGGAGGAGTTTTGCGACGTAAACGGAAGTTGGTAGGTGTTTTTCTACATCCGAAATATGTTGTCTATTCAAACTTCGTGCCAGTCGCTTAAGAGTAGCGTTAGTAACGTCACTGTTAAAATACACATCAGTTTTGCTTTAACTACACGCTAAGGTCGTGAGTGTTAGTTACCTTAGAGACTGGACGTGGTAAGTTGATGTTAGTCAAGAATGCCTTGAGGCCGACAAAGACGCCATTACCAACAGTTCGCTGAGTGTGAACGAGGTCATGTAATAAGAGAAGCTGGATGTTTCTTCTGCGATACTGCAGAAAGACTTAGCAGGACTGTAGCCACTACGCACGACTGTTGGCAGCGGTGGGCACGAGAATGAAAGCTCGCAAGAAGACCAGGTTCCCGACGGCCACGTGGCACCACCGAGGGGGAAGACCGTCGTGTACGGTCTATGGCTCTGTCGTCTGCTACATCTGCAGCAGCAATTTGAGCAGCAGTTGGCTCCACAATGACACAACAAACTGTTACAAATCGGTTACATCAAGGACAGCACCGTGCTAGGCGCCCTGTAGCATGCATTCCACTGACCCCAAAACACCAGCATTTGCGACTTCAGTGGTATCAGGCGATAGCTCATTGGAGCGTAGGGTGGAGTTCCGTTGTGTTCTATGATAAAAGCTGGTTCCGCCTCGGTGCCAGTGGTGGCCACGTGTTGGTTCGGCCAGTTGAAGGCATGCAAACAACCTGTCTGCGGGCTAGACACACTAGTCCTACACCTGGAGTTATTATATTGGGTGCGATTTAGTATGACAGCAGGACCACTCTCACTCTTATCCCAGCTACCCTGACAGCAAATTTGACCATCAACCTTGTGATTCGACCTGTTGTGCTGCCATTTCATGAACAGCGTTCCAGGGGGTGTTTTCCAACAGGAGAACACTCGCCTACATACCGCTGTTGTAACCCAACATGCTCTACAGAGTGTCTACATGTTGCTTTGGCCTTCTCGATCTCCAGATATGTCTCCAGTCTACGCATATTGGACACCATCGAACGACAACTCTAGTATCATCCACAAACGACATTACCGTCCCTGTACGGACCGACAAAGTGAAGTTGGCGTGAAATCACCCTACGTCCTGACGCCCGGCATCTGTACGACACAATGCATGCACGTTTACATGGTTACATTCAGCGCTGCAGTTCACATTTGCAATGGCGTTTCTCTCGCTTACATTAACCTGTAATCTAGCAATGTTAATCACTTAAATATGTTACCAGACAAATGTATTTCCGCAATTTCATTACTCTAATTATTCATTGGTGTTGCGATTTTGCCGGCCGCGGTGGTCTAGCGGTTCTAGGCGCGCAGTCCGGTACCGCGCGACTGCTACGGTCGCAGGTTCGAATCCTGCCTCGGGCATGGATGTGTGTGATGTCCTTAGGTTGGTTAGGTTTAAGTAGTTCTAAGTTCTAGGGGACTGATGACCACAGATGTTAAGTCCCATAGTGCTCAGAGCCATTTGAATTTTTGTTGCGATTTTTTCCGTCGGTGTAGTTCACGGAAAACAGATTATAAAAATTATAAACAAAGAGTTAAGGAATTAATAAAACACAATGAAGAGTGTAGGAATAAATAACACATTACAGAGAAAAGTGCTCAACTACTGCGAAGAGCTCCTGTACAGAATAGGAAAAGTGTGCCACAAAGGAGCCTTTCGACTTAGACTTGAATATTTGGGGTTTATTCCTCAAAATTTTCACTTCTGCTGGAAGTCTACTCATAATTAAACCTGCTGAATAGTGCACACATTTCTGCTGAATTCTTCAGGATCTGTTATTCAAGTGCATATCGTTTATTCCCTCTAGTTTTTACTGGATGAATGTTGTAGTTCCTTCTTAATGAGTCAATACTGTCAGGAACAAATCTCATGGAGTAATATATGTGCAGAGATGTAAGAGCTGAAGCACCGAGACACCCGAATGACGACTTGCACGATACTCGCGAAGTGACACCGTAGGCCAGTCCGACTGTCCCTTTTCTGGGTTAAAAATCTTCTTGATGAGTACGCAGAGTTGCCCGAAAATATATCACATTACGAGATAATAGAGTGAAAATAAGCAAAGTAAAAAACCCTTCGTGTTTCAGTGTGAGAGACAGTGGAGACCATTCTTATAGCAAAAATAGCAGCACCTAGTTTTTGCGTAAGATCTTGAACGTGGTACTTCCACGGAAGCCTTCGAGCTATGCTCAGTCCTAAGAATTTAAACTCATTGACTTCACTGCAATTTAATTTCGCTTTTATGAAAGCTTCGTGTCAGAAACTGTATGCTTTGAGTTTTGTTGCAGTTACGCGTTAACCTGTTCTCTGTAAGCCACGTGCTGCAGTTATCACTCGTGTTAGATTCCATGTCTTTCACAATAGCACATGTGTCATCTGCAAACAGAACAATTTTTGTGTCATCTGTCATACGTAGTGGCAGGTCTTAATATATATCAAGAAGAATAATGGAACCATAATGGAACTCTGCGGTACCGGCTACTTTACAAGAACCCAGTCAGATTACAAAATTTTCTCTGTTTGAGGACACTGGGGAACGACTTTCTGTGTCCTACATTCCAGATATGAAGAAGTATTGTACATTCTATACAATTAAAAATTTCTGTTAAATCAAAGAAAATGCGTACTGTCCTTAACCTATCGTCTTACAGGAAAACGAATAAATAACATTTTTTGTGGTTGTCCCACTACTAAAGCCAGACTGAAAGTCTGACACCAAATTATGGGCACTGAAATGTTCCACTTTTTGAAACCACTAGCAGCAAATAAATGGCCAGTACTGCCTTGTCATTTTTTTCATCCTTTATATAAAGTCGTTTCATTACTGAGCATCTGGCACGAAAAATTATCGCACCTCAAAGATATGTAAACTGATTTTTTGAACAATGTATTAATCAGTTTGGATATTTATGTGGTCGTTGATGATTTATTACAGTACCCCTTCGTTCTTCGTTTTCTCATTCAGAGCGCTTAGAAACGGTACTCACTTTCTTACCATCGGTTTTGTTTTCCCGTAAATTATCTGTTCAGTCAGCCTTCATCATATGAAGTTCTTTCTGATGTATATTTGGGTACACAACTACGACGTTAAAATTCGATATTTTGTTTCTTTTACATTTTATAATATTTAGAGGACACATAGTAACATCAAATTTTAAAACTATTCCCATTCCCTCAGCAGAGGGTGTACTTATGAATATAAAAATACGGTTAACCTAGATGATATTGTTTCTAATAGATACAGATCTTCCAGCGATATATGATTGTCTTTTAAAGCGATAATTTAGCATTGTACTACATTAACTTTTTAAAGCAGCTTTTTGGATTGGTCTGTGTGCTATTTGGGGCCTGAAAAGCTTCTCTAAGTTATTCCAAATCTTCAGTATTCATTTTTCGTATTGTTTTACAGAGGATATTTACAGATCTTTGCTTATTTCATGTCTAGTCGAGTAGTTATGTTGTATCATGTTAATGTTACATCTAATTCAATTTTTTGGCGCTGCGACTTTATTCGTCTTGTTCCCTCATGGCGTCACTAGATCCTTCTTTAATCTCAGTGATGACAGATTGTCGACAGAGGCTCGCTTTGAATGTTTCAGTGTATTGCCATCTTTCCTCCGAATTGTTCATATTTCTAATAGTAGTTCTTCTGGATTATCTTTTGTAATTTCTGAGTTTGGCAATACGTTAGCTTTGTTTGACCGAGTTCCCTGTATAAATATCGTATATTTGAACGTGTATTGCGTGGTACGAGGGACGTATCTACGTGTGACTCCTCGCGCCCCCCCCTTCCCGGCCTTAGGCTCAATCATCCTGTGAAATATTTTTCTTGCGAAATAGGCATTGTCCACAGTCTTTCGAGTAATTCCTAAGGGTGCAGAAATTCAGACACTACAACATATGCCTTGCAGATTTTTGAGAAGTCACGAAAATCGTTCGCAGTTCCCTGCTTAACTGAAGTGTCTATTCCTACGATAGTCGTCTGGTAGCCAGACCAGTGAACAATGCTGAGAAGTAGCGCTGAAGCTCTTTTAGAACGAAAACTGAAAAAATGATAGTCGACAACAGTCGTTACAAGTACAGATTCTCGTTAGGGGCTAAAACTGTGTGTAGGTTATTTGTATTTTTGACAATAAAGAGGAGCAGTTAATACCGTCTGATTATGAACATTCATTGTATAAAAGGAATGATCTTACTCCCATATGTAAGCCATACGGAGAGCCGCAAGCGTCAGCACGTCACTTCTGGGATTCAGGGAGACGTGGCAGCCCCGGATCGAATCCGGCCGCAGGATTAACGCCGAAAGTCGGTGTGCCGGTCAACCTGCATGTTGTTTTCTGTCTGTTTCCCACATCCGACTAGATGAATAACGGGTGGTACCCACGTCCCACCTCAGTTACGCAATCGCAAACATTTCGAAAATGAAGATGTTCTCACACATTTAGATTGTATAATTTAGACGCAAATAGAGGGTACATCAATGCCAAATCTCTTGATTTGGAGGCCACACAGAGCCAGATTATTTTAATCAAATCCCAGAAAAGGCATCTATATGATCAGTAAGTATGATGCAGTTTGAACTTAGAGGTCCCATTTATCATGCCATGCCAATTGTCAGTGGATGTGTTCATAATTTTTGCATTACATTGCATGAAACTTAAAAGCTGTGGAGTGATAAGCATTTTAAACTGAACGCAAAACGATTCTACTGCCACACCAACGTACATTTCGCGTAAGGCTTACGAAAATAAGAGAAATTAGGCTAGTACCGTAGCATATAAACAGTCACTTTCCCTCGCTCTGTTTGCGAGTGGAACTGGAAAGAAATAACTAACAGTGGTACAAGACACAGGATATTTTAGAACAGTAAAGGATGAGTTTATTGTTTCGAGGCACAGCTTTCTGCCTTGAGACAATACTTTTGCATCAACGGGAAAAAAGAAGAGTAACGTATGTCCTGATTACCTATGAATGTACGTATGTAACATCTGAACCTTGTTTAAGTACACCTTTCATTACAAAGGAAATGAGCCAGATTCATTTTGTTGCAGTCAATGTTCTTGAAGTAATTTTGAAGTCTGACCTAAACGGAAAAATTATTAGTTACTCGGCTGAGTATCACTGCACCTTCCATATGCTTTGTATTTGCGTGTTAGTAATTATTTCGTTCAGCCTTCGGTACGTCATTCTCTGCTAAAAACAAAACAGAAAATCAACTCTGCTGCGGAGTGTGCGCTGATATGAAACTTCCTGGCAGATTAAAAATGTGTGCCCAACCGAGACTCGAACTCGGCATCTTTGCCTTTCGCGGGCAAGTGCTCTACCATCTGAGCTACCGAAGCACGACTCACGCCCGGTACTCACAGCTTTACTTCTGCCAGTATCTCGTCTCCTACCTTCCAAATTTTACAGATGTTCTCCTGTGAAACTTGCAGAACTAGCACTCCTGAAAGAAAGGATACTGCGGAGACATGGCTTAGCCACAACCTGCAGAGTGAAAATCTCATTCTGGAAACATCCCCCAGGCTGTGGCTAAGCCATGTCTCCGCAGTATCCTTTCTTTCAGGAGTGCTAGTTCTGCAAGTTTCGCAGTAGAACTTCGGTAAAGTTTGGAAGGTAGGAGACGAGATACTGGCCGAAGTAAAGCTGTGAGTATCGGGCGTGAGTCGTGCTTCGGTAGCTCAGATGGTAGAGCACTTGCCCGCGAAAGGCAAAGGTCCCGAGTTCGAGTCTCGGTCGGGCACACAGTTTTAATCTGCCAGGAAGTTTCATATCAGTGCACACTCCGCTGCAGAGTGAAAATCTCATTCTGGGAACGTCCCCCAGGCTGTGGATAAGCCATGTCTCCGCAGTATCCTTTCTTTCAGGAGTGCTAGTTCTGTAAGTTTCGCAGTAGAACTTCTGTAAAGTTTGGAAGGTGGGAGACGAGATACTGGCCGAAGTAAAGCTGTGAGTACCGGACGTGAGTCGTGCTTCGGTAACTCAGTTGGTAGAGCACTTGCCCCGAAAGGCAAAGGTCCCGAGTTCGAGTCTCGGTCGGGCACACAGTTTTAATCTGCCAGGAAGTTTCATGTATGTCTGATAACAGCTGAGGCAACACTTGCAGGTATTTATGGGTTTTGTGATATTTCCTGTTTCTATTTTCTGCAACATTTTTTCTCCTTGCAGTACATTAGGTCATTTGTTTACCATCCACTCCTGAACATTCCCTAGTTTCTTCCGTACGCTTGCATGACCTTCTTCTTAAAATGGAATGCAGCAGTACAGGTTTGACTTAAAATCAATTTTTTTTAAACTACTCCTGAGTACTGCTTAGTAGCAGATGTACATTGCAGTTTGAGTAAACAGTCTACACCCATGAAAAAAGCCACTGATTGGTCGAAAGAAATCTCTCTGATTCGCTGTTCACGGCAAAAAATTTTCACCAGTTGATCAGGATAATAGTGACCGCCATTACCTCCTGTTCTGAATAAAAATACATACATGGCTGCTTATTACATTTTGTTTCTGCAATTATGTGTATGAAATAAATTTTTGTGACGATGCCTCTGGTGAGCCATCCTCATATTTACCATGGTTATTGTAACATACTGGGGCAATACCGTTGTCCCAGGTACAAACTACCAAATGGAAAGTCGGAATTAATTACAATTTAGAAGATTTATTCTCAGAATAAGGTGAAACATAACTCAGAGTAACCACTCGTGTCCTGGCCAGTAGCCACAGTTCATCTCCAGTAAACACTATCACAGTAATAGCATCGCAACTGAGAGGAGACCTGCTCCCATACAGACGACGCGACTTAATCACGTGGGGCTGCATCCTGATTGGCTCCTTCGACCCCAGCAGTACGAATGCTGTATCTCTTGTGGCGCCCCCACTGTGAGCACTTTGAAGTACACCACCCTGCTGCCACTGGAGCGATGGCACACGTTGCTCGAGAAGGCAGTGGCCGCGTCTTAACGTCGTCGACCACGCTTTGTGAACGCATTGCACATCAAATACAATGTTTTATTTATTTTCAAAAAAATTTAGGTTAGGGTGTTTTGAGACATTCAAGGTCAAAGGTTGAGGTCAGTGACCTTGAATTCTTAAAAAACTAAAATGTAACATATTAATGTAAAGCTCTACTCATTAGCTTTTCAATGATACAAGTTTCATTGTGGTATCTGCATTAGAAATAGAATTATAGTCATTTATGTTGAGACAGATGCATGTAAATTTCACAGAATTTCCAAAATTTGCGGACCTGTAGCTTTCTTCACAGTTCTCTACAAATTGATAGTTTTCCGTCTCGATCGTTGAATGCATCAATTTTGAAAGAAATCTAAGTGGGTTGGGTTGACTTCTGCGTTGAACTGACATAGAATTACACACTATATAAAGAGCTTCTTCTGTATCAGCTGGGATAACGAGGTTCTTGTTCGACATGCGTAAATACCTTGATGTACAATACAGGCTATTTTATGTGAACTCACCTACTAACTCAACAGTTCAGTTTATTTCCCCTGCTTAATTATTATTTATTGTTGTTCCTTGTCCTATATAGAACTAGTTCTTTTAGTTTGAAAGTTAATTAAATAAAGACATTGTTATTATTTCAGTATATCAGATAATACATTCTGTTAATACTTTTAATTATTTTTGCCACTGCATCAGTACATTAATATTTATTTGATATATAACGTTATTCCACAATGTACTTTTACAGGACATGCGACGTTCTTACACGGAAAGCTACGTAAAAATTAGCTAACTTTCTAAATATTTTAAAATAAGCCAAACGTATGTTGCTGTTCTATAATACACACTGTACTGCTTGATCATACATCATAAAAAGTATACATTAATAGTATCAAAGGAAAACGACTATTTTCACTTCCTGGGAAATTATTGAAATTATGATATACAACCGTCTTTGAGGTATGTCTTCATGTAAAGGCACGATGTCTTTCTGTCGTACAACATTTAAAAAACACCATCATTGTGACTCTTCAAGCTTCTCAGAAGCTGTAAAATATGCATGACGCTCAAAGGCTAAATTGGAATGGGCTTGTATTGAAGTATGGATTACACACTTCGAGGATTGTATAAGTGTTGCATTCATTATGTTGAATTGTATTGTACATGACTTATTAAACAATAAAAGCACTTTCACAAAAATGATACAGTTCAAAAGTGAAAGAGTAAAAAGCTTTTTCTAAGGGTAATTTCTTGTTATATTCATCAAATCAATAAATATCTTGTACTATACACTTTTAAAAGTAGCCTTTGTATTAATTCAGTTTATAAAGTAATTCCATTCCAAATTTCTTCCAAATCTGTCCAGCCGTTTCAGCACAAATCAGTTAAAAACAAACCCACACACAAACTTGCGCACATATATGTGGGAGACTGTTACACTTGGCTCTAAAATGTGGAATGATGTGGACATTAACACTGACCGACGAGAAAGAAAGGGGGTAAAGAAAAGAATTCCAGATGAACTAGCTCATGAAGTTTGATCATCGTTTCCGGATGTAGTTTGTTGAATAATGTTTAGATGCACAGATCAATTAACATATATAAAAATTGTCTCAACTATATACGACCATGAAGGAAATGAACAAAATTTTCCAAACTATTGAAACAAAATTTATGCTTGAAGGATCCGAGGATGCTCTGGTTGTACCACTGGAAAATCAGGTAGAAAATTACGATGAGATGCTAAGGGACAAATGCTGCATCAAATAAAGTGCATCTACATGCAACCAACAAGAGTGTGCACGTTACTATTAGATCGACAGCCGAACAGTTTATAGTTAAATGGGACTGCCATGGATCATTGCCCTCTACATTACTTATAATCCAATATTTCTTGATCATTTGCGTCTCAGTGGCATCATGTGGGAGAAGTTTGTCTAAACTGAAGCTAATAAAAAAAATATTTTCGCTCTGTCATGAATTAAGATCAACTAACCAATCTGTCCAATATAGCATTTGAAAAAGAAAGTTTCACGAGTAATAGATTTCAACCACGTTATTGAGATTTCAGTAAAATAAAGACACGAAAAAAAGGTACTATAATAATACTAATAGTAGCTAATATATTGTACTTATGTTACGAAAGTAACTAATATTATAATTGCACAAACCTTGTTATTTCTTTGAAGTCTGCTTGGTGCTTGCTGTGCTAAACGCTGCTTAGTATTTTACGTTTCTTACCTATGTCTTTAACTCCGTGTGTTAAAATTACTAGAGAATAGAATACAAGCATTGTAGCTACTTTACTTTTTTGGCAGGTATTACAACTACTTACTCATTTTTAGCGATCGATACCTCAATCGGTAAACACGGAACCCTTGCAGTATCATCATGTTGTTCATTCGTAAGTCTGTCTCTCTATTCGACTTTGAAGACCCCTTTTCCTTAGGAATGAGTAGAGGCATCAAGTTGTAATTTATGTCATGTACTGTCTATGGTCGCTTGGCGGTATAAAAAATTTAACCTTCTAAGTCAATGCAATCAAAAGGTACAGCCGTCTGTAAGGAACTGTTTTTCTCAGAAACAGGTTGAGATATCAAGCTAAAATTTATGTCAAATAGGTACTAAGGTCTACGGTCCCTTGGTGGAGTAAATAATTTAAGATTCTAAGTCAAAAAAATCAAACGATATGACATACATGTCATATATTTTGATATTCGCAAACTCACTCTCAAAACCTACATATGAGCTCGTTTCTTAATGTCGGGTCAGGTGGTCTATCCACCGGCTCGGTGGCTCCGTGTGTTCAGTCAGAGGGCTGTGTATCCTCTGTGATAAAAAAGAACTGACTGAAGGAATCAACGATGAGCTTGAAAGGGTGTCATGTGAAGCCCGTGACGTCGGTCCAGATCTATTGACGAGAACAATAACGAACAAAATGAGTGAAAAAAAAACTTCGCACAGCACTTCTCCGTAAAAGATTTTTCAGTCTATGTTTTAAGTTAGCGATCACCTATCAACGATGTGAGGCGTCGCCAAAAACAACACGTGGTTCGGATTCCACGTTAAACTATAGGCAAGTCGCTGAAGTAACGTTCAGTAGAAAGCCTTACACGAAATTATTATTATTATTATTATTATTACTATCTCCATGTAATTAAGTTTTTACGGAACATACAGTGCTCTACTGAAACTTGTCCGGTTTCATTACAAAACGTACACCACAAATATATCAAACTGTAAGGAGACCGGAGACCTTGTTTAGTTTCACCGTCCAGTGCTTAGTCTGGCACGAGCATTGCCAAATCCAGATTAATATGCCAACCCCGTGAGGATACCGGATTAAGGCAACGAAAAAGAAGAAGAAGAAGAAGGAAAGGAAGAAGAAGAATCTAAGTTACCATAGGTAATGACATCAACCTCCACTATCTTGAGCAGACTGAAGACATACCGTCGAACTTTCAGAAGAATATGATTTACACAATACCGAAGATAACAAGGGAAGATGTTTGAGAGATTTATCGCACAATCAGATGGATAACTCCTTCACCCAAACTGCTCATCACAATTGTAAATAAAATAATAGAAAAGAAAGCTGATGAACTGTTAGACGACGATCAACCCGGCTTAGAAAGAGTAAAGGCACCATAGACGGAATTCTGGCGTTACCCTTGATAGTACAAGGAGGACTAGACTCAAATTGTCAATAACATAACCATTCACAGAGAAAAAGGGAAATTACTTTGTGTTGCCCATAGATGGCAGCACCTTGAGTTGTCGATAGACAGCACCACCGAAGGTACTGCTCTCCTCAGCGCACATAATAGCGGGAGGAAGGTTGTCTATCGAGCTGCGCGTAAAATATGTGCACCTTTTCTCGGTTACGAATAATATGTCTGAAGTCGAACGGGAAGATACTGGACCGTCTGCAGTCTAGAGGAACACACTCGCTCAGGTAAACAACTGGTTAGATAAAAGTACCAGTGCTGTAAATCTCAAACATCCCGGTCAGCTGAGAAGGGCCCGAACTGCAGACACACAAACACGTGCTGGTACAGAACTGGGATTCTCTCCTGAGAAATCGAATTCTACCCGTCGTATGTCGGTCCTGCTGCACATATCGAGGGCACGTTTGCGAAGAGTTTCGTGTGACTTTAAGTTGACATGATATCATACACGCTTTATTTGTGCATTTAAATAAGACAACTTCGACAGACGACTTCAGTTGGCTGGAATATTGTGGAATATTGTCTGGACTGATGAGACCAAATTCCACACATCAGAATCGGTGACCAGACACAACTGTTTATTTTAGCGACGAGAGAACCCTCAATATCACCACTGAGTATGATTTCCAATCCCTGGAACGATGCTGTCAGACGGCATGAAGTACGTCGTAGGTTAACTGGCACGTTCTTCCTGGTAGGTCGCGTCACATGGTAAACCTACTTTGCGTTACTGAGGGATACTGTCATTCCATAAATTCAAAACAGACAGACCTTTGATGAACTGTAGTGTCCGCGAGATGATACTCTGTCACACTCCGGCAACATTGGGACAGACATTCTTACATGAAGTGTTTCCTGAGCACTAGATTGACTGTCGAGGAACTGTGGTGTTGCTAGCCCCATCTCACGACGTCGCCCCACCGGAATTTTTTTCTTTGACCTTATCTTAAAGATATGGTGCACGCTAATCACATCACCAGCTATCAGTATCTACGTGAGGTGATTCTTTTCAAGTTCAACAGTGTTCCGGTGGATATGCGCAGGAAGGCGAGTAAAAATTATTCTGTGCCTTTGTAAGCTTATGTTAACACATAAGGTGGCTCAGTCGACCACCACCTTTAAAATCTATGACTATCGTAATAGTTACTAGCATGTATCCGTTATCCCATTTTTGAAACCCTTACCAACATGTAACAATAAAAATATCACTTAATGAAAAGCTGCCTAATTCAGTCTGGCCCACCCTATAGAAGCAATACGTTCTAAAATTCAATACACTTTTACAGGATCTAAAAATCTTGAAAAAGCGTTCGAAATTATGAAGGCATGCAAGATGTTTGAAATGCTCATCAAAATACGTATTCATTATAGGGAAAGTCGGTTGATATACAACACGCTCAAGAATCAGGAGGGAACAAAAAGAACGATAGAGCAAGAGAAGTGCTCGGATTAAAAAGCGCGAAAGGCAAGCTTGCAATCTTTCTCCTGTGCTGTTCAACCTGTATATCGAAGAAGCAATGAAGGAAACGGAAGAAAGATTCAGAAATGTGATTGTAATTCAGAGTAAAAGGATAACAATAATATTGCACTTTTCATTTATAATTATAACGTTGTTCTAACAAGAAGAGACAGGAGAATCAGTTAACATACTGACGATGTTCGTTGATGGGATTGCTGTTCTCTGTGAAAGTGAACAAGAATCACAGCACCTTCTGAACGGAATGATCCATATACTGAATATCGATTGTAGATACACCTAAGAAGGACGACACTATTAAGTGATAAACATAGCATCAACATTGAGGACACGTAGTAGATGAAGTGAAGCAATTCAGCTACGGTGGAAGCAAAATAACACGTGACAGACGAAGCAAATATCATGCTATAAGCAGAATAACACAGGCAAAGAGAACATTGTTTGCCTAAAACAAGTCTATTGCTATCAGACATGGCCCTCAATTTGAGGAAGAGATTGCTGAGAATGTAAATCTGGAGAACAGCACTGTATGGAAGTGAATCACGAACTATGGGAAGAACGGAGTAGAAACAGTCGAAGCATTTGAGATTTTGTGTTAGATAAGGATGCTTAAAAGTAAGTGCACTTCTAAAAACTGAGGTTCTCTGTAGGAACAGTGAGGAAAGGGCTGCATGGAAAGCACAAACTAGAAGAACTTTAGTGTACAGGGAATCACTTTAAATCGCTAGTGGGAGATGTAAAGGACAAAAAGAGTATAACAAGACAGAGATTGGAACACATGCAACAAATAAATAGGTGCTACTCTGAGACGATTACATCGGTACAACAGAGGAAATAGTAACGGGCCACATCAAATCAGTCAGAAGACTAATGATCCACACAGAATGTCTTTAGAAATCCAAGTGACAACGCTTTCTCTGTGCGCTACTCCATGCCACTTCCTCCCCGAACTACGTAGCAAGAAATTAACGACCCAAGACGTATTTTCTCTTACAAATTTCTCCTATCCCGACCTCCAGCTACCAGACAGCCTTTCGCGCCGTACACCGTATGTCGCTTTCCTCGTAAATATCTGTCACCAGACTTCGCAAACGTCGTCAAATTGTTTTCGATTGTCTGTCTGGCAATTGTGTGATGTTAAGACGTCAGCTTGCAGTTCGCATATCGTATGAATGGTAACTGTGTATTGCCTAACAAATTTCCAAATAGACATCCCGTCTTCGTACTGACAATTTTGGAAGTGACTTCTTTGCAGTCTGCGGTGAAATACTCTTCCTGCCGTTATAAAAAGAACGAACATTTTTCGTCTTATTTGCTCATTTCACTTAGCAGATTCTGTCTAAATTTCCTTGCTGTGGAGCACGAGTTTCTGACATATTCATCACTGCGTGGATAAACTCCTCTCTGGTTTTATGCTTGTTCACTTCTGCAACTGAGAGATTTTCTTTGCTTTACCTATCAGTGCTTTTTCCTTTTGCATCGACGGAGCCGCTGTCTATTAGGTACACATTCTCATTCCTTCGTTCTTCACTGTTTGCAACCATCCTCTTTAAATACTCCCCTTATTTACATTCCTGCTTCAGCGTCAGTAACACGGTTCCTTTCGCAGAATTAGATGCTGGCTTGTTGATCTTAGGCCTGCGGTAACTCAACCATACATTCATTTCTCATTCTTCCATTGTTTCTCATGTATTTCCGTCATTCCATCATCACTGCGTTCCATTTACTAAATTTTTACACAGGAGCGTAAGAGACTGGTAGTTTCGAAAGTAACTCAAATTCTTTCAGATTATATTGCTGCAACGTCTTAAATATTATGATATTATTCGCAGAATTAGATGCTGGCTTGTTGATCTTAGGCCTGCGGTAACTCAACCATACATTCATTTCTCATTCTTCCATTGTTTCTCATGTATTTCCGTCATTCCATCATCACTACGTTCCATTTACTAAATTTTTACACAGTAGCGTAAGAGACTGGTAGTTTCGAAAGTAACTCAAATTCTTTCAGACTATATTGCTGCAACGTCTTAAATATTATGATAGGGAACAGCTCTGGCAAATATCAGAAGAAATAATCATACCGAAGATATGTTACTCGTCTTGTCAAGCGAAAAAAAATCTCAAAGACGTTACTTCCCGCTATCATCTCTCAGAAGAAAAGAAGTCAATACCATTCCGCTGCTCCGGAAACCGGACACGATAGTTTAGTGAATACGTATCACATATGTCTCACGATTTCGCATATGCTATGGAGAAGTAGTTTGTGATTCGAGAGATGAATATTATCTTTACAGTGAGGTACCACGGACGCTGCTGATGTTCACGCGTCATCTCAGAGGCTTCATAGATTGCCCTTAGGAATTAATATGCTGAACATTACAGTATTTTTGAAGTTCACGACGTTCCAAGTATGGTATGAAGAAGTGACTGGAAAAAAGAGGGATAGGGAGAGAGAGAGAGAGAGAGAGAGAGAGAGAGAGAGAGAAATTACAGGATATCGTGTAAAGAAAACTTACGTTAAACTGACACGTTTCACGTCATTAGAAAATGTTGTATCCATTATCTATGGAACAAGTATTAATGTAATATAATGTAATTCCAGTGAAGGTTAAGTAAACTTTAGTGGATACCTTTGAATGTGGTATCATTTGTACCCAACTGACTCTTTTATTTTAATACTTTACTGAGATTGGCTGGAGAGGCAGAGGGAAAAGCCGGTACAAAGCACAACTCGTCTAGTACTGTCTCCTTAGATTCTGACTTCTAGGCGAGGAAGAGGGTGAAAGGGGTCACAGATGGTGAAATCTTAGATATGGGTGATGATGTTACTGTCCGCAGCTCGTGGTCGTGCGGTAGCGTTCTCGCTTCCCACGCCCGGGTTCGATTCCCGGAGGGTCAGGGATTTTCTCTGCCTCGTGATGACTGGGTGTTGTGTGATGTCCTTAGGTTAGTTAGGTTTAAGTAGTTCTAAGTTCTAGGGGACTGATGACCATAGATGTTAAGTCCCATAGTGCTCAGAGCCATTTGAACCATTTGATGATGTTACTGATGAGACTGCCCATGCATGTAGGTACTTTGCACTGGTCCTTGGATGTTTCAAGGTCAAGTTGCAGCAATCTTGAATTGTGATGTCAGCGGTATGGTTCAAATGGCTCTGAGCAGTATGGGACTTAACATCTATGGCCATCAGTCCCCTAAAACTTAGAACTACTTAAACCTAACTAACCTAAGGACAGCACACAACACCCAGCCATCACGAGGCAGAGAAAATCCCTGACCCCGCCGGGAATCGAACCCGGGAACCCGGGCGTGGGAAGCGAGAACGCTACCGCACGACCACGAGATGCGGGCGATGTCAGCGGTATTACATACCTTAATAGTGCATTTAAAGTGGAAAGTGTGCCTCAGTACCCGTAGATATACTACACACATCCTGTAGTGAACACTACACACTATATACGAGCTGGGTCAACCTATACAGCTTGCCATAACACAGTTTCTACAGCAGTGAAGCAAGTTTTTCAAGGGGCTGAATTATTAGGAAGGGCAAAAGCAGAGCAGCACTGTTGTGTCAAAAGTGTATGCGTCACTAGTACCACCTAACGCATAGCATGGAACTCGAAATGTAACTTATGTGTTGTGAAAGATTCGTATTAAGAAATAACGGCAATCACCACGATTTTTGACAGAAAATCATTGGTTGTGGTGTCTGCCTCTCGCTCATCTATTCGATGGCACTGTTATCATCATCACCAATGCTAAAGAAAGGTGCTTCAATACAGACGACATAGCACCGCTCCAGGACTGTTGTTCCTAACACGATTCACGTCTGCAACCGTCTAAAGGCAGTCGTCGCAATTCTCACTGTGCATGTAGTACCATTTGCAGATGGAATTATGACCCCAATCAAAGAATATTCCACAGAGACTGTTGCTTCTGTTGAGTGCTAGCAGTCACGCTAGATGGGACTGTATGCGCTTGTTGGGCAAACTTAATGGTTCACAGTGGTCAACCTCGAATTACATCTATATAAAATACTTTTTAATAATAAATCATACATCCTAACACATCTTACGATCTCAAATTCTCAATTCACTCCCCATTCTAAATCCGATCAATTATTTTATAAAATGCTCAGCTCCCTCCCATGTCCTGGAAGTATCTGAGAAGTTCAGCTTTCAGCCACCAGAGTTGCTAGTGAACTCATTCACGACCCCCTCACAATTCTTAACACCCATTCGTTCATCCTAAGATCACGTGATACTACGTCATCACACTTATATAAGCCGTCATCCCCTGCTCATCTTTCTCACTCTTCTGCTGTCCGCCGCATCATTCGTTTGCTTTTTCGCTGCTCAACAAGATGAAGAGAGCTAGCTCAGCCAGCATGCCCTCATCAGCCAAGAGGTCCAATGTCCAGGATACGCCATTACCGAGTAAGTAAATAATTTATATTTCTTCATTATCCATTTTCCTGTATACCTTATATATATTTCCGCTTATTAATTATATAATTTATCTCATTGTTATAGTGGACCTAGCGGGCTTGATCCTTCAATGCGAGGAGCGGGCTCGAGTCCAACAGGTTCCTGTGCTACAGTCACAGTCGGAATTGCCTTGTGAGTACAATTTTTTTTTTAATATTCTACTCATTTACATTAACAATTTAAAAAATTTCTTTTCTTATTTCATATGTCTTATTATTATTATTATTATTATTACTATTATTATTATTATTTCGTTCTTTCTAGATCACTTAAGGCAAATACAGCTAGAGTTGGAAGCAGAGCTGGGGGCTGCCCCACGTAGTCCAATACATAATTGGATTGAGCCCCCAGCTCCAGAACAACATCACTCACGTGAGTATACCAAAAAATAAATGCTCTTTCACTCTAGCTATCGTTTTCAAAATAACTAAAAATTATCTTTCCTTCTGTTACAGAAAACGCCATCGACGACCTTCATTCTACTGATGAACAGATCCAGGCAGTCCAGCATTAGTCGCCTACTTGTAAGTCAAAAATTACCTATCTCTAATAATATTAGTATACTTATTTTTTTTCTCTAGCAATTCCATTTATAAAATATCTTGTTTGTTCTAGGCCATTATAAAGACTTATTGAATGATGGCCTTGATTATTTTTTCGACAGTGCGATAGACTGCCCAGATGAATTGTTCATGCTCTGGAGTCAGAGTCTAATATTAGTGATCCTGTGGCTAGTGGCAGCTCTCTCCCCCGCCCTTTTAGTGAAGTAGATCAGGTCGGTGACACCATACCACAGTTACAGTACTCGGCGATTGCCGACGTCTTCGAGGAGCGTATCTCGTTCACTAGGATCGAAAACCCGGCAGGGGGGTACCGCGATCCTGTTGGATTTTTAAACGCATGCCTCCCTGTCCTAGAAACCGAGCTCCTCAAGGTAGTCGATAATCCACGTTACCCCGCCGTTAAGTGCAGTACAGTGCTATGCATTGAGTTATCGCGACCCCCCCCCCCCCAAAGATCAGTCTGGTCGGGAAGAGACCAGCATTCATTATCTTTGGGGGGATAATGGCGTGATAACGCGGAGCACATCAATCGCCGGGTGGTTCCGTAAATCTACCTTGAGTGGCGTATTGGGCCGCTTTTCCGAGGTGGAGGTCAACGGCTCAGCTAAGGCACTCAGCAGAATTTTACACCTGGACATCCATATACATGTCCACGATCCATTAAATGGAAGGTCTTGCTATATCAAGCTCCCTAAAGATATAGCTAACAAGAGGGCATGCATTAATGTCGAAAATACAAAAGATCACACTTGTTTTGCATGGTCAATCCTGGCTTGCGAGAGAAATTACAATTATAGAGCTCATCTTGAACGTCCCAGTTGTAGGTGATAATGTTTATTCATCTTATAACTTTGATGGTATTCACTTCCCCATCAAAATCCAGGACATACCTAAATTTGAGGCACGAAATACCGGAATATCGGTACACGTTTATGGCCTGGAGATGAAGAAAAGCAAGTCAGACGAGCAAGACAAGCATGTCGTAGCCGGCCCCCTCCATTTCTCAAAATTTGCCGGTGAGCGTGAGCTGCATGTAAATATGCTGCGCTTTTCTGAAGGTGACAATTATCACTATGTCTGTATCAAGAACATGTCCCGACTCCTTTCCACCCAACTATCAACTGATTGTCGTCTAAAAGATATTTGTTTAAGGTGTCTCAATTATTTCTCCTCTGAACAGTTATTAGCTACGCATCTAGTAGACTGTACTTCCAAGGATGCGGTACGTGTTATTATACCCACGGAGGAAAACAAATTCATAAAGTTTACGAATGCTCACCACCGGGAGCGGTGTCCGTTTGTTGTGTACGCCGACTTTGAGTGCCTCCTCGCTTCTGTGACCCGCTGTGAAGGCGATCCTACGATCTCCCACACTACCTTTACAGAAAAACACGTACCTTATGTGGCAGCGTACCAAATTGTATCGTCATATGACACCAATCTTACCCGGTACAAATCTTACGACAGCGATAATCCATCGATTTGGTTGCTCTCTGAGCTTGAAAAATTTTTACTGGAAGTTGATAAGCTGTACAGTGGCAACGTTCCAATGACCAAATCGAAGGAGAATGAAGATTTGTATAATAAAGTCATCGAGTGTCATATTTGTGGGCTGCCGTTGGACAGAAAAGCGGAAACTCCTCGTAGGGACCACTGTCATCTTACAGGGAAATTCCCTGGCGCTGCTCACAATGTGTGCAATTTGAAGTACCAATTACCTAGGCGCATACAAGTTTTCTTTCATAATTTAAGTGGGTATGATGCTCATTTTCTAGTTGAGCACTTGGCCGATTTCGGTTTGGAGAAAGATCAGGTGAGTGTCCTACCTGAGAGCGTCATGCCGTGAATGTCTGGCGGGAATTCAACATTTCTAATTTAGGAGAGTACGCACGTCTTTACATGGACACAGACGTGCGCTTGCTTGCGGACGTTTTCGAGAAGTTCCGGAGTCTATGTGTGACCACATATTCTCTGGACCCTGACTTTTTTTACACGGCACCGGGGTTGTCTTGGAACGCGATGCTCAAGAAAACGAAGTGCAGTATCGAATTACTGACCGATCCTGACATGCTTCTTTTCTTTGAGCGAGGGATCCATGGGGGGCTCTGCCAATGTATTCATAGACACGCGAAAGCAAATAACCCACGGATGGGTGACAGGTTTAACGCATCCCTTGATTCAAGTTATATATTGTTTCTCGATGTGAGTAACTTATACGGACACGCAATGAAGGAATGTCTGCCTATTTGCGAGTTTACGTGGCTGTCCGAAGGTGAGTGCAAGGGATTGGGTGGAAAAATCAGGGGGGGTATGGCCATCGATTCTGGTGTAGGGCATGTTGTGGAGGCAGAACTCACATATCCTATTAGTTTGCATGACGCGCATGCCGATTTGCCGCTGTGTCCAGAGCAACTAGTTCCGCTAGGAGGTTCCACACCGAAACTGATGACAACGCTGGGGGGCAAGCAGAGGTATATCATTCACTATCTTAACCTCCAGCAATGCCTCAGCTTGGGTATGGAGCTGGTTAAAATCACCCGGGTTGAAGGAGTATATTGGTCTGAATACGAGACAGAGAACTTCCGCGTCGTGTGACTTCGAGAAAGATTTTTATATATTAATGAATAATTCTCCATAGTTTTTAGAAAACTATGGAGAATTTGAGGGAACGACGTGAAATTTTTATTAGAACGCAATGGGATGGGCGTTATGGCGTACGAAAATGCATTGCCAGACCAAATTTTAAACGGGTCACTATTTTCAATAATAACTTTTGTTGCTGTGGAGATGGCTAAAACTGCAGTAGAGTTTACTAAACCTATCTATGTGGGGATGTGCATACTAGACCTATCCAAACTCCACATGTATCGCTTTCATTATGAGTTTGCGAGAACTCATTTCGCAGATCCTAAATTACGTTATTTGGATACAGACAGTTTCATCTATTGGGTGAAGAACTGCGATCCATATGAAGTAATTAGGTACCACGCCAATGAATTCGACACGTCGTCTTATGCGGCCGATAATCCTTATGGTACTGTTCCGCAAAACAAGAAGGTTATCGGTCTCATGAAAGACGATACGAATGGATCGCCGATTGTGGAGTTTCTAGGTCTTCGGTCCAAGATGTACGCATGTCGCACATTGGAAGGTCCCACTCAGAGACGGGCTAAGGGGGTACGACGGATGGCATCACGAGCTCTGTCTATCGAAGACTATTTGCAGTGCCTACATGGTGGTGTTCGCGGTGCAGAGCTGCAGCCGCCGCATATTGTCCGGCGAACTAGTATTCGATCGATAGCGCACGAGGTGTACACTGTGCTGCAGTTTAAAGTCGGTCTGTCGCCTCATGACGATAAAAGGGTCATCTGTGATGACGGCATTGAAACTCGCCCGTACTCACGCTATTCACTTGTAGCGAGAGAAGTGGTGGGGTACTCTGATTGAGAGAGAGAGAGAGAGAGAGAGAGAGAGAGAGAGAGAGAGAGAGGGAGGGGGGAGATATGGCGAGGGTGTCCGCAGAGTAGTAGTATGCCCTTTTATCATAGTGTAAATACTGAATGAGAGTGTTTTGTAGTGTGTATCAGCTTGCGTACTTCCGTGTATGTCTGAGTGTGTGAGAATGTGTATGAGCCTGTGTTAAGTGTGCCTGTGTGTAAATATTATTTATTCTATCAAAGAAAAAACAAAAAATCATAAAAAAACGGAAATCATCCCATTTATAAAAAAAAGTCTTTATATATATTTGTATATTTTTTTCGCCACTATTACTAGTTAATGGCTATATGACTGAAAGCAGATAAAAATTTTACTCCTCGTATAATCAAATAGATGAAGACCAACATACAATTTTCCCAGTTCGTATCTGCTTTGATCTTAGTAGTAGTTGTAAGTTTCACCTGCCACTTGCCATCAAGTCAGAACTAGTTTTTTTAAGAATGTGAGTTCCACCAATTAAATTCTTTATATATACTTGACTGTGCAAAAATATCTTTATACCGAGAAATATGTGTTGACCTGCTTGTTGTAGTGGAAAATGTCTAGAGCCACTTACTTCAATGAAATATAATTTAAATTGCTAGTGAAAAATGTTTTAGAGCCACTATTTGAACTAAAAAAATACGTTTGCCTTCAGTTAAAAAAGTGCTTCCAGTGGTATTTCACTAGAGATATTATTTACCTTGTAAGATAATATAATTACGTTCTAGTACCTCTTCGTTAGTTTTATATATATATATATATATATATATATATATATATATATATATATATATATATATATATATTACATATTACAGTGCTTATATATTTATGAATAATGTAGAAACACGCATCTGCAAAGATCAGAACTTTCATATTTTTACGTGAAGACAAATAATGTATCTGTAAACTCATATAATGTGAAAAAAAGTGTATCATTTTTCTGTAAACTGATATGTCGCAAACAAAATCTGAATTGAATAATAAATTCAATTATTTTATTTAAAAAAAAATTCCCCGAGTTTGTTATTATTTGACCCTCAATCATGATCCATATACGTTGCACTGGCACAGAGAGAGAGCTATAAGGTTTTTACTGATTTAAAGACAGAGATGAAATCTGAATGACGCGTGCTGGACTTCGTCTGCCGGTCACAAACAGACCCCACCACTCTCTTTGTGGTCCTGTCACTTTAAACGGCGGGCATCTGGCGAAGCTGACCCTAGCACTCTCTCTTTCAGGACCTGTCACTTTCAATGGTTGACTCATCGCCGCGCCGGCGAGGTGGAAACAGTTAAACTGGCCCAGACAGCTCGATTGGAGTGGGCTTCACGTACAGTATCACCAATAAACTTACTTCTATGGAAGTAGGTGTCACAGAAAGAAAACAACAAGAATTCTTACGGAGAAAAAAATTATTTATTTATTTGTGAGCCATTTTAAAAGTAATTTTACATTTTCAGATTCTGACACAAAACTATTTTTTTCTTCTTCACACGTTCGCTGTCTAAGTTGATGGATAGGTGGACAATCGTAGTAATCCAGGTTCTGGATAGTCGCATATTTGAAGATTCGACGCAGCCAGCTACTCTTCTCATCGCCTTTAACGTAGATTATTGTCTCCTTGTGATCCAATACTCTCAGCAATTGCAGCAAATGTTTATAAGAGATGCCAGGGGCGTCCCAAATAATACCATGATAGAACTTTGTTAGCCACATCGCGCTTCTGACCGTCTTATTGCACTTGACGTCTTTAAATGGTTTCGGCGATTCAACTCTTGATACAAATGTTCCTATTACTCCATCACTTTGCGTGAATGCTATTAATGCACAGTCTTTAATTATGAAACGCCTGCACTCACCATAGTAAAATCCTTGAACGTCAGCTACGATCCTCACACCTTCAGGTAATATCGTGATCTACGCTAGAGCTAGCAGAGTGCGTATTAATTTATACAACTCGTTGCACTACACCAGTGAGTGGACAGTAGTTAACAAGACGATCATGCAGAACGAGAGCAAATGCTGAAGTCTGATCAGGGAAGTTTGCTGAAGATTCAAATTCAATCCGTACATCTATAGGTTCTGATTTAATTATCTCATTCTGTTTTGAACAGTCAATCACGATTATTGGCGCTAGCTTCTTGAAACTCTGTGGGCTGAGTAGGCATCCTTCATTTTCAACACCTTCGTAGGAACCACGGACCTTGCCGTTGGTGGGGAGGCTTGCGTGCCTCAGCGATACAGATCGCTGTACCGTAGGTACAACCACAACGGAGGGGTATCTGTTGAGAGGCCAGACAAACGTGTGGTTCCTGAAGAGGGGCAGCAGCCTTTTCAGTAGTTGCAAGGGCAACAGTCTGGATGATTGACTGATCTGGCCTTGTAACAATAACCAAAACGGCCTTGCTGTGCTGGTACTGCGAACGGCTGAAAGTAAGGGGAAACTACGGCCGTAATTTTTCCCGAGGGCATGCAGCTTTACTGTATGATTAAATGATGATGGCGTCCTCTTGGGTAAAATATTCCGGAGGTAAAATAGTCCCCCATTCGGATCTCCGGGCGGGGACTACTCAAGAGGACGTCGTTATCAGGAGAAAGAAAACTGGCGTTCTACGGATCGGAGCGTGGAATGTCAGATCACTTAATCGGGCAGGCAGGTTAGAAAATCTGAAAAGGGAAATGGATAGGTTAAAGTTAGATATAGTGGGAATTAGTGAAGTTCGGTGGCAGGAGGAACAAGACTTCTGGTCAGGTGACTACAGGGTTATAAACACAAAGTCAAATAGGGGTAATGCAGGAGTAGGTTTAATAATGAATAGGAAAATAGGAGTGCGGGTAAGCTACTACAAACAGCATAGTGAACGCATTATTGTGGCCAAGATAGATACGAAGCCCACACCTACTACAGTAGTACAAGTTTATATGCCAACTAGCTCTGCAGATGACGAAGAAATTGAAGAAATGTATGATGAAATAAAAGAAATTATTCAGATAGTTAAGGGAGACGAAAATTTAATAGTCATAGGTGACTGGAATTCAAGTGTAGGGAAAGGGAGAGAAGGAAACGTAGTAGGTGAATATGGATTGGGGCTAAGAAATGAAAGAGGAAGCCGCCTGGTAGAATTTTGCACAGAGCACAACTTAATCATAGCTAACACTTGGTTTAAGAATCGTGATAGAAGGTTGTATACATGGAAGAACCCTGGAGATACTAAAAGGTATCAGATAGATTATATAATGGTAAGACAGAGATTTAGGAACCAGGTTTTAAATTGTAAGACGTTTCCAGGGGCAGATGTGGACTCTGACCACAATCTATTGGTTATGACCTGTAGATTAAAACTGAAGAAACTGCAAAAAGGTGGGAATTTAAGGAGATGGGACCTGGATAAACTGAAAGAACCAGAGGTTGTAGAGAGTTTCAGGGAGAGCATAAGGGAACAATTGACAGGAATGGGGGAAAGAAATACAGTAGAAGAAGAATGGGTAGCTTTGAGGGATGAAGTAGTGAAGGCAGCAGAGTATCAAGTAGGTAAAAAGACGAGGGCTAGTAGAAATCCTTGGGTAACAGAAGAAATATTGAATTTAATTGATGAAAGGAGAAAATATAAAAATGCAGTAAATGAAGCAGGCAAAAAGGAATACAAACGTCTCAAAAATGAGATCGACAGAAAGTGCAAAATGGCTAAGCAGGTATGGTTAGAGGACAAATGTAAGGATGTAGAGGCTTATCTCAATAGGGGTAAGATGGGTACTGCCTACAGGAAAATTAAAGAGACCTTTGGAGATAAGAGAACCACTTGTATGAACATCAAGAGCTCAGATGGAAACCCAGTTCTAAGCAAAGAAGGGAAGGCAGAAAGGTTGAAGGAGTATATAGAGGGTCTATACAAGGGCGATGTACTTGAGGACAATATTATGGGAATGGAAGAGGATGTAGATGAAGATGAAATGGGAGATACGATACTGCGTGAAGAGTTTGACAGAGCACTGAAAGACCTGAGTCGAAACAAGGCCCCGGGAGTAGACAACATTCCATTGGAACTACTGACGGCCTTGGGAGAGCCAGTCCTGACAAAACTCTACCATCTGGTGAGCAAGATGTATGAAACAGGCGAAATACTCTCAGACTTCAAGAAGAATATAATAATTCCAATCCCAAAGAAAGCAGGTGTTGACAGATGTGAAAATTACCGAACAATCAGTTTAATAAGCCACAGCTGCAAAATACTAAGACGAATTCTTTAGAGACGAATGGAAAAACTAGTAGAAGCCGACCTCGGGGAAGATCAGTTTGGATTCCGTAGAAATACTGGAACACGTGAGGCAATACTGACCTTACGACATATCTTAGAAGAAAGATTAAGGAAACGCAAACCTACGTTTCTAGCATTTGTAGACTTAGAGAAAGCTTTTGACAATGTTGACTGGAATACTCTCTTTCAAATTCTAATGGTGGCAGGGGTAAAATACAGGGAGCGAAAGGCTATTTACAATTTGTACAGAAACCAGATGGCAGTTATAAGAGTCGAGGGACATGAAAGGGAAGCAGTGGTTGGGAAGGGAGTAAGACAGGGTTGTAGCCTCTCCCCGATGTTATTCAATCTGTATATTGAGCAAGCAGTAAAGGAAACAAAAGAAAAATTTGGAGTAGGTATTAAAATCCATGGAGAAGAAATAAAAACTTTGAGGTTCGCCGATGACATTGTAATTCTGTCAGAGACAGCAAAGGACTTGGAAGAGCAGTTGAACGGAATGGACAGTGTCTTGAAAGGAGGATATAAGATGAACATCAACAAAAGCAAAACGAGGATAATGGAATGTAGTCGAATTAAGTCGGGTGATGTTGAGGGTATTAGATTAGGAAATGAGACACTTAAAGTAGTAAAGGAGTTTTGCTGTTTGGGGAGCAAAATAACTGATGATGGTCGAAGTAGAGAGGATATAAAATGTAGACTGGCAATGGCAAGGAAAGCGTTTCTGAAGAAGAGAAATTTGTTAACATCGAGTATAGATTTAAGTGTCAGGAAGTCATTTCTGAAAGTATTTGTATGGAGTGTAGCCATGTATGGAAGCGAAACATGGACGGTAAATAGTTTGGACAAGAAGAGAATAGAAGTTTTCGAAATGTGGTGCTACAGAAGAATGTTGAAGATTAGATGGGTAGATCACGTAACTAATGAGGAAGTATTGAATAGGATTGGGGAGAAGAGAAGTTTGTGGCACAACTTGACCAGAAGAAGGGATCGGTTGGTAGGACATGTTCTGAGGCATCAAGGGATCACCAATTTAGTATTGGAGAGCAGCGTGGAGGGTAAAAATCGTAGGGGGAGACCAAGAGATGAATACACTAAGCAGATTCAGAAGGATGTAGGTTGCAGTAGGTACTGGGAGATGAAGAAGCTTGCACAGGATAGAGTAGCATGGAGAGCTGCATCAAACCAGTCTCAGGACTGAAGACCACAACAACAACAACAACGTAGTAAGATGCTCGGAATCTTGCATACATGTCAAATGCCAGACTGTATACATTGCTGTCCCACTGTAGATGTAGATTCTCATATGGGTAGTATTCTGAATTCAAGCAGACTCTGGCGTTAGTTAACTTGTAGTGGTCAAATTCAGTTCAGTCCTTTGATACATTATCACGCCTTTGAGTTTGAAATGCGAGTATGATGAATCGAGGTGCTTCCAACTGCACTGATGTTTTAATAGCCCAAGTATGTGTAGACGCTGTAGGTAGGACTGGGTATTCAAAAATCTCCCATGATCGGAAAGTTAGTGGTAGGTAGGTGCCAGCATTCAGAACTTTTAAGAGCTTCAAGCGCTCCTCGTCGGCAACGATGATGTGAGGCATTTTCCATGATATGCTATTAATCTTGATTTGAACATTCTCTGCAGCTGTTTGAGAGAATGAATTCACGTCACTTGCACTTCTCACCAAAATAAGTTCCTGTCTGTTTAGCGTTGATAATTATACGCTGAATATCCTCAAAATAACTCATAAGCATTTTTAGTGGCACGCATGCGGTAAATCGGCTTTGTCCACCCTCCCCATCCGCTGCATCTATGAACCACCCAGCATTCTCCAAACTGTTTGAATGAGAGGGTGAGGCTGACACGTACGTCTTAAGGGCTGATGTAATGCCAACATTTTTAGTTCGGTCTGTTTCAGTTCCGTTGAGTTCATAGCGTATCTCTTGAAACAGGAATGCTACGGCATTTCGAGTGAGCTTCGAGAGCGCTACGGCAGCCCCGTCAGCTTTCTTAAATGTGTAGTCCAGATAGAGGAAGCTCTTGCTAGGCAGTGTTTCCGCGTCCTGATGCTGGATAGCAATCCTAATTTCATCATTTTTGTTAAATTTGCTTGAAGCGTAGGGTTTGTGTGAATGGTATTCATGACGAATAATTCGGTCATCATACTCTACTGACTGAGTTACGTTGAGGGACGTCATTCTGTGTTTTTAAACCTACTGAAATGAGGAATTCGTAATTAAGGCGTGTTATCACCTTGCTCTTCCGCATTGCACTAACGGGTTTTGAGCCTGGTGTGCTAGGTTTATACCTTATTCCCATCTCGCCTTAGATGCAGGCGTACAATGATCTCTTCTCCTCTAAAGTTAACAAGCTGATTATTCTGATCCACAATACGCCGTTCAAGGTATTCCAATGTCTGAACAGTCACCGGGAGATATATAGCGTTTGTGGGGGCTTGAACTATTTTATACCCTGTGCCGACTGTAGGAAAGAAGCCGTAAATTGAGTGAATCAATTTATCGTTCAGGTATGAGTTTGTGGCAATATTACACTCAACGTGGATTGTACTGACTGGGAGTATATCTACAGCATGATCTGATGCGTAAAATTTACTTCCGTCCTTCACCAAAACACGATCCTTCGCAAAACCTAGCAGTGGACCAATTGAATGTCTCTGTGTAAAGTCGATCGTAGCACTCTCTGTCCGTATTTCAGATTTAAGGTTATTAATGTTTGCCCGTAGTTCAATACCTTTTTCTGACTGTTTTAAGAGTTCGTTTAAATCATCAATATCGTAGGCACCAGGTTGTATTTGTAGAATCTCCTTCCGGCCGTCAATTTCAAGATGTAGTTCGTTGTCGCTCTGTGTGATATTTGGAATGCTGTTATACGTCTCTAGACCAATCAGTGCAATACTCCAGCCCCCTGCACTTAAATCAATCGGCGGAAAGTAATTTGCGCGTAATACTGATCATCGCTCTTTTAAAGTCAGAGTGTACAACATTGCATCTAAACATCAAATGATGGTCATGTGTTCAATGACAGCTCTTTTATATATCGCGCGCATGATCTGACGATGACGCATTCTAGAGGGGTTCGCTGTCGCTGTGATGAGGAACATAGCGCAGAGATGACCACAGAGATATATGTTAAAGTCCTGATACCGCCGGACATTGTAGAAGACGCGTCTTTTGCTGGTGAAGTAGCGTTGTAATTCTTCAGGAGGTTGTAAATCGCCGAATGAATCGAAATACTGAACTGTATTTGGACTTTTCTTAACATACGCAAACCAATGTGTCCCTGGACCCCCAGCAACATCTAAATTTACAATTCCGCACTTATTAGTCCGCCAAATGGTCTTCGGTAATGTATTCCGCATAAAGACGCCGCGGAATCCACGAATGTGAAGTTTTTGTTTAATAATTTTAACTAGATCTTTATTCGTGAGCGCTCGGTCGGGTAGTATAACTAACGGACTTTTTTTTTTATTTATGAAGAGACCTAGTCCTTTCCTGTATGATTTCAACTAAGAGACCTTTTCCGATAGCTGCTGCCTCCATAGCGCGATTATGTCTTCTGGCTTCCTCTAGTTGGGCTTGTGCATTCTGTGCATTTTTACCGTTTTGGCTACAGCTGGGGCACCGCCTGTGAGTGAACCTATAGCGGACAGTGCTGCAAGGGCTGGAACGAGGAACGGGAAATCCTAGCCATTTAACCAGAGCTCTATTCCCATGACGTCTTATCACGCGCTCGATGAGAAATACATCTGGTTCAGAACTCTTCTGCAATTCCTCTGTGTAAAATCATCCTGCAGTTTCTTCGCCCTTGCCGTCCTTTAAGATACATGTCCTAGGGTTGGTTCGCTGCACTTTGGATACTGTGAATATCTCAGCCGACCAATTTGGTAAGTACGATTTCTCGAACGCTGTCTTGTGTTTTGAAATACGTACTAAGTCACCTATGTTGAACCTCTGTTTGCGAGGATCGAGCATTTTAATCCGGAAATATACTGTGTCCATGAGTGAATTATCGCGAACATCGATTGGTCTCATTTTTGTTGTACTATGTCTGGTTCGATTATACTTTGCAATTATCTGTGGGAGGATATCTACCCACTTGTACGAACCGCGAAGATTAAACTGTATCCACATTTGAGCTTTGATTGTTCTGTTCAACCGCTCGACGATACTAGCTTTAAGGTGGGTAAACGTGGAGTAGTGGTGTATGCCATACCGCGCCATCACAGTCTTCAGATGCTCATTGTAAAATTCCCCACCGTGATCGGTTTGAAGATTGGTCGGGAATCGATTCATTCCTGTCTGCAACAGACGCACAAACACCACAGCAATATCTCTACCAGTTTTCGTTTTCACAGGTAACGCCCAGGTGAATTTAGAGTATGTATCAGTAACCATTAAAATGTATTTCAATCCATTATTATGAGGTGAATATCGATTCATATCTACAAGATCAGCTTGCCAGAGGTCATCCATCCCTTTAATCATGACATGTCTACGAGGGTATGTTTTGCGTGCTGGCTTGTGCAGTTCTCACACCACGGTTTCCATACTTATTCGATGATACCTCTCTCTCGGAGCTCTGAGATTATGGATACAACCTCATTCGAATGGGCTGTATTGCCCGCAGCAGCCGAAGCCATCAACAGTCGAAGTCTGTCTATTAGTTCATCTGGGTCATCGTAATATATATACTGCGGGACTTGATTGCTCACTCCTTTATGTTGAAAGTCTACACCCTCACCGACACTTTTAGTTTGCTCGTTGAGTAAAGGTTGTATAATGGTAGTGTATTTAGAGTTTTCAGGCTTTTTCAGTGTTCCGTCGGGATTTTTGTACAGATCAGTCAAGTTAATTATTTCCCGATAGACTTTGCGATCATCGGCTGAGTATTTCAAGTTTTTTGATGGCCTTAGGAAGATTAGGTTCATTAAGCCAGGTGTTCTTTTAAACTCTGTATCCTCGATGTGTATTGTGCTATCGGATAAAGTTATAGTTTGAGAGCCGAGCATGTACGGTCTCGCCCTGATGACACCAAATGTTCTATCTATCTTAACGGTCGGATACTGGTTGGTAAATTCTGCGATTGGGTCATTATTATGCAAAGCTATCTGGGTGATAGATTCGGTAACAGGTTTAAAAGTTTCATTTAGTGTTTGCTCGCGATCTATATGTCCCAACTTCAGCAAACGTAATTTCTCTCGAACTGCTTTGCGCGCCTGAATGACTTTATGCTTTATTGACATCTCGAAGGATACTAATCAGAGCTCTGAATATCACGTGGTTTTATATATGGTTTGTTGTACTTCTTCTTCTCCTTTTTTCCTACGCCACCTTCTTCAATAACAACAGCCTCGGCTTCTATCATGCCCTCAATTGCGCTAATTCTGTTCTCTATCCGGTTTTGGTTAATGGCAAGAAGTTTCTGGGTGACCTTTAATTCCCTTGCAACTTTAACTAGTCTGTACTCAAGATTTTTAAATTTGATATCGGTGTGCATTCGGGCACTCTGTCTTTGCACACCTAATCTCTCAGGCTCAGCGTCCGCCATGCGTGCGAATTTGTCCATGGTGGAATGTTAACTGATGGGATAAGGTATTTTCGTACGTTTATATATGGAGAAAGTCTTGGAAGTTCCGGCTATACCTACCGTCATTTAGTTTACGGGTTTTATCAATAACGATTAAGCCGTATTGTGAGTGGTTCCAGCAATCAGCACATATCTTTACAGATTCATTGTTCGACATGTCGGTCCCTATGTGAGCATGGTAAATGTGCTTTAAATTGAGGTTGTCTTGTTTGAATGCTATAATGAAATTTTCGTTGTCCCTCACCAGCTGTTTTGGGATCCTGGAATACGTTTGACTCAGATAAAATACATCAACACCCATATGACGGCCAAAGCAGAAATATTTACGGATTTGAACTTGCTTTTCAACAGCGACATCGTCAAATATGAAGGCAGTGTTAGGCTTTACCTCTTCAGGTGGGGGGACGTCGTCGCTTTCACTGAAGGCTCTGTAGGCTACACCGTCTATTCCATCTAATATTTTCTTCAGTAACTGGTACTTGCGCTGAAAGAGGTGCTCGAAGCGGACTCCGTCTATGTGCGTTAACAGAGCCTTGAGGACATTTGTCTTAACACAGCTGGATGGACCTACAATTATAGCTCGTATGCTGTCACGAAGGAGTGGTCCATTCTTCTTGGCCTTCTGGTCTTGGTCATCATCACAGGACCAGTCACCTACAACAAAGCCCTTGAGGCGAATGTGTTTCACCCAGCCCGCCATGATACCTACTGTGGTAAGTCAAGGTGTGGAATACGCTTTTATATGATTAAAAATATGTGTTTGTGTGTAGTCACTATAACGCAGTCACCTTACCAACTGAGCTACAGCGGCTACACAATAGAATGAACTCGAGGTGGTATATTTAAAGGGAAGGCAGCCATATAAATTAAAGTAGGTGACATTTTGTCTTGACAAATGAAAAATACACAATGACAAATTTAATATTATAAAATAATACATTTATTTATTAAAATATTTACAGATATGATCAGCATGATAAAAAATCAGTACATTCGTTTTTAAGCGGTGCAGCAGAAGTACAGTATCTGGAAAATAGCTGCTTCTTGTATGCTTGAAATTCAGCACATATATCTCGTAATGTTATGGGTGAATTACAATAGTCCGGTATTCCATCAGTAAATTTGAGTTCGACGTTTTCAACACTTATTCGAGGAATAGCACAAGACTTGGGCACTGGTGTTATACACATACTAAAGCAATGTTCTGTATCATCTATGTGGATGCTACATGTGTGAAGTCAGTTAATGATGTCGGTGTACACTGCCTGAACATATGGGCACCATCTATTTAGTCTCTCTATCGTACTAGTTAGAGCCATGTCTAAATTGAACAAGTTATCAACAGTGGGGTGATGCATGAATATACTATAACCATCAGCACTTTTAATTTTTAGTGTAGCATCATCATACATTGATAGAATACTCACAGTTAGACTGCCACAGTACATGTCCTGGTAGGAGTGGGATGGATAATATTCGGTAGTCATATGATTCTTGATTTGTGTTTTTAAACGACACAGTTCATCCCACTCGTAGTCAGAAAATTTCACTTTAATATTTTTGAGCACATTTTCCAGCACTAACACAGTTGAGAGGATACCGTATTGTGAAACTTCAAGTCCTACATGGATACGTTTTGAAGCACTAACTGTTAACACATAGCTTGAGGCGAATAGTAAACGATGAGGTGAAGAGGTGGTCGGTATCTTCTCATCCACGACATCCACACCAGCACTGTTAGCCTGCTGTTCTTGCACTGATGGTGGGATGTCCCTTGTGAGATTATGATCAGTGGATGGTGCTTATGAAGGAGCCCAGTACTGTGAAGTCCCGTCAAGCGCAGCCTCTGGCACCGACATTAACACCTGGCTATCCTGCTCCAGCATGCTGAGAAGCTGAGCTACAGGATCCTGCGTGGACTAGTCCGAGGCATTCACGTGCGTGGACCGGGACGTTCTGGGACCTGCTGACGATGGCGTCATGGGTGGAGCTGCTGGAGGACCAAGACGAATATCCATAAGAAATGATGTGATGTTGGTAGAGAAATAATAATAATAGCAATAATAATAATAATAATAATAATAATTTGAGGACTTACTTTTCTGGTGCTGCTTGCTCCTCCTCCTATTCTGTTGTGGTAGTGACTGACGCATCATCATGACCGACTGGAACAGAGATGGAGGAGCTACTGAGTCCTCCTTATATAGAAGCCAACTATGTCATCATGATGCTGTGCTGCTATAGGTTGAATAAGGTGTGACCTATCGAAGTGCCCTCTAGCGGAGAACTCGTGAACTAGATCAGTTCGTCACTCTCCTGGATCGGAGGCAGTCGTCTCTTGTGGGCTGGGAGCTTATATGTGAGCTTTAGAAAAGGTAGACAGTTCCAACAGTAGCAGATGTTTCCATGTGATGGGTAATGCATTTTTAAAGCATTTCGTTGGAGGGAATTTATTTGGAGGACTGTGTTTTTATTCATATGTTCCAGGATTAATGCACATTTCCATTCAGCATGTAGGAGGTTATGGGGGCAGTCCTCGGCTGTATGCTTGCAAACTATACTGCTGTTAAGCTCATCGCAGTCGAACACCAATATCTCATCGATTGAACACATTCTGCAGGATGGGCTTCGATGGTATATACGTTGTATACAAATATGCTTACGCCAAAGTGAATTGGCGTCAACTGAACGTCTCTTGCGTTTTGGAAGAGTGAATGTTTGATGGTAAATAAGCCTGCAGTTTGCTCATGCACATGAGCAATGCTGGTTACGGGATGCATTCTGGCTCCATCCCCCTCCATTGCCGAAATCTGCTGAACAGAATTCTTGTACTTATTGCTCTGACACTCCTCCATTATCATACGCTTCCACACCTCATGTAGTGAACTGTGGCTACAGTCCTCCCTAGAATGTCTGCATGAAATGCAGTTATTGAAGGCTGCTCTATCACCCACATCCATCTTTATGATCGAACACATGGCAACGACAGCTCAGCAAAGACTGAATGTGCAGGAGAACGGTAATGGTAGTTCAGTGGAGGTAGCACAATTGGCTTTCTTCCCACCAAAATCAACCATATTTAATGACGTCACAGTGGTGCTCTCTGGTGGCAAGGGCGTGAACTAACACAGTTGGATTGCATGATATAAATAATAATAAATGATAATGAATGTTAATAATGATAATCAATAATAATAAAGACGAGTACGGACTTGGCATGCATTATCCTGTTGGAATTCAAACTTCCCCCCATTTTTCCTTCTGGAGGCTTAGGTTAGTGGACGTAGCACAATTGAACTATTTTCCTGCCAAAATTCAAACTTCCCGCCATTTTTCTTGAGGTTAGGTTAGTGGATGTAGCACAATTGGACTATTCTCCCGCCAAAAGCCACCATCTTGGATGACGTCATCGTTGCCATCTTGAATGAATTTGGCAACAATAGAGAGTGGGGTGACACATAGGTTGTCCCCCTACCAACATGATGAGGAAATCTACTCGAAATATTTTCCAAATTATCCTTCAGGTGCTCAGCCACAGCAGCTGCTGAGCCAGGGGGCCTATAGAGACATCCAATTAGCATGTATATGCCTGCTTTAACCGTGACCTTCACCCCAATTATTTCACATTTCTGATCTCCGTCAATTTCCTTTGATACTATTGCACTTCTTATCGTTATAAACACGCCACCCCCTTCACTGTACAGCCTGTCTCTGTGGTATACATTCCAATCTGAGTTTAGGATTTGATTACTGTTTACATCTGGTTTCAGCCAACTTTCTGTCCCTAGTACTATGTGGGCATTGTGACCGTTTATTGATGAGATCAGTTCTGGGACATTTCTATAGACGCTCCTGCGGTTTACTATTAGCAGATTAATATTGTTATTCCCTGTTGCATTTTGCCTGCTCCTACCTTTCCGTGTATCAGGAGGCGTCTTGTCGGGCCTAGGGAGGGAATTCTCTAATCTAAAAAACCCACATGTGCACTCCACATCTACTCCGATATCCTTGTAGCCGCTTCCTGCGTGTAGTGCACGCCTGACGTATTCACGGGGACTCCACATTTCTCCACCCGATAGCGGAGGTCGAGAAATTTGCACCATAGATCTCCGCAGAATCGTCTGAGCCTCTGGTTTAAGCCTTCCACTCGGCTCCAAACCAGAGGACCGCGATCGGTTCTGGGAACGATACAACAAATAGTTAGCTCAGATTCCACCCCGCGAGCGAGGCTTTCCGCCTTCACCAACTCCGCCAACCACCTGTATGAAATGAGGATGACCTCTAAACCCCGGCGGCAGGAATCATTGGCGTCGTCCAGTACCGCGAAGATGTCTCGACAGCAGGGACAGTGGGTGAAGCATGTAACACCTGGGGTATACCATGCGACACACCAGACTCCCCACTGCCGCTACAAACCGAGGCAGCAGCCTGAAGACGACTGATCGCGGCCATCAACACGTTCAACTGTTCGTGAACAGTGGCCAGCTCCTCCTGCGTCCGTACACAGCAGTCACACATCCTATCCATCCTAAGAAATCAATTTACTGTAGAGAGTCAATCAACTTTTAACTAGACTGCTAATTCACTAAAGTTGGCTGATAGTTGATTAAACTGTGGTTACTAGACACTTCTTGTAGAAAACAATGAAAATAGCACTACCTGTCTCTGGACTGTATTCAAAACAAACATCAGCACTACTGGCACTATGGCCGACTAAAGGGACTCTCTCTGACTGTATTCAAAACAAACACGAAATCTATGGAATACTATTACTAGCACTCGACAATTAAAGCTTCCTAAAAGCAAAAACACACGGAAGAAGAATTGACAAGTAAGAAAGATACAGTTAATACTTAAATTAACGTAGCTCGCTGCACAGCAGACGTGACACAGACGGCAGTTACGACGACACTGACACTACAGCTTGATGGGGAATTCTGTCTGGTGGCTCGATACGTAGGAATTTCTAATACCACAAAGGTAATTACGTCACTTGGAAACACATCCACGGTTGAAAGAGGCTCCACCCTTGAACAATATAAATTTGTTGGAGATTCGGTACTAAACTACACTGGCTATTGTGTTGAGAGAACTGATAGATTCAAAATCATCTGGTCCCACTGATTATAATAACAGCATAATGGTTTTCCACGAGTGCTCGCCGAAGTGTGCATTCCATTGGCACGTTAACGGCTGCTTGTTGTGGATAAAAAAAGTTCAAGTTTTATGAGTAATTAATTAGAATATTTGCCGGTTCTCAGTCGCTTAAACGTCCCAGTTTCCCGTAATTTTCTGTTCATGCCCATGAATTTCTTCCAACTACGGTGGTCCCTATTGGGAAACATTTCTTTTTGTATTTTTTCCGTTTTCCAAGCACTATCTGCGCTATCCTACTTTAAATGCATACCTGACAGTTGAACGTGTAACACTCTTTCGAAGACGAACACGTCATTAACTTTGGTGGATTCTACTGTGGTCACATCACAGATAAGTCTATATCGTTTTGCAAGATAGCACTACCAGTTAGATGCTGCACGCACTTGTTCTTCATGAAATAAAAGCAGATTAGAAACACATACCTTACACACATTGCTCATTCAAGTTACCATCTGCATAGTTTTCATCCTAAGCCTTGGACACTGTCTATTCGAGTTGCTGACTGGCGTTTGGCCAGTATAATTTTCGACTTCACTAGGGTTTCACGAAACGAAGATTTTGAACCCTTTTAGTGCTCTACTAAATTTAATGGCATGAATTACACTTTACTAAAGGCTTGTCGTAAATGCACAGCGCTATCTGTCCCACTCTTCGCCCTCAGCCTGCTGCAGTTTTCCTCTACACTGAACAAGATACTTGTTTTGTTACGCAGTACCCAGTGATGTGTCACAAACACAAATCTACTGAGGTAACAATAAGGCAACTTCATCTTCTCTTTTAAATTAGTAGGCATTCGCTATTTTACTATACAATGTCAACTGTATATATTTCTCATTTGAATATTCAAAAGGCGTCTCAATAAAATCGTTGCTTTTTAGTTTTGATTATTTACAGCTGCCTATAAACTTCATTTCGTTTCTCTATTTGTTTAATACTCGCTCTTTTTATCATGATCGTACAATCACGAGTTTAGAATTAGGTGAGTAAATAAGACTAAAAGCACAAGCTGAATGAACTACAAAGAAGCTACCACAGAAAATTCGATGCGTGATCGTACGTAACTTTTATTTCAAGTGTCGCGTTAGTAACGCACGTTGTACTGTCTTTCGGCCAATATTTTGACGTAGAGCTGTGACGTATATTTGTCATGAAATTATAAATTAAATTACTTTATGAGTAGAAAAAGCATAATGGTATATCTACTTTACAATAACACGTCAGTCAAGAAAGAGATGACGGCAACATTTACGACAAATATTTTACTACTGTATGTATGGATGTAACATAACTCTGCAGACGAGAAGTGCACTACCACCAGAGAACATCGCAGCACCTGCATCGCACATATGGTGTGACGAAACAAAACTCATGTATTTTACTGTCGGAAGCCCCGCGTAGCGGTGACGCGGAGCGTGGGATGGCAGTGCGGACACGGGACGTCTTTGTGTGTTATTGATCACTCTGAGGCGAGAACAGAGCACGCCTATACCGTTCTGCAAGTTATTAAAAGCTCCTTGTCTCGGGCCCTATTGAAATGTGAGAGGCCATCAGCCGCAACAGGTGGTGAATGCACGTCGAGCTTCCTGCATAATTAAAACACGGTACATTAACAAGCTTCTGAAGACGGGAAACCCGACAGCAGTTTCCAATAACGGATGCAGTAATTAAGTCTGCAAAGCGAAGCTTCGCTCATCAGTGATTTCCTACGTCTGCATATGTAATCTTCCACTTATTATAAAGTACGTACTAAAGGGTATTTTTTTATTTTACAGTAAAATATAAGAAGGTATCCTCTCATTGCGTTCCCGGATGCTTCAATATGTTATGTTAGTCATATTAAATTTATCTTCACTGTCTGTCCAGAGCCTATAAAATGAAGGAGTATAATCTAAACTTGCTTTCTAAAAATCTTTTATAGACTGTTCTAAGTTACTCATCCCAATATAACACCCAGCCTGCCTACTAGCCGAGTTTCTGCAACAGTACTCTACAACCATCCCCCGACAGAAAGAAGCCCCTGACGATTAGCGTTGCCCTTATTTATATACGCTTTATGTGCCCATGTTAGTTCGTCCAGATATGGATCCCTGACAGCCCAGCAATACTCATTCTTTTTGTTAAGTAGTATCGCTCATGGACGTACAGCGATTTCCCAGTATCCTACCAGTAAATTGAAGCTTGCAATTTGCTTTACATCTTCAACTGGTTTTATGTGACCGTTCTACTTTCTACCACCACAAACTGTCAGTATTGCGTGACAGCTCTGACGCTATTTCTGACTCAGAAACGCGGTAGATATTTTTTCACGTTTCGTGAAATGTATAAATTTTCATTCCTCTTCGAGAAGAACTAATTGGCAGAACTGCAGCGGGTTAGTATTCTGTCCAGATCTTACTGGATATTGTTCTCATTTTTCTCGGGCAACATTTCTGCGTAGATAACGCCACCTGAATATTTGCGATCCAAGGCTTTCAGTAGCTCGTCGATCTTTTGCCACGACATGTTGCCGCTGTCATCATGGGGAAACGAGTGCTACACATTATTAATTAGTCACGTATATAGAGTTTCCCATTGGTGTGAATGATCTCCTGCGTGACATCTGAAATTTCAGGAGGATTTTTACTGACGTTGGTACTGTAAATAGGGAACACCAGCAAATTCCAGCAACGTCAGACCCTTGATGCAGGGAGTCTGATGACCATCAACGTAAATGAATGTAATACAAGTGAATAGAGAGTCAGAGAACATCTAGGAGCTTCTATGTGGAACGATTTGAAGTGTAACGGCTACATAAAACTAGATGTGGGAAAAATAGATTTATTGTAAGAATACTGAGAGAATTAAGTATGCTTCACAACTTTCGTTCAGCAAGTCCTTGAGCAGTGTAAGTAAATCTGTTACCTTTATTAGTTGAGATTACTGAGGAAAATGTTGAAAGACCAGCTGCACATTTGGTCAGGTACGATCTGATCAGAGAGAGGGCGTCACAAAAAAATTTAATTTCGGAAATTCCGATAGTTCATGTTTCAAGAAGAGTCAAGCAACTTATTAATTCCTTCCGCGTGTATATTCCGTAGTGATCAGGTAGCTAAACTAGAAACATTACTGGCTGCTACATTCCACTCTTAACTCTCACAACGGTATATACCGCACGTGGTCCCACACTGCGGAACTTATTTTAACAAGGCTGAATGTACAAAAAAACAAACGTCGGTTGCTGCTGCAATAAGCCGTAACATATAAAGGACTGTATAATAAATTGAAGTTCTTAGGACACTGAAAGCATAGCATAATCTCAATGAAATATTCGACTGTGGACAATGAGATCATACTGTGATCCAGAGAAAATCGTTCCTGAGGCCGAAATAGATTTGTAAACATCTATTTATTTAAACAAGAAGTTACGTATGTGGACACTGCTTTAGCCAGTCAGAAGAGGAAATGAATTATAAATGAGTGTTCGAAATCGAAAACTATAATCAAAATTCAGCCGCTGAGAAATGTGATGATCTACCTCAGTAATATGTTCCAAGTATATATGTGTTGTGACATGAAAAGAGAAACAAACATTTAATTCACGGAGCCTCAGACCACCCTATCGAACAAACCTCACAGAACATTTTGCCAAAAATATCTACAAAACGTACTCACAAAACATCGTCTGCAAGATTTTAATTTCCATTTGAAGGAGGCTGGTTAGACTGTTGGTGGTTTGATGGACAAACAGCGAATGGTAACACTCACTCATGTAGCCGACTTGTGAAAGAGCCTACAGAGTCTCTACAAGTTAGTGTTCTACATCAAATTGCAGTTGTTACAAAAACTAATACGTTGTCAGAACCCTCAAAAACGGACTGCAATAGAGAAGACAGGAATGACAGAGACATTAACTCGAAAAGATACTGTTGTCGCCCACCTGCGTGTCGGCTCAAATAACGCAGTACACATGGAGTTAGGGTTGCCTACTGCGTGCACCTCTGGAGTCACCACATGCGTGTGAGAAACAATTGTGTCATGATAATGTCGTTTCATCGTATGGCAGCGTCCCAGCTTTCTTCCTTTTCACCCCAGTGCGCACACACAAATGAATCATATGCCAAACTGCGCGCGTCCTGCCTGTACAAAAGGATAAGACAGTATCGAGCAGTGGAAATTCATGTTTCAAATGGACATTGTGCGCAGGTCGCTGTGGCCGAGAGGTTCTAGGCGCTTCAGTCCGGAACCGCTCTGCTGCTACGGTCGCAGGTTCGAATCCTGCCTCGAGCACGGATGTGTGTGATGTCCTTAGGTTAGTTAGGTTCAAGTAGTTCTAAGTCTAGGGGACTGATGACCTCAGATGTTAAGTCCCATAGTGCTTAGAGCCATTTGAACCATTTGGACATTGTGCATAAACATGGGTAACCGTAAGGACGTGACAGAGTGGCAATAACTAGCAATCGTGTTTAGCCATGCCCATGACCATACTGTCCGTGAGTTTGCCGGATTTGTTGGTGTTTCACTGTGAACTGTTCAGCGTGTCTGCAAGCAATGGCATAAAAAAATGGTTCAAATGGCTCTGAGCACTGTGGGACATAACATCTGTGGTCATCAGTCCCCTAGAACTTAGAACTACTTAAACCTAACTAACCTAAGGACATCACACACATTCATGCCCGAGGCAGGATTCGAACCTGCGACCGTAGCTCTCACGCGGTTCCAGACTGAAGCGCCTAGAACCGCACGGCCACACCGGCCGGCTAATGGCATAACACACGTGACCACAAGACGCGATGTCAGAATTGTGGTCGGAAAACTGGCCGGCCTTAGTGGCCGAGCGGTTCTAGGCGCTTCAGTCTGGAACCGCCCGACCTCTACGGTCGCAGGTTCGAATCCTGCCTCCGGCATGGGTGTGTGTGATGTCCTTAGGTTAGGTGGGTTTAAGTAGTTCTAAGTTCTAGGGAACTGATGACCTCAGACGTTAAGTGCCATAGTGCTCAGATCCTTTTGAACCATTTTATTGTGGTCGGAAAAAGATCCCGACTGAGACAGACAGTAGATGCGTTTCACGACTTGTGAATCAAAATACTTTCAAACCAGACAGGAACTGCTGCAGGCAGTGAACGAAGATCCATCCAACCCGGTTTGCGATAGAACGTTGTGATAGGTACTGCGTGCAACAATCATTTTGAGTGAGTCTCGGCGCAAGAGGCCATTGATACCACGACGACAGCAAATTTCATCGGACTGGAAGAACATGTAACTGGTTTCCTGAACACTTCCCCAACCAATTACATTTCGACTGGCTTGCAAAATCACCTGACTTGTAGTCGACAGAAAATCTGTAGGACATGTCGGACACAGCGCAAAAAACTTCGACATCAGCAGCGCCAATTTGTGTGGAACTGTGCGATCAAATCGTCAGCGAGTGGCTTAAGCTGGGTGCGAATACCTGCAAAACCGTGTGGACTGCCTTCCTAACCGAATCCACAGCCACACAGTATGAAATGATGCTCGTAATTCTCTAGCGGCGACTAATATTGTATCCGTGATCTGATTTGTACAATCCGAGCCTGAAAAATACAATAATGCACTTTCGTTAGCAGACGGTCACTTTGTTCCCCTGAGGCAGTACTCCTGCTTCTTGTTACATGCCTTTATCCTCTCGGTTGACACATCTCAAGTGTGAGCACCCGACAACGTTACAATGAAGCGTGAAATAACCTCCGCGGATAGCACTTTCGGACACGCCCTACAAGCAGCCGCAGTGAGGCGAGGGGTCAGGGGTAAGCGCGATGGCTGCCGTCACCCCCGCAGCCACAATGGCTGATGGGCGGCGCGCAGGGCGCGGCTATTAACGGCCGGTGATAACGGCTCCAGGTGGCCGATAGCCCGCTGCCCGCTGCCCGCCCGGCCTCCGTATCGGCCGTTAACACAGCGGCGGGCCGCGGCCAACAGCCGAACCGCGGCCGCCTACCGCCACACCTCTACACTGCGGCACGCTCCCCACTCGTGCTGCCGTGCCTGCAAACGGTTAGCCGGCTAAGGAAGTGTTTTCGTGCCATCGTCTCGACTTCCTTTATACAGGGTGTAAAGTATTTAAACCGACAAACTCTGGGAGTTTGTAGGGGACATCAAAACAAATATACACTCCTGGAAATGGAAAAAAGAACACATTGACACCGGTGTGTCAGACCCACCATACTTGCTCCGGACACTGCGAGAGGGCTGTACAAGCAATGATCACACGCACGGCACAGCGGACACACCAGGAACCGCGGTGTTGGCCGTCGAATGGCGCTAGCTGCGCAGCATTTGTGCACCGCCGCCGTCAGTGTCAGCCAGTTTGCCGTGGCATACGGAGCTCCATCGCAGTCTTTAACAGTGGTAGCATGCCGCGACAGCGTGGACGTGAACCGTATGTGCAGTTGACGGACTTTGAGCGAGGGCGTATAGTGGAAATGCGGGAGGCCGGGTGGACGTACCGCCGAATTGCTCAACACGTGGGGCGTGAGGTCTCCACAGTACATCGATGTTGTCGCCAGTGGTCGGCGGAAGGTGCACGTGCCCGTCGACCTGGGACCGGACCGCAGCGACGCACGGATGCACGCCAAGACCGTAGGATCCTACGCAGTGCCGTAGGGGACCGCACCGCCACTTCCCAGCAAATTAGGGATACTGTTGCTCCTGGGGTATCGGCGAGGACCATTCGCAACCGTCTCCATGAAGCTGGGCTACGGTCCCGCACACCGTTAGGCCGTCTTCCGCTCACGCCCCAACATCGTGCAGCCCGCCTCCAGTGGTGTCGCGACAGGCGTGAATGGAGGGACGAATGGAGACGTGTCGTCTTCAGCGATGAGAGTCGCTTCTGCCTTGGTGCCAATGATGGTCGTATGCGTGTTTGGCGCCGTGCAGGTGAGCGCCACAATCAGGACTGCATACGACCGAGGCACACAGGCATCATGGTGTGGGGAGCGATCTCCTACACTGGCCGTACACCACTGGTGATCGTCGAGGGGACACTGAATAGTGCACGGTACATCCAAACCATCGAACCCATCGTTCTACCATTCCTAGACCGGCAAGGGAACTTGCTGTTCCAACAGGACAATGCACGTCCGCATGTATCCCGTGCCACCCAACGTGCTCTAGAAGGTGTAAGTCAACTACCCTGGCCAGCAAGATCTCCGGATCTGTCCCCCATTGAGCATGTTTGGGACTGGATGAAGCGTCGTCTCACGCGGTCTGCACGTCCAGCACGAACGCTGGTCCAACTGAGGCGCCAGATGGAAATGGCATGCCAAGCCGTTCCACAGGACTACATCCAGCATCTCTACGATCGTCTCCATGGGAGAATAGCAGCCTGCATTGCTGCGAAAGGTGGATATACACTGTACTAGTGCCGACATTGTGCATGCTCTGTTGCCTGTGTCTATGTGCCTGTGGTTCTGTCAGTGTGATCATGTGATGTATCTGACCCCAGGAATGTGTCAATAAAGTTTCCCCTTCCTGGGACAATGAATTCACGGTGTTCTTATTTCAATTTCCAGGAGTGTATTTCCCTAATGTCATTTTTTCCTATGAGTATTTAAACAGGTAGAGGAAGATTTCTCTGGCGGTAAATTAATTAACCCAACAAACACTTTTCCATTTTTTATGACCAAGAGACAACACATTAACACAACCCAATATCAATTACAGTAGATTTTCAAAAATGCCTCCATTGACGCGTAAACAAAGGTTACACGGTCGGATCATGTTCTGTCTGACACGGGCAAAAAACCCAGGAGTATCTTTAATTGTTCCTGCTGCTGCTACTATCCAGGCAACCAGATCCTCTTCTGATGCAACAGGAGTTGCGTAAACAAGGTTGCGTATCTCTCCCTATACAAAAAAGTCCAGAGGGGACATATCTGGGGATCGAGCAGGCCATGGTACAGGACCACCTCTGCCAATCCACGTCTCTGGGAACTGTCGGTACAGGAATCGACGCACACAACGACTGAAATGTGCCGGTGCCCCGTCATGTTGGAACCACATGAGTTGTCTTGTATGGAGCAGGACGTCTTCCAGAAATTCTGGCAATGCTCTGGCGATAAAATTGTAATAGTGCCTGCCATTTAATGGCCTAGGTAGCAGATACGGCCCAATTAAACAGTCCCCAACAAACACCGACCCACACATTAACGAAGAGCCGCACTTGATGAGCGCTAGTAACTGTGGCACGTGGGTTATCCTCACCCCAAACATGCGAATTGTGCATGTTGAAGACTCCATCATGCCCGAACGTTGCTTCATCGGTAAACAACACAGGGGATGGAAATGTAGGATGCATTTCACACTGTCCCTGGTACCATTGCGAAAACTGTGCTCTGGGTGGATAATCAACTTGTTCCAGGTTGTGGATACGCTATAAGTGAAATGGACGTAGCAATCGCTCTCGAAGGATTGTTCTTACATTCGTCTGATTCCTCCCCATGTTACGTGCAACTGCACGAGTGTTGATTGAAGGATCCCGCTTCACATGCTGTAAGACAGCTTCCTCAAATTGCAGCGTCCTTACCGTGCGACCGCGTCCCTGTCCAGGTAATCTGCTAAATGACCCGGCCTCACGCAGACGTTGGTACACAGCAGCAAAGGCCGTAGATGCGGGATAGGGCAATTAGGATTTTGTTGTTGATAAACCCGCTGTGCAGTTCGTCCGCTGTGTTGAGCTAGTTAGTTCGCAGCAACCATATCAGTCTACTCACTCTAGGTGTATCTCTCCATTAGTAAACAGAGACAATGCACTACTACACTGGTGGACAGCAGTTCCCAACAACTGAAGATCGTAATACGGCGTCTAACAACTGAAGAGCGTAATACAGCCTCCACCGGTTTAAATAATCCTCATAGGAAAAAATAACATCAGGGAAAAATATTTGTTTTGATGTCCCCTACAACTTCCCAGAGTTTGTCGGTTTAAATACGTTTCACCCTGTATGTATAACCCGTCCATCTGTCTCATCTGTATCACGTTACCGAATGAGTAAACTGCAGCACCGTTGAAGAATGGTGTAAAAGCATTTTAATTCCCTGCACACTGTAATGCGACACAACTATGACCACTCGCTACAGGCCACGCCTACAACGGGCTTCTCATGGAGTATGTCAGTATTCTGAATGGTTTGATGTAGCGACCCGCCGTGTCACGAATTTATCAGTTGTGCCAATCTGTATTCATCACAGGGTAGCGCTTGCACCCAACGTCTCGATCATGTGGAGGATACGTTCTAGTACAAAAGAATGGAAAAGAAAATTGAGGATCTATTAGATGTCGATCAGTTTGGGCTTAGGAAAGGTAAAGCCATCAGAGAGACATGATGATGACGATGTTTGGTTTGTGGGGCGCTCAACTGCACGGTCATCAGCGCCACCAGAAAGACAGTTCTGGTGTTGCGGTTAATAATGAAATAAAAACTGAAGAAAAGTCGAGACACGTTCATAAGATATGTTTACCTGGAAAAACCGCTCGACAATGTCAGTTGGTGCAGTATGTTCGAAATTCTGAGAAAGTAGAGGTAAGCTATAGGAAAAGACGAATGTTATACAATAAGCACAAGAACCAAGTGGGAACAACGAGAGTGGAAGATCAAGAACGAAGTACTCGGATTAAAAAGGGTGTAAGACAGGGATGTAGTCTCTCGCCCTAATGTTCATTGTATACGTCGACGAAACAATGACGGAAATAAAATAAAGATTCAGTAGTGGTATTTTCGGGGTGCACTCAGCCTCGTGGTGCCAGTTGAGGAGCTACTCGACCGAATAGTAGCGGTTTCGGTCAAGAATACCATCATAACGACCGGGAGAGCGGTGTGCTGACCCCACGCCCCTCTTATCCGCATCTTCCACTGAGGATGACACGGCGGTCGGATGGTCCCGGCAGGCCACTCATGGACTGAAGTAGTGCAGTAGTGGTATTAAAATTCAAGATGAAAGGATATCAGTGATAAGATTCGTTGATGATTCGTTATCCTCAGAGAGTCCCATTGTAGATCATTACAGACGGTGCACATGTTCAGTTTGGGTAACGAGTAGGAGGAAAATCAGCCGTATCCTTCCAAAGGAACCATTCTGTTGAATATAATGAACAGTCTATTGAATAAAGAACATGGATTGACAATAAATCAAAGAAAGACGAAAGTACTGGAAGTAGCAGAAATGAGAATGGAGACAAACTTAACATCATAATGTGTGATGAAGTTGTTGAAGTTAAGGAATTCTGATACCTAGGCAGCAAAGTAACCCGTGACGGACAGAGCAAGAAAGACATAAAAAGCAAACTTGCACTGTCAAAAGGGGCACCCCTGGCCAAAAGAAGTCTAGTAGTATCAAACACAGTTCTTCATTAGAGGAAGAAATTGCTAAGAATTTACGTTTGGAGTACAGCATTGTATGGCAGTTAGACATGGATGTCGCAAAACTGGAACAGAAGAAAATCCAAGCACTTGAGACGTGGTGCTACAGAAGAAAGTCGGAAATTAGGTGGGCTGAGAAGCTAAGGAATGAGGAGATTCTGCGCAGTATCGGCGGGGAAAGGAATATGTGGAAAACCTGACACGAAGAAGAGCCATGATGACAGGACATTTTTTAAGACATCGGGGAATAACTTCCGTAGTATTCAAATGGTTCAAATGGCTCTGAGCACTATGGGACTCAACTGCTGTGGTCATAAGTCCCCTAGAACTTAGAACTACTTAAACCTAACTAACCTAAGGACAGCACACAACACCCAGCCATCACGAGGCAGAGAAAAGCCCTGACCCCGCCGGGAATCGAACCCGGGAACCCGGGCGTGGGAAGCGAGAACGCTACCGCACGACCACGAGATGCGGGCTTCCGTAGTATTACTGGAAGCTGGAGAGGTAGGAACTGTAGAGGAAGATCGAAATTGGAATATGTCCAGCAAATAACTAAGGACGTACGTTGCCAGTGCTACTCTCAGATGGAACGGTTGGCGCAGGAGAGGAATTCGTGGCGGGCCGCATCAGACCAGTCAGAAGACTGAAGACTTTTCCCGAATGTTTTTACCTCTACAGCTCCGTCTACTACCATGGAAGCTCTTCCCTGATGTCTGCACACATTCTATTATCCTGACCCTTCCTCTTGTAAATGTTTTCTACGTGTCGCTGCCGTCACTGAGGGTGCGGAAAACCCCGTCATCCGTTATCTTACCAGTCCATCTAATTTTCAATATCTGTCTGTAGCACCACATCTCAAATGCATCGACTCTCTTCTGTCCCGATTTCCGCATGCTCCATGATTCACTTCCATAGAATGCTACACTCCAAACGAACCTGATATTTAGCTATCAATTAGCTCTACTACGTCACCTGTGTCCTGTCTCCGCGTAAGAAAACCTGTTTCTCCATTAACGAAGTTACATTTCCATGCTTTCTTCGGCTTCTTAGGCCAAAGACAAGTAACGACAGAATGTCGCAACGCACAGAATAATGACGTGTAACTTACACAGACGTTACTGATACAGATACAGAAAAAGCATAAAAAATGAGGTTCAGACGTTTACAAAGGAAAGTTTTGCTTTTTCGTTATGTATGCAAATCTTTACATTGAACAGAAGATGTAAAAAAACTGAATTACAATTGTAATCTGACATTTGAATAACTGAGAAGTAATTTAACAGAGGGTAAGAAGGAAACTCTATTTGTTCGTTCAAAATTAAGTTGGTCTATGTTTGTTGTTTTCAGATATATTCAGTAATGTAATCTTTATGCTTTTCTTAACAATGTGTAAAACTTGGTAGTCTACACCGTATACTAAATTTCTGTTGAAGGATGTTTCGAAACGGGAGAATCCGTCTTTCCGAATCTCTGTCTTGTCTCACGTTCCAGTAACCTAATTGTCATTTTGCTGTCCCTGTAACTAAATGGCACAGTTTTACCTGACTATGTTATCTTTACGTGAACGAAGTTGGAATGCGTGAAAAATAGATTCAGACTGCAGAAAACAGCTACCCTTACCACACTCGCTTCTAAGTTTTCCATACTGGTAGGACAAGCAGAATGATTATACTGCTGGAAATACCGAGTGATCAAAAAGCCAGTATAAATTTGAAAACTAAATAAATCACGGAGTAATGTAGATAGAGAGGTACAAATTGAAAAAGATGCTTGGAATGACATAGGGTTTTATTAGAACCAAAAAAATACAAACGTTCAAAAAATGCCCGACAGATGGCGCTTCATCTGATCAGAATAGCAATAATTAGCATAAAAAAGTAAGACAAAGAAAAGATGATGTTCTTTACAGGAAATGCTCAATATGTCCACCATCATTCCTCAACAATAGCTGTAGTCGAGGAATAATGTTGTGAACAGCACTGTAAGGCATGTTCGGAGCTATGGTGAGGCATTGGCGTCGGATGTTGTCTTTCAACATCCCTACAGATGTCGGTCGATCTCGGTACACTTGCGACTTCAGGTAACCCCAAAGCCAATAATCGCACGGACTGAGGTCTGGGGACCTGTGAGGCCAAGCATGACGAAAGTAACCGCTGAGCACACGATCATCACCAAATGACGCGCGCAAGAGATCTTTAACGCGTCTAGCAATATGGGGTGCTTTTTTTGGTTCTAATAAAACTCCATGTCATTTCAAGCATGTGTGTCAATTTTTATCTCTCTATCTACATTATTCCGTGGTTTCTTAAGTTTTCAAATTTATACTGACTTTTGGATCACCCCGTACTTTAAATCAACGAACTCATGACACAGAATGTGTACAAACACAGATTTCTTTTTTATTCTCTATTAAATTAAGTTTCAGTTATACAAATGTTAGGTCGCAACAGAAAATTCAACCTTTGTTTCCATATATTTTTGCGAAATGCGATGATTTAGTTATATAAAAAAAATTAATATTTTGGTTCAAATGGCTCTGAGCACTATGGGTCTCAACAGCTGAGGTCATCAGTCCGCTAGAACTTAGAACTACTTAAACCTAACTAACCTAAGGACATCAAACACATCCATGCCCGAGGCAGGATTCGAACCTGCGACCGTAGCGGTCGCGCGGTTCCAGACTGAAGCGCCTAGAACCGATCGGTCACGCAGGCCGGCCAATTAATATTTTCTTTTGTAAATCTCTTTATATCATAATTTTATGTAATTCAGTATCTGCATCAACGGATCTATGTCCATTTCTCTGTGGTTGTAACATTCACTTGTCGCTTGCTGATGGCTGAAAAAGTCGAAAGCAGATTCACGATCCAGTAACTAATACGTGATTTATACAGGTCGCGGTGGTAGGTCACTATGATTGGTGGTGTACGCGGTTTGGGAGAGGTCATGGGCCCAATGGTCCACCATGCTAGAGGCCAACGCAGCCAAACGTGGGCTGCATACGACCTGCGACGAGGCGCAGACGGTTCCGGCCTGACGGCTCGCAGTGTCTGGCATTCGGTGATGATGGCGGCAGCTGTTTTGAAGTGAGGCCCACGAGAAAGACAGGCCGCGGCACGTACGTCACAGCACGTGACAATGCACGTCTTACGAGTGCCAGCAGCTGGGGACGAGTAACTATTTCAGGCGAGTTTGATAATCCTTAACTGCGCGTTTAAATGCATGCGAGCTCACGACACCACATGAAAAAGTTAGAACGTTTAGTGAGGACTTTTTCATTGAGTAATTGTTTTCCCACTGGCCCTGCACGGAGCAGAGCGTTCGCGAAGTACGGAAGCCAAATCGACTAGTGTGACGTCACAAGTTCGTTGCAGGGCCCGTGTTTCTCTTGGGCCTCTATCTGATGGGACTGAGACCGCAACAACGAGCGGCAACTCGTGATGTAGAGATTACTTATTGTTGTTATCGCCTTCAGTCGGAGGACTGGTTTTATGCAGCTCTGCATGCTGCTCTGTCCTGTGCAAGCCTCTTCAACTCCGAGTAACTGCTGCAACCTATATCCTCTGAAATTGCTTTCTCTATTCCTTTCTTGGTCTCCCTCCACTATTTTTATCCCCACGCTTCCTTCCAGTACTAAATTGGTGATCCCTTGATGTCTTGAAATGTGTCCTACCAACCGATCACTTCTTCTAGTCAGGTTGTACCAGAAATTTCTTTTCTCACCAGTTCTATTCAGAACCTTCTCCTTAGTTATGCGATCTACCCATTTAGTCTTCAGCATTCTTTTGTAGCACCACATTTTAAAATCTTCTGTTCTCTTGTTGTCTAAATTGTTTATCGTCCATGTTTCACTCCCATGCATGGCTACACTACATAGAAATACATTCAGACAAGACTTCCTAACACTTAAATCTATACTCGATGTCAACAAAATTCTCTTCTTCAGAAACACATTTCTTGTCATTGCCAGTCTATATTTTATATCCTCTCTAATTCGAACATCGTCAGTTATTTTTTTGCGCAAACACCAAAACTCATCCACTAATTTAAGGGTCTTATTTCGTAATCTGATTCCCTCAGCGTCACCCGATTTAACTCGACTACATTCTATTATCATTGTTTTGCTTTTGTTTATGTTCATCTTATATCCTCCTTTCAAGACACTGCCAATTCCGTTCAGCTGCTCTTCCAAATCCATTGCTGTCTCTGACAGAATTACAGTGTTTTCGGCAGACATCAAAGTTTTTATTTCTTCTCCCTGGACTTCAATTCCTACTCCAAATTTTCAGTTGTTTCCTTTACTGCTTGCTCAATATACAGATCGAATAACATCGAAGATAGGCTACAGCCCTGTCTCACACCCTTCTCAACCACTTGCCCTTTCATGCTTCTCGACTAGGCTGCAACTCTATCTTACTCCCTTCTCCACCACTTGCCCTTTCATGCCCCTCAACTCTTATAACTGCCATCTGGTTTCTGTACAAATTGTAAATAGCCTTTCGCTCACCGTATTTTATACCTGAGACCTTTAGAATTTGAAAAAGAGTATTCACCCAGTCAGTATTGTCGAAAGCTTTCCGCATGTCTACAAATGCTGTTAACGTAGGTTTGCCTTTCCTTAACCTATCTTCTATGAGAAGTCGTAGGGTCAGTATTGTCGTGTTCCTATATTTCTCTGGAATCCAAACTGATCATCCCCGATGTTGCCTTCTGCCAGGTTTTCCATTCTTCTGTAAGGAATTCATATTAATAGTTTGCAGCCGTGACTTATTAAACTGACAGTTCGGTAATTTTCACATCTGTCAGCACCTGCTTTTTTTGGAATTGGAATTATTGTATTCTAAAGTCTGAGAGTATTTCGCCTGTCTCATACATCCTGCTCACCAGATGGGAGAGCTGTATCATGACTAACTCTCCCAAGGCTATCGGTAGTTCTAAAGTGTTGTCTACTAGCAGTGCCTTGTTTCGAGTTAGGTCTTTCAGTGCTCCGTCAATTATTCACGCAGTGTCATATCTCTCATCTCACCTCCATATACGTCATCTTCCATTTCCATAGTACTACCCTCAAGTATATCTCCCTTGTATAGATTCTCTAAATATTCCTTCCACCTTCCTGCTTTCCTTTCTTTGCTTAGCATTGGTTTTCCATCTGAGCTCTTGATATTCATTTAAGTGGTTCTCTTTCCTTGAAAAATCTCTTTAATTTTCTGTAGGCGGCATCTGTCTTTCCCCTAGTGATATATGCATCTAAATCCTTACACTTGCCCTTGCTTAGCTATTTTGCACTTCCTGTCAATATCTTTTTTAGGTGTTTGTATTCCCTTTCGCCTGCTTCATTTATTGCATTTTTATATTTTCTCCTTTCATCAATTAAATTCAATCTCTCTTGTGTTACCCAAGAATTTCTATCAGACCTCGTCTGCTTACCCACTTCATTCACTAGTGCCTTCACTATTTCATTTCTCAAAGCTACCCATTCTTCTTCTATTGTATTCCTTTCGGCTGTTCTTGTCAATCATTCCCTAAAGCACCCTCTGAAACTCTCTACAACTTCTGGCTCTTTCAGTTTATCCAGGTTCCATCTCCTTATATTCCTATCTTTTTGCAGTTTCTTCAGTTTTAATCTACAGATTATAACCAATAAATTGCGGTGAGAGTCCAAATTTGCCGCTGGAAATGTATTGCAATGTAAAATCTGATTCCGAAATCTCTGTCTTACCATTATATAATCAATCTTAACGTTTCCGGTGCCTCCAGATCTATCACTGAGACACGCAAGCCTCCCGACCAACGACTAGAGTGAAGACCTATAACTGTCCACACGAGCAGAGGCAGGCGGCAAGGAACCTGCTTGTACGTTTGAATGCGGTTGAACAGCGACAAGGGACCAGGCTTGAGCTGTAAATCTCCACAGTAGGATGCCGGCGACTGCTGAGTTAGACCCCCAGCTCGCCCGCCTGGTTGAGGTCGTAAAGTCCACAGCATCGGACAGTGACGCAATTAGCTATCGCAGTCCAGGTATGGTGTCTGGTTGATCCATGTGGCCTCATACACTCGTATACCGTCGTAGGTAACCTTAGGGACTGGTACCTGAGAGAATGCGGCTCCTTTGACAATAATTACAAGTATTTATAGGGACTTAGCCCGCCCTTCTTTTGCTACAGCATCGGTTCTATCACGGAAGCACAGCAAGACCATGCCTTGGATATGAAGCAACCGGGCCTCCAACACTGCTGTGGCCCTGCCTCTCTGCTGCATCACTGATATTCCAACTCCGATTCCTAGTTACCCATCGATGTGGTAATTGCCTAGCGTCGTAGTAACAGTTCTTGGTGCATCAGAAGCCGGCCCCGAATGCAACAGAATCCCATCAGCTTTGGTCTAACCCGATTCCATGGCTTCTTGTGTTACGTTTGAAAAGTTTCTCAGTTTACTGAGATGTGCCCGGCAAATTATTTTTCGGTGCAACAGAATAATATCAGAAAAAAGTGTTGTCTTTTTAGTATTTTTTGTCATGTTTTGTTAAGCACCGACAATGAATTCAGTTAATGTTACATATCTCTCCATTGTATTCTTTTCTCTAGACCAATAAATGCCGCTGGGCGTGAAAGACAAATGCAATGTTAGTTAAGCTCTAAATCCAGCAATTGCAATACATTATATTTGGTACCAATTAATGAAAGACGATGAGAGAAATGGGTCAACTGTGCAACCTCATTCTTCTCTGCATCTTCCTACTTTCTGCATGAGTCTCCCATCGTCCATCCTATTCCCACTGCTATACCTTCTTTAAACAACTGACCTGACATTTCGTTCTCCTTTGTAATCATTAAGACCCAGGTTTTCAGAAGTGCGAGTTTCTTCTTTATCATTACTCTATGTGAACTCATAAGCTAAGGAATGAGGAGGTTTTCGAAGAATCGACGAGGAAAGAAACATATGGAAAACAATGACACGAAGAAGGAACAAGACATCTATTAAGACATCAGGGAATAACTCCTATAGTACTAGAGGGAGCTGTAGAAGGTAAAAAATGTAAAGGATTGGAACATAAGCAGCAAATAATTGAGGACATAGGTTGCAATTGTTACTTTGAGACGAAATGATTGGCACAGGAGAAGAATTCGTGGCGAGCCGCATCAAAGCAGTCAGAAGACTGATGACTCAAACGAAGATGTGTTACTTCAAATTAATGACACGAATGTGTTGCAGACTTTGTTATATGTCGATTACTTACAATTCACTTGTGTAACGTGCAAGGACTACTGCTATTTTTGATATTGTATCGTATCGAAATCGAACTCCTTACTTATCGCTGACTTCTGCTACTTTCGGAGCCGAGAACGCCTTTTCTGCGAGGGAACACTGTCTTTCTGCATAGTGGCAACAACGAACCAGCTGTAATGGTTACGCGCCGTCTTAGTGTGGGCGAAACTGAGTTGGTGTCGAGCTCCCCTACGGAGCGGTCGCGCGGAACCGCGTCGCGGATAAGCAGTATAACGAGGTTGGTAGGAACTATAATAGTTGAAAGCGTTGCGCCGGTTCCTAGGAAAGCAGGAAAGCTCGCATGATTGACTCTGAGATTTATGACTGAAACAGTGTCGTGTTTCTGAATCAGTAATTGTCGTGGAGGGTCGTATCCATAGTAGAACGCAAATGAAAAGCCTTCCCTTATCGGTGATTGGCAACTATTTAACGTGGAAATGCAATTAAGCAGTGGCTACTACAGTGTGAATGTGAAACGAGCTTAATTGTTCATAAGAAACAACTTGAGCTTAGGAATTGCTAGAGAAGTGTGTTACGTCCTAAAGAGATAATAAAGCAAAGTAATTTGACATTAATAGTTACTATTTTAGGGTGATATTTTCCATTTTCAACTGAATAACTAATATTTGAAATGTTCCGATAGCAGCAAAAACCAGTATAAAAGTAAAATTAGTTTTATCCATTTCTGTCAATAATTCTTTCGAGACTGTGTTACTTTCGTGAAAAGATAGAAAAATAAAGTTAAAATACACTAACAGTAGCTTTGCAAACGATTCTGAATCACTGGACGCGGATTCGGGAAGACGACTGTTCAAATCCACATCTAGTCATGCAGCTTTAGGCTTCCCGTGATTTCCCTAATCGCTTAAGGAAAATGCCTGAATGTTTCCTTTGATAGGTTGCGGCCGATTTCGTTCCCCCTCGTTCCCCAAACTGAACTTGTGCTCCGTCTCTAATGACCTCGTTGTCGACGGGACGTTTTACTCCAATCTCACTTCTTTCAAGTAACTAATCGAGCCCTTAAACGTCACTCAATTTCATGAAATATTATTTAACGAAAATCAATGTTCAGAAAATGTAGTACACACACTATTTGAGTGCCTTAGTAATAGCATACCTAAAATTAATACTACAGAGGGAGGTGTAGAAACTACTTTTGGGGGGCAAAAAAGTGCGTGTCCAGAAAGCTGAACACCGTTTACAGGTATATGGCACGAAATGTAATCACGATATTAAACAGATGGAGAACAAATAGAGAAATACAACAGTTTGTTTCATTCCTTGGGTGTCAGAGACCAGTAAGACGCGGTAAGACAAAAAGAGGCCACGTGTGTTATAGCACACTGTCCCATTTTAAGAAGCAAAAAGTAGCCCCCACAGTAAATGATGATGATGAGGTCCAATACTCCGAGGAGCGTAGGGGACGATGCGGGAGACCCGCACCGCCGTACTAGGCAAGGTCCCGGGAATCGAAACCGGGACCCCGTGCGCGGGAAGAGAGAAGACCACGAGCTGCGGACCCCACAGTAAATAATGCCAGATTATTAGTCGACGAGCGGTGTACTATTGTAATCCTGTGAATCTTCAGGTTTTCGCGGCGCAAAAACGGCTCCATTAAGTTTCGGGAATGCAGCCGCATGAATTCTGCTTCTTCTTCTAATATTTCGGCTGTATACCTTTCAGCCATCTTCAGAGAGAGCCGTACGACTGACGCTCCAGCGCTCGCTCCATCCTTTTAAACTCGCGGACCGCGCCACTGCGCATGCGGCCACAGATAAACAAGGCGCCAGTGATATTGATCGGCGGCAAAGACGTACAGTATGCATGAGTTACGTCTGTGGCTGCGCATTCGATCCATGCTGGGAGGTCGGTGTATGACTGGGAGCTGAACTGTAGCGACGTCTTTGTAAGTTCACTACTGAAAGTGCCGGATTCCATGATTTATCCAATGTGAAACCGCTGTCTCTATTCATTAAATTCTTCGTCAAGCGGATTTCAATGGCCTCTTTTACTACGGAGTCCCAGAAAGATGAAACAGAAGTCAGAATTTCGACGTTTTCATATACCATAGAGTGACCAGAATCAATACAATGCTCTGCCACAGCCGATTTACTGGGTTGTAAGAGCCGAGTGAACCTGCGATGTTCCGTACACCTCTCTTGCACTGTACGATTCGTTTGTCCGATATATGAAAGGCCACATTCACATGGTATCTTGTAAACTCCCGGCTTACGGAGTAGTAAGTCATCTTTAACGGAACCCAGGAGTGCAGCCGTCTTCGCCCGTGGACGAAAAATCACTTTTACTTTATGGTTAGTGAGGATCCGTCCTATTTTGGATGAAAGGCTTCCCACATACGGCAGGAAAGCCATGGATTTAAATGTTTCCTCGTCATCTTCTGCATTCCTTATGGACACCTTAGGTTTTATTTGTAGTGTCTTACGTATCTGTTGTGGAGAATACCCGTTGTCCTCAAAAACTCTCTTCAGATGTAAAAGTTCGTCTTTTAAACTACTTTCATCAGATATGACGTGTGCTCGGTGTACCAAAGTTCTTAGAACACTACTCGTCTGCGAAGGATGGTGACAGCTATTTGCATGTAAATATAGGTCCGTATGGGTCGGTTTCCGATATACTGCATGACCCAAAGTGCCATCTTCTTTGCGCCGCACCAAGACATCCAAAAATGGAAGACATCCCTCCTTTTCCACTTCCATTGTAAACTGAATTTGTCCATGGATGGAATTCAGATGGTTTAAGAAGTCCTGCAATTTGTCCTCGCCATGGGGCCACACTACAAAGGTATCATCAACGTACCTCCAAAAAACTGCAGGCTTCAAACTAGCAGACTCCAGGGCCTTCTCCTCGAAGTCCTCCATAAATAAAGTGGCCACCAAGGGTGACAAAGGACTACCAATGGCAACACCGTCAGTCTGTTCAAAAAAGTCGTTATTAAATAAAAAGTATGTGGAGGTCATCACATGGTGAAACAAAGCTAAAATCTCCTTATCTCCGCGAGTTTAAAAGGATGGAGCGAGCGCTGGAGCGTCAGTCGTACGGCTCTCTCTGAAGATGGCTGAAAGGTATACAGCCGAAATATTAGAAGAAGAAGCAGAATTCATGCGGCTGCATTCCCGAAACTTAATGGAGCAGTATTGTAATCCATATTTATGTTATCGTTATATTCAATGTAACTGAGCCGGCCGATGTGGCCGAGCGGTTCTAGGTGTTTTAGTCTGTGACCGCGCGACCGCTACGTCGCAGGTTCGAATCCTGCCTCGGGCATGGCTGTGTGTGATGTCCTTAGGTTAGTTAGGTTCAAGTAGTTCTAAGTTCTAGTGAACTGATGACCTCAGATGTTAAGCCCCATAGTGCTCAGAGCCATTTGAACCATTTTTTCAGTGCAACTGAAGCCAACGGTTAATTCACTCGATGCAGATGTCATATCAAATGTTAACTACACTATATCATAAAAATCATGTGGACATTTGTTAGTTCACCTTTTGCCTTCATGATGGCTTGACCCTCCAGTGAAATATCTGAGTGTCTGTAGAGAAATGCCAGCCGCCTCTCCCTCAAGAGCAGAAACAAGAGAATGTAATGAAGTTGGATTCTAGGGTCTGGAACTAAATCGATTTCACATCCAAAAGGTATTTCCCAGGACTTCGGGTAGACCAGACCATTTCATTGCCTCACAAATTCTCCCTTATGACAAGCTGAATGACATGAAATGTATCTCTACTGTACGCAGTGCACGATGCTCTAGAATGTGTTGATATTCTCCCAAACATGGCGTTTTCTTAAGTGGAAATAGATGGTCGTACTACTCTATCCTGTGCAAGCTTCACTGTTGACACTACACATGATTGTAGGTAACATTCTGCAGTCATTCCGCAAACCCATATCCTTCCATCGGATTCCCACAGGGTGTAGCATCACTCCTCTCTCCAAATCACACCAGTCATCCACTGTCCAGTGGTGTCCCTCTTTTGACCATCTCAAGCGTTGCTTAGCATTTACTACAAAACAGAGTGGCTTTTGAGGAACTGCTCGACCATTCTTCCCCATTCTTTTTACCTACTTACCCGCAGTACTTGTGCTACCTGGACTTGTGGTAGCACTTTGCCGCTCACGAGTGATTTCTTCCGCTGGGTCATGCGCATATTACAACCAGCCTCCGCGATGCTCGACGATCCCTGTCAGTCAATACGTGAGGCATGCCCGCCCGGCTATCCACGCGTTCTAACACGCTGCTTCCCGACCGGGAAGGCGTGCCGGTCCCCAGCATGAATCCGCTCGGCGGATTAGTGTCGAGGTCCGGTGTGCCAGCCAGCCTGTGGGTAGTTTCTAAGGCGGTTTTCCATCTGCCTCGGCGAGTGCGGGCTGGTTCCCCTTATGCCGCCTCAGTTGCACTATGTCGGCGATTGCTGCGCAAACACTTTCTCCACGTACGTGTACACCATAATTACTCTACCACGCAAACATAGGGCTTACACTAGGCTGGTGTGAGGCGTTCCCGGGGAGGTCCACCGGGGGCCGAACTGCGCAATAACCCTGGGTTCGGTGTCGGTCGGCGGTGATTGTGGGTGGACTGCTATAGCCTTTTGTAGGGTTGTGAATCACTGAAGGCTACGGCGAGACGAAGCCTCTCCATCGTTTCTAGGTCCCCGGTTCAATACACACACATGGGGTCTACTTGGTCTTGGTTTATCTACGGCTACTCGCGTTTCCAATAATTCACAATTACATCGCCAGCTTCCAACAGCTTTAGAAGTGTTGAAATGTTCCTGATGGATGTTACTCAGGTGACATCCAATGACTAGTCACGTCCGAACGCACTGAGCTCTCTTATTGACCCATTGTGATGTTACTTCTCTATGACAACACGATACCCCCTGCCTCCTTTTATACTGTTGAGTCCACCTCTAATGAAATCTAGTGCTCAGTCCCGCACTACATATTGGTGCTCGGATAGTTTTGACCAGATACCGTATGAACAGATACACTCCACAGAATAATTTCTTTATAATCCACAATATGAACAGAAGATATGGTTTCATAGCCAGTCAGTATGTTTGTTTCCTTTTGTATTAATGCTTGATTCCCCCTGTATTAATGTTATTTTATACTACCGCATCTAATGAGTTGCTGCAAATAGTTATTGTTTCCACTGTTTTGGATTAGGTTTCTGAAACCGAGTGGCCTCTTGGGTTCGTTAGAAAACATAAAAATGACGAATGTAGTGTCATTTTGTCCCTTTTTCCATAAACTTACTGCGCTACACACGCTCCCATTTGTAAAACCCATTATAAAAGATGCGGTGCTCACCCACCAGGTGTCTTAACAGTTCGAATTTTCTAGCCCCTTGTCCCGCCAATTGCAGATTATATTAAAAACCAGCAGAAGAGTCCGACCCAGTAAGTATTGTTGGTGTCATTGACTTAACTTCTACGGTATTGTGGACGTTTGCAGCGATCCTTGCTGTGACGACGACGACGATGATGATGATGATGATGATGATGATGATGTTAGGTTTGCGGAGCGCTCAACTGCGCGGTGATCAGCGCGTGTACAAAGTACCAATTATTACACAGTCCAATTTCTGACTCAATCCAGCCTAGCCACTGTCACGAATGATGATGATATGTTGAGGACGATACAAACACCCTGTCCCGGGCTCCCTGCTGTGAGGGAATGCTGCGATGCGATGCCTGCCTACTAACACACCCCCGCTTTTCATACTGCATTGAATTTGCCATACGAAACCACTTTGTTGTTTAGAATACAGCACAATACTCCAGGTTTTCTTCGTCGTTATCTTTGGCTCTCCTGCAAATGACTTTCCGAGCTCTTAACGGCCATTCTGTTTACTTTACTATAGGTAGTAAAAACACACTGTTCTGAACACAGATCTGAAATGAACACTAGTACAATACTGTTAGAGTGCGATCTGAGTACCAATCTCTCCACAGCCGCAGCTTCCTCGATGGCTGAGTTTCATTAGTGTTAGATAAGTTTTATAGTAGGCACACCCTGTTAAGACGTGTACCATACCCCGATTGGAGTTTACATTTCATACCCTTAACCTTTCGGAATACACTGCTCATTCAGTTACAACTACAGATTCAGTTGACAGATCTTAACTGTGTGCCGGATCGGGACACGAACCCGTTACCTTTGTCTCACCGGGGCAAGTGCGATGTCCACCGACCTGTCGAAGCATGACACAAATTTTAGTCAACAGTTCAACAGAGTCATTCGCTTTTCATTATCCGTTTCATTTAACCGCTGCACAATATTTGCAATTCTGTACACTGTACAATTGGGCATTCACACCACTGCCGCAATTTGCCTCGCAAAACGCTTTGGATTGCTGGTCGCAGCATTTTGTACCTCCTTTATTTCTTACTGTGAGCAACAACTTCTGGGCCTTCCTGTCCGTTTCAACTTAAGTGCACTGCCTGTTGCTTCATAGTTTCTCACTCATAACTTGATCGCATGTGCCGACGGTACAGGATCATTGCGTTTAAGGTTGAAATGACAACGGTATTCCCATCTAGCAGCAGCAACACGATCACGGTTTTTGTATAAGGAATCAACAAACATAGCACTTTCAGGTCCCCTACAGCGCTCCATCTTAACTTATGCTATTGCGTACCTGCCTGAAACAGATGACAAACATTCAGTGTTGCCAATAAATACCATTCTACTTTTAGAGACTAACTGAAACAAAAAATGGCTCTGACCACTATGGGACTTAACTTCTGAGGTCATCAGTCCCCTAGAACGTAGAAATACTTAAACCTAACTAACCTAAGGACATCACACACACCCATGCCCGAGGCAGGATTCGAAGCTGCGACCGTAGCGGTCGCTCGGTTCCAGACTGTAGCGCCTAGAACCGCTCGGCCACTCCGGCCGGCTAACTGAAACAGCCTCTACACCTTTTAGATGGTCTTGTGTACAGCAATCGCAAGCATATTCCACCCGCAACATTGTATCACCCGCTGTATCTTTCAAACTGGGATCGCAACGATGCTGTCGGTTTGAGTCCTCTTCCATTAGGTTATATTAGCAGTGCCGTCAGGGTATTGCAGGAGACAGGTATGCATTGGGGCTTTTGTCTGTAGTGTGCGAGGGGCAGAAAGGATCTCAGAGACACGTCACGAATAATGAAAAAGATGCGGTAGCAGGTGTGGCTGGTCTTTATCTGTTACTCTATTGCACTCTGACACGATTCTTCACCTTTCGTTAGACCGGCAGCGGCAAACCAACCTGCTTCAATGAAATATACTCTATGCCACACTGCGCTCCTCTTCAGGTGCCCCTAAGTGCAAGCACGCGTTTTTAACAGACAACATCACTCACTTTTTGGTCCATTCACTGTTCTTTCTAACGTGCCTTGTTTATCTGCGCTTGCCTTGTGAAGAGGCCGCTGACATGTTTACTGGGTGCCCGGAATAAAGCTGCTGGCTGCGTACACTGCTGTCATAATGACAGCGAGCAGGGTTACGTACACAGGAGCTGCAGCTACTGAGGTATCAGAGTGAGCCAGCGGCACGAGTATTGTGTGGTGGCCGGACTGACAGGCGCAGCGCCCACGGGCAGCAGAAAGCAGAGGCGCTGCGGTGAACGAACGGGCCGATGCGAAGCGCACCTAGTTGAATTGTAGAGCGTGGGCAGCTCACAGCGCTGACAACAAAAGCCGCCAAACAAAAACCTGTGGTGTCTCCTGCAAGAGCAGAACTAGTGGCTACCTGCGCTTGAACAAGGCAGACAGTCTACCGTAGACATACTGCACGTAGCAAATGCTAAATAAAAAAGGGGAGTGCAGTGATCTTTCATAGCACAATCTAACCGTCGTTCTTTATTTTTAGAGCTTTTTCTTTGTTAACGCATTTTTAATTCCCTAACCAGCAGTTGGGGCAGCCTGTTATACAGCTCTCGGTTCTTTTCGATCAAATTCTAGGGAACTATGAGCAGCGAATTTTTCTTTTTTTCCTGGTAGAATATAGTGCTTATTGCTTTCGTGGTAAATCGTGCACCAGGAAACCGATAGACTGCAGGATCGAAACGCGGTCGGACAACAAAATTTTTCAGTCCGCCTTATCCAGCCTTCACCTCTCAACGGTGTGACGACTTTCCAGGAACGACGTGTGGTTCGGATTCCACCATAAAATATAGGTTCTCTTTCCCCTGCTGTGCAGCTGGGATACATTTGGAACACTCAAGTTAGCGAAGTGGTTCTACACCGGCTCGATCACAGCCGTTTCATTAATCTCACATTTCAACGCATTTTGTGTACCTAACGCCGATTTTCTTATCCCATATTAATCTATTCAGTAAATGAGTAGCCTCCAGAGAAAGAATAGGCCGACTTGTTCGTTTTCTCTTTACTTACACACATCCTTTCCAATTTGAATGCTTACGTGGGCACCCATAGTGAAGATCCCATATCCCTTACCAACCTACCCTTGTGAGAAACTTTAGCAAAGATGTAAGTCACTATGGAAGTTTTCCATGCTGTAGTTGGTCATGCCTAACGATACTTCTTCCATCTTAAAACCGGTTTGAAAGTAGAACCGTTTTCCGGCGAGCACCCTGACCTTCATTCAGACTGATCCCTGATAAGTGAACTGACAGGCTCTGAGGAGCAATATGATTCGACGGAAGATACAGGTACCAGAATGTGTTAGTTTAATTGCGTGAATGTTCGTTCGTTAGAAAAACGATTCAAAGTTCCTTATTGTGAGCCGCGCGGCGTAGCCTCGCGGTCTGTGGCGCCATGTCACGGATTGCGCGGCCCCTCCCATCGGAGGTTCGAGTCCTCCCTCGGGTATGGGTGTGTGTGTTGTTCTTAGTAAAAGTTATTTTAAGTAGTGTGTAAGTCTAGGGACCAATGACATTAGCAGTTTGGTCCCTTGGGAATTCACCAACATTTGAACCTTATTGTGATAACTTTGCTAAATTTTGTGCGAGATAGTAGATTGATAGTCACTGCTTTGTTCTAACTTTATCCACAGCCCCGCGTCCATGAACTCCGATGACTTAAGCTTCACGGGCTTTTCGTTCGTTCAAAAATGGCTCTGAACACTATGAGACTTAACATCTGGGGTCATCAGTCCCCTAGAACTTAGAACTACTTAAACCTCACTAACCTAAGGACATCACACACATCCATGCCCGAGGCAGGATTCGAACCTGCGACCGTAGCGGTCGCGCGGTTCCAGATTGAAGCGCCTAGAAACGCTCGGTCACATCTGCCGGCTTTTCGTTTGTTGAATTAGTCTAATTCGTGTATTGAGTGTTGAATTACGGGAGAAGTTTAATTCTGTTCGCATGATCGATTCTTTGTGCCTAGTAGTATGGTCTCAATCCGTTGGAATCTCACAGCTACTAAGCTACCTCATTGTGCATTTTGTAGTGCGTAGAAACAGGCGCCCCCCATGAACCATGGACCTTGCCGTTGGTGGGGAGGCTTGCGTGCCTCAGCGATACAGATGGCCGTACCGTAGGTGCAACCACAACGGAGGGGTATCTGTTGAGAGGCCAGACAAACATGTGGTTCCTGAAGAGGGGCAGCAGCCTTTTCAGTAGTTGCAGGGGCAACAGTCTGGATGATTGACTGATCTGGCCTTGTAACATTAACCAAAACGGCCTTGCTGTGCTGGTACTGCGAACGGCTGAAAGCAAGGGGAAACTACAGCCGTAATTTTTCCCGAGGACATGCAGCTCTACTGTATGATTAAATGATGATGGCGTCCTCTTGGGTAAAATATTCCGGAGGTAAAATAGTCCCCCATTCGGATCTCCGGGCGGGGACTACTCAAGAGGACGTCGTTATCAGGAGAAAGAAAACTGGCGTTCTACGGATCGGAGCGTGGAATGTCAGATCACTTAATCGGGCAGGTAGGTTAGAAAATTTAAAAAGGGAGATGGATAGGTTAAAGTTAGATATAGTGGGAATTAGCGAAGTTCGGTGGCAGGAGGAACAAGACTTTTGGTCAGGTGATTACAGGGTTATAAATACAAAATCAAATAGGGGTAATGCAGGAGTAGGTTTAATAATGAATAAAAAAATAGGAGTGCGGGTTAGCTACTACAAACAGCATAGTGAACGCATTATTGTGGCCATGATAGACACGAAGCCCACGCCTACTACAGTAGTACAAGTTTATATGCCAACTAGCTCTGCAGATGATGAAGAAATAGATGAAATGTATGACGAGATAAAAGAAATTATTCAGGTAGTGAAGGGAGACGAAAATTTAATAGTCATGGGTGACTGGAATTCGTCAGTAGGAAAAGGGAGAGAAGGAAACATAGTAGGTGAATATGGATTGGGGGGAAGGAATGAAAGAGGAAGCCGCCTTGTAGAATTTTGCACAGAGCATAAATTAATCATAGCTAACACTTGGTTCAAGAATCATGAAAGGAGGCTGTATACATGGAAGAAGCCTGGAGATACTGACAGGTTTCAGATAGATTATATAATGGTAAGACAGAGATTTAGGAACCAGGTTTTAAATTGTAAGACATTTCCTGGGGCAGATGTAGATTCTGACCACAATCTATTGGTTATGAACTGCAGATTGAAACTGAAGAAACTGCAAAAAGGTGGGAATTTAAGGAGATGGGACCTGGATAAACTGAAAGAACCAGAGGTTGTAGAGAGTTTCAGGGAGAGCATTAGGGAACAATTGACAGGAATGGGGGAAAGAAATACAGTAGAAGAAGAATGGGTAGCTCTGAGGGATGAAGTGGTGAAGGTAGCAGACGATCAAGTAGGTAAAAAGACGCGGGCTAATAGAAATCCTTGGGTAACAGAAGAAATATTGAATTTAATTGATGAAAGGAGAAAATATAAAAATGCAGTAAATGAAGCAGGCAAAAAGGAATACAAACGTCTCAAAAATGAAATTGACAGGAAGTGCAAAATGGCTAAGCAGGGATGGCTAGAGGACAAATGTAAGGATGTAGAGGCTTGTCTCACTAGGGGTAAGATAGATACTGCCTACAGGAAAATTAAAGAGACCTTTGGAGAGAAGAGAACCACTTGTATGAATATCAAGAGCTCAGATGGCAACCCAGTTCTAAGCAAAGAAGGGAAAGCAGAAAGGTGGAAGGAGTATATAGAGGGTTTATACAAGGGCGATGTACTTGAGGACAATATTATGGAAATGGAAGAGGATGTAGATGAAGATGAAATGGGAGATAAGATACTGCGTGAAGAGTTTGACAGAGCACTGAAAGACCTGAGTCAAAACAAGGCCCCGGGAGTAGACAACATTCCATTAGAACTACTGATGGCCTCAGGAGAGCCAGTCATGACAAAACTCTACCATCTGGTGAGCACGATGTATGAGACAGGCGAAATACCCTCAGACTTTAAGAAGAATATAATAATTCCAATCCCAAAGAAAGCAGGTGTTGACAGATGTGAAAGTTACCGAACTATCAGTTTAATAAGTCACAGCTGCAAAATACTAACGCGAATTCTTTACAGACGAATGGAAAAACTGGTAGAAGCCGACCTCGGAGAAGATCAGTTTGGATTCCGTAGAAATGTTGGAACACGTGAGGCAATACTGACCGTACGACTTATCTTGGATGAAAGATTAAGAAAAGGCAGACCTACGTTTCTAGCATTTGTAGACTTAGAGAAAGCTTTTGACAATGTTGACTGGAATACTCTCTTTCAAATTCTGAAGGCGGCAGGGGTAAAGTACAGGGAGCGAAAGGCTATTTACAATTTGTACAGAAACCAGATGGCAGTTATAAGAGTCGAGGGGCATGAAAGGGAAGCAGTGGTTGGGAAAGGAGTGAGACAGGGTTGTAGCCTCTCCCCGATGTTATTCAATCTGTATATTGAGCAAGCAGTAAAGGAAACAAAAGAAAAATTTGGAGTAGGTATTAAAATTCATGGAGAAGAAGTAAAAACTTTGAGGTTCGCCGATGACATTGTAATTCTGTCAGAGACAGCAAAGGACTTGGAAGAGCAGTTGAACGGAATGGACAGTGTCTTGAAAAGAGGATATAAGATGAACATCAACAAAAGCAAAACGAGGATAATGGAATGTAGTCGAATTAAGTCGGGTGATGCTGAGGGAATTAGATTAGGAAATGAGACACTTAAAGTAGTAAAGGAGTTTTGCTATTTAGGGAGTAAAATAACCGATGATGGTCGAAGTAGAGAGGATATAAAATGTAGACTGGCAATGGCAAGGAAAGCGTTTCTCAAGAAGAGAAATTTGTTAACATCGAATATAGATTTAGGTGTCAGGAAGTCGTTTCTGAAAGTATTTGTATGGAGTGTAGCCATGTATGGTAGTGAAACATGGACGATAACTAGTTTGGACAAGAAGAGAATAGAAGCTTTCGAAATGTGGTGCTACAGAAGAATGCTGAAGATAAGGTGGGTAGATCACGTAATTAATGAGGAGGTATTGAATAGGATTGGGGAGAAGAGAAGTTTGTGGCACAACTTGACTAGAAGAAGGGATCGGTTGGTAGGACATGTTCTGAGGCATCGAGGGATCACAAATTTAGCATTGGAGGGCAGCGTGGAGGGTAAAAATCGTAGAGGGAGACCAAGAGATCAATACACTAAGCAGATTCAGAAGGATGTAGGTTGCAGTAGGTACTGGGAGATGAAGAAGCTTGCACAGGATAGAGTAGCATGGAGAGCTGCATCAAACCAGTCTCAGGACTGAAGACCACAACAACAACAACAAGAAACAGGCGCCAAACGAATACCTGTTGTCTGATATATTTGAAGAAATACGTGTTACATGTGTCTTAAGCACAGTTACTCGCGACCTGTTCCATCATGTACCATCTTCACAGCGGAAAAAAATCTATTGTGACAATTTCACATGGCATACATGCTATTTAACCAGGAAGTTATACACCATTGCTGACTTGAAAACGTAAGTAATGCAGGGTTACCAAAGCAGAAAACAACATTTGAAACCAAGAAAAAAATGTTAGAGCAATTTGTGTGCAGCACCATTGCTCCGGCTCATGTTTCTCAACGTTATTTTTTGCTTTTTTAAACCAGTATTACGATGTTAAGCATCAGTTTTCTTACTTTCTCGATGCAGCAATGACGTATACTTTCCTGGTTCAATAACAGGTATGCTACGTGAAGTTGTCGCAACAGAGAGTTTTCTACTGTGAATAAGGCCTCTGCTCGAAACCGGTTGTGAATAAATATATTGTCAGACAGCACAGTGTGTATCATGCATTTCTCCAAGTATATCAATGTTGTTGACAGCTGCCTAGAAAAAATTTTTGTTGCCTGATAATCATTTTTTCTGGTTTTCCACAAAACGTTGGCAGTCGTGTCTACTTAACGTGACGACACCCGTTGCCCACTCTCTGTATGTATGCCTTACTGATAGTGGAGAGTAGAATAAATCGTTGTCCGCTACTTCCACTAAATGATTGCGTGGTGCGAATTACGTGATTTTACTCACGAGTAAAGAAGCTTGATGTCTTTGATCCGAGGTCCAATCCAAAAGCCAGTGAACCATTTGTCAAAACAGCTTCACCACCACAACATATTAAGGGACACCCTATAGAATAATTAATTATGAACATTTGGTTCTGTTTGCGCCATGATATCGTTTAATGAATCTATTTTAGAGAACTCTCAGTGGCGATCCTCTGGTTTTAGTAGAATAGACTGTCGCCAGTCGTGATAAAAAAAATTTTTTTGGTTAGATAAATGATTTTGCTACCACCATACCGTCAACCGTCCCAACCACGTTTGTTTACTCACGAGAAACCAATGCACGTGCAGTATCAAAGTCGATATAAATAAAGAACTGGCCACTGAGCCACATGAAATTATTATTATTACTGAGAGAACATTTCCTCAGACAAAGAAAAGATGAAGGCCTAGCGAAGGTACGCATCCCTTAAACGAAATAAAAGAGCAAATTAGATAACCCACAGGACCCGTACAGAGCCTATCTCCATGCTGCTTGCCTCGCCTGAAACACAAAAACACAGTGGTGTTGCAGATGCTGTTGTAGTCTAGTCTTCATCACAGGGACTGGTTCGTTACGACTCCATACGAAATAACCCATGAGCCTAAGTAAAATGTCAGATATTATGAATGCTCCTCAGGTGTCACATCTCATCAAAAGTAACAAAACGTTACTGAAGTCACGTCATGTTAAGAAATTTGTTACGAGCAAGAAGCGAATAACACGTTAAATGGCATGAATTCGACAAACAAGTTAAAATTGCTTAAAAATCTCTCGAGAAAGTTAGAAATCGACTCGTTTGTTTCATCTAACAAAACAATATTTTCAAAGTCGTGATTTACTATCTTCTATTAATATTAGCACTCTCGTTTTATATTGGAAGAATTTCATATGAGGTGCACGACGTAATGGAACTACTAAAGAAAGTTAAAGTTCATTTGTCAGTAAGGCCTTGCCACTTGTTTAGGCCCGATTTTATTGTAACTGCTGGGTGTACACGACATGATACATGTAAGCGTTCGGTGAAAGTTAGTAAAGCTCTCAGTCAGTTTTCCGCGAGGCGAAGAAGTAATCTGCCCGAAGCCCAAGGCTTAAAAACTCGTTGCGAAGTTTCAGCAACTCTTGTTTGATTTATGCGGCGAGCAAGGCTACTGAACCCTTATTCTTATTTCTGATATCAAACTAAACCCTTGTTGCTATCCATACGGCTTATTGTCATCGAAATTCGTCTATAAAGAATCGTCTGTCATTTAACGAAACACGCATATCAATGTCCTGCGATTACATTGCTGTGACCCGTACCTTGAGGTCATTCTTTGTCCTACCCTCCTTTTCATAAGTAATGCTATTATTATTACACCTTGTCCTGATGTTATTGATGTTACCCTGTATTATTGTGGCCATCCTCCGTACTTCAATGCCACCTAATATATTTAGTTTCATTCGTTCCGATTTTCTTTCTAACTTCCCTCCAAGAATCAAAATTTTGGAAATTTATGGTAAGTCTTATGGGACAAAATGCTGAGGTCATCGGTCCCTAAGCTTACACACTACTTAATCTAACTTAAACTAACTTACGCTAAGGACAACACACACACCCATGCCCAAGGGAGGACTCGAACTTCCGACAGGGGGAGCCGCGCGAACCGTGACAAGACGCCTGAGACAGTGAGGCTACCCCGCGCTGCCTCCCACAATCAAACTTTCTGTATCGCCGTCCACGCATTAGTATATATGCCGTTCAGAAATCGGATAGTCGGTGAAAGAGGCAAAGAGGCTTTATCATGCTTCCCATTTCTGAGTCTAACGTCGGAAAGATCGGCCCTAGATAGGTCGCTGTCCTGTGGAATTGCGAAGACGCAGGCTCAAATCTCCCCCCCCCCCTCCCCCCTCCGTGACACTCCCATGACCCTTTTCGGTATGACATCGTATGGCCTTCGTGTGAAGAATGACATCTTAAGTATAAACTAGGACGTCACTTCAGGATCTGTTTGGCTATGTTATGAGACACCGGTATACTGTAATCATATATTTAAACTATTTTTATAAGATAAACTTTGTTGATAAAGAATTTTCCTATATTCTGTACAAATGTCTTAGTTATTGGTCTCTCAAGGCTCCTTCAATGAGAGCGCCCTCTCATTCCAGTACCATTTCAACGTATTTCAGTGGAGCGATATAACCCGCATTCCTACGGCATTCCTGTCTGTTATTGGCAACAAGTTTTGTTCTACTGTAAGAAGGAATTACCTTGGTTTCTACTCCACTTTGTTTCTTACGCATCTGATAATTTCGGGAACGGCGTATTGTGTTCTCCAATCCACGGATTGCTGTTAACAGCAGCAACCTCGTGTGTAAATTGAAGGTGGAGGGAGGGGGGAGAGAGAGGTAGAGGGAGAAAGAAAAGGAAAGAGAAGGAACAGGTGATTTCATCTGCATCGAGACATTATGCGGAATCTGCGGCGACGGGTGAAAATATGAGCCGGACCAGGAATCGATCCCGGCATCTCCTGCTTACTAGGCAGTTGCATTAACCACTGCCGATCCGGACATCACAAATACGCAAATTACCTCAGCATGCTCTTCGGCCGAATCACATTCTCGCCACTTACCTGCAGTCCCCATACATGTCCTCTGTTCTCACTAACTTTAGATTCCCGCTTAAGGTCGAACATAAATGTGCATCTGTATTGATGGTTATAGATTCATTGCCCATCGAGGCTTATCAATTATATGCGTGTGTGATGCCTGTTCTTCCAGACATGTCCGAAAGAACAGGGACCACGCATTCATATAACCACGTTTGTGTTACATGAAGATATAATGCCTCGTCTTGTATAAGCCTATTATTCATCCGCTATGAACTATGTTCTCTAAAAACTCTTAGAGGAGTGTGAGGAAGATATATAATCTGAATGATCGTATAATGTGATTGGCTAGAATTCACCAGTTTTAGTGTTTCCTCACAGTGTAGTATATACAGATCCTATCGATGCAGTAGTATTTGCTTGTAAAAAAGCTGTGGTGGTTGATCTGTAGACGTTATTCATGTGCATTTCCCAACAAACATCACATTTGGCGCCTGGTCGTTATGCTCCAGGATGCATTTAAAACCCCTAATAAAAATAACTGGTGTTTCCATACACATGGGCAGTTTTGCTATCGAAACCGCATATAAGTTCCTCCTCGTAATTATGGCGTCGTTCCCAGAAGGTGCGTAGATTTTAATAAGCCGCAGTCCCAGGAAGTTTGTGGTAATCTTTCGTCTAATTAATAAAAAAAGTGTAGGTTATGACTGCAGCGCCAAATTGAACATTATGGCTGTGCCGGCCTCTTCCCTATATTTAAAATGTGTGTTAGCTTTGGAGTTGTCACTTCATGCCACATTTTTAAATATATATCTACTGTTCAATACGTATGAATTCGTTTGACAAACATGTAGGTTGCGTACATCATTTTTCCAGTCGCCCGAATCAAATGATGAAGTGTAACACTGACACGTCTCACTCTTTCCAAAACAAGAAACCAATCTTATAAAATATTTTTTTCTGCTGCACTCACATTTTACTAGTAGTTAACTGCGCAACGCGTTTCGGCAGCGTGCTGCCGTCATCAGGTGGTTGACAGTTAAACGCACATTAATCGGATATATAATGAGGTCTATTTGCTGGTTGTGCCAGTAAAGTTATGTAGCGAAATTTTATCCTGTACAGGAAGATAAACGTGTTTCAGAATATACCTTAAGTGAAAGTATGATTAAAGCACCGCATTGATATCCTTAGTTTTATGTTGATTGAATATGTATTTGTACGGCATACAGAGGACAACAACAGACGCAACATCATCATTGAACCTGTAACATTCCATTGACTACCTTTGAAAAAAACCTTAACTGTTAAGATGCTTCCGTTGCTAATGAATCGCAGGAGTCGTAGGGAGTGGTATGTGGCTGGAGGTTGTGGGAGCGTAAATACTTACAGAGTCCGAAAACGTGTATTAACAACACAATTCTGTAAGTCAGAGTGCGTGAGCAGAACAAAAACATAATGAAATATTATTTACGCTCAACACCTCAGTGCTTTAGTACACACATCAAAAAAACACCTCGGTTCCGAGAGTTCCGGAACCCGTACAGAAAATTGGAATCGAGATCAACATAAACATCACTTCCGCCCTTTTTATTGCTCATGAAAACAACACATTACAAGGTGTACCACCATACATCGAGGCCTTCAAAGGTTATGTTCCAGACTGCTGTACACATCGGTACCTCTAATACTCAGTTGCACGTCCTCTTGTATTGATGCATGCCTGTATTCGTCCTGGCATACTATCCACATGTTCATCAAGGCACTGTTGGTCCAGGTTCTCCCACACCTCAACGGCGATTCGGCGTAGATCCCTCGGAGTGGTTGGTGGGTCACGTCGTCCATAAACAGCCCTTTTCAATCTGTCCCACGCATGTTCGATAAGGTTCAAGTCTGGAGAACATGATGGCCACTCTAGCGATGTCGTTATCCTGAAGAAAGTCATTCACAGGATGTGCACGATGGGGGCGCGAATTGTCGTTCATGAAGACGAATGCCTCGCCAATATGCTGCCGATATGGTTGAACTCTCGGAGGATAGCATTCACGTATCGTACTGCCGTTACGGCGCCTTCAATGACCACCAGCGGCGTACTTCGGCCCCACATAATGCCACCCCAAAACAGCAGGGAACCTCCATCTTCCTGCACTCACTGGACTGTGTGTCTAAGGCGTTCAGCCCGACCGGATTGCCTCCAAAACGGTCTCCAACGATTGTCTGGTTGAAGGAATATGCAAAACTCATCGGTGAAGAGAACGTGATGCCAATCCTGAGCGGTCCATTCGGCATGTTGTTGGACCCATCTTATCGCGCTGCATGGTGTCGTGGTTGCAAACATGGACCTCGCCATGGACGCCGGGAGTGAAGTTGCGCATCATGCAGCGTATTGCGCACAGTTTGAGCCGTAACACGACGTTCTGTGGCTGCACGAAAAGCATTATTCAACACGGTGGCGTTGCTGTCAGGGTTCCTCCCAGCCATAATCCGTAGGTAGCGGTCATCCACTGCAGTAGTAGCCCTTGGACGCCCTGAGAGAGGAATGTCATCGACAGTTCCTGTCTCTCTGTATCTCCTCCATGCCCGAACATCATCGCTTTGGTTCACTCCGAGACGCCTGGATACTTCCGTTGTTGAGAGCCCTTCCTGGCACACAGTAACAATGCGAACGCGATCGAACCGCGGTATTGACCATCTAGGCGTGGTTGAACTACAGACACCACGAGCCGTGTACCTCCTTCCTGGTGGAATGACTGGAATTGATCGGCTGTCGGACCCCCTCCGTTTAATAGGCTCTGCTCATACATGGTTGTTTACATCTATGGGATGGTTTAGTAACAACGCTGAACAGTGAAAGGGACTGTGTCTGTGATACAATATCCGCAGTCAACGTCTTTCTTCAGGAGTTCTGGGAACCGGGGTGATACAAAACTTCTTTAAATGTGTGTCGTTTACGTAAATACCAACTCGAAAAAGTTACTGGCTCTCAAAATAAATTTAACTTTACAAGAAAACAAGAGCACAAGGTGAATCATCAAGTCTACAACTAATTTACTATGCAAACTCGAAAGGACAAAACTAGAATAGGATAGATGGGCAGAAGTTCAGTATATATTTCGCAAACAAAACACAGATAACTGAGCACTTATGTAAACATAATATTAAGTCTGAGGAAAATTGATAATCTTTTATTTTGTTCGTCATTATTATGCAGTTGCGGATCTGTCATTCCGAAGCAGCATACCGTTCGAGTCAGTAATGTTAATTCTGCCAACCAAAAAGAAGCAGCACAAAACAGACAGCTTAAAAACACAGTAAAGGCCGCACATTGCTGGAATATAAACAAAATAGACAAGTCCACCCAAATCAAACATAAGGCCAACCACTTAAACACAGCTTAATAATAATTTAAGAGCTCTCCCTTCCCTCTTCGAGGGTGAACAACTGAAATGAATTCCAACCAACACATGTCGGCGTTGCAGCAGCACTGCCGTTCCGATAGTAAACGTGAGAACACTGAGTCCTCCAATTGTTAGCACAGACTGAAGGTGAATCACAACCTGAATGCAAGCGAATGCCGAATAAATGTTTTCGTCAGGCACTACCGGCATCACACTCTTCTGGTGCACCACCCCTGAAGAGCACATACCACGGGTAATATCGTGAGTACGACGTCCCCTAGTGCCAAGACGCCAGTAATAGTCTCACCATCCAGAACAGGAACCGATTTCCAGGCGTTGATAACGAGTTAGCCGCAAGTTGAGGCCTGCACTGAACCAGGCTATCCCAGTCTGTCCACGCGAACTTGCAGCGCTGTCTGCGTTGCTCAAGCGCGGTTCTGCTGCTCCCTCGTTGTCCTCCTTCGGCAGCTCTGCACTTTTCCTTCCAAGGCACCTTGCAGCTCGAATGCTGTTGACAGACAGTCGCTTCAGGCGACATCTGAGAGACCAGCGACAAGCTACCGCTGAACAGAGTAATCGTAGCTGGCAGGAACTCAGTGTGCCATAATTCACAACACACATAGATAGTACAAACAGTAAAAACACTATCTTTTTTTATACAAGTATATTTATGTCGTGGCAAATACTAAACAGCATAATTATTAAGTGTTTCTTGGTTATGCAGTATAGTTACAAGAATTTTTCAGTCCCTTTATACACTAAAACAAAACAAAAACACTCACCACGATTGATTATGCAAATTCGTCACAAACTCACATTCAAACAAGTATCGGCGGAAGACGCAGAGCTATAAACTTTGATAGCCGATGGATGAATAAGTAACGCTGCAGCACATTTTCACCGTGCAGCCCAAGCTTAGGAAACAGTGGCCTTTGCGATACCAGGGTATAAAGTCTTTGTGAATTTCATTCCGTGTACTCAGTTGGACAGCAGTTATGCCTCGCGGCTAGGCGCATGCAGATGGCAGCCTTTTAGAAATGAGTTGTAGCTGGTCTCAAAGAAGCCGGTTGGAGAAAACGGCGAATAGCTCATCTCAATAAGTGCGCTGGCACAATTCGAAGATGTTTGCGGGAACTGTGAACCATGGTCGAACACAGCGTCAAGAAGAAAGCGGTCGACCTAGAGAGACGACAGAACATCAGAACTGAGCAATCATCAGAGAGGCAGTTACAGCCCATAATCATCACTATCATCAATATGACCATTAATATGTGACTCACACCTCTACAGACAAATAAGCCAGGTTGCAGTCTTGTCGGACACAGTCGGCCTGTATTCTCATTGAGTGGAGTAGATTGGCTTCAGTGATGAGTCCCGTTTCCAACTAACTTCGATGATCAACCAAGACATGTCTGGAGACGTCCCAGACAGCGGTGGGATTCGAACTTCATTGTCGCCAACCAGCCAGAAGTGATGGACTGCGGTGCCATTTCATTTCATAGGAGAAACCCTCACAACATGTCGGTACGTCGACGATATTCTACGCCCCGCTTTGTTGTCCTTCATGGAAAGTCATCCTGAGCTTACATTTCAGCAAGGCCGGCCGCGGTGGCCGTGCGGTTCTAGGCGCTCCAGTCCGGAGCTGCGCTGCTGCTACGGTCGCAGGTTCGAATCCTGCCTCGGGCATGGGTGTGTGTGATGTCCTTAGGTTGGTAAGGTTTAAGTAGTTCTAAGTTCTAGGGGACTGATGACCACAGCAGTTGAGTCCCATAGTGCTCAGAGCCATTTGAACCATTTCAGCAAGATAATGCCCGCCTGCACACGGCGAAAATTTGTACTGTTTGTCTTCGTGTTTTCCAAACCCTGCCTTGGTCAGAAAGGTCAGCGGATCTCTCCCCAATTTAGAATTTTTGAAGCATTATAGGCAGGGTCATCCAGCCCAATCGGGATTTTCACGATCTAACGCACCAATTGGACAGAATTTGGAACGATATCCCACAGGAGAAAACAATTCTATCAATCAATTCCCAACCGAACAACTGCTTGCATAAGGGCCGGAGGGGGACCAACTGTTTTTATTGATTTGCTCACTTTTTGAAGCTCTGTCTCAGTAGAATTTTATTTCGTTTGTCTGAAAATGAACGTCACATCCACCCATTTCGTCCCATTTGGATAATTCCTTCGTGGTGTGTCATTTTTTTATGTCTGAGAATGTATTAATAAAACGAGCATTTAACATGAAGAAATTTACATTGTTACTTTATAATTATTACTGAGCAACCTGTCAATTTCTAACTCTGTATGTGACCCTTATCCATTTTTTATAACAAATGGAGATCATTCTCAGGGTCTTGGACTGGGTGGCCAATGTCCTTAATACGGGTGGCTATCACCGACTTAGAATAATTGCATGTGTGGCAGGCCTCCATGTATTCATTGTATCTTTTTAGGAGACAGTTTAACTCAATTAAAGGACTTTGTGTGTTCTGTACACTACTTTGTAAAAGTTTGGTTTTATGTGTTCCTCTGTCTGTATTTTTATGTTGTGTCTCACTCCGTGTTGCGGTTTAGAAACGTTGTGAAAGCGATTTTAAAGCTGTGCGGTCAGAAAATATTTGCTGTTTTGTAAGAGTATTTGCCTGCGAATGCTTTTATTTTATGTGTTGCAATTGGTTTATATTACTTTGTTCTTTCCTTTATGAGGTTCTCAAAAAGTGTATCATAATAGCCATTTGCTGCAACTCTGATTGATCATGCCGAGTTCATCGTGCTTCGCATACTTATTCAATGATATATATTACTAGTTCTGTTAACTATTGCTGTGTATGTACCACGTTTGTCTGTTGTAGGGTGACAACATGAAGTGCGTATAGTGGTGTTCGTTGCTGTCATTTTTCTGTGGACTTTTAAGGTGTGTGTTTTGTTTTCTTTACTGATATTAAAGTCTAGGAAGCTCACGTTGTTTGTTTATTTCGTTGGTTTAGCTTTTGCAGCGTTCTGAGCTATAACTTTCTTTTTGTTATTGTTGAACTTTCCTATATCTGCTGCATTTTTGAGCTGAGGTCAGGTTGTACGTTCAGCTCTACCTTAACCAGTTTGTTGTTCTGTCTGTGGATGTTATGTCAGTCTGACCAATAACCTTGTTGCATAATTTATGTGTATGTATGGTGCTGTTAATAAGGTTTCGCACTTCTTCCAAAACGAGACCAATTACATCAACAAAGATTTTTAAAAATTAATGTAATGGTCAATAACGGGGTCGCGAAGAAGTTCAATGGGCCCTGTACAACAAAGTACGCCATAAGAACCAGAGACCGTGGTCGAAAGGTCGGTTTATTCCGTGACAGTTGTTTTACGATTTGACGCAGCATCATATACAGAAAACTTTTATGCTATGTGACTCTTACCACGGAAGCCTAAGCACTCAGTAAAACTCGTAGTATATGATCCGAAAACATTGAAGCCGTCAGACAATAGACAGAATAGCACAAATGATTTCAATTTTAGAGGATGCGTAGTAGCAAACAGAGATTAAGATTGCAGAGAGATAGCGCACACTCCTCAGCGTAACTGGAAAGAGCAGAGACAAACCGAGCTCAACCACAGAAGAGCGCTCAAACGTAGCTAGTTCGTGTAATCAAGTGTTAACACGAGCCGACGATGATGATGAAGGACACAATATGAACATGAACGGATGAGAATCAGATGTCCCTGAAAGATGGTTTCGTCTTGCCATCTTACTCCGGCTCCTAACGCACATGTTGCTACGACAGTTGGTGCGTGGAAGTCGTGGATAAAAGACTCAAACGGGCACTAGGCCGACTACTTTGACTACAGTACAGAATGATCAGACTGTATAGCAGCATCGTCAGCGGTGGGAAGAGCGTATACCTGCCTGCGCCAGTAGTCAGACACCGCCTGCTGCAGCCACTCACAGAGACCCAGTGCAGGCTGTAATTATCGTAGGACAGCGGAACTTGGTAGATATTCTAAGGAGTTTATGCGGAACCGATTTACGCTAGAAGAACAGTTCCAGTTTCAGTCACCAGATGCAAACCAGACGCTGTGAATGCAAGAAAGACGTACAGAAATGTGTTCATATACAATGAAACAGGAACGCGACGTAGGAGGAAAAGGTCAAATAACTGAGAAAGACGTAATATTGATTTTATTATTAACTGTCACTTACACAGTTTGTGCAATATGAGCAGTTGAGACGTCCACGAATTGCTGTACAACACCAGATTTGCACCTGGTGGCCACAACTAGAACAAGCATTTTGCAAGCGTAAATCGGTTCCGCATTAACGCATTAGCATATGTTCCAGGTTTCCATAATTACAGGCCACATTGGACCTCTGTGATTACCTGCACTTTCGTTATAACTACCCGGTACACATGCTATTCTGTTGTCTTCAGTGACCCAGAATCCAAAAGCACCTGAGGCAAAGATCACCAAATGAATGGCGTCGCTGACCTGCTCGGGTATTAAGCTAATTTTTCTCGTAAGATCCTCCCTTAAAACCGTCCTACAATGGTGGCGGGGTACATTTAGACGCGGCCATGCTGACCGCAATCCGCCAACCATCAGTGTTGAGTGACATAATGGACAAACACACATGTGACCACTCGACACTGTTGCAACGCGTAGGGCAATGGACTCGCCCCTGGGATGATTAGGGCTAAACTCCTCGTCTGGCCAGCGAGACTGAAGTTTCTCGTAGTTTTCCTATTCGCATTAAACAGTTTCTGGGATGGTTCCTTTAAAGGATGCGACAGACTTCCTCGTCCGCATTTGTGCAGTAGAAACTCGTGAGCTGTCTCGGAATGATTCATTGTTGATTGGACGTTCAGCTGTAATCTTTCTTCCTTTCTTAAGCAATATAACGTGCTTTTCGACTCTGGAATATCGACTACTATTTGGCCGGCAGCTGCTACATCAAGGAATTTTCGGAGCCTGTTTAACTATCCAACTCCGCACGTCATATTTCAGTAGGACAATGCTTGTCGACATATACCGACGACTGCGCATGTCTTACTCGAAGACTCACAGACGCTACTACTACCCTCGCCTGCAAGGCTTTCGTCACAGCCCTCCAGCAGCCTTTGTTGATGCTTTGGGGACTTCCTGCACAATCTGCATTAACAAAGATTTCCCAGGGACATAAATATTGCGTTGGTGCATAAGTTCGTAGAGTTTTACCGTAAGTTTATTGAACACGACAGAGACTTTAGTCATCAATAATATATTCTCCTTCACTATTTACAACCAGCGACTGTACAAATCACGTGGTTTTGAGGCACAGAACGCGCCGAACCATGTTCGGAGCGTATTTTCATACGGAACGGGAGTTCCTTGAAGGCTGTTCGATAGAGCGCGGAAAAGATGAAAATCTGTGGATGCGGAATGATCAGGTGAATAAAGTGGATGCGGAATGACCTCCCAATCCATCTCCTCTATAAGGATTTTTTGTCAGTCTAGCGAGCGGACGTTACCGCGGAGTAGTATCACTTCATGCATCATTCCTGGTCCTTGTTCTTCGACTGCAAGACGTCTCATTTGTTGTGAGCAGTGATGGCTACACCTCGGGGAGACGACATAATCACTGTTCCATCAGGTGCGTAACAATATCTTTTGCAGATGTGCTCACTTCATTGTACAGGGAGTTGATCCTTAGTCTGGGCTCAACCATTACTTCTTTTCCTTATGTTAGCATAAAAACACCATTTATCGTCACCTGTAACGGTACAAGATAGGAATCGCCGGTATTGTTCAAGAGTCAGTTGATGATGAGCAAGCAGAGATGTTTCTAGAATGAAATTTTCACTCTACAGCGGAGTGTGCGCTGATATGAAACTCCCTGGCAGATTAAAAGTGTGTGCCGGACCGAGACTCGAACTCGGGACCTTTGCCGAGTTCGAGTCTCTGTCCGGCACACAGTTTTAATCTGCCAGGAAGTTTCAAGCAGAGATGCACATCCACTGATTTTTGTGACTTTCGTTTAGAGCATACGGCACGCATATCCTCGCCTTTTGAACCTTCCATTCCTTGAAAATGTTGCGCGATGGAAGGAGTTCTGGAGTACACTGACGTGAATCATTGTTAATTAGTGCTCTTAAACGATCTTCATCGAACCTCGAAGGCCTTCCTGAACGTGGAGAGTCACTATGTCAAAATGATCCTTCATAAAACGGGAAAACCATTTTCTTGTCTTATTCTGTGCAACTGCACTGTCCCCACACTCGGAGTAAATATTTATAGCTGCCTCCGCTGCTCTTGCCTGTCTTTTGAACACAAACAGAAGAATACGTCGGAAATGTTCCGATTTCTTCACTTGGTACTCCATTTTCTAGCCTCCACAGCTCCATTCATTAACTCCAGATTACAAAATGACAATATGCAAACTCAAACAGCAACCGTGAACTGAAAATAAAAAATGACAATCGATAAATAAGCCCATGGCAACCGGAATAACAAATGGCTCTGAGCACTATGGGACACAACTGCTGTGGTCATAAGTCCCCCAGAACTGAGAACTACTTAAACCCAACTAACCTAAGGACATCACACACATTCATGCCCGAGGCAGGATTCGAACCTGCGACCGTAGCGGTCGTGCGGTTCCAGACTGTAGCGCCTTTAACCGCTCGGCCACCCGGAATAACAGCATGAAAAACTAAAACGCTACGAACTTATGCACCGAATTAATAAGTCCTCTAGGATTCCAGGACTTTTAGAAACTTGATTTCAGCGCGTGGGGCATTGCATCGCGATGAATTCTCGATCTCATACCTCAGGTACCGTTTTGTGAACGCCATCATTTGTGTATAAATCTACGTTAAACTGTTCATGTCACTCATGTATAATTCTTGGCCTGCACTTCTCGGAAATGTTGATATATGAAAAGGACTTTGAAGCCGCAAGTAAACAAGTACGCATTTCACCAAGTTTTGAACCAAAACACAGACAGTGACTCCTCTTGTAAGTGTGAGGAAGCATTCATTAAACACAAACTGGGCTCGCTCCGTGTAGTGCGGCAGCACGTGCCTTTGACCTCCGCCGGAGAGCCTTGCTGATAGGATGGTTCCTGCCGCCCTCGGTGGCCTTTGAGGAGGGCCGTCCGCCGGCAGCTTCTCAGCAGATGTTTCCGGTCGGCCGCCGGCAGACGGCGTATCGCTTCGCGCCTATTGAGCACAAGCTTCACTGCGCGTCCTTGAGAAATGGAGTGGAAGGAAGGCACGCGACTCGTGTTCCACACGAGGCGGGTGTGAGCACAGTTTTGCCACGTCTGAGGCGCTTCCGCCAGTGAGTGTTACAGTTACAAGGTGAGGAAAAACAATAGGCAGAGTCACTGTATCTCTACAAACGAGTAATTTCAGTTCAGTCCTTCAGTGGAAGTCTTAATTCAGAGTCACAGAATGGAAGTTATTTAGCAGAGTACGTGTATAGCATCAACGGCAGTCACGTCGGTATTGGACCAACCACACTGGAACTTGCTTACTTCGGGGGCGGATCTATCACGCTGTGCACTTACGCTCACCGTATAAAAAATTAATCACCCCTAGAGATATCATTACAAGCATCATTTAATACCGTTTAATTCCACCCCTGGATTTGATTCGGTTAGAAATTGAGCCCACAAGGTTGTGCAAGTACGTTAAATCCAGGAGAAGCCACTCGCTGAGGTTTTGATCATGCAATTCCACCAAATCATGGGCATGCTAATGTAGGCTTTGTATCGGCAGTTCCAACACGGCCCACAGATTTTCTGTGGGATTCAGGTCAGGTGATTTTGCAGGCCAATCAGGATGAAGTAGGGTGGGCAGTGTTCAGAAAACCATTCAAATTTTCTTTCAGTCCGATGAACTTCCATGTTATCATCTTTGTGTTCATTTGTGAGCAATAGCGTCTCTCGAAGTGACCGATGCCAAATATCACTTCATATAGTTCTGTCTCAGCGTTCTCTCACTAGCAGGTTAGCGTGGACGTTCATTCGCCGCCTACAGCAGTTTCTGTCTGGTTTGGAAAAGATTTTGATTCACAATCCGTGAAACGCGCCTCCGGTACCGCTCAACCATGATCTTTCTCCGACCGCAATTCTGACGTCGTGTTTCGTGGCCACATGCGTTACACCATTGCTCCTAGACACGCTGAACAGCTATAGCGAAATACCAACATATCCTGCATCTCCACAGACAGTATGGCCATGGACACGGCCAAACACGGTTGTCCCTAGTTGCCACTCCGTGACTTCCTTACATTTACCCATTGTTATGTACAAGGTCCGCTTGCTACTGTCTTATGCTCACACAGAGGAAGTGCGTGTGCTGTTCAGCACGTCTCTCGTTCGCTGTGCCGTCTGTAAAGGCTTAACAGTTGATCTGTGTAAGCGCACTGGTGTGAGTAATTTTTTATCCGGTGAGCTTAGTTCTCAGCCAGGACTTGTGTTTTACCAGAATTGGAGTTGAAGGGTTGAGTGACACTGTAGCACTGTACTAGTCGTTTCTGTACTGGTGATAAACAGGGTGCAAGAAAAAAGTATGTCCATACTTTTAGGAAATTCTCCTCGCACGCCGGCCAGGGTGGCCGAGCGGTTCTAGGCGCTACAGTCTGGAACCGCGCGATCGCTACGGTCGCAGGTTCGAATCCTGCCTCGGGCATGGATGTATGTGATGTCCTTAGCTTAGTTAGGTTTAATTAGTTCTAAGTTCTAGGGGACTGATGGCCTCAGATGTTAAGTCCCATAGTGCTCAGAGCCATTTGAACCATTTCTCCTCACACGTATTGGGAGGAAACGGGTTGCATAGACATTTTATTTGCGTGTTTGAGCTCTGTTTCTACAATATTCTTCAACACCTTGAACTTCGGAAACGCACAGAAAAACACCATACGCAAACAGTTTGTGCTAAAAATGCTGTCAGTCGCCAAAGATACGTACAACAACCCGTATTGTTGGAGCATTACTTCACAGTCTTTCACAATACGAGCAGGTAGACTCAGTACACCTTGTAAAAGGGTTCCGCACATAAAATCATTCAAATGCCCCAGCAAATGCAAGCCTACCGTGTAGGCCAAGGAATTCGTTCACCTCTAATTTTCCGTTTGTCATGGAATCTGTTGTTTAGAAACCTACAAACATTAATACTGAAATGAGAAGAAGCTCAATCGTGCATGTTTTACCACACACGCAGAGGCACATGTTCAAGCACAACAGGTAGAATATTCTCTAAGAAAGCATGGGTAAGTTTCTCCATTGAGTCTGGACGGAAGAATATGAGCCATAATAAACAGTCACCAACTACCTAAGCGTTAAGACAAAATCTTTGTTGATAAGTGATTCCAAAATTCACAACGGATCCTCGACACCCCATAATAAGGAATAAGAGGGGACCCAAAGATGGACTTTGTTAGACTCCTTTAATAATTTCGCCCTTGTAATGAAAATATTTTCTCCTTCCAACATTGCTTGAATTACTCATCACATTCTCTTTGGTAAGTATGGTTCATTGAGGACATGTTAGATGACGATCAGTTTGGGTTCAGGAAAGATAAAGGCAGCAGAGAGGTAGTTCTGACTTGACAATTGATGGAAGCAAGACTGAAGAAAAAGCAAGACACGGTCATAGAATTTCTCAACCTACAGACAGCGTTCCACAATGTAAAATAGTGCAAGATGTTCGAAATCTCGAAAATAGGGAAAACTACGGGGGAAGATGAGTAGTATAGAATATGTACAAGAGCCAAGATGTAGCAATAAGAGTTGAGAACCCACAACTGTATGCTCACATTAAAAAAAGGTTATAAGACCAGTAGTTTTTCGCCCCCATTGTCCAATTTATGCGTCGCAGAAGCAACGACGGAAATAAAAGAAAGGTTAAAGAGTGGGATTAAAATACAAGGTGAAAGCATATCAACGTTAAGATTCGCTGACGACATTACTGTCCTGAGTGCAAGTGAAGAAGAATTACAGGATCTCTTGAATGAAATGAATAGTCTAACGAAGTACAGAACATATGAGTAGTTTGAGAGTGAATCGAAGAAAGAAGAAAGTAATGAGAAGCAGTAGAAATGAGAACAGCGAGAGACTTAACATCAGAATAGGTGATCACGAAATTCATCAACTTATAGAATTCTGCTACCTTAAGCAACAAAATAACCCTTGGTGGATAGGGAAAGAAGGACATAAAAATCAGTCTAGACTTGAGAAAAAGGGCATTCCTGGTCAATCGATGTCTACTAGTATAAAAATTGTGTCTTAATTTGAGGAAGAAGATACTGAGAATGTAAGTCTGCAGCACAGCATCGTATGGCAGTGAAACAGGGAGCGTGGAAAAACCAGAACAGAATAGAATCGAAGCATTTGAGATGTGGTGCAAAAGAAGAATATTGAAAAGTAGATGTACTGATAAGGTAAGGAATGAGGAGGTTCTCCACAGAATCGGCAAGGAAAGGAATGTGTGGAAAACACTGACAAGAAGAAGGGACAAGATGACAGGACATCTGTTAAGACATAAGGGAATAATTTCCACGGTACTAGAGGGAGCTGTAGAGAGTAAAAACTATAGAGAAAGGCAGAGATTGGGACAGGACCAGCAAATATTTGTGGACGTAGTTTGCAAGTGCTACTCTGAGTTGAAGTTGCTGGCACCAGAGAGTAATTCGTGACGGGCCGTGTACAACATTCAGAAGACGGATGACTACTAAAAAGGTATGATTCAAACCAGTTGTGTTTCCATGATTAATGTGATTATGAAGAAAAGTAGAAAACGCGCCCTCACAGAGGAATAAAGTGTTTCCAGGCCTGTTTACACATTTTATTCTTCTATTTGTGAGGAATTGTTTCTGTGAGTTTGGGCATATCGTTTTGTTGCACCTTGATGACGGAGCGGAAGTGTAAACACGTCAGAGGTATCACCCCAAGAAATAACAGAGGCATTTAGCCAAAATTTAACAGAATTAACCCGGAATAAAACCCTAGCCCTTTCACAGCAAAGACAGCGATGCTAACCATTCGACTATGGATATACAATTTGTGTTTGTGTGTGTGCACAGTATAATAGTAATTAAGATTAGAAATGAAATTTACTTATGACCAGATGGGACGACGTTAAGTGGCACACATTCACCTGCTACGCAATGGTTGCGTAACCAGTGCCAACACTCGGGAGTATGGAAGTACAAACAGACAGAGAGCCTCCTCGTGTGCGACAGAGGGCGTCGGAAACCCCTGATTCAGCATCTAGACGACAGTGCGGAGCAGACACAACGGCCGGCCGGAGTGGCCGTGCGGTTCTGGAGCCGAGCGACCACTACGGTTGCAGGTTCGAATCCTGCCTCGGGCATGGATGTGTGTGATGTCGTTAGGTTAGTTAGCTTTAAGTAGTACTAAGTTCTAGGGGATTGATGACCTTAGAAGTTAAGTCCCATAGTGCTCAGAGCCATTTGAACCATTTTTAAACCCCTGCGCCAGGCTCGAACTCTAACATCAGCTCTTACCCACTGAAATCGGGACTCATCTGACAAGGTTACGGTTTTCCAGGTGTGTAGGATCTAACTGATATGGTCACGAGAGAAGGAAATGCGCTGTAGACGATGCCGTGCTGTTAGCAAAGGCACTCGCGTCGATCGGTCTGCTGCCATAGACCATTAACACCAAATGTCGCTGCACTGCCCTAACGGATACGTTCGTCGTGCATCCCACATTGATCTGTCGGTTACCTCACCCAGTGATCCATGTCTATTAGCACAGACTATACAAACGCAGCTGTTCTCGGTCGTTAAGTGCAAGTCGTTGCCCGTGGTGAAAAGATATAATGCCAGAAATTTAGTATTCTTGACACACTCTTGACACTGTGGATCGCGGAATATTCAATTCCCCTACGATTCCCGAAATGGATTGTCCCGTGCCTCTAGCTCCAACTACCATTCCGCGTTCAAAGTTTATTAATTCGCGTTGTTCGGCCACTATCACGTCGAAAACATTTTCACACGAGTCATTTGAGTGCAAATGAGACCTTCGCGAATGCACTGTCGTTTTATACCTTCTGTACGCGATACTACTGCAATCTGTATATGTGGATTTTGCTATATCATGACTTCTGTGTTTTCAGTGTACAGTGTCACGGAGTGGCAGCACAGGCGATCTGCTCCGTTGCAGAACAGCTCGCAGATGAGCAGGTCGGTTGTTATTGACCGGTAATCGCCCACAAAGTTGAAGTTTCTTCCACAACCAGACGACTGCTGACTCACAGCTGTGCTGACTCCAAAGCGGCGGTCGCTGTAGACGCTTCGTTGTAGTCACCAAAGAATCCTGCAACTATTAGAGCTGACCTTTCATCGGTATCAGTGATGCTGATGGAGTGACACAACTCTAAGAATGAGTGAACAGAAGGCAACGGTTTTATAGCAGTTGTTGACGTTATTCCCTCCGTATGGACGTCCAATTTGTCTGCCGTTTTCTGAGCCTTTCACCGCTCTTGCCTGGCCTAATGTTTAACTTCAGAGCTTCAGAATGTTCCTTTATGCAACATTTGCATCCAGGCGCTCTTGTGGTATCCCTAGGTGAAGTTACCACACGTAGACTCGTTAGCGTTGTGTCTGGTTCAAATGTCTCTGAGGTCATCAGTCGCCTAGAACTTAGAGCTAATTAAACCTAACTAACCTAAGGACATCACACACATCCATGCCCGAGGCAGGATTCGAACCTGCGACCGTAGCGGTCGCGCGGTTCGAGACTGTAGCGCCTAGAACCGCTCGGCCACCCAAGCCGGCTGGCACAGGGGCCACGAAGACAGACCCAAGTTGTCAACAAGGCACTGTGCATGCTGGTGGGGGCTACATAACGCTCTAGGCTATGTTTAGATGGAATGGATCGCTCCTCTGGTCCAACTGAAAAGATCATTGACTCGAAAAGGTTATGTTCGGCTACTTGGAAAACATTTACAGCCATTCGTGTACTTCGTGTTCCCAAACAACGACGGAATTTTTATGGATGACAATGCATTGTGTCAGAACATTGTGGACAGTTCGAGCAAATGATCTGGCCACCCAGAATGCCCGACGTGAATCCCATCGAACATTTATGGGACATTATCTAAAGGTCAGCTCGTGCACAAAGTCCTGTATCATCAACACTTCCTCTGTTATGGACGGCTATATGGATATCAGGGCTCAATATTTCAGCAGGGGACTTCCAACGACTCGTAGATTCCATCCCACATCGAGTTGCTGCACTACGCCGGGAAGAAGGAGGTCCGATATTAGGAGGTACACCATGACTTTTACCACCTCATTGTAAGAAAACTTTACCAGATGTGTACTGGGACTGTCTCTCGTGCCGGTGCTGTCTACTCGTACACGTCATTTCGACAACAGACAACATGGGCATCCGGATTTCTGGGCCCTAGCTTGAGCGCAGCTTCACTCGCTGAGGCTGCGACAGCCGTCCACAGTCACAAGGGCTGCAGCGACACCCCGGCCGCCGGATCTGCCTATGAAGCGGCTGCGGCACCGACCTCATGCAGCGCCTGAGTGCTCAGCGGGCGCTAACGTCTGACCCTGCGCCTATGTGCGGCGCTGGCTCAGCAATGTAAAGAAAGATGGCTGAGTGACTGTAAAACTCTCGCTAACAATGGTTGTCAATTAAATGATTTCCCATTAGGGCCCCGACACTTCACAGGATAATAACGCGACCTCAGCTCGCGTCGCTACGAAAAATTCTTATTATCTGGAAAGCTTAAACATGCCATAAAACTCACATTTTTCTGTAAAATAAAAAATTGTGAATATTATCAGATAAAGCTAGTCGAATATAAGGAAAAATGAAACATACTTGATCCATTAGCTGCCCTGAGAACATATAAAAATCTACTTTTCTAACAATATAGGTATGATTCTAACATTGTCAGTCTTGAGAACCAGTGCTAGATGTTGTTAGTATAATCGCTATACACACTCCTGGAAATGGAAAAAAGAACACATTGACACCGGTGTGTCAGACCCACCATACTTGCTCCAGACACTGCGAGAGGGCTGTACAAGCAATGATCACACGCACGGCACAGCGGACACACCAGGAACCGCGGTGTTGGCCGTCGAATGGCGCTAGCTGCGCAGCATTTGTGCACCGCCGCCGTCAGTGTCAGCCAGTTTGCCGTGGCATACGGAGCTCCATCGCAGTCTTTAACACTGGTAGCATGCCGCGACAGCGTGGACGTGAACCGTATGTGCAGATGACGGACTTTGAGCGAGGGCGTATAGTGGGCATGCGGGAGGCCGGGTGGACGTACCGCCGAATTGCTCAACACGTGGGGCGTGAGGTCTCCACAGTACATCGATGTTGTCGCCAGTGGTCGGCGGAAGGTGCACGTGCCTGTCGACCTGGGACTGGACCGCAGCGACGCACGGATGCACGTCAAGACCGTAGGATCCTACGCAGTGCAGTAGGGGACCGCACCGCCACTTCCCAGCAAATTAGGGACACTGTTGCTCCTGGGGTATCGGCGAGGACCATTCGCAACCGTCTCCATGAAGCTGGGCTACGGTCCCGCACACCGTTAAGCCGTCTTCCGCTCACGCCCCAACATCGTGCAGCCCGCCTCCAGTGGTGTCGCGACAGGCGTGAATGGAGGAACGAATGGAGACGTGTCGTCTTCAGCGATGAGAGTCGCTTGTGCCTTGGTGCCAATGATGGTCGTGTGCGTGTTTGGCGCCGTGCAGGTGAGCGCCACAATCAGGACTGCATACGACCGAGGCACACAGGGCCAACACCCGGCATCATGTTGTGGGGAGCGATCTCCTACACTGGCCGTACACCACTGGTGATCGTCGAGGGGACACTGAATAGTGCACGGTACATCCAAACCGTCATCGAACCCATCGTTCTACCATTCCTAGACCGGCAAGGGAACTTGCTGTTCCAACAGGACAATGCACGTCCGCATGTATCCCGTGCCACCCAACGTGCTCTAGAAGGTGTAAGTCAACTACCCTGGCCAGCAAGATCTCCGGATCTGTCCCCCATTGAGCATGTTTGGGACTGGGTGAAGCGTCGTCTCACGCGGTCTGCACGTCCAGCACGAACGCTGGTCCAACTGAGGCGCCAGGTGGAAATGGCATGGCAAGCCGTTCCACAGGACTACATCCAGCATCTATACGATCGTCTCCATAGGAGAATAGCAGCCTGCATTGCTGCTAAAGGTGGATATACACTGTACTAGTGCCGACATTGTGCATGCTCTGTTGCCTGTGTCTATGTGCCTGTGGTTCTGTCAGTGTGATCATGTGATGTATCTGACCCCAGGAATGTGTCAATAAAGTTTCCCCTTCCTGGGACAATGAATTCACGGTGTTCTTATTTCAATTTCCAGGAGTGTATATTTTGGCATACCACCTCTAATACAGGAACATAATCCCCAACAATGAGCTTCGGGACTCAAGCTCCCATCATCTGGCTGTCTGAATTAATCCCACATAAACACTCACTTCAAATGTGCACACCGTCAAAATACAAAAAGAAATACAATTATTTGAACATGAGTCCTCGACTTACTTTAAAAATGGTATCACCAGGTTCCCTACTCCGCTTATGCTCGTTACCGTCCATCCACCAAAGCGTTCCTTGTTTAAAGCGGTAAACACCGTTCACATTAGCTGCCTCTCCGTACACCGCTAGTTCGTATACACGTGTACGGCTCTCACAGACTGCGCTGAGCCGTTAGCCGTTCCATAGCATTCTACACATTTTATAAAGCACTTGGAGAGATAACGTACCAATGGTTATATATTCCAAATGAGTCACATAAAAAACAAGGAACAAGACATTACCACTCTTGCAAGTTTGTGTATTAATCTGATTTGATCCATTATAAATGGTTTTTGAAAATTTGTGTATTAAGTACATTATTACATTATCAATTTTAACCAGGTGGATTGCTACTTCACGTTCCCCGAGGAAGTCGCCCAAGGTGGCGTCGACTGAAATAAGACTTGCACTTGGCGGCCGAACTTCCCGAATAGGGCCTCCCGGCCAATAATGCCATTGGCTCAATTACCCCAGCTGACTGCATCTAGTGTAAGCCATGAAATAGTGCGAACGTTTTTCAAACGTCTGTGAGTCGTGTAACTGAGCGAACCGTGGGAACCAGCCCGGTTTCACTTAGCAGGATGTGGAAAACTGCCTAAAAACGACATCGAAGCTGGCCGGCAGACCGGCCCTCGTCGTTTATCCACCGCACGTTTTTCATATTAGATGCATTGTACTGCCAATTACTGCTTCCAATGTGATAGTGATGTGGATACATCAAGGGACGCGTACAGGACAAAAGCGTACAGGTCGACCTTGTCTGTTGACTGACAAAGACCGCCGACAGTTGAAGAGGGTCGTAATGTGTAATCTACCCAGACTTCTATCCAGACCATCACAGAGGAATTCCAGACTGCATCAGGATCTACTGCAATTACTATGGCACTTAGGCAAGAAGGTGAGAAAATTTGGATTTTATGGTCGAGCGGCTGCACCTAAACCACACATCACGCCGGTAAATGCCAATCGACCCCTCACTTGGTGTAAATAACGTAAACATTGGACAATTGTAAAGTGGAAAAACGTTGAGTGGAGTGACGAATAACCATACACAATGTGGCGATCCGATAGCAGCGTGTGGGTATGGGGAATGCCGGTAAACGTCTTCTGCCAGCGTATGTAGTGCCAACAGTTAAAATCAGATGCGGTGGTGTTGTGGTACGGTCGTGTTTTTCATGGAAAGGACTTGTACGCCTTGTTTTTTTGCGTGGTACCACCACGGCACAGGCATACACTGATATTTTAAGCACCTTCTTGCTTCCCATTGTTTAAGAGCATTTAGGGGATGGCAATTGCATCTTTCAACGAGGTCGAGCACCTGTTCATAATGCACGGCCTGTGGCGGAGTGGTTACACGAGAATAACATTCCTGTAATGGATGGCCAGCACAGAGTCCTGGCCTGAATCCTGTAGAACATCTTTGGGATGTTTTGGAACGCCGAATTCGTGCCAGGCCTCACCGACCGACATCGATACCTCTCCTCAGTGCAGCACTCCGTGAAGAATGGGCTGTCATTCACCAAGAAACCTTCCAACACCTGATTGAACGTATTCCTGCGAGAGTGGAAGCTGTCATCAAGGCTATGGGTGGGCCAACACGATATTGAATTCCAGCATCACCGATGGAAGACGCCACGAACTTGTAAGTCATTTTCAGCCAGGTGTCCGGATACTTTTGATCACATAGCGTATGTTTGGAAACCACCGAAATGCTGCAATTGGCCAGTCCCAAAGCGTCTCCTTAGATTTTGTCGAAAATTTGGTACTGTTGGTCGATATATTTCAAAATGTTCAGATGTGTGTGAAGTCCTATGGGACCAAACTGCTGAGGTCATCTGTTCCTAAGCTTACACATTACTTAATCTAACGTACACTACCTTACGCTAAGAACAACATAAACGCCCGTGCCCGAGGGAGGAATCGAACCTCCGAAGGGGGCAGGCGCGCCACAAGGAGCCTCAGATTGCACGGCTACCCAGCGCGGCTCATATACACTCCTGGAAATTGAAATAAGAACACCGTGAATTCATTGTCCCAGGAAGGGGAAACTTTATTGACACATTCCTGGGGTCAGATACATCACATGATCACACTGACAGAACCACAGGCACATAGGCACAGGCAACAGAGCATGCACAATGTCGGCACTAGTACAGTGTATATCCACCTTTCGCAGCAATGCAGGCTGCTATTCTCCCATGGACACGACCGTAGAGATGCTGGATGTAGTCCTGTGGAACGGCTTGCCATGCCATTTCCACCTGGCGCCTCAGTTGGACCATCGTTCGTGCTGGACGTGCAGACCGCGCGAGACGACGCTTCATCCAGTCCCAAACATGCTCAATGGGGGACAGATCCGGAGATCTTGCTGGCCAGGGTAGTTGACTTACACCTTCTAGAGCACGTTGGGTGGCACGGGATACATGCGGACGTGCATTGTCCTGTTGGAACAGCAAGTTCCCTTGCCGGTCTAGGAATGGTAGAACGATGGGTTCGATGACAGTTTGGATGTACCGTGCACTATTCAGTGTCCCCTCGACGATCACCAGTGGTGTACGGCCAGTGTAGGAGATCGCTCCCCACGCCATGATGCCGGGTGTTGGCCCTGTGTGCCTCGGTCGTATGCAGTCCTGATTGTGACGCTCACCTGCACGGCGCCAAACACGCATACGACCATCATTGGCACCAAGGCAGAAGCGACTCTCATCGCTGAAGACGACACGTCTCCATTCGTCCCTCCATTCACGCCTGTCGCGACACCACTGGAGGCGGGCTGCACGATGTTGGGGCGTGAGCGGAAGACGGCCTAACGGTGTGCGGGACCGTAGCCCAGCTTCATGGAGACGGTTGCGAATGGTCCTCGCCGATACTCCAGGAGCAACAGTGTCCCTAATTTGCTGGGAAGTGGCGGCGCGGTCCCCTACGGCACTGCGTAGGATCCTACGGTCTTGGCGTGCATCCGTGCGTCGCTGCGGTCCGGTCCCAGGTCGACGGGCACGTGCACCTTCCGCCGACCACTGGCGACAACATCGATGTACTGTGGAGACCTCACGCCCCACGTGTTGAGCAATTCGGCAGTACGTCCACCCGGCCTCCCGCATGCCCACTATACGCCCTCGCTCAAAGTCCGTCAACTGCACATACGGTTCACGTCCACGCTGTCGCGGCATGCTACCAGTGTTAAAGACTGCGATGGAGCTCCGTATGCCACGGCAAACTGGCTGACACTGACGGCGGCGGTGCACAAATGCTGCGCAGCTAGCGCCATTCGACGGCCAACACCGCGGTTCCTGGTGTGTCCGCTGTGCCGTGCGTGTGATCATTGCTTGCACAGCCCTCTCGCAGTGTCCGGAGCAAGTATGGTGGGTCTGACACACCGGTGTCAATGTGTTCTTTTTTCCATTTCCAGGAGTGTATTTCGCTACAGCCTATGCACCGAACTCAATGAGATATAGTTTAAAGGATGAAGCTAGCAATAGAATAAGTAAATTTGAACAGGCATGTATTTCTGAAATACAATAAGCATCGAGCGAAGAGAAATATATAGGACAATCAGGTAGGAAATTTCCGACAAGGTACAGCGAGCAGGCAGACGCTTTTAGACTGAGCAACTACGGCATATCGGTGGTTGCGAAACACACTGATAGGCATAGTAGAGGACGTCAGGGGTGGTACCTATAGATAAGAAAGGAAAGAAACTTATTTTTTATCTTCTTTAACGTTGATGTTAGTACGATAAATGTGAATGAATAGATAACCATTGGTATGGTGTCTCCCCATGTGCTTTATAAAATCTTTGGAATATTATGGAACGGCTGATGGCTCAGGGCAGTTTATCGGAGCCGTACACATCTTTATAAACTAGTCGTACACGGAGAGGCAGCTGATGATGGGAACTTGACTCCAGAAATGCGTTTCTGAGGATCATGTTCCCAATATTAGTGGTTGTATATTAAAATATTTGTAACCATGTAGGCGGGAGGCCGTTAGAAACTACATGGAATCCGAAAGCATACACCACATTTAATTCATAGTCAGTTACAGCAAAACAGCATTGAAGCAGAACATAGTGAACCAATAAAAAGAGTGACATCCATATAGCACACAGTAATCTGAACCGCAAGCACAACACACCAACTGATTCCTCTCTCCAGAAAATGAATTCATATGACAAAGAGCAGTGCCCTATTTTGATGCGCCCTCAAGCCATTTGCCTTGCGTCGTTGGAGCAACGCCACAGCCCGGTCAACCGCTGCTTGTTCCTCCTTGCGGTTGCAAATGGGGTGATGCGCTGGTGAAGTCTCGCGTTCTTGCAGAGGTGAGTTCATACCTGCATCTGGCCGTTCAGATGTAAGTTTTGCGTCGTTTTTCCAAGGATAGCACACAACGAAATTATATTTGTTGATTCGAGGCATGCTGCCACGGGATGGTAGGTCCGCAACTGTTCACTAATGAGAAAATTTGATATAATCTTTTTTTTGTATCTTGTCCGTCCCATTTGCATTAATATACAATTTTTGGTGCAATGGTTACCGGTTTCAGCCTGATACGCCCCTTCTCAAACCACAAGCCTTGTTATCAACCGTAACTAGTCACACAATATGAAACCAAAAGGCACGAATAGCTTCTGTACGGGAAATCATACTACGTTATTGAATTGCAATGGTAGACATATAGGCCAATATCAATGTTGCCCACAGTATGATTTCCTGTACAGAAGCTATTCGTACCTTTTGGCTTCATATTGTGTGACTAGTTACGGTTGATAACAAGGCTTGTGGTTTGAGAAGGGGCGTGTCAGGCTGAAACCGGTTAGTAGTCTGTAAGCTTAGGGACTGATGACTTTAGCAGTTAAGTCCCGTAAGATTTCACACACATTTGAACATTTTGTGTGACTAGTTACGGTTGATAACAAGGTGTGCTGTTTGAGAATGAACATGACAGCCCAAAACCAATAAACACTACACCAAAACTTGTACAGTCATGCAAAAATCGGACGGATAAAAAAGAAAACAAAAAAACATCAAATTTCCTCAAAATTATATTTATTGTACCGACACAGTGTAGTGGGAAGGATACATAAGTAGCTCAGGCTATGGTTTTACATAGCCGAGCGAATAACATGCCTGTCGTTTCAAATGGCTCTAAGACCAATGGGAGTTAACATCTGAGGTCATCAGTCCCCTAGAACTACTTAAACCTAACTAACCTAAGGACATCACACACATCCATGCCATGCAGGATTCGAACCTGCGACAGAAGCAGCCGCCTGATTCTCCTAGAACCGCTCCACCGCAGCGGCCGGCAACATGCCTGTCGTCTCGGGAGCTAGACGCGTGGGTCCATTAAGATTCAATCGATTACATATTTATATGAAAGTCGTGTGATCCTAACTAACGCCATTAGCAACATTATGTAACGATAAACCACAGCCTCTATAGGCCACTGGACTGCCACTGACGAATTCCGACTCGTGCTGGTAGACATTTTCTTTCTTGCACATGGCATAACGTATTTTCACAATGAACGCAACACTAAAGTACGATTTCTGAATGATTAACCCTCTGTGTAATCTTTCTACACACACACAATGTACAAAAAAAGAAAGGATGCACAACAAAGTAGCTATGCAAGTTGGTCACAAATTGATATTCATACAAGTACGGATAGGAAATGCAAAACTGTAAGCTTTGCCAGCCGATGGCTGAATGTGTGACGCTGCAGTGCAGTTTCGTCCCGCACCTGGCAAGAATGGTTAACAGGGGACACTGTGATACCAGGGTATAAAGCCTTTGTGAATTTCTGTCAGTATACTCAGCTGCACAGTAACTATGCCTCACAGACAAGCGCGTGAGCAATACACGCAGATGGTTACTTGGTTGGTTGGTTGAATCGAGGAGAGGGGGCCAAACAGCGAGGTCATCGGTCCCAGCAGGTTAGGGAAGGATGGAGAATGAAGTCGGCCGCACCCTTGCAAAGGAAACATTCTTGAAGTGAATTAGGGAAATCACGGAAAACCTAAATCAGAATGGCCGGACGTGGGTATGAGCCGTCGTTATTTCGAATGCGATTCCATTGTGCTAACCACTGCGCCACCTCGCCCGATATTATACGCAGATGTCAGGATTGGAGAGAGGACGTATAGTTGAGGTCAGAGAAGCCAGATGGAGCAATCGGCGAATCGGTCGACATTTGAATGGGTAAGATGTGACTATTAGACGATGTTAGCTAAAATGTGTAAAACATGGCCGAACAACGTGTCAATAAAAAAGCTTTCGACCTAGAGAAAAGGCAGAACGCGAGGACCGAGCAGTCATCAGAGATGCACTCAGAGTCCCGTATTCATCATTATCATCGATCTGACGTGCAATAAGTCCTTCAGTGACCACAAGGATCGTTAATAGGATCCTCACAGAAAGGGAGCTGAATGCACGGCACCCTTTACGCCAACTACCACTGTACACGAGCAAGCCCGTTTCCGGCGGTGTCGGGCACATTCGATATGGAGTCTCATAGTATGGAGTAAAATTGTCTTCAGCGACTAGTCCCACTTCGAAATGAGCCCTGGTGACCATCGAAGACGTGTGTGGAGACTCTCCAGACAGCGGCGGGATAGCAACATGACAGTCGCCGTCAATACCCTTTAGTTGTCATCTACGTCACCCTTACAGTACAGCATTACGCCGACGTCTTGTTGCCCTTCACGGCAAGCCATCCTTGAGTTACATTTCAACAAGATAATGCTCGCCCACACACGCCGTGCTTGCGAAATCCTACCTCGGCCAGCGAGGTCGCAGGATCTCTCCCCAACGGAGAACATTTGGAGCATTATAGGCAAGGCCCTCCAGCCAGCTTGGGATTTTGACAGTCTAACGCGACAATTGGACAGAATTTGGCATGATATCCATCGAGCGCACACTCAACAATGCTATCAATCAATGTCAAGCCGAATAACTGCTTGAATAAGGACCTGAAGTGCACAAACGCGTTATTAAGTTGCCCAGTTAGAGAGGCTCTTTTTCTTGAATAAATCAACTAATTTTTCTGAAATTTTAATCCCAGTTAGTGAAGCACTTTCTCTTGAAGAAATCAACCAATTTTTCTGAAATTTTAAACATTTGTTTATCTGTACACTTACATCACATCTACCGATGTCCATCTCATCCGGATTATTCTATCGTGATGCGCCGTTTTTCTTTTTTTTCTGTCTTAGACTGTGTTCTGCGTTTCGCCTACCTATTTTATGTAGTTGCACTGAAGTCCTAGTCTTTTTCATATCTAGACATGTTCTACATTTTATGCCACGTTTATATTTGTAGTATTTCGACTTCACGATTCCTTTGAAAAAGACATGGCCGGCCGGTGTGGCCGTGCGGTTCTAGGCGCTGCAGTCTGGAACCGCGTGACCGGTACGGTCGCAGGTTCGAATCCTGCCTCGGGCATGGATGTGTGTGATGTCCTTAGGTTAGTTAGGTTTAAGTAGTTCTAAGCTCTAGGGGACTGATGACCACAGATGTTAAGTCCCATAGTGCTCAGAGCCATTTGAACCATTTGAAAAAAGACATGTACCCTTTTCTTCCCGTTCTTTGTGCATTGCAATATTGGTGCTCCATCTCCAATGATTTCGAAGACAATTTGACTTTAAGTGTTCTTATTACTTTTTTCCTTCCTTCCTTTCCGTGCACCTCCGGTGACTCTTACTCCCACTGACGAATGGTTCCATACTGAACAGAGTGCTAAAAGTTGCTTCCCTTGCGATTTCATTTCCGCCGACAAGAAAATGAAAGCGTAAGTACCAGTGTGACATACAGAAGGTAATGCATCAGATAGTCGCGGTGCTTCTTAAGAGAGAGGAGGTGCAGACGTGGCCGCGGGCAAGTGCGGCCCACCTGGAGCGGACTCCAGCGCAGATAGCCATTCCCAGAGCAGGCCCTCATCTGTTGCTCTGCTCGTCCACGCCCTGCCTCCGGCCCTAAGCGCAGAACTTGTCTCGGGCAGATAGCGCCCCCACTTCCCCCCTCCCCCTCTTCTCGCGCTGCTAACGCCTATCTTCCTTAACATATTCCGCGTCGCTTTCAGCCCTTGATTGCGCCGTCGCTTCCGAAATTTAATACAGCTCTCTACGTTGCTGCGCGCTTCCTCCGGGGACTTTACTGTTTGAGTTTCCTTAATACAGTTCAGCGGTAAGGGTTGCTTCACGTCGACGCTCTTTACTACACAATCGTTACAGCGGCTATGTGGCTCGTCTGGAATCTGGCCAGATAGTGAACGATATTTCGCCGCATTTAATGTACATCTCCATATCTACGTAATGCCTCATAATGTCAATCTGTTCGCCGATCACCACCTCGTAACAAAGCCAACGTCTTAAATAAAGTGTACTACAAATTCTATTTTAACCCACAAACCCCTTTCTACTATTCCTTCAACAACCACTTTAACAATGGCTGGCTACCGTAGCAGACAGTTAATAAATTTTCCGGTTTTCCGAAACTTCATTTCATTTTCGTTCAGCATTCTAAGTGACTTACAGAAACGTCGGGTAATGTGACAGGATTTGGCCCCATCTCCCCACACAAACACCCAGTGTCTTGACACATCCGTCAGTTCAAGTGCCCATAACATTTTCAGAGGTATCGCTTCTTACGTTTCCTCTCTGCGTGAAAGGTTGTATGGTCCTTCAACGACTGTGTCCTCACCTCCGCCGAAGAATGTAACACAGGAATGTACGTGGTAACACTACCTCCGAAGATGACTTGCGACAACATTATGATTGTGTCCAAATACGACTGTATTGTAATTAATGCCCGCTGTACTGATTATGAAGTTATCGCTTAAGTTAATATGTTCTTAGGTGTAGCAAGCTAAACTCAAGATACTTGTCAGTATGCAACTTATAGAAGGTGTGAACAACATACTGACTGTGTGGGACCATTGTTACAATGCTTTTTTTTTCTTATCCTTAGTATGTAACTTTATTTATTCGAGTCGAAAAGCGACAAAAACGTAACAGCTGTCGCGGACAATCCGTATGCACTTTATAGTTGACTCTCTGTTCAAAGCATGCATATTCGCGCTCGCTAAAATAAGTTTAGACCTATATTAAATTTCTAAACACGTGAGGATGTCTCAAACATGCGTCTCTCTACAAAAAGATAACTCTCTTCTAAGTTTACCCTGGTCATGGAGTGTCCATCTTCTTTATAAAATAAAAATTAAACACATTCCATCCATCTAATTAGAAAATGGATGATGAATGGCACATACATTCCTACGAGTGCTTTTTTTACAGTCGAGATCACAACAGTTCATTAACGATACTGAGAGCAAAATATTAACACCTGTCTTGATATCTGTTGTGCTAAGAAAATGATATTAAATGTCGCATGTTTCAGATCTCTTGAGTAGGAAACGAGGCGCATTATTGGCAGTTCTGGACAGAGGATTCTATTCAAATATGTTTGAAGTAATCGCAGTAAGACCGAACCACAAAACCACTCCTAAATATGACACGTACATGCTTCATTATTCTGTGACAAAGTGATATCTCATAATCTTCAGGAAGAGTGGGTCAGATTTCCCGATATCTATCGGCCCTAGCTATTTTTTCAGTAGTAGTTAGCTTCAACGCTGCATGCATAATGTTGAAAATTCGGATTTGTCAGACACAAAGGGACACTGATTATTCCCGGGACATGTTTACCCTAAATCACAAAAACATTTCGTCACTTCGAATTCAGCCACAGTACTGCTGTTCCACATTCCAACTCCAATCGGGAGCATATCATATAAAACATCTCATTATCAGACTGCGAATAAAGACTGAAAAACATGCAGAACGATGTATGGAACCAACGAGGGACTAAAATCCGGATAGCCGTGTGGGGTCGGTGCCGCCACGCCACGAATGCGAGTACAACCTCCTACTAGAAGCTCATTTTCTCTCGTTATGAACATTACAATTCATAATAATGGTTTGACTTCGTCAATGACACAGTTAAATATTTCTGATTTGGAAGCAGCACTCTATTTGAAAATAATTCTTTTCGAAAACATATTTTGAATTAATATACACTAAAGAGCCAAAGAAACTAGTACACCTGCCTAATATAGTCTAGGGCCCTTCAAGCACGCAGAAGTGCCGCAACATGACGTGGCATGGACTCCACTAATGTCTGAAGCAGTGCTGGAGGGAACTGTCACCATGAATCCTGTAGGGCCCTCCATAAATCTGTAAGAGTACCACAGTGCGAAAATCTCAGTAACACGTTGCAAAGCACGCCAGATATGATCAATAATGTTCATGTCTGGGGAGTTTGCTGTGCAGTCGAAGTATTTAAACTCAGAAGAGTGTTCCTGGAGCCACTCTGTAGTAATTCTGGACGTGTTGGGTGTCGCATTGTCCTGGTGGAATTGCCCAACTCCTTGGGAATACACAATGGACATGAATGGATGCGGGTGATCAGATAAGATGCTTACGTACGTGTCACCTGTCAGAGTCTTATCTAGACATATCTGGGTCCGATGTTACTCCAAACGGACACGCCCCACACTATTAAGGAGCCCCAACAGCTTGAAGAGTCCCTTGCTGACCTGCAGGTCCCATGGATTCATAAGGTTGTCTCCATACCCGTACAAGTTGAACCGCTCGATACAATTTGAAACGAGACTCGTCCGAACAGGCAACATGTTTCCAGTCATCAACAGTCCAATGTCAGTGTCAACGAGCCCAGGTGGGGCTTAAAGCTTGATGTCCTGCAGTCATCAAGGGTACACGAGAGAGCCTTAAGCTCCGAAAGCCCATATCGATAATGTTTCGTTCAATGGATCGCACGCTGACACTTGTTGATGGCCCAGCACTGAAATCTGCAGCAATTTTCGGAAGGGTTGCACTTCTGCCACGTTGGAAGATTCTCTTCAGTCGTCGTTGGTCGCTTTCTTCCAGGATCTTTTCCCGGCCCCAGCGATGTCGGAGATCTGATGTTTTGCCGGATTCCTAATATTCACAGTACACTCGTGAAAAGATCGTACAGGAAAATCCCGATTTCATGGCTACCTCGGAGATGCTGTGTCCCATCGCTCACATGCCGACTATAACACCACGTTCTCACACTCACTTAAATCTTGATCACCTGGTATTGTAGCAACATTAACCAATCTAACAACTGCGCCATACACTTCTGTTTTTCTAAATTCTAATTTCCTTGTCCTGTTCCAAACCTCACGCCAGCCTGCGTGAGCTAAAACGCGTGGCTTTCGGCTTCCTCTACTAATCACGGTGTTGGCTCTCCTGCCAACCCACAACAGGAAATAAATCAGAATCGCTTCAAGTAATCTAAGTAATTAAGTCATTTTTCACCGGCTGAATTACTTTTTTGAAGTGACCTATTCAGCTCCAACACAGGACTACGACGTAAAATTTTGAGTTGTTACTTCTGTCGCGTCCCATAAACTTTGTATTCATGTTGAAGATCTAATGATTAAAATCATAGATCAGATTTTTTTTCAGATCGTGGCTATTGTAACTGAATCACTAATATGAACCACCGGTCTAGCACAAGTGTGAAATACGATTAAGAGCGGATACTTGCTAAAATTACTTCAGATAGTACCGGAATCGTTTGATTTTTAAATTCACCTCATTCTTTAAGCTTCGAAGTTTAACTCCCATTTTTGTCGAAGTTACTCCTAAAGCCAGACTCCTCATTTACCACGCGGCGTATCGCTCGTAATCTGTCAGTCCACTTTTTTCCAAGCGCTACCGCACACAGCGCTGTGCGTAACGACCAGAGGTATTCCAGATCCCATCACGCGCTGCCATCCGTTATTCATTAGGGCGCGGTCGTTAGGCAAGTTGAGAGGCGCTCCCCGGCTGATGCGATACCAGGATACGGCAGGCGAGCTCTCCGACCGGGGCACAGGTCGCCGCCCGCGTAGCATCACAGGTGTGGGGAGAAACCTCTAGTGACAGAGCAGCAGTGATGGCTGGGGAGCGGGGCACACACACTCGTACCGAATTTTACAGCCAACAACTGTTCTCAGTGCCACTAGGTAAAAGTTTCTGGAGAGAGTGAACCCTTCATTCAGTGGCTATAATGGAGTGTATAGTGGTGCTCCAAGATACATTACATAATCCACTCCGACATTTTAAGTTTTTCAATAGCTGTCAGGCGAGGAGTAGAGCACTTATACAACTCAATTGGATGTTTTTAGTCTTAGATTCGTCATGTGCCCACTGTGATAACGCAAACAAAACAATGCTGTTATACCGAATGACAGGTATAAGTGAGGTTGTCAGCGTACAAGTAACGTAGCAATGCAACAGACCTTTGACGTACATCAAAAAAGTTTTAGATCACCGCGGTTCCCAGAAGTCCTGAAGTATGACGTTGACTGTGGATATTGTATCACAGACACAGTCCCTTTGACTGTTCAGAGACGTCCCTAAACCCGCCCAACGCTGTAAACAACCATGCATGAGCAGCGCCTATTAGGCGGAGGGGTCCGACAGGTGATCAGTTCCAGTCATTCCACCAAGAAGGGGGTAGACAGCTCATGTCGTCTGTAGTTCAACCATGCCTAGACGTACGGTCAATACCGCGGTTCGATCGCGTCCGCATCGTTACTTTGTACCAGGAAGGGCTCTCAACAAGGGAAGTGTCCAGGCGTCTCGGAGTGAACCAAAGCTACACTCCTGGAAATGGAAAAAAGAACACATTGACACCGGTGTGTCAGACCCACCATACTTGCTCCGGACACTGCGAGAGGGCTGTACAAGCAATGATCACACGCACGGCACAGCGGACACACCAGGAACCGCGGTGTTGGCCGTCGAATGGCGCTAGCTGCACAGCATTTGTGCACCGCCGCCGTCAGTGTCAGCCAGTTTGCCGTGGCATACGGAGCTCCATTGCAGTCTTTAACACTGGTAGCATGCCGCGACAGCGTGGACGTGAACCGTATGTGCAGTTGACGGACTTTGAGCGAGGGCGTATAGTGGGCATGCGGGAGGCCGGGTGGACGCACCGCCGAATTGCTCAACACGTGGGGCGTGAGGTCTCCACAGTACATCGATGTTGTCGCCAGTGGTCGGCGGAAGGTGCACGTGCCCGTCGACCTGGGACCGGACCGCAGCGACGCACGGATGCATGCCAAGACCGTAGGATCCTACGCAGTGCCGTAGGGGACCGCACCGCCACTTCCCAGCAAATTAGGGACACTGTTGCTCCTGGGGTATCGGCGAGGACCATTCGCAACCGTCTCCATGAAGCTGGGCTACGGTCCCGCACACCGTTAGGCCGTCTTCCGCTCACGCCCCAACATCGTGGAGCCCGCCTCCAGTGGTGTCGCGACGGGCGTGAATGGAGGGACGAATGGAGACGTGTCGTCTTCAGCGATGAGAGTCGCTTCTGCCTTGGTGCCAATGATGGTCGTATGCGTGTTTGGCGCCGTGCAGGTGAGCACCACAATCAGGACTGCATACGACCGAGGCACACAGGGCCAACACCCGGCATCATGGTGTGGGGAGCGATCTCCTACACTGGCCGTACACCACTGGTGATCGTCGAGGGGACACTGAATAGTGCACGGTACATCCAAACCGTCATCGAACCCATCGTTCTACCATTCCTAGACCGGCAAGGGAACTTGCTGTTCCAACAGGACAATGCACGTCCGCATGTATCCCGTGCCACCCAACGTGCTCTAGAAGGTGTAAGTCAACTACCCTGGCCAGCAAGATCTCCGGATCTGTCCCCCATTGAGCATGTTTGGGACTGGATGAAGCGTCGTCTCACGCGGTCTGCACGTCCAGCACGAACGCTGGTCCAACTGAGGCGCCAGGTGGAAATGGCATGGCAAGCCGTTCCACAGGACTACATCCAGCATGTCTACAATCGTCTCCATGGGAGAATAGCAGCCTGCATTGCTGCGAAAGGTGGATATACACTGTACTAGTGCCGACATTGTGCATGCTCTGTTGCCTGTGTCTATGTGCCTGTGGTTCTGTCAGTGTGATCATGTGATGTATCTGTCCCCAGGAATGTGTCAATAAAGTTTCCCCTTCCTGGGACAATGAATTCACGGTGTTCTTATTTCAATTTCCAGGAGTGTACATTCGGACATGGAGCAGATATAGAGAGACAGGAACTGTTTATGACATGCCTCGCTCAGGTCGCCCAAGAGCTGCTACTACAGTGGATGGCCGCTACCTACGGATTACGGCTCGGGCGAACCCTGACAGCAACGCCACCATGTTGAGTAATGCTTTTCGTGCAGCCACAGGACGTCGTGTAACGGCTCAAACTGTGCGCACTATGCTGCATGATGCGCAACTTCACTCCCGACGTCCACGGCGAGGTCCAGGTTTGCAACCATGATACCATGCAGCACAGTACAGATAGGCCCAACAACATGCCGAATGGACCGCTCAGGATTAGTATCATGTTCTCTTCACCTATGAGTGTCGCATATGCATTCAACCAGACAATCGTAGGAGACGTGTTTGGATGCAATCCGGTCGGGCTGAACGCCTTAGACACATTGTCCAGCGAGTGCAGCAAGGTGGAGTTTCCCTGCTATTTCGGGGTGACATTACGTGGTGCCGACGCACGCCGTTGGTGGTCATGGAAGGCGCCGTAACGGCTGTACTATATGTGAATGCCATCCTCCGACAGATAGTGCAACCATATCGGCAGCATATGGCGAGGCATTCGTCTTCATGGACAACAATTCGCGCCCCCATCGTGCACATCTTGTGAATGACTTCCTTCAGGATAACGACATCGCTCGAGTAGAGAGGCCAGCATGCTCTCCTGATATGAACCCTATCGAACATGCGTGGGATAGATTGAAAAGGGCTGTTTATGGACGACGTGATCCGCCAACCACTCCAAGGGATCTACGCCGAATCGCCGTTGAGGAGTGGGACAACCTGGACCAACAATGCCTTTATAACCTTGTGGACAGTATGCCACGACGAATACAGGCATGCATCAGTGCAACAGGAAGTGTTACTGGGTATTAGAGCTACCGGTGTGTACAGCAATCTGGACCACCACCTCTGAAGGTCTCGCTGTATGGTAGTACAACATGCAATATAGGATTTTCATGAGCAATAAAAAGGGCGGAAATGATGTTTGTGTTGATCTCTATTCCAATTTTCTGTGTAGGTTTTGGAACTCTCGGAACGGAGGTGATGCAAACCTTTTTTTGATGTGTGTACACGTCGCTGTACGAAGAGGAGGACAATGTTCCTATAACTGACTTTTGTGGAACTCTCGAATGTTGCATCTCTTCATTGTAACGTGCTTCTTCTGGATAGTTCACACTTTTGGCGAGGTAAGCGTGCAGAACAACTGCACAGAGCTTGGAGAATAACATCCTCGTCACATTGGAAAACCGAATGTTAAGGTCAACAGGTTTCGCAGTAACCCAAAATTCCCATTCAGGGAGACAATCGGATCATTTAGGACATGTGAGGGGTGGCCAACAAGTATTGCAACAGTTCTTTTCTGAAAGCCGGTCGGTTTTATTCAGCATTCCAATACACAGTATTATTCTCCACCAGTTTGGCTACAAAACCCTGTTTTTCAACACAATCTCCGTTCAACACGACGGCCTTACGCCACCTTACTGGGAGGGCGTGTCTGCCCACATGGAACCACTCGACACGTCGACGTCGTGGCCAACTTCGTGCTACGTCAGTAACCTCTCCATCATCCACGTACTGCTTCCCGCGGATTGCATCCTTATTGGGCCAAACAAATGGAAATCGGGACGTGCTCTTGATGGTTTTCTGTTAGGCGGCGAAGAACACAGCGGGCACGAATACCCCAACTGGTGGACGAGTGTATCAGCATCACCAACAGAGATGTCCAGTTGAGCAGCGAGTTGTTTGACTGTAATCTGTCGATTACCTGAATGAGAGTGCCCGAATGTTCCAAGACTCACAGAAGTGTATGGCCGGCCGGCAAGTGGGAAATCGGATAGGTTTGCGCGACCTCGTTACGATGACGACAGACGCTTTACCCAAAGACTCACCTTGCTTTTGTCCAGAGTCAGGTCTCTTTAGACAGTCTGCAAGCGCCTATGAATATCTACGAAGTTCTGGTTTCCTTCGACCTTCTTTACAAACGACGCTTTTAGGGATACGTATACCGCCGCCACCCATCGGAAATTCAGGAAACTGTAGAGACTTACGCGGGAACATTCCACAATGTCCCACAATAAATGCCGCATTTTTTCAGCCGAAACACGCCTAGAAAAAATATTGCATTACTTACTGAACGACCCGTGTATACTGCAGATGTAGTGAAACTCGCCTAGAAAACAATTTTGCATTACCTACTGAACGACCCTTGTATACTGCAGATGTAGTGACCCATTTGATATTGTTCTTCACGTCTTTTGCTCAATACTAGATGGAAACATGAATACATAGACCAGTTTGCAAATTTACATCTGGGGTGAACTGTAGTACCTACCTTCAAGGATAACTGTGAACTATTTTAGAAATGGAAAGTAACATTTTAAACTAAGGAAAAAAAATCAACAATTCCTAAGGTCTCTTCGTTTATAAACTCGTGGCGATAGAAATAAATTACCATTGTGCCCTTCAGTCAACTTTCATACAGAACGATAGTACATCTGTTATCAGGTAATAAATTTAATAGTACTAGAGAGAGCTTTGGGGAGGGGGGGGGGGGGGGCAGGAGGTAAAACCTGTAGAGGAAGACAGAGATTGGGATAGGTGCAGCAAATACTTGAGGACGTAGGTTGCAAGTGCTACTCTGAGACTTAAAGATTTGACACACGAGAGCAATTCGTGACGGGCTGCATCAAACGAGTCAGAAGACTGATGGCTCCAAAGTAAAAAATAAATAAATAAAAAATTTGCTTGGCGAATTGAACAGGGGCGTGCTGAATAATTAGAGCATTTAGAACGAAGTACCATCTTCCTTAGTACGTCCACGTAGCGTTTCCGCCCTACTGCTTACTAGTACCATCTTCCATAGTACTCTGGTAAAGCAACAATATTTCCTGCTTGCGTCGTTGCACTGTGAATGTTTATATGTTTGCACGTTGTCTCTTGTTATATAGTTAATGCTCACGTATTTTAACAAAAGCACTACGTCCAATTTTTTCAGGTAACTTTATTACATATCAGCGCACTGTATATAGCATAGATTTGCGAATTAGAGAATTTTATTGTCCACGAATGCCTCAGAAGGCTATGTAAGCAAATAGGTTAATATTCCTTTCGTAAAATTTTTTTGTTGAAAAGTACACTCGATGTCTGGTATTAGAGGCACCAAGAATGTGGAATGAAGATGATACTTCGTTGTTGTCTTTCAGGCTAAAAATAACGAGAAAAACCTCTAGCCTCTCTAAAGTTCCCACATTTCTTTTTCTTGCAGTTTTACAACAAGACAAGTCTCCACAAACAATGACTGTTCTTATAAATGGCTATTTCAGTTAAGCTGCTGAGCCTCTCAAACGTGAAAAATCACAATCGATGTATTAATCTCTGAACGGTGCGGCCAGCAGTTTGGCAACACAAATTTTGAATTACACGAGAATACGAAGCCATTTACAAATCTACTAACATTTTCAGAACTTCGTAAGATGTCAAGAATTCGTTACAAAATAGGACGATAATTTAGAATACACAGATAACGAATTTTGTTGGCTGTCCGCAGTCAGTGAGTGTGTAACAAGTACTGGAAAAAATCACACCTGCCAGGCACTCAGGAACGCTGCATACGCATTGAACACCGGGTTTGTGACAAAAGCTGCTCCAGAAGCAGGATGTACCGGTCTGTCGTCCATTACATGCGATACACTACTGGGAAAGACCACTTGTTATGTTCAGATCATGACCGCGCACCAGTTCATGGACAGGCGGCTGTGGTGTGTTGCTTTCTCCAGTAGTTCAGTACTGTAATTGATCTCTTACGGGCAAGTAGTATTCCGTGATCTAAGTGCTGTGAAGACCAACAAAGAGAAGCCTTTATAGATTTACAACGGGCATCAGTATGCAGTGAACTATATTTAAAAAATTAGACACTGACTTGTGTAAACATGACGAAGAATGAATACAAGAGAAAGCTACCAACTAAATATAACACAGTTATAGGCGAAGATAGTCATTTTTGTATACCAGATGAAGCAGCAAATAAAGTAGGGAAACATTTTGTAAAGAAACAGAAACCACAATTCCAATGAAGAAGTGAGGCAGCTCTTCAATCGAGGATACGTCTTTGTAACTCCATTACCACTAATGAAAATGCGAAACAGTAACTGCATTGAAACTTTCTGGCAGATTAAAACTGTGTGCCGGACTGAGACTCTGTCTCGGGACCTTTGCCTTTCGGGGGCAAGTGCTCTACCAACTTATCTACCCAAGTACGACTCAGGCCCCGTCCTCACAACTTTACTTCTACCAGTATCTCGTCTCCTACCTGCCGACACGGTAGCTGAGCGTGTTCGGTCAGAGGGCTGCGTGCTCTCTGTAATTAAAAAAAAACTGAGTCAAGGAATCTACGATCAACTTGAACGGATGTCTTGTGACGTCCGCCTAGACCAAACGCAACGAACTACATCGAACAAACTGGGGAAAAAAAGTTCGTAGAGCACTTGCCTGCGAAAGGCAAATGTCCCGAGTTCGAGTCTCGTTCCGGCACACAGTTTTAATCTGCCAGGAAGTTTCATATCAGCGCACACTCCGCTGTAGAGTGTAAATCTCACTCTAGTAACTGCATTGTATTACGCAAAAATGTGTGGGACCTACGCTAGATCCGATCGATTTTGGTGGAATATTCTTTCGAGAGATTAATTTACTGATAAATGACGACAGCAGATTTTTATTTGCAGATGACAACAGGGGACTGAACTAGACGCCTGTCAGCGTAAAGGGAAAATTATGCTAGCAACGTCTGATTCATTCTTTGTGGGCGGAACGTTCAAGAGTTCTAGCGTGCAATATGGACAGACGTTTACACTTTTCGGCGGTCTTACAAGTTCTTGAGAGGAAATAAACACTATTCTAGCTATCTGCGCTTTGTTACCAAACAAAAAGGAAGAATCATATGATCGTTTCTTTTTTAAATCTATTAAAGCCAATTCGCCCTGACGAACCCTGCGTTTCTCACGGAGGACTTCGAAATTTATATCGCCCAACCAGCTACAAGTTTAAGAACTTACAGAAATGTAGCCAGGTGATACCATTGACGACCACCGATATTCTGAGAGGAGCACACCCTAACTGTAGCCAGTGAGAGGGAATTTTAAGCCTTGGTTTTCAGGGAAACTTCGAAAAGATAACAGTCACATTCCCTGTAAACACTAGCGACATCACAAACCAAAGACGACAGACGTCAACAGTTATCACGAGGTAGCATTAGTTCTGTCCCTCTGTTTTTTTGACAAGTGATGGAGCTGTATTCAATGCAGAGTTTAAACAAAAACCACCTCTCTATTTACACGGCTACTTGCTAATTTAACTTCAACAGCTTCCTTAATAAGCCTGTCCCAATAGTTGGAAGAGCGTGTCAGAATCTCCGTGAAGTTACATTACATAAGATGACCAGCGCCAAGACAGTATTCTGCAACGGCGAATTTGCTCGGCTTTTGTATGGGCATAGGGACAGCGTTAATGCTACCTCGCCCGTTGCTTGTTAATTTCAGTATCGATAAATTCTGACGTCGGTCATATTTCGTTAACGCTAGTGTTAGAGTGTGTGTGAATGTTACGTTCCCGAAGTGTCTTTGAAAGCCGAGATTTTAAATTCCCTTGGACAACGCATACTTGCTGCAGCTGTGCCTTGAAACTGGAAAATACATTAATGCACGTTATAGTCGAAATATCAATGGTTGTCAACGACGTCACCCGGTTGCATTCACGTACTTTGTTTGGACGTCGTATACACCGGGAGAAGTTCGAAGTTTGTTTCATGAATCAGAGATTATAGACTACAATTGTCATTAAAATCAGTGTTTGTGGAAGCAAGCTCATGGTTGCAGTCTTGTTCTTGCCTATAAGAAATTCGAATAAACAAACTGTAGCAAACGAATGTCCAGCTCGAGCACGTCTACCGGTGGAAATGTTGGATGTTGGTTGGTTTTCTATTCAGAAGAGTACAGTGCCTCTATAACTAGCATATACCAAGAGATATGTGGAACTCCAACGTACTAACAAGGCCTCTGACGGATGGAACCGAAGGATAAATACGTTAATATCATAAGCTCATCCAAATGTTTACTCATTAATGAAAGATCTCCGAGAAGATGCGTATTACCAAGGCCGTCTACTTGACCGATATATTTTAATTTCCATAGGTAAAGGCTGATGAGACTATTGTAAACGCTTTAAGAAGACTCCAAACTGAGGGCAACTTAAAATCATATCTGACGTCTATATCTGAGTGGAATCTATAATGTCGGATATGTCCAACAGAACAGACGTCACTCAAATGTAGACATTTCTGTATGAGCGCGACGGCTCCATGACTTTTGTTTCAGTGCAGATGCACTAGTATCGTCCAAACTCCTATGTGAATCAATAACTTGCGACTAGCGGATTCACGTGCGAGGGACACTGCATTTCAACGTGCGATAAGTTGAGAATTTGTTAGCCTTTAGATCCGAAGGAAAGCGTGTCCGGATGACCGAGGTGTTTAAGGGACCCGTTCTAGAGGAGCGGAGCACCCGGGTTCGAGTTCTTGACCGGTACAAATTTTCAACTTTCTTTATTGCACTGTCACAATGCCCACGCGGCTTGAAGTCCCAAGTTCCCACCCATCCTTCACTTTACTTCCCCATCGTCTATTTCTTACAGATATCTAACTTTCGCGGCCTACACATAGAAATTACACTGAAGATGAAAACGTCACAACCACTGGAAACTATGTCAACACTGAAACGTAGGTTAATGCACATTATAGTCACAATTAATCTTGTAAATATTGTAAGTAAAATTATTGAAGAACGAAGTTCTCCTTGGAAGTAACACAAACTCCGTTAAATGTCTCTGGTAAGTTGTAGAGAATTCGCTAACGAAGACCGATAAAAGCATCTCAAAGGTCATGCCTCTTCTAGGAAATCATCGTTCCATTCCCTTTAAAAGATTCTTACAATAAAAGTCTGTATACGTTGACACAGATTATGAAATCGTTGCAACGGAACCGCAGGCACATGGCATGCAAGAACATGCATTCATTCTCCCTCCATCTGAAGACGTGTCGTGGGGTGGAGCACGCTGTGTTACACTACTGAACTTCATAGTGTGTCTGAGTGCTACCTGCAAAAAGCCACTCATCCCAGCAAGAACGCTAGGTTTCGCAGACGTGTTCAAACCACATGAAAACTTGATTCGATAATTTGATGAACACGTCACATGGGAGAATTCACGGATTTATTTCAGCTGATTTTGCATCGTTTCTATAGAGACTGGAGATGGAAAGGCTACTTACATGCGTCTGCACACCTCCGTCTACACGATTACTCCCAAAAACCAGACGTGTTTCGCAAACACGGTGGGGAATCACTTTCAGACAATTTCTCTACCCTTCCACTTTCCAATAGTACGTGCAAAAAATGAAAACTTAAATTTTTCAGTGAGGGTTTTATTTCTCCTATTTTACCACCGTGATTATTTCATGCTATCTAGGAAGGAATCGACAAAATATTTCGGCACTCAGAAGAAAAAGTTTCTCGTAACAATGACAAACGATTTTACTTCAGCTACTGCCATCCCAAATCGACTATAATATCTACATCCCCTATTTCCAGATAATACAAAACAAGTTGCCTTCTTTTGAACTTTTTCGGTGTCCTCCAACAATTCTGTACGGTAAGAATCCCGCCAGCCGCTGTGGCCGAGCGGTTCTAGGCGCTTCAGTCCGGAACCGCGCTGCTGCTACGGTCGCAGGTTCGAATCCTGTTTCGGGCATGGATGTGTGTGATGTCCTTAGGTTAGTTAGGTTTAAGTAGTTCTGAGTTCTAGGGGACTGATGACCTCAGTGTTAAGTCCCATAGTGCTCAGAGCCATTTGAACCAGTTTTTTGGTAAGAATCCCATACAGCGCTGCAGTACTGCAGAAGAGAAAGGTCAAGCGTAATGTGGCAGTCCCTTTTGTACGTTTGTGTATTTACAAAGTGCACTACAGTAAAAAAGTCTCACACGTTTAATTTTCTAGGCTACTCACGACACTTAGCATCACGCTCACATCCTGTCTAAATCATTTTACAAATTGTTTTTATGATTTTATAGCTTCACAAGATAGTAAACGACGGTATCATCTGTAAACAACCTAAGATGGTTACTCAGGTTGTCTTTTAAAGCCGGCCGCGGTGGTCTAGCGGTTCTGGCGCTGCAGTCCGGAACCGCGGGACTGCTACGGTCGCAGGTTCGAATCCTGCCTCGGGCATGGGTGTGTGTGATGTCCTTAGGTTGGTTAGGTTTAAGTAGTTCTAAGTTCTAGGGGACTTATGACCTAAGATGTTGAGTCCCATAGTGCTCAGAGCCATTTGAACCATTTTTTTGTCTTTTAAATCGTTTATATTGATTAAGAACTGCGGTAGGCATCTAACGCTGACTTGGGAAACCCCAGATTGCATCATGCCTACAGTGTGGTTATATTTAACCTTCCGCTGTTCGAGCCAGTGCAGACGGAAACCTATTTACGTATCCAGATTCTTAGGAATTGTGTTCAGTCTATGCGGTATAGGATTTGCATTGATAGTAGTCTTAGTATCAGGACTTCTCGTTATGCGCCGATACTGCTACGGCCACGTAGTGTGAAAACACTCCGTTAGAGTTGCAGTCAACATGTGTCTGAACAAGATGAGCAGGGCTTTACTCGTAAAGCTGTTTTAGCAGGGCTTTACTCGTAAAGTTGTTTTATGAAAACAACAGCAATAGTGCTGCTACTTTTCGCGAGTATCGACGAACTGGAGGAATACAGGGAGGTCCCCTTTCTGCACCGGGACTGAAGAACATTATTCGGAAATTAGAACTAACTGAAGAATTTGGGAACTATTCATGAAAGAGGCCGACGGACAATTCCTCCACAAATTACTGAAGAAATTACTGTTGCCGGGGTTGAGAATGCTGATCTTCAATCAGTTCTCGAGCTTTGCCACGACAGTTGAAAATTCCATGGCCCGTTGTACGAAGAAAAGTTGTGAAATGGTGTCTAGTGCGGTTCCAGGCTGTCGTGGATGCAGATGGTCGTCACACTGACAGACGTTTCTAACCTGGGATGTAAACATAATACACAGTTGACAAATGTTACTCTCTCGTAGGAAAACTAAAATGCGTTTCTTTCAAAGATTTATTTGTTATTTCTCTTTCGCATGTCCTTTGACAATGTTTCACTGTCCTACGATAACTCGTTTCTCATGGTTGCCCTTTCAACTAGCGAAAGTTTAATTATAACCACCCTGTAGATCTATATCAAGCCGCCCTAAGATGCATGGCGGAGGTGATGCTCCTCTGGCGAAGAGTGCTTCTGATACCATCGTCTTATCGCCCTTTCTCTGTTACATTCTCGAATGGCTCATGAAAAGGACGATTGTCGGTAATCTTCTGAATTAACTCTAATCTCCCTGATTTTCTAATTGTGATCATACCGCGAGTCGCATGTGTGAGGAAGGACAGGTATGTTGCCCGACTCATGTTGGGATGTGCTGTTCCAGAATTACAATAGTAAACGACTCTTTGATGCGGAACGCTTCTCTTGTAGTGTCTGTCACTGGAATTTGTTTAGCAATTCCGTAATGCTTTCTTACTGCCTAAATAATTCCGTGACGAAATGCGCCGCTCTTCGTTGGATCTTGTGTATCTCTTCTATCAGTCCAACCAAGTAAGCACACAATAATACGTCGAACAAGGGTTTTTTGGGTGAATTATATTTCCTTAAGAGTCTTCCAAAGAATCTCAGCCTAGTATTTGCTCTTTCTATCATTTCTTAGTTGTCATTCCACTCTAGGTAGCTTCGCATAGTTACTCCTAGGTAATTATAATAGTTGTTGCTTCCAGTGATACGTCGTCGATAGTGTGACAGTACATTAATGGATTTCTTCGCCTGTGTATTCGCAGTACGTTAAATTTATTTATGTTTAGCTTCAACTTTCAGTCCCCGCACACATCATCCATTCTCGTCACTTCTTCCTGTATTTCGCTACTTTTTTTTTGGCGCAGCTTAATAGTTATAAACAACAGCATCATATACAAATAGCCTGATGGTGCTTCCAGCGGTATCCACTAGATGCTTTATGCTCATTGTGAATGGTAACGGTCATACCTCGCTCACGTGTGGTACTCCTGAGAATACATTTATACCTGTTGATTTTGTTCCGTTATGGGTATTGGGTTCTATGTACATGAAAGTCCTGAATCTAGTCACAAACCTGGTCAATACACGGCAAACTCCTGTGTCAAGCAACATGGCTGACTATTGAAGTCAGTATTTCGGACTTTGCCGTCTTCCGTTTTGTAATCTGGTAGAATGTTCACCGAGCGAAGGAATAGGTGATTTCGATCTTCCGTTTTGTAATCTGGTAGAATGTTCACCGAGCGAAGGAATAGGTGATTTCGATCCGATAACTGACATTCAATAAGACTAAAACTTCTTAGTGTTTTTAGTCAGACTTTATTTCGCAAAATTTTAATTCAAATTCATTGAAAGCTTTTCTTGTGGCTCTCCTTACACTCATTTTCGCTTCGTTCATCGTTCATCTGTCATCTAAGTTCTCACTTCGCTCAAATCTGCGATGAAGCTCTCTTTGCTTTGGTAGCAACTTTCTAACACGTCTCTTAAACCACGGAGAGTCTTCACCATCATTTAAAATCTTTCTCGACTCATACATGTCAAATGGATGTTACTGCTGTTTACTAACATCATACTCACCCTTACGTTTCCAACTTGCGAGAAGGAACGTTCACTGAGAATAATGTAGCTGAATACGATTTCGGTACACAGTGCTTCACCGGTTCCAAGGACGGGTTCCTATAAATTAAGGTACCCCAACGTGTACGCCACATCTTCTCTACCATCCAACAGCCGCGCTCTTTGTGTACTGCTCTCCCAGCCTATTGACGTGACCTACAAGTTTCCATCCGCTATAGAACTGTGACCATCCCGACAGGAAACCGCGAATCAGTCGTACAGCTAAGACACCTAAGGCAAATACGCTTCTGTGGAACTGTTTTAATAGCCTTCTGCAAATCTAGGAAGACTGAATCAGCTTGAGAACCTCTGTCGATAGCACTCATTACTTAATGTGAATGAATGGCTAGTTGTGTTTCACCAAGAACGTTATTTTCTTCATCCATGCTGGTTGTGACTTGTGTCGACAATCGTTTCATAATGTTGGAACAGAGTGTATATCCTAAAATCCTGCTAGAAATCGATATCAGAGATACGACTCAACAGTTCAGCGGATTACCTATATTTCCTTTCTTGTGTATAGATGGGACCTGTACAGCTTTCCAGTCTTTAGATACTGGTATTTTGCCCAGTGTTGTACATGACTGCTAAATTCGAGCTATTTCATCAACATACTCTAAAAAGAATCTAACTGGTATATAATGTTAAGTGAAAAATATCTCTTCAAGTGGTTTGAATTGCTTCTCTACATGAAGGATATCTATTTCCAAATTGTTCATGATGGCAACTGTTCTTGATTAGAATTGTGGAATATTTGCTGCATCTCCTTTGGCGAATGAAATACGGAAAACCGTATTTAGTAACTCCGCTATAATGGCGCTGTCCTCGGTAGGATTACCACCATTGAACGTAATATCCTCTAGGTTGTTAGGCAGTGTCGAGTTACACTTCAAACTTCATCGCAAACAATATTTTGTGCCCTCTGCTAGGATCTTCTTTAGGATCTTCTCGTGTCCCCGGAAGATACTGATGGTCCCAGCGGAGAGGTAGAAGTCTCATAACAGAGAAGGTTTCACATTCAATGATAATGGCCACGAAGGCCTGCACACTTTTATCTACATCTACAACTACAATATTATGTTCCGCAAGATACCTTACGATGTGTGGTGGAGGATACTTTGTACACCACAGTCACTTCTTCATTTTTGTGTTCCATCCGCGAATTGTTCCCGGGAAGAACGATTGCTGGTAAGCTGGTAAGCCTCCGTACATGCTTAATCAATCTCTTTAATTTTAGCTCAGTCGTCTTTTTGTGACATACAGTATGTGATTAAAAGTATCCGGACACCCCCAAAAACATACGTTTTTCATATTAGGAGCATTTTGCTGCCACCTACTGCCAAGCACTCCATATCAGCGACCTGGTCATTAGACATCGTGAAAGAGCAGAATGGGCAGCACCGCGGAACTCACGGACTTCGAGCGTGGCCAGGTGATTGGGTTTCACTTGTGTCATACGTATGTACGCGAGAATTCCACACTCTTAAACATCCCTAGGTCCACTGTTTCCGTTGTGATAGTGAAGTGGAAACGTAAAGGGAATAGTACAGCACAAAAGCGTACAGGACGACCTCGTCTGTTGACTGACAGATAGCGTCGTCATTTGAAGAGAGTAGAAAACTATCCAAACTATCAGACAGGAATTCCGCACTTCATCAGGATCCACTGCAAGTACTATGATAGTTAGGCGCGAAGTGACAAAACTTGGATTTCATGGTCGAGGGCTGCTCATAAGCGACACATCACGCCGGTAAATGCCAAACAACGCCTCGCTTGGTGCAAGGAGCGTAAACATTGTACGATTCAATAGTGGAAAAACGCTGAGTGGAGTGACGAATCACGGTACACAATGTGGCGATCAGATGACAGGGTGTGGGTATGGCGAATGCCCGGTGAACCTCATCTGCCCGCGTGTGTAGTGCCAACAATAAAACTCGGAGGTGGTGGTTACGGTGTGGTCGTGTTTTTTATGGGAGGGGGGCCTTGCACCCCTTGTTGTTTTCCGTGGCACTATCACAGCACAGGCCGACATTGATGTTTTAAGCACTTTGTTGCTGCCCATTGTTGAAGAAAAATCTGGGGGTGGCGATTGAATTTTTCAACACGAATGAGCACCTTTTCATAATGCAAGGCATGTGGTGGAGTGGTTACACGAACATAACATCCTTGTAATGGACTGGCATGCACAGAGTCCTGACCTGAATCCCAGAGAACACCGCCGGCCGGAGTGGCCGTGCGGTTCTAGGCGCTGCAGTCTGGAGCCGAGCTACCGCTCCGGTCGCAGGTTCGAATCCTGCCTCGGGCATGGATGTGTGTGATGTCCTTAGGTTAGTTAGGTTTAATTAGTTCTAAGTTCTAGGCGACTAATCACCTCAGAAGTTAAATCGGATAGTGCTCAGAGCCATTTGAACCAGTGAACAGCTCTGGGATGTTTTGGAACGCCGAGTTCGTGGCAGGCCTCACCGACCGACATCGATACCTCTCCTCAGTGCAGCACTCGGTGAAGAATGGGCTGCCGTTCCGCAAGAAACCTTCCAGCACCTGACTGAAAGTTGCCTGCGAGAGTGGAATCTGTCATCAAGGCTAAGGGTGGGCGAATACTATATTGAATTCCAGCATTACCGATGGAGGGCGAGACGAACTTGTCATTTTCAGTCAGGTGTCCGGATACTTTTGATCACATAGTGTACTTCTTGCTTGGTTTTATACGACTGTAGATAAGGCAGAGGATCGCAATGGCTGTGCACCCTTTTTTCCTCTTGAAATTCGAAAGTCTTTGATTACTAAACGAAGGAGGGAGTTTAGACCACGTGTGTTAGTGCCTCTCAAGCTCACTAATGAATCCAGTTGCCGACAAGACGGTAAACCTACTCTTCTTTTGTAGGGAAAGCCAGCCGGATAATGGCTGGTTGTACTACTATAATATCTTCAACGAAACTAGAAGTTTATTGAATGAACAGTGACTTGCGGATGTGAGCTTCGAAACCATGTCCCACCTCAATATGCTCTGCGATCACTGTTAATTGCGTGACAGCAGGTATGATGTACTGACCACACGTTTACATTTTTCCCATTCCATTGACTGACGAAGGGAACGGGGACTGATTAATAATATGCCTTAGATTCAAGGATGCAGTGTTTACGGCAACCAACCAAATTAATAAGAATGTCGAACGTCAGGAGTCTATTGAACAAGCACAAAAAGTATCTATGCCGTATTTAAAAGCACCTAACTGTCCAAGTCTGGCAACACTCTGCAGAAGCTCGAAATTTAGCGTGGACTTGAATTTGAAATGCCTTTAATAGTTTCCACAACGAAACTCTCGAAAATCGGTAGAAAATCCAAAGTTGTTCTCATGGTGTAATGGAGGTAAAACACAATCAACACCTTCACCACGTGATAGCAACATTAATGTTGTGTACTAGCACCACCGCCAGGACAATACTTTTTGATGACGGTACCGTGCGGAGCTTTCAGCTTTCAGCGGGGTGCCGTTGGTGCGGTGAAGGTGTCGGGGCTGTCGTGTCTGACAGGCGAAACTGGACATGTGTCAGCTAGCGCGCGACCTGTGCAGATTTACCTGTTCTCGAATAGTGATTTTCATCACCTCAAGCAACTGTTCAATCAATTCAAAATCATGCCCGCCAGGATATTCGTATTGTAATAGCATCAGATGAGAGGGCTTATGAGCCCAGACCTGTCAACACGAATTGTTGCCAACCGGTTTTTAGCAGTGGGAGTACGGGCACGCTCAGCCGTAACTCGACTTCCACTCACGCCGCAGCATCGACGTGCACGGCTCGAATAGTCCCGTGAAGCATAGCTTGGAAGATTGAATGGCACGCCGTGGTCTTCAGCGATGAAAGCACGTTCTCCCTGCACGCAAGTTATGGTCGTTTGCGCGTACGACGTACACCTGGAGAGTACTATCTGGCAGAGACCATTCGTGCAAGATACGCTGGCCTCACTGTACTTCTTATGATGCAGGATGCGGTAAGATACAACACTTGATCACCTTTGGTATTTCGAGAGCGGATGCTAACCAGCACTCGGTATTTGCTGAATGTTGTTAGACCCATTACGAGGTGCATTCGAGTTCTAAGGTCTCCGATTTTTTTTCTAATTAACTACTCACCCGAAATCGATGAAACTGGCGTTACTTCTCGACGTAATCGCCCTGCAGACGTACACAATTTTCACAACGCTGACGCCATGATTCCATGGCAGCGGCGAAGGCTTCTTTAGGACCACTGGAAAATCTCTGAGGCAATAGCAGCACGGCTGGTGAATGTGCGGCCACGGAGAGTGTCTTTCATTGTTGGAAAAAGCCAAAAGTCGCTAGGAGCCAGGTCAGGTAAGTAGGGAGCATGAGGAGTCACTTCAAAGTTGTCATCACGAAGAAACTGTTGCGTAACGTTAGCTCGATGTGCGGGTGCGTTGTCTTGGTGAAACAGCACACGCGCAGCCCTTCCCGGACGTTTTTGTTGCAGTGCAGGAAGGAATTTGTTCTTCAAAACATTTTCGTAGGATGCACCTGTTACCGTAGTGCCCTTTGGAACGCAATGGGTAAGGATTACGCCCTCGCTGTCCCAGAACATGGACACCATCATTTTTTCAGCACTGGCGGTTATCCGAAATATTTTTGGTGGCGGTGAATCTGTGTGCTTCCATTGAGCTGACTGGCGCTTTGTTTCTGGATTGAAAAATGGCATCCACGTCTCATCCATTGTCACAATCGACGAAAACAAAGTCCCATTCATGCTGTCATTGCGCGTCAACATTGCTTGGCAACATGCCACACGGGCAGCCATGTGGTCGTCCGTCAGCATTCGTGGCACCCACCTGTATGACATTTTTCGCATTTTCAGGTCGTCATGCAGGATTGTGTGCACAGAACCCACAGAAATGCCAACTCTGGAGGCGATCTGTTCAACAGTCATTCGGCGACCCCCAAAACAATTCTCTCAACTTTCTCGATCATGTCGTCAGACCGGCTTGTGCGAGCCCGAGGTTGTTTAGGTTTGTTGTCACACGATGTTCTGCCTTCATTAAACTGTCGCACCCACGAACGCACTTTCGACACATCCATAACTCCATCACCACATGTCTCCTTCAACTGTCGATGAATTTCAATTGGTTTCACACCACGCAAATTCAGAAAACGAATGATTGCACGCTGTTCAAGTAAGGAAAACGTCGCCATTTTAAGTATTTAGAACAGTTCTCATTCTCGCTGCTGGCGGTAAAATTCCATCTGCCGTACGGTGCTGCCATCTCTGGGACGTATTGACAATGAACGCGGCCTCATTTTAAAACAATGCGCACGTTTCTATCTATTTCCAGTCCGGAGAAAAAAAATCGGAGGCCTTACAACTTGAATGCACCTCGTATTTTAGAACAGGAAGGTGATTAGTTTTTCCAACAGGATAATGCTCGCCCACACACTGTCCGTGAAACTCGGCGTGCTCTGCGAGACGTGCAGCAACTTGGTACCCTACATCTCCTCCGAACTTGAGTGCGATCGGCCACGTGTGTGATACGATGCGACGAGAAGTGACTCGTGCGACTCGTCACGTAACACTTACGGAACTACGTGAACCGGTCGCGCAGCAGTGGAGTAACGTATCCAAGGACGGTATTCGCCATCTGTACGATTGACTGGACGCCAGAGTCAGTGCCTGCAATGCTGCCCATGGGGGCTGCACAACACACTAATATGGGGGCTTCAGCAAGTGTCTGTACCTGTACCTGGTGCTATTGATTTGTAAACGTAATCATTTCATGTACTCTTTTGCACTGTTGAACAATAAATATTGAGTGAATTGGAAGCCTCTAAAAGGGTGTACTGATTTTTTTTTCCGGCAGTGTAATTTTGATTGCAGCTCACTGACAACGACAGACAGTTTCGCACGTTCACCGAGACAGACGAAATCAATTAATGGTTCCACACTGTCATTTGTAGGAGTACGACAAGAGCCACAACTAACAATGTGGTCGTTAGAACGCCAGCTGTGAGTGCGGACTGCCATCTCCTATTCTGCGGTCTCTGCGAAGAGAGGGCCCGGTTTAAATTGAAACAGCTGCTCCCGGCCTAAACCGCCGCTAAACAGGTTTCCGCTAATGAACGCACTCTTCCGCGGAATTGCCCGGCGCTCGCCACAAGAGATCCGGCAGCGGCGCTGCGGCTGTGTCTGTGACTGAGGGTATGGCGGCGCTGCAGGGAACGGGCGGCGCTTAGCGGCCGCGGGCAGCACGTGCGCCGGCCGTTTAATTAGGCGGCCGTGTTCCGGCCACGTGCCGCCATCACGCCCTCAACACCACTCAAATTCCACCCTTCAATGAAACGCTGTGGTCGTCACACGCCCCTTTGCCACAGTAAACGTTTATGATTCTCGGAACGGAAATTTTCAGTGGAAGCGGTACTAACATCTGTTATAGATCTATCTCTATGAAGTACTTAGGACTCCCCTCTAACTGTGCATCTACCGTAAATTAGTACCACGTAAATTTTTGTTAGAAAGAATTTTTCCAAATACAACAGAATCTGACTAAAATATGTGCAAACAGGAGACTAAACAGGACGCACTACAACTGGAACGAATATAAAATCTCTCGGAATAAATAAAAATTTGAAAGCATGTTGGTTACCAATATCGCTGCACATTACGCCCACCTGGTCAGAAGCTATCATTCGTTGTTGTGTTAGTTTTCGGCCGTAAGACCAGTTTGATGCTGGTCTTCAAGCTAGTCTATCCTGTACAAGCCTCTTCATCTCTGCATATCTACCGCAAAATACACCCATACGAACCTTCCTATTCAATTTCCCCCTCCCACTTACCACACACACAAACACACACACACACACACACACACACACATACACATACACACACATACACATACACACACACACACACATGCACGCACACACAACACTTCCTTCTATTACCAAACTAACGATACCTTCATGTTTCAGGATATGTTCTACATCTACATCTACATTTATACTCCGCAAGCCACCAAACGGTGTGTGGCGGAGGGCACTTTACGTGCCACTGTCATTACCTCCCCTTCCTGTTCCAGTCGCGTATGGTACGCGGGAAGAACGACTGCCGGAAAGCCTCCGTGCGCGCGCGAATGTCTCTAATTTTACATTCGTGATCTCCTCGGGAGGTATACGTAGGGAGAACCAATATATTCGATACCTCATCCAGAAACGCACCCTCTCGAAACCTGGACAGCAAGCTACACCGCGATGCAGAGCGTGTCTCTTGCAGAGTCTGCCACTTGAGTTTGCTAAACATCTCCGTAACGCTATCACGCTTACCAAATAACCCTGTGACGAAACGCGCCGCTCTTCTTTGGACCTTCTCTATCTCCTCTGTCAACCCGACCTGGTACGGATCCCACACTGATGAGCAATAAGTATAGGTCTAACGAATGTTTTGTAAGCCACCTCCTTTGTTGATGGGCTACATTTTACAAGAACTCTCCCAATGAATCTCAACCTGGCACCCGCCTTACCAACAATTAATTTTATATGATCATTCCACTTAAAATCATTCCATACGCATACTCCCAGATATTTTACAGAAGTAACTGCTACCAATGTTTGTTCCGCTATCATATAATCATACAATAAAGGATCCTTCTTTCTATGTATTCGCAATACATTACATTTTATCGAAGGATCCCTTATTTTAGTCGAGTTGTGCCACAAATTTATTTTTTTCCTATTCGACTCAGTATCTCCCCATTAGTTATTATATTTACCGTCCTATTTTTCAACATTTTTCTGTAACACGCTATTTTAAAAGCTCCTAATCACTTTTTGTCCGCGGGACATGAAAGGAGCCGGCCGGTGCTGGCGTGCGGTTAAAGGCGCTTCAGTCTGGAAACGCGTGACCGCTACGGTCGCAGGTTCGAATCCTGCCTCGGGCATGGATGTGTGTGATGTCCTTAGGTTAGTTAGGTTTAATTAGTTCTAAGTTCTAGGCGACTGATGACCTCAAAAGTTAAGTCGCATAGTGCTCAGAGCCATTTGAACCATTCGACATGAAAGGACAACCACAAAAATGTGTTGATTACACATTCGGCCGTCCCCTAGGCAACAGCTTCTTCCGGCTGATCCTTTCGCTCCAGAAGCATCAAAAGCAAAACCACTGGAAAACTTATTAAACACAAAGAAACTTTCCAGATCCAAAGATAACTATTATCTCTGTAACTATTGAGGGTGTATTCGCACGCAAGAAAGAGCTGTTGCAGGACCTATGTTAATAATATGTGTGGAATTTCCTACACATACAGGAGATCCACAGAGATAGTTTACCAGAAGAGATTTAGAATTCAAGGCATACAGCTTACTGCCGAAAGGCAGCATCGACGATACGGAAGAACAGTTTTCGTTAAAGCCCCACATCCAGGTCAAGTGCATCAATGTAGCTGAGGAGAATGAAACCGAGATGCTAACAGCAGTCCTGATTAACACCACTATTACCTCTGTGTATAAACCACCAGACACTGGAATTAAGGTAAATAACTTCTGAACACTTGTCCCTGAAAAGAAACATTTCGTAGCTGAAGATTACAACAGCCACACCAGTGTTTGCGTACCCCGACGATGTCAAGAATGGGGAAGCAGTCACCCAGTGGGTAGTCGCAAATAGTATAGTTCTTCTACACGATGATAAATTATCAGCGCCGGTCGCGGTGGCCGTGCGGTTCTGGCGCTGCAGTCCGGAACCGCGGGACTGCTACGGTCGCAGGTCCGAATCCTGCCTCGGGCATGGGTGTGGGTGATGTCCTTAGGTTAGTTAGGTTTAAGTAGTTCTAAGTTCAAGGGGACTTATGACCTAAGATGTTGAGTCCCATAGTGCTCAGAGCCATTTGAACCAAATTATTAGCCTCCTTCAACAGTGCTACATGAGGCAGATGTTATAACGCATATCTGATATTTGTGAGCGACCAGATAAACCACCAATGCTTCAAGGGAGTATGTCCACCCATCCCAAACGCCCAGCACCGACCAATTATGGTTCAGGTCACTCCTGTAGGCACATCCCATAACATTCCGTTCAGACACAGATATAACTTTCAGAATCCATCCCAAGCTCATACGACAGATTTGTGGTAATCGTTAAGAACGCTCACGACTCTATCCCCAGAGGCTGCAACTACATTCACGGTCTAACAACAACGACGATGACTCAACTGAAAGATTACCTAACTGTCTTCGAGGCCAGTCCATTGGTAGAGGACGCAATAGAAGAGGGCAATAAATTAATGAGTTCCATGTCAGATACCGAGAGAGAGAACTGGATCAAACTAGCGGAGGAACTCGATATGAACAAAAGCAGTCAGAAAACGCGTAGACTAGTGAAATCCTAAACAGCGACCCAAATCATTCAAGAGCCTATGTGTCAATGTAACAGCAAACCAAATAGCCACTCAGGTCGTAAAGAATGGCAAGCCAGACCAAAAGCCCGCTAGAAACGAAACCGATTTTAAACTAATAGGTGGAACGATGACCAAATTGTCTTTTACCATAGGAGAGCTGAACAAAGCCATAAAGAAATGCAAACCATGGAGGGCCGCTGGACTAGAAGACATCCTGACTGAGCAGATCAGACATTCCGGGCCGAAATCTACACGTTGTTGGCTAATGGGCATCTTCACTGCCTGTCTACAATAGTGCAAAATTCCTAGCACCTGGCGAAAAGCCACGATCATAGCTTTTCTTATACCAGGTCAAGAAGCAAGCAACCTAAAGAGGTAAACCGCAACCACCGTGCTATGCCACACAAATAAAATTTTCGAAAGACTGTTACAAAAACCCCGCACACCGACCGTGGGACCTAACCTCTTACCGCAACAGGTGTACTGCTGTGCTGCTCTATTTCTCAACTAAACTCAACACATCGAGTAAGGTTTCCAAGGGGACTATGTAACGGATGTTGTTTTCACCGACCTTACGGCTGCAAATGGTTCAAATGGCTCTAAGCACAATGAGACTTAACGTCTGAGGTCATCAGTCCCCTAGACTTAGAACTAGATAAACCTAACTAACCTAAGGACATCACACACACCCATGCCCGAGGCAGGATTCGAACTCGCGACCGTAGCAGCCGCGTGGTTCCGGACTGAAGCACCTAGAACAGCTCGGCCACCGCCGCCGGCTTACGGCTGCATACGACACAGTTAACATCTGCCTTTTGGTGTAGAAGGTATAAGCTACAACTAAAGATACTAAGCTCGCAAACATCGTCAGAAACCTGCTCCACAATCGGAGGTTCCTAGTGGACTGTGAGGAAGAACGAAGCAGGTGGAGAAATGGCCTGCCAAAGGGAAAATTTTGTGTTAAGTTCCTGTGGGACCAAACTGCTGAGGGCATCGTTCCCTAGGCTTACACACTAGTTAATCTAACTTATGCTAAGGACAACACACACATACCCATACCCGAGAGAACACTCGAACGTCCCGCGCAGGGACCCGTGTTTACCGTGGCAAGGCGCCCCAGATCGCGCAGCTACCTCGAGCGCCCTGCCACAGGGAAGTGTTTTGCCACCACTGCTCTTAAACGCCTGCACCAATGATCAGTCCACCCTTGCAGGTACAGATAACTATACAGGATGTTTCCGTAAGAGCGTGCCCCCTGTCGGAGGTTCTAGTCCTCCCTCGGGCATGGGTGTGTGTTGCCCTTAAAGTAAGTTAGTTTAAGTTAGATAAACTAGTGTGTAAGCCTAGGGACCGATGATCTCAACAGTTTGGTCCCATAGATCATACCACAAATTTCCAATTTCCGTGTCCGGCCATCCTGATTTAGGTTTTCCGTGATTTCCCTAAATCGCTCCAGGCAAATGCCGGGATGGTTCCTTTCAAAGGGCACGGCCGACTTCCTTCCCCGCCCTTCCCTAATCCGATGAGACCGATGACCTCGCTGTCTGGTCTCCTTCCCCAAAAAATCAACAACCATAAGGTGGCTCTGCTGTATCGTATTTATATTGTCCCATGACAGAAGGTGCTATGAATCAACGACAGACCCATTTATTACTCACAAGGGGAGGCCATGACGTTGGGATCACAGATTTAGTTCAAACTTTGTAAACCGTTAGTGGATCATTACAACAACATAATGTGCAACTAGTAAGGTGCACCACTTTGGCAATTCCAAGAAATTTGCAAGAGAAGTTTTACACGTCTATTACGTAACTGATGTACTGCTTTACTTGTGTCAAGGTGACAGTCGTATGAAGTCATGGTAGTCGAAAGCAAAACAAAAAAGCGGTCAGCGTTCGCTCATTACTAACGTGTCTGGAAGAGACGGTGGTTCGAATCCCTCTACTGCTTGATTTTTAATCAATACTTTTGCATCACTGGTCACGTTATTTAATTTATATGACATCTGAGAGGAAATTTAATGGAACAGACACGAGCATTTTCATGAAGTTGTAGTGAATTTCGTATGTTATTTGGCTATTTACGATTCACCATTGCCTGGCGCTGTGGCGAACACGGTATCATAGTTCATTTCCGGAGAATGGTGAAATGGAATTCCTGAGTCCGTCGCCGCCTCGCCGCAACCTCCCTTCCGTAACCAATCAAGGCCTTCCGGAGGGCAGGCTGTGCACTGAGCACCCACCAAGACAGGGCAAACTGATAGGCATCACGGCTTCGGCGACAAGCTGTTCACGTGGCCTCGATGAGCTGCCGGCAGTTGGGTGAAGTCGCGTTCAGTTTACATGGTACACGGCCCGCCACACACTTGGCGCAGAGATTGATGGCGTAGATGTATGCGTCATTCTCAGATAGCGCAACGGGCCAGACTTCAGCAGTCTGCACCCCACTGACTATATCATGGGTGGTGTAAACACGATCGAGTCCGCTGGAAGAATGGCTAGTGAAATGCGTAAACACCGGACGATTGCCATGAACATGCTCCCAAGAATCAACTAGTCTGAGGTCCTGGAGAACTGTCACTAGCGCCGCGCACGGAGAGTAACGTGGTAGTTGGTCTTTGGGTGCTGTGTGCAGTTGAAATCGCCTCCCATGATCAATGCATCCTGCCGACCCAGGAAGAGAGGTGTGACTGTCTCTGAGAAGAAGGTGGAACATTCACAGTGGCGACCTGAACCCGATGGCTCATAGACACAACTATCCTGACGCCACTAAACGTGACAGCCATACCTCTGGCATCAGAAAGAGGGGCAACTTCATCAGTGAGCATAACGTCACGTAAGAGTATCGCCACCCCATTACCAGTAGAGTAAGCATGAGAGACATTTGCAGTAAAACCATGGGGAGCGCAGAAAGCTGCAACGTGCACCTCCTGAAGGACAGCAATGTCAACTTCCGCGGCATACAGCATGCCATGGAGTGAAGCCAGTTTGTGGTGGACCAAATAATGTCCATCGTCAGTAGAACGGGCGATTCAAACACGAGGGTAGCACAGGACACTCCCTGTTAGGTTCCCGTAGAAGGGCACATCACTGTGATCGGAGGTGAGCCGACCCCACAATGGGGGTACCATCGCTCTGTACACCTCCAGAATGTCCGTCCCCAGCGTCGACGTCGTCCTCCCAGGAGACACACGTCACACCGGGCCGGTTCAGTGGAACACTAACAGAGGTGCACCCACAGGTAGCGTAGCACACAAAGAGAGGCAACTGCAGGTGGGGGAAGATCGGTGTCCTGAGGTGGTCACTGACTGTAGAAGGAGGCGTCGACATGTGTCAGGGAATCAGAGGACAGCGCACCATCAGTAGCAGCGTCGCTGTCCTGAGCAGACATCCGGTAGAGGCAGTCATCAAAAGCAGTATGGCGTTGTGTCTTCCGTTTCCTCGGCGACCGTTGCTTACTAACTTGCTGCTTGGTGTCGATGGCGGCCGGCTATCGTCCGACATGTGGCCAGACGGCAGAAAAGCGGAGTTAGGTACGGCTCCATGATCAACAACCATGGGGTCGGGACAGACATCTGGTGCCTGTCGACGGTCATGGTACATTTGTTTACCTCCAGCAGTGGTGTAGGAGAGACAGGCGAAACGTGCATCGCATCGTCGAGAGGAGTCGACGGTGGCACCGACTGATTCAGAGGGGGCGCAATTGGCAGCACCGCCGCAGCAAGAAGAGCGACTTGTCCGATCGGCGTCTGAACCGGTCTGCGTCGGAGACATTCAGAACGGACGTGGCCTTCCTGGCCACAGCCTGAACAGGTGCGCGGCTAGCCATGGTACGCGTAAATGATGACAGCGCTGTAGCCGGCAATAACCAAGCACGAAGGCACGTGTTTCCTAGTTCAATTTATATATGACGGACACCATTGAGGACACGGTACGTTTCTAATGGCTTCCAGATTTCAGCCGCGTGACTGACGACGCTGAAGTGAGGTTTAAGGACGGCCACCACAACGCCCGACGGTACTTCAAACGGGAGTTGGAAAACACGCAACATTCGGAAGCCAAAAACAGCGTGATCATCCACGAGAGTTCCTGTATGTCCGTCAGAGTATCGGAACTTGAGATCGTTAGCGTGGCGCGGCACAAAGTCAGCGAAGAGCTTCATGTACACAGTTCAAAAATGGTTCAAATGGCTCTGAGCACTATGCGACTTAACCTCTGAGGCCACCAGTCGCCTAGAACTTAGAACTAATTAAACCTAACTAACCTAAGGATATCACACACATCCATGCCCTAGGCAGGATTCGAACCTGCGACCGTAGCGTATGTACACAGTAGTACTGAAGATCGAGAAATGAATTCCAAGAACAACTTGGGGTGGGAGACGCATTTCATCCCGTATAAAATGTTTTACTTCATACGTCTTCGGTCGTTCGTGATCCAAAAGGAGAGTTAATTTAATTGTGGCTTGGCGGTAAGAAAACACCATGACAGTCGATGAATTCGGATTCTGAGACAAGCCGCTACGCAGATGTAAACAAATGTGCACTCGCTCGCAAGCAGCAGAACAAGCGAGCGGCAAACAAGGCGTGCGCGCCTCACCACAGCCAAGCGCCGACTGCGCCTCTTGACCACCATAACTCCTTACAACTGAACCGTGGTTTATTTTCAAAGAATATTCTTAAGAATTTATTTTATTTACTAGCGATTCATCAAGAACATTAACACATTTAATCACACTATGTAAGCATGGAAGTAGTTGCCAGGGAGTAACTGATGAAATCATAATAAATTCCTTTTAACAAATGGGAATTTTATTCACTTTAATAGTGCCTAAAAGCATTTTCTTAAAAGAAACAGATTTAAAATTATAATCAGAAAGTACTCTCTAAATATCAAAGTTACAATTTATTCAGAGGCAGAAAGAAACAAATTTTGATTGTATGAACTTTCGGGCAGAGAACCTTGCCGCTCCATTTTGACACGCCCGTAGTTACGAGCGCTCACAACAGCCTCTGAAAGACAACACTGGTGAAAATCTGCAACACACCATATAATTTTAAACTAAGAGTTTTAACAATTTACACAAGCACACAAACTATGCACCCCCCGTAGGAGGGATGGAAATGGTACAAAACGCTGACAATTAAAATATTAACCTTGCCACCGAAGGTGAAACTTGATTTTAACTTCTAAGAAAAGTCTTACGGGGAAAGGGTGGCAACTTTATACACTAAAATGATCATTTAAATAAAAGCCCATGAAATGCAATCTTATATAAATTCTACAAGGTTGGTCAAACAATAGTTAAGATGCTCTACAGTACACATATACCGCCTCTCAAGATCATAGGCAATAATATCAAAGTTTCCAAAGATCAAAACATATTTCAGGTATTAGGCCGTTAGATTCCAAGAAATAAATTCGTTAAATCCGACCTACATGACAGAGGAAGCTGCTAACGTGCAGTAGGTTGATAGGGAGATTACCGAACAACCCGAACCGCATATTGCTCTAACCCGCCCCTACTCCACAAGGGAAAAACGGACCACCCAATTTATAAACAACCACCTTCGCGCGGGTGGGCAAACGGAGGAGAATGGTGGGACGACCCCAAAGCAAAACGGCTGGTGACCTCACCAAGAAAAAAAGTAGAATTTAACAAGAGTAAATCAAACAACATATCACCAATCACTTAACTTCTAATAAACTGCGATTTCTCGAGAAGACCTGGCGCAGCACCCCCAAATAGCTCTCCCGAACAGTCCGCTGCCAGCCGCTTCAACGGACGCAGGAAGGTGTGCCGATCTCCCGTCTCACGGCGTCGCAGCTCGCACCAGCCAGACTAATGTCGTGGGTTGACTCCTGTTGCTCTCGTGTCGACCGCGAAGTCACTACCGCTCGCTATATGCCACGGCCCACTGGACTCTCGTGGCGACCTCACATGCGCCGACGCTCAAGACGGAAAAGTCATCTTGTGTCTCAGTGCGCGACCGACCAACCGATCGATCCATCCGCCAATGACCATTGCCTGAGCAAACTCGAGCAGACGCGGCCTAACGCGCAGACTCAGATGCAGGAACTAAGCCCCGACCGGGCGACCACTCGCTGAATTCTCTTACTGGCGGAGTGGAAAGACTCTCATTTTGCCGGCTTTAAAGGTTGATCCGAACGACAGACATACTAGCACTCCGAACGACAGACAGACACTGTCTAACAAATGTGGACGAGGGACAGACTAGCAAGCTGGGGACGAGAGACTGGCGAGCTCATAGCGCCCCTTAAATGCACGTGAAGAGGCAACCTTTCCCCTTCACACTACGGGCTGCGGCGCGCTCTTCAAAACAACAATTTTTACCACGGCTCAACAACCTGCACCTTCGTACAGGTATAAGAGTTACTTAATAGACGCGTAAAACTTCTCTCGCAATTTTCTCGGAATTACCAGATACTGCACCTTACTACTTGCACATTATGTTGTTTTAATGGCCTACTAAAGACGTACAGAGATTGAAGAAAATCTGTGATCCCATCAACGTGGTCTCGCCTTGTCAGTGCTGAGACGTACAGTACAATGCTGAGTATCAGTACCGGTACAGTTTCTCAGAAATCACTGACATGCACATTGTGTATGGGAAAGTACGACTCAATGCTCTCGCTGCTGAAAAGCTGTAGAGGGAACGATTAGGCATCGGCCGGCGGCTGTGGTCGAGCGGTTCTAGGCACTTCAGTCCGGAACCATGCGGCTGCTACGGTCGCAGGTTCGAATCCTGCGTCGGGCATGGATGTGTGTGATGTCCTTAGGTTAGTTAGGTTGAAGTAGCTCTAACTCTAGGGGACTGATGACCTCAGATGTTAAGTCCCATAGTGCTTAGAGCCATTTTGAACAGGCATCGTCCGTCACGACGAGTGTTTATTTCTGTCAATCAATCGGCGAATGATGAAGACTGGTTCATTGGAAAGAAGAAAAGACGAAACGAGAGACCTGACAACATGAGCACCACCACACCCGATTTTGAACAGGAGGTGCTGGAACGTGTTGCAGCGCACCCCACTACAAGTACTCGTCGTATTGGACGTGAAATGGGCGCTGCATCATACCAGTTGGTGATCTGGAAAAAGCATGCACTGTAATGTTAGTCTTTCCAGGAACATAGGCAATCGAGAATTGAAACTCTTGAGGAATCAAGGCCCACCTTGACACTCACTTGTTCTTCAGTTTATTAGTCATCAAGAATTCCAGGGCCTTATCGTCTGTAAAGACTCTGGTTTTTCGTCCGAACAAGTATCTAAACTTCTCAAAGACACAAACAACAACCAACACCTCCAACTCAGTTACAGAGCAGTGTTTTTTCACAGTTACTGAGGATTCGTCTCCTGAATGCAATGGTTTTGTGCACCCTATGCCCTCCTCCTTTGTATTGTTGAAATCTGACAACCTCAATGTCAGTGTAGGCGCTGTCACCATGCAGAAGACTTGTTCTAAGTATGGGTGCCTGCAGTAATGCTACATTTTAAGATTGGAATTCCCACTCCACTGGGCCATACCATATCCAGGGGTTTTCTTTCCCATCAGCTGACAAAGTCAAGGAGTTACCAGTGATTTGACAAAAATAAATACTTTATAAAAATTTACCACTAAACAAACCACACAACTGAGTTTTATTAGTCGGGGTGGCGAATTTCTTTATGGCTTCAATTTTCTCTGGGTTAGGTTAGATCCCCTCGGCCGAGGACAAACATGATTTTACGAGACTGTATTCTTTAAAAACACGCAGAACCTCCGCCAAAGACTCGTTATGTCGCTCCCAGGTCGTCACACACTCCTTTACGGTAGGGCTCAGAAAGCAACAGGAGACGTGTAAACTCCAAAGAAAATCCCGGTGATTTGGTAATTACTACGGAATTCAAGGAAAGCTGCGTATTTCCTGCAATTGGTGCGCAGTATGATCTGCCAGGAACTAAATCTAAGGTCGATGGAGGAGAAAACCATCACTTTGTGAAAGTTTTGTACCAGTTCCTCCAACTTTCCTGGATGATCGCTCTCAAGCTCTATAATAGTATTAATTTGTCACGTGTCGAGCACCAATCGTATTGGTTTCTCTTGCTTTTCAACAACGAGAACAGGGTTATTACAAGTGGACGTTGCAGGCTCGATTATTCCTTCATCAAGCAGCCAATTAATTTCTCAGCACGCTCGGGCTCGGTATGTGTGTGACACAAAGAATATTTTTTTTACCCTAAAGTTTTACATGAAGCCCTTAACGGCACCTGTTTTAAACGATAGTACCTCTGTGTTGATCGTTAATATATTTCGTAGTTTTGCCCTCTCACTGTAATGACGTCTACACTGTTGCACTTGTCTTCAGTAGCTTGTAGTACATCCACCTGTATCTCTTTCTGGTCTAACCCACGTAACGCTTGTAATGTCTCGGAGTCACATCCTCCTCATCCTGTTTGTCACCTTAGCTGAGCTTCAAGCAGTTTGCAGGGATTTCATCCTGGGTTGTGTGTCCCTCAAACTTGATGATTCGTAGTTCGTCTTTTCGCAGTGTGATATCGTCAGTGCCTACGTCTATATTTGCCTCCTGTTGGTTCAAAAATTTTACACCAGAGATGAGATCGATGGTAAGGTGGGGCACCACGAAAAAGTTGGTTCCTAATGTATGTTCTTGACATTTTACCTCCAGTCTCGTCTGTAAATGTACAGCTGTGTAGTTTTCTACGAGTTCACCCTTAATTCGAGTCTTACTCAGACATAGTACCAGCCATTCTGAGTCTGCCATACAGAGTTGTTGTGCAGCCCTGGGTACAGCAGTAACCTGACTGCCACTGCCTACCGTGCTCGTCAGCGTGTGCTTTCCCACCGTAAATTTTAGCGTGATGTGCACATCTTCCTCAATGGACTGGCTTGTCTCTTCTAGCAAAATTTCACCAAGATCTTCATACTCCAGAAGGTTTGTTTGTGAAATGTGTGTGAATTTCTAAGGGACCAAACTGTTTAGGTCATCAGTCCCTAGACTGACACATTACTTAAACTAACTTATGGTAAGAACAACACTCACACACATGCCCGAGGGAGGAGTCGAACCTCCGGCGGAAGGGGCCACGCGGTCCGTGACATAACGCCTTAAACCGCGCGGCCACTCCGCGCACCGCAGAAGGTTTATCCGGCGCGATCCTATGGGTTGCGCGGGCACATTTTCAACCTGTATCCCGCCCGTCAATTTTGTTCTGCAGTTCTCCCTCTCAGTTCTTCTGTGGGGTTCAGACAGCGCACCTCAACGATTTCCAACTGTTGGTTGTTCACGTTATGATCCCTCCAGTTTTGTGTTGGTGGCTATCATAGTTGTTCTCGTTCCTATTCCCGTTATCATTCTATGACCATAACTACGACTTCCAGTGTGTCTGGGATTCTTTCCTCGCCTATCCTGATTTCCGTTGTTTTGAGGCTGGTGCGACCCGTCCGAGACCGCACGCCTTGCTTCGGTATTACGCTTTTCATATGCATAATCCAACTTGCGCAATTTATTCTTTAAACTCTCAATGTTGACTCCACAACGTCCTATCAGAACCTGTTGATAGTGGAGCGGTAACTCCATATAGCACAATCTTATATTTTCCGAAGTACTGCAAGGTTCATCAAGGAGCTGGCTTTGCTTTAGCAGTGATTCAGAGAACTTAAATGGGCTTCGAGGTCACGACTCATCATATTTTCTTGTTTAATTCTATTTCTCTAGACCAGTAGCTGGCCAAGAATGCGTCTTAGAATTCTCTGAACGATCTTCACGACGATGTACTGCTTCTCATTCTTCCAGGTTGTACGGTAGAGACCAGTCAGGTTGCAACAACCAACAAATTGTGCCATGAATCTTTTTGGAGAAAATCGTACCGCCTGAATATTTATAGTTTTGGAAATTTTGAACCGTGAGGATGTGCCTACAGTCAAATATACTGACGTTTCTCTCTGCATTCGACTCTCGATATTCAGTATGGCCAAATTTCCTGCCCTTTGCATGTCCATGCTATTGATGCTATTGTGATTGCGGACACTCCCAGCACTACATCTATGACTAATAATCTCCGCACCGACTAAGAGGTATGTGTTTCCTCATGGACCTCACACGGTGGGAGGGCGGCGCCTGATTTTCTATTAAATCGCCAGTTCTACTGACAAACACTTCTGCGACAGGCACAGAACCTGCACTGACCACATGTGTAGTAATTTTATAATGTATTATGTGCAGTGGGAGTAAGTCCTCGACTTTTCAAGATGTCTTCTGTTCGACGTCGAGTCATGTGCGAGTCAAGCGCGGCGCCTGCTCTGGTTACTGGTGTTGTAATATTTAATTCATTAGCAGCAACGTTAGATGCACCCACGCTTCCAGCTGTTGCCAATAAATGACACCTATCTTCCATAGCCTTCACGCGATTCTACGTTTCTTAGGCTACCGCTAGAATTTATTTCTGTTGAGCGTCAATGGTTTTTTTCCACGATGTGCTAGCGTTCGAATTTATTTTGCTCCAAGACTTCGAGTCTTTTCGCATTGTTCGCGAATTTCTCCTGTGTCTCCTTCACAGTTTGTTTGCCTTACTCTTGCAACGTGGCCAAGACATTTCTTGTCTTCGCTGCTGTACTTCGTAGCACTTTCACTTGCTTCTCGACTACAAGAACGTACTTTTGTGTTTCAATAGCATCCATTCTCGCCACTCTGGCGTCCTTTTTCGCATCCATGGCAATAGTCTCTGATTCGAATTCCACATTCTTGACCTCGCCTAATCACCCTTGGTTTAGTCCATGGTTTCCAATATGGCCTTGTCGAATTATTTGCGCTCGTTGCTCTCCAATAATGTGACTCTCTCTATTCGTTCGTCCTCTGAACGTGTGATCTTTTCCTTTCTATTTTTCTTCGCACCTGCAAATAATTTTGCAACCATGTCCATTACGAACTTTGACTAGAGATTTGGTTCTGAAGATGCTCTATGCAAGCTGTGTGCAATCACATTATAATTAGATTAATTTGGTATTATTTTTCTTTTAGTTTAATTTTGTTGAGTTTTTGGAAGAAATTGACCTATAGCTGTACTCTAGTGAACCGATCTCGAGATGCACCATTGTCTTAACCTGGTGATGAACCTTTACGTCATCATTCACACCACAATCTAATGCATCTGCAAGTTCCGCTCTCTGCACAACAGAATTGTAAGAACTAGCGCGTTTACTGTGTCACTGTGGACAGATTTAATTTTGTCCAGCGACACACTCTAATTTGCTCTACTTTAACTGTGGAAAGCGATTGACCCATTTCACGTTCTAGCCTAGCAAGACTTCTCGGCAACACAGTGATGCTATACACTCATTAAACGCGATACAATCACTACCGCTAATTAAATTAACAATCCCAGAAATAGCATACACAAATAGACATCAAAACCGCTCAAAAATTATGTATTCAGTGCTGCTGTTAAATTCACGGAGTGGTGCAGAAACCACAAACTTACATATAAAAGAGCTCAGAGTAAATTACATAATTAGTAAATTTGCACTTCGTACAAATTATTACGAATTACCTACTCTGACCTGTTCAAACTTTGAAAAACTTAACACTACCTAATCTGATATACAAGAAAACTGTTAAATAATTATTCATCACCAATACAACATTAGAGACGAATTCTCACGAAAATATGGATCGTGACTGTGTCTGCGTCACAAACGAACCAACAGTTCCTGATTCCAGAGCAGAGTCTCCGAATGAAAGATCTGACGACGGAAAAATGAAATAAGATGTGACTGCGTTAGAGACCAACCTAGGTTCGTGAACCTGGCAGGGTCGTCAGAATGAAAGAGATGCGGTCGTTTTAAAAATGAAATATGTGCGTCAGCTGTGATATTAAGCAAAGCAGTGCCTTAAAACGACTGATACCTTTGAATACTCAACAGCGCAAGGTCCAGTCTTTCCAAAGCTTACAGCTGTGGATAGTGTTTTGTCTCAGTTGTCACGTACAAGAATCAGTTGCACTTCGTGCTCACCACAATGAAACTTATAAACCAAACACAAAATGATTGATGTTATCGCGCAAAGCAGCACATCCAATATTTGGCCCTGATCACTGAGTGTCTTTGCACTTCCACGATTATACGGACACTAAGAACAAAATATATAAGAATCTCTCCAAAACAAATTGACAAGAACTTCGTGGAATAAAAACATTAACAACTGGTATCGCAAGATGATTTCTTACACTAAAATGCCACAACTTCCATTAAAATTTAGCTGTGACAAAAATATGAGGGATTAGAAAAGCTTACAAAACTTTTTCAGAAAACGAACAACTCGTAGTTGTCAAATGGAAAAAGGGAAAGTAAATTAGTATTGTTTGTCCTTTGAGGCCTGTCACGACTCCGCTATCTGCCGGCTCCAGGACGTCACTGGCCCAGAGGCTGCCGTTGTATCGCCCGGCGAAGCGTCGCTGCTTTCCGTGAACCGGCCTAAGCCATCCTCTACACAAGGTCTGAAAGCGGAGTACCTGCCTTCCCATTAGCAGCCATAGCGGAAAACACCACTGAATCCAACTCGCAGAAAATACGTTGCCCAGGCAGTAGTATGATCATTGCACCCACTAATTGCTAATAATGATAAATACTGCGTGCTTTGATCATCAATTAAATCATAATAAAGCTATAATGCCTGGTACTAACTCAGATATTCAGTGATAACCGAATAAAGATTCATAAGTTAATATCAGAAAAGTGACATAAGTGAAAGGGCGGCTGTTGAAGACAACAGACTTCTTTGAGCCTGGCCCGTATGTACAAGAAGGTGGAAGGATCTGAATTTTTGTCAGAGGAGCAGAGACTCAAGTTAGCAAACTTGTTGATGTGTCATGCTAAGGTTTTCTCCAGTAAACCTGCCGTGATCGTGGGGTGTCAGTATCATACGGAGATGGTCCCCTACAAAACATATTGCCATGCACGCTATTTCATCCCATGGACTAGAAGGAAGGCTGTGAAACCGAAGTGCAAATGATTATACCATCAGAGAGGTTTAAATAAATATGTGAAACAAAGATTTTGTACACAGCACATAGCATCTTGCCGCGCGGGATTAGCCGAGCGGTCTCGGGCGCTGCAGTCATGGACTGTGCGGCTGGTCCCGGCGGAGGTTGGAGTCCTCCCTCGGGCATGGGTGTGTGTGTTTGTCCTTACGATAGTTTAGGTTACGTGGTGTGTAAGCTTAGGGACTGATTACCTTAGCAGTTAAGTCCCATAAGATTTCACACACACACACACACACACACACATAGCATCTTAGTTATAAATATTTTGGTTGCGCTTATTTATTTCATTTATACGTGTCATAGTATATGTGTATTTTGCAATCTAAATTCATGTTTACTGTTTGAATATGATAAATATAGCTCACTGCAAATGTATAAACACTAAGAGCTCATAATATTTTTCTCTATTGTACATAGTGGTGAGTATCACTAGGAGATTAACCCCACAGAAAGAAATCGCATGGGGTTAAGTCGGGAGAGCGTGGAGGCCATGACATGAATTGCTGATCATGATCTCCACCACGACCGATCCATCGGTTTTCCAATCTCCTGTTTAAGAAATGCCGAACATCATGATGGAAGTGCGGTGGAGCACCATCCTGTTGAAAGATGAAGTCGGCGCTGTCGGTCTCCAGTTGTGGCATGAGCCAATTTTCCGCGGGCTACGCGTGAATCTTGCCCGCACGCGTCCAACCGTTTCTTCGTTCACTGCAGGCCGACCCGTTGATTTCCCCTTACAGAGGCATCCAGAAGCTTTAAACTGCGCATACCATCGCCGAATGGAGTTAGCAGTTGGTGGATCTTTGTTGAACTTCGTCCTGAAGTGTCGTTGCACTGTTATGACTGACTGACGTGAGTGCATTTCAAGCACGACATACGCTTTCTCGTCTCCTGTCGCCATTTTGTCTCACTGCGCTCTCGAGCGCTCTGACGGCAGAAACCTGAAGTGCGGCTTCAGCCGAACAAAACTTTATGAGTTTTTCTACGTATCTGCAGTGTGTCGTGACCATATGTCAATGAATGGAGCTACAGTGAATTTATGAAATCGCTTCAATCATTTGTAATAGCCCTCTATATATAGAATTCTGCCTTACCTAGTACCTTTAAAAGTATGGAAATTTTCCAGAAGGATTATAGTCTATTCAACTGAAGCTATCATTTGTAAATTGGAAAAAACATATATTCTAATCTCCTGTGGAAAAAAATTTTCCTGCATGAGTGATACTAATGGAAATGGGAAACGCGAATTTGATATCATCCAGTGATGTGATCAGCAATGACTACGTTAAATGCATAAAAATGCCTTAGTGTCACCCCATGAGATTGTATATATATATATATATATATATATATATATATATATATATATATATATATATATATATTATATATATATGTGTGTGTGTGTGTGTGTGTGTGTGTGTGTGTGTGTGTGTGTGTGTGTGTGTATAGTATGGTTTATGTATTTCTGTACATATATGAACAGTGGGACTACAAAATACACGGAAACATTCTTCTGTACGACTTGTAATACAGGAAAAAATAAGAAATCCATCACACTAGTTGTAAGTCAAGCTGCCATTTGCAAGAAATGTTTCAACATATTGTTGAGTAAGAAGCATACCATGCAATCTTCTACTTAGAGGATAAGAGAAGTAATTTATTTTTATTAGCTTGTATAGGTAAGTTTTTAGTTTTATTAGCTTGTATAGGTAAGTTTTTAGTTTCACAGTATATTGGTGATACTATGTCATAGTACTCGATTTAATACAAGATATGAATTGTTCAATGAGCGTTTCACCCTAATTTCGAGTCCTTGATCTCTTTCACGATCGCAGTTTTTTCTCCATATTTTGGTTTGCTTGTCATATCCTATCCGAGTTAAGGTAGGTGACAATTTGTCGCTTGCGAGCATAAAACAATGTTATTCCACGTGTTGCAATTAATACCCGTACTGGCCTATGTATAGAGTAAGTAACTGGAATTGCTTGTAAATATCAGACCATTTAGTTCCATACGAGAATTAAGGACATAGAGGATTACACAAAAAAGTTTTGCAAAGAAATAAAGTGGGAGACTCTGTATTTTGTGTAATATCAATAGATATTGTAAATATTCCTAGTACTACAAAGAAATGCCTTAGTGTCACCCCATAAGATTGTATATACACTCCTGGAAATTGAAATAAGAACACCGTGAATTCATTGTCCCAGGAAGGGGAAACTTTATTGACACATTCCTGGGGTCAGATACATCACATGATCACACTGACAGAACCACAGGCACATAGACACAGGCAACAGAGCATGCACAATGTCGGCACTAGTACAGTGTATAGCCACCTTTCGCAGCAATGCAGGCTGCTATTCTCCCATGGAGACGATCGTAGAGATGCTGGGTGTAGTCCTGTGGAACGGCTTGCCATGCCATTTCCACCTGGCGCCTCAGTTGGACCAGCGTTCGTGCTGGACGTGCAGACCGCGTGAGACGGCGCTTCATCCAGTCCCAAACATGCTCAATGGGGGACAGATCCGGAGATCTTGCTGGCCAGGGTAGTTGACTTACACCTTCTAGAGCACGTTGGGTGGCACGGGATACATGCGGACGTGCATTGTCCTGTTGGAACAGCAAGTTCCCTTGCCGGTCTAGGAACGGTAGAACGATGGGTTCGATGACGGTTTGGATGTACCGTGCACTATTCAGTGTCCCCTCGACGATCACCAGTGGTGTACGGCCAGTGTAGGAGATCGCTCCCCACACCATGATGCCGGGTGTTGGCCCTGTGTGCCTCGGTCGTGTGCAGTCCTGATTGTGGCGCTCACCTGCACGGCGCCAAACACGCATACGACCATCATTGGCACCAAGGCAGAAGCGACTCTCATCGCTGAAGACGACACGTCTCCATTCGTCCCTCCATTCACGCCTGTCGCGACACCACTGGAGGCGGGCTGCACGATGTTGGGGCGTGAGCGGAAGACGGCCTAACGGTGTGCGGGACCGTAGCCCAGCTTCATGGAGACGGTTGCGAATGGTCCTCGCCGATACCCCAGGAGCAACAGTGTCCCTAATTTGCTGGGAAGTGGCGGTGCGGTCCCCTACGGCACTGCGTAGGATCCTACGGTCTTGGCGTGCATCCGTGCGTCGCTGCGGTCCGGTCCCAGGTCGACGGGCACGTGCACCTTCCGCCGACCACTGGCGACAACATCGATGTACTGTGGAGACCTCACGCCCCACGTGTTGAGCAATTCGGCGGTACGTCCAGCCGGCCTCCCGCATGCCCACTATACGCCCTCGCTCAAAGTCCGTCAACTGCACATACGGTTCACGTCCACGCTGTCGCGGCATGCTACCAGTGTTAAAGACTGCGATGGAGCTCCGTATGCCACGGCAAACTGGCTGACACTGACGGCGGCGGTGCACAAATGCTGCGCAGCTAGCGCCATTCGACGGCCAACACCGCGGTTCCTGGTGTGTCCGCTGTGCCGTGCGTGTGATCATTGCTTGTACAGCCCTCTCGCAGTGTCCGGAGCAAGTATGGTGGGTCTGACACACCGGTGTCAATGTGTTCTTTTTTCCATTTCCAGGAGTGTATATATATATATATATATATATATATATATATATATATATATGTGTGTGTGTGTGTGTGTGTGTGTGTGTGTGTGTATAGTATGGTTTATGTATTTCTGTACATATATACTCTGGAACTGCTGCATACCACGAATTGTGTGAACCTAGTGCCCTCTCACTCGAGTTTGAATGGATAAAGCAGTGTGTGAGACGTTCATGCAAGTGAAGATGCTACGTGATGGGACAAGCAGACATTTAGAAAGAAGTTTGAAACTGCACAACGCCTGTGTATATACTTCTTGTGAACCAGAAAAGACGTGGAGCTGAGTGATGAATCCAAGATGATACCTCGTCTTCTGTATGCCCTACATTTGGTGATAAACACTCACACTCACAGGAACACGTGATGCTGCTACAAGCCTCAGTCATGAACCAACTTCGTGCTCAAAGAGTGGGTGTCAATAATGCCACGTAAGATCCTACTGTCGACGTGTATCTTGTAAACTACGTTCTATGTTACTGCATTAAATGCCAATCACTCACAGTATATATATCCGAGTGGCGCTCGCGGCGGCCGCAGTGACTGGAGGACGCTCCGGGATCGGTCGCGTTCGGGCTGTTGGCAGCGTGCTGGAGAATCTTCCGGAAGGGGACGACAAAACTTATCGCTGCGGCAGGCGGCTGATTAAAAGTGGCTGCAGTCTTTGACCAGGCCTTACGTTGGACTGGTTGGGGCACATGGTCGGTCAACCGGAAGTTCTAACCCGGTGAGGGATCAAGTGGGCATGAAGAGTTTTATGAAGGGGCCCTCTGGAACTGCTGCATACCACCATTCGCCGAATTGTGGACTCTGAGCCACGTTAAACAGCTGCATAAGAGAAGGTGATGTCGGTCGAGATGACCGTTTGCAACTCCTTACCTATCTAGTTTCGTGTGGCCGTTACAGCTTGTAAAAGGCGCATTTACCACAGAGGCGACTGAATGACTTCATTGAATGTAGTGAAGTACGTTATTGGTGAACATTGTGGATATTTTATTGAGTCCACGTGGGTTTGGATTCGCGCTCTTGCCTTGACAACATCGATATTTACTGCATTATGTTGAGTAGAGTATATGCCGTTATTCAATTGATTATTGTTCAGTGTAGTAATGAGCATGTCTACTGTGTAAGGATTATCTGTGGAAATTTTAATATTATTTATTCTGAAATGCAGGACGGTAAACTCTATGCATAAATTAAAATTATTCTTGTTAATTACTAATAAGATTTGTGCTATTTCTGTCTGCCATGTTAGTTGATCGGATTTGTTTCTTATTTAAGGATTATCTGTGGGTCCTTTTAAAATTGTTTGTTCTAAATGCACGAAGGTGAACCCAGTACATAACATGAAAGTTGTATTGGTTGATTCCAAGATCGTTTATATAGCGCTGGTTCGTTAGCTGCTGTCTTAACATTAGTTTGCTTCAAAGGCAGTACAGTTCCTTAACTTCATATCATTCATCTACATCTATATCTACGTGATTACTCTGCTATTCACAATGAAGTGCCTGGCAGAGGGTTCAATGACACCTTCAAGCTGTCTCTCTACCGTTCCACTCTCGAACGGCACGCGGGAAAAACGAGCACTTAAATTTTTCTGTGCGAACCCTGATTTCTCTTATTTTATCGTGATGATCATTTCTCCCTATGTAGGTGGGTGTCAAAAGAATGTTTTCGCAATCTGAGGAGAAAACTAGTGATTGAAATTTCATGAGAAGATCCCGTCGCAACGAAAGACGCCTTTGTTTTAATGATTGCCACTCCAATTCACGTCACATGTCAGTGACACTATCTACTCTATTTCGAGAAAATACAAAACGATCTGCCCTTCATTGTACTTTTCGATGTCAGCCGTTAGTCTCACCTGATGCGGATCCCACACCGCACAGCAATACTCCGAAATAGGGCCTACAAGCGTGGTGTAAGCAGTCTCTTTAGTAGACCTGTTGCACCTACTAAATGTTCTGCCAGTGAATCGCAGTCTTTGGTTTGCTCTACCCACAATATGTGATCGTTCCAATTTAGGATATTTGAAATTGTAATCCCTAAGTATTTAGTTGAATTTACAGCCTTCAGATTTGTGTGACTTATCGCGTAATCGAATTTTAGCTGATTTCTTTTAGTACTCATGTGAATAATTTCACACTTAATTTCACACTTTTCCTTATTCAGGGTCAACTGCCACTTTTCGCACAATACAGATATCTTATCTAAATCATTTTGCAAGTCCTTTTGATCATCTGATGGCTTTACAAGACGGTAAATGATAGCATCATCTGCAAACACTACTCAGATTGTCTCCTATGTCGTTAATATAGATCAGGAACAATAGAGGATATATAACACTTCCTTAGGGAACGCCGGATATTACTTCTGTTTTACTCGATGACTTTCCGTCTATTAATACGAACGGTGACCTTTCTGACAGGAAATCACGAATCCAGTCGCACAACTGAGGTGATACTCCGTAGTCACGCAGTTTGGCTAGAAGACGCTTGTGAGGAACGGTGTCTAAAGCCTTCTGGAAATCTAAAAATATGGAATCAATTTGACATCCCCTGTCGACAGCACTTTTTACTTCACGAGTATAAAGAGCTAGTTGTATTTCAGAAGAACGATGTTTTCTGAAACTGTGCTGACTATGTGTCAATAAATAGTTTTCTTCGAGGTACTTCATAATGTTCGAATACAGTATATATTCCAAAGCCCTACTGCAAATCGACGTTAGTGATATAGGCCTGTAATTCAGCGGATTACTCCTACTTCTCCTTTTGGGTATTGATGTGATTTGAGTAATTTTCCAGTCTTTAGGTACGGATCTTTCTGTGAGCGAGTGGTTGCATATAATTGCTAAATATGGAGCTATTTTAGCAGCATACTCTGAGAGGAACCAGACTGGTATACAATCTGGACCGGAGGCCTTACATTTATTAAGTGATTTAAGCTGCTTCGTTACACCCAGGATATCTACATCTAGTTTTCTCATCTTGGCAGTTGTTCTTGATTGGAATTCAGGAATATATACTTTGTCTTCTTTGGTGAAGGAGTTTCGGAAAACGATGTTTAACAACTCTGCTTTAGTGGCACTGTCATCAGTGACTTCACCTTTGTAATCGCGCAGTGAAGGTATTGATTGCGTCTTGCCACTGGTGTGCTTTATGTATGACAGGATTTTCTGGCAGATTTCGAGACAATTTCGTTATGGAAACTATTAAAAGCATCTCGCATTGAAGAAGACGCCATATTTCGAATTTCTGTAAACCTTCGCCTATCTTGGGGATTTTGTGTTCTTTTAAATTTGGCATGCTTTTTTCGTTGCTTCTGTAACAACGATCTGACCCGTTTTGTGTACAATGGGGGATCAGTACCATCATTTATTAATTTATGTGGTATATATCTCTCAATTGCTGTCGATACTATCTCTTTGAAAACATTCCACAACTTTTTTTGCACTTACATGATCAGATCAGAAGGAGTGAGGACTGTCTCTTAAAAAGGCGTTAAGAGCACTTTTATTAGTTTTTTTAAATAGTTATACTTTGTGTTTCTTTTTGATGGTTGTTGGTTTTGCGGTATTCAGCGTAGCAGCAACTGCCTTGTGGTCACTAATCCCTATATTCGTCACAATACTCACTATTTGTCCAGGATTATTTGTCGCTAAAAGGTCAATTATGCTTTCGCAACCATTGACGCTTCGAGTGGGCTCATGAACTAATTGTTCAAAATAATTTTCTGAGAAATCATTAAGTACAACTTCGGATGACGTTTTATGCCTGCCGCCGGCTTTAAACGTATAATTATTCCAGCATATCGAGGGTAGATTGAAGTCACCACCGACTTTAATTGTATGAGCGGGGTACTTATTTGACCATGAATCCCACTGTTAAGTTTCTCGCTATTTTCATTTCTGCTTCTCATTATATTTGTCTTTTTCCGCTTTACTTTCAGTCTGTACTCATTCGACTGTTCAACCCATTCACCAGATCGTGTAATTCTTCTTCAGTTTCTCTAAGGTTATCAAAGTCATCAGCGAATTTTATCGTTGATATCTTGGACTTTTTTTCCGTTATTGCTTCTTATATTTATAGATTGAACAGTAGGGGCAAAAGACTGTATCCCTGTCTTACAACCATTTTAATCCGAGCACTTACTTCTCGGTCTTCTAATCTTATTGTTCCCTCTTGGTCGTTGTACAAATCGTATATCACTCGTCTTTCACTGTAGGATGAATTTTTCTCAGAATTTTTTACATGTTGCACCATTTCCCAGTGTCTAACGCTTTTTATAGTTCATCAATTCCTATCAACATATCTTGATTTTCCTTCGGTCTTGGTTCCATTATCAAACGAAAAGTCAGAATTGCGTCTCTGGTGCCTTTACCTTTCCTAAAGCAAATCTGATCGTCATGTAACACATCTTCTGTTTCCTTCTCCATTATTGTAACTTGAATAAATAAATGTTATACTGATTGTGCGGTAGTTTTCGCACCCATCTGCCCTTGTTCTCTTCGGAATTATGAGGATGATATTTTTCCTAAAGTTTGATGGTTCGTCTTCAGTCTCATAGATGTACACACCAACTTGGATAGTCGTTTGGTTGCCATTTCTCCCAATTATTTTAGAATTTCTCATGGAATTTTATCTATCCTATCTGCCTTAATCTCAAGTCTTCCAGAAATCTTTTACCTTCTGACTCTAGTAGGGGCCCCCCTACGCAACATAATACTACACTTCTATACAGTTAGAGTTGAGTGAACATTTTTACCGTATAGTCTTCTACATTTTATATGTTATTTCAAGTAACAAACCACAGCGGTGACCTCGCAAAATTGAAGCTTGTTTTCCGAATAACACTAACGGATGAGCTGTACCTCAATGCGTGATAGCCGTCAAAAACTAAAATTGTGGCACTAATTTTTAATGTGTTTCAAACAGAAGCTGATAAAGATTTCCAACAGATGCAGGTCTTACATTCGACGCTCTTACTCATGGAATTAACTACAAATCAAAGGGAAATCAGTGTAAGCACTCCAAAAAACTTTTAATTTCTTCCGTAAGTAATTTTCTAAACGCCACTTATCAATAATCTAGACATCGAATGATCATTCGAAAATCATGAATAAATAACTTAGTACACAATACTTCATCCATAATTAGTCTTCATTTAACGCCACTTTACTTATGAGCGTTGTTGTAAATTGGCACATAGCCTCTACAAAGACATAACTCACATATTTAAATTGATTATCATTAATGCAAGTTTACAGTCTGAATGAATGAGACCTTCAGATTACGCAAAAATAGCCAACAATAGAACTGGCAGTCATACGACTTCTGCAACGTGTTATTTACATGTAGAAAGAAACCCATAGTTATAAATACGGCAGGGTATAACTTTCAAAATCGACGGAATGTAGATATCAGCAACACTTTGACTGAAATATTACAATAAATTTCGAATTCTGCCTCATTATTTCCACATACCCACGTATATCAACACACGCAAAACTAATAGCGCGAATTCACCCCGGCTCGAGTATGTGTTGATAACTGTTTTTACGTACCAGCCAATGTTACGCCCAGTTTAAACGATAAAGAGACATCATTCCAAGTAGAAATATGAAATCAGGCGTATCTCTTGTCGATGTCAAAAGACACATCAGCATGCGAGTGAGCTACTGCCTCGTTCTCTGGAGCCCGGTCATTCTTGTTTCTTTAGAGCAAAAATTAGTCTGAGACGGGCAGTTGCAACATGCATAGTGACCACAGCGCAGGCTTATTGCCTCTTTTCTGCGTGTCCGTAACGGACCGAATACGAAAATGCGAAAGGTTGCCTAAACACTGGAGCGCCGGAGCAGTCCGAAATACGCACGCTGCTACTTATATACATCCCTGCGCTTTGTTTCAAATGGAACGCTGTATTGTCCTTCCTTTTAACTGTAATCTCATGAACAGAATAAGGTTTCTGGATAATGCGATTCTTAAATGTGCATTACAATAGCAGGTTTCTCGATCACATACATAACCTCACAACCCCCCACATATTTACCGGCTGATAAGAATAAAGGAAAACTATATTCGCTGCAAACTGAACTCAAGTGCACTATATGTGATCCAAAAATATGTCAATAAGCGAACAAACTGTACCACTGTGCCCACATAAATACGTGGTCGAATGACGGCAAAAATCTCGAAGTAACACGAAAAATCCACGCTGCATTGGTATAATGTAGGATATTTGGCAACTGAGGACATAACCTCTTGCTCTATAACAACCACTTGCAACAGGATCCATGAAACAGACAACACGAGCCAGCGAGAGTCTTGCTTACACGTGGAAGAATAGCCGCAAGAGTTTTTGTCGCAGCTTGGCCTTCGTCTCCAAAGAACCTAGTGTCGCAATAATCGATACTGACGAAGTCCAATGTAAATCAGAGGCAATAATCTTATTAAAATTATACGTAGATAATGAAAGATCGATAGATGACTCCTTCCAAGGTGTGGGCCTTTAGCTATTTGTCTATGGCCACAACCAGCTTTATGTGACGACTTGTCGCCATAGATATACAACCACATTTTCGTTACAATCGTGGACAAGAACGGGTATGTCTTACAGTGCTTTGGGCGCGAAACTGTTTTCTTCTATTGCTTCTATTGTACAATAGCGTCTTCTTCCCGCTGGGGTAGCTAACAGATAAACTACAAAGCTCAAAGCCTATTTCTAAAGTGTACCTGTTGCACACTGAGTAGCAAAATGTAATGTTCTCCGACTAGTCACGTAGCAATCCGTCTTCCAGCGATCGCCGCCGTACTGCTATACAGTATCGCGTTGACGGCCGTTTGGTAGCTTGCACTTTGCGGAGACAATGCGGGCGAATGGCAGTAGAGGTGTATTTGAGCTCCAATGACTGCAACACGTACTTTTATACAGACGTGTGTAGGACAATCTGAACAGCAACCACCAGTTCGAGACTTTTTATTTATTTTATTTATTTAGTTATTTACTTTCTTGAGGCCAGCATACTGCCCATTGCTTTTCAATATAAAACTCCACACCCCGTAATTCAGCAGGACATTTCTCGCCTACAAGTGATGAAGAATATGCAGACCTTCTTCAAATACACTCCTGGAAATGGAAAAAAGAACACATTGACACCGGTGTGTCAGACCCACCATACTTGCTCCGGACACTGCGAGAGGGCTGTACAAGCAATGATCACACGCACGGCACAGCGGACACACCAGGAACCGCGGTGTTGGCCGTCGAATGGCGCTAGCTGCGCAGCATTTGTGCACCGCCGCCGTCAGTGTCAGCCAGTTTGCCGTCGCATACGGAGCTCCATCGCAGTCTTTAACACTGGTAGCGTGGACGTGAACCGTATGTGCAGTTGACGGACTTTGAGCGAGGGCGTACAGTGGGCATGCGGGAGGCCGGCTGGACGTACCGCCGAATTGCTCAACACGTGGGGCGTGAGGTCTCCACAGTACATCGATGTTGTCGCCAGTGGTCGGCGGAAGGTGCACGTGCCCGTCGACCTGGGACCGGACCGCAGCGACGCACGGATGCACGCCAAGACCGTAGGATCCTATGCAGTGCCGTAGGAGACCGCACCGCCACTTCCCAGCAAATTAGGGACACTGTTGCTCCTGGGGTATCGGCGAGGACCATTCGCAACCGTCTCCATGAAGCTGGGCTACTGTCCCGCACACCGTTAGGCCGTCTTCCGCTCACGCCCCAACATCGTGCAGCCCGCCTCCAGTGGTGTCGCGACAGGCGTGAATGGAGGGACGAATGGAGACGTGTCGTCTTCAGCGATGAGAGTCGCTTCTGCCTTGGTGCCAATGATGGTCGTATGCGTGTTTGGCGCCGTGCAGGTGAGCGCCACAATCAGGACTGCATACGACCGAGGCACACAGGGCCAACACCCGGCATCATGGTGTGGGGAGCGATCTCCTACACTGGCCGTACACCACTGGTGATCGTCGAGGGGACACTGAATAGTGCACGGTACATCCAAACCGTCATCGAACCCATCGTTCTACCATTCCTAGACCGGCAAGGGAACTTGCTGTTCCAACAGGACAATGCACGTCCGCATGTATCCCGTGCCACCCAACGTGCTCTAGAAGGTGTAAGTCAACTACCCTGGCCAGCAAGATATTCGGATCTGTCCCCCATTGAGCATGTTTGGGACTGGATGAAGCGTCGTCTCACGCGGTCTGCACGTCCAGCACGAACGCTGGTCCAACTGAGGCGCCAGGTGGAAATGGCATGGCAAGCCGTTCCACAGGACTACATCCAGCATCTCTACGATCGTCTCCATGGGAGAATAGCAGCCTGCATTGCTGCGAAAGGTGGATATACACTGTACTAGTGCCGACATTGTGCATGCTCTGTTGCCTGTGTCTATGTGCCTGTGGTTCTGTCAGTGTGATCATGTGATGTATCTGACCCCAGGAATGTGTCAATAAAGTTTCCCCTTCCTGGGACAATGAATTCACGGTGTTCTTATTTCAATTTCCAGGAGTGTAATTACAGTTTCCCTATCCCGTGGGATCACCTGCTATATATCCGGAGGTGGTTTCGGACAACTTATTCGTCACGGTAGTACGACGACCACAGTTTTTTTGAAGGAGTGGCATACTAACCTGCAAGGAGAGAGATTTTCCTTGAGTGTCTCCAGGCCCTCTTTCCCTCCATATCACGACATTTAAACATATGACTGATCTCGTGGGTTATCGCACCATAGTGAAAACTCTAGTGCTCAGACACGGTTTTGTGGCCGTAAACCATTGAAGTAGTGACATTTCAGTTACATGCATACTTCCTACATGATAATGTACATAGTGCTCGGTTCCTCAGTAAAATCGCTAGAATAATAGCGTGTTAATAGATTGACAAATATCAGCCTTGGAAAGAAGATGTAATTCAAGACTTTTCAGAACTCTGACATAGGTACAGCTTAAATCTTAGAGCCCTGTAAACGCACGCAAGAGGATCATTACGGTATGCAGATCAAATTGTGTCACATCTGCCACGTTAGTATTCACCTAGTACGAAAGGTACGCAGAAATGACAGCAAAGATAAGTAGCAAGTTTCAGAAATCGTTCCGGCTACCCTGATTTAGATGTTACGTAGCTTCTCTAAATTCAACCGAATTTATTTTACAAGTAACTCCCGGCATCCGCAGCTGTGGTAATACATCTTGCGAAGAGAACAACGCGAGCAGCTGGGTAACTATCTTTAACTGGACATGACCCATTTAGTTGCCTATAGCCACATCTGAAAGGTACATCTGAACAGAAAAAACTGGACGGCTATCCATATGGTCAGCGGACTCAAGTCATAACATTAGGATCACAAAAACCAAATAATGACAGTGACTGAAAGAATTCACAATGCTTTAAGTCAATAAATACATTAATGCAGTTTGTAAAGGGAGCCGAATAGTACGTAGATCATCCTCCACAAAGGGGAGAAATAATTTTTTTTTTTTTTTTTGTCATCAGTCTACTGACTGGTTTGATGCGGCCCGCCACGAATTCCTTTCCTGTGCTGACCTCTTCTTCTCAGAGTAGCACTTGCAACCTACGTCCTCAATTATTTGCTTGACGTATTCCAATCTCTGTCTTCCTCTACAGTTTTTGCCCTGTACCGCCCCCTCTAGTACCATGGAAGTCATTCCCTCATGTCTGCAGATGTCCTATCATCCTGTCCCGTCTCCTTATCAGTGTTTTCCACATATTCCTTTCCTCTCCGATTCTGCGTAGAACCTCCTCATTCCTTATCTTATCAGTCCACCTAATTTCCAACATTCGGCTGTTGCACCACATCTCAAATGCTTCGATTCTCTTCTGTTCCGGTTTTCCCACAGTCCGTGTTTCACTACCATACAATGCTGTACTCCAGACGTACATCCTCAAAAATTTCTTCCTCAAATTAAGGCCGGTATTTGATATTAGTAGACTTCTCTTGGCCAGAAATGCCTTTTTTGCCATAGCGAGTCTGCTTTTGATGTCCTCCTTGCTCCGTCCGTCATTGGTTATTTTACTGCCTAGGCAGCAGAATTCCTTAACTTCTTTGACTTCGTGACCATCAATCCTGATGTTAAGTTTCTCGCTGTTCTCGTTTCTACTACTTCTCATTACCTTCATCTCTCTCCGATTTACTCTCAAACCATACTGTGTACTCATTAGACTGTTCATTCCGTTCAGCAGATCATTTAATTCTTTTTCACTTTCACTCAGGATAGCAATGTCATCAGCAAATCGTATCATTGATATCCTTTCACCTTGTATTTTAATTCCACTCCTGAACCTTTCTTTTATTTCCGTCATTGCTTCCTCTATGTACAGATTGAAGAGTAGGGGCGAAAGGCTACAACCTTGTCTTACACCCTTCTTAATACGAGCACTTCGTTCTTGATCGTCCACTCTTATTATTCCCTCTTGGTTGTTGTACATATTGTATATGACCCGTCTCTCCCTATAGCTTACCCCTACATTTTTCAGAATCTCGAACAGCTTGCACCATTTGGTATTGTCGAACGCTTTTTCCAGGTCGACAAATCCTATGTAAGTGTCTTGATTTTTCTTTAGCCTTGCTTCCATTATTAGCCGTAACGTCAGAATTGCCTCTCTCGTCCCTTTACTGTTCCTAAAACCAAACTGATCGTCACCTAGCGCATTCTCAATTTTCTTTTCCATTCTTCTGTATATTATTCTTGTAAGCAGCTTCGATGCATGAGCTGTTAAGATGATTGTGCGATTATTCTCGCACTTGTCAGCTCTTGCGGTCTTCGGAATTGTGTGGATGATGCTTTTCCGAAAGTCAGATGGTATATCGCCAGACTCATATATTCTACACACCAACGTGAATAGTCGTTTTGTTGCCACTTCCCCCAATGATTTTAGAAATTCTGATGGAATGTTATCTATCCCTTCTGCCTTATTTGACCGTAAGTCCTCCAAAGCTCTTTTAAATTCCGATTCTAAAACTGGATCCTCTATCTCTTCTATCACATCAGACAAATCTTCACCCTCATAGAGGCTTTCAGTGTATTCTTTCCACCTATCTGCTCTCTCTTCTGCATTTAACAGTGGAATTCCCGTTGCACTCTTAATGTTACCACCGTTGCTTTTAATGTCACCAAAGGTTGTTTTTAATTTCCTGTATGCTGAGTCTGTTCTTACGACAATCATGTCTTTTTCGATTTCTTCACATTTTTCCTGCAGCCATTTCGTCTTAGCTTCCCTGCACTTCCTATTTATTTCATTCCTCAGCGACTTGTATTTCTGTATTCCTGATTTTCCCGGAACATGTTTGTACTTCCTCCTTTCATCAATCAACTGAAGTATTTCTTCTGTTACCCGTGGTTTCTTCGCAGCTACCTTCTTTGTACCTATGTTTTCCTTCCCAACTTCTGTGATGGCCCTTTTTAGAGATGTCCATTCCTCTTCAACTGTACTCGCGGTTCTAGGCGCTCATTCCGGAACCGCGCGACTGCTACGGTCGCAGGTTCGAATCCTGCCCCGGGCATGGATGTGTGTGATGTCCTTAGGTTAGTTAGGTTTAAGTAGTTCTAAGTTCTAGGGGACTGATGACCGCAGCTGTTAAGTCCCATAGTGCTCAGAGCCATCTTCAACTGTACTGCCTACTGCGCTATTCCTTATTGCTGTATCTATAGCGTTAGAGAACTTCAAACGTATCTCGTCATTCCTTAGTACTTCCGTATCCCACTTCTTTGCGTATTGATTCTTCCTGACTAATGTCTTCATCACTACTATATTGTGATCTGAGTCTATATCTGCTTCTGGGTACGCCTTACAATCCAGTATCTGATTTCGGAATCTCTGTCTGACCATGATGTAATCTAATTGAAATCTTCCCGTATCTCCCGGACTTTTCCAAGTATACCTCCTCCTCTTGTGATCCTTGGACAGGGTATTTGGTATTACTAGCTGGAACTTGTTACAGAACTCAATTAGTCTTTCTCCTCTTTCATTCTTTGTCCCAAGCCCATATTCTCCTGTAACCTTTTCTTCTACTCCTTCCCCTACAACTGCATTCCAGTCGCCCATGACTATTAGAAAGAATCTACAAGCAATAATAATGTAAATGTCGTGTGACTAGGGCCTTCTGTCGGGTAGACCGTTCGCCGTGTGCAAGTCTTTCGATTTGACGCCATTTCGGCGACTTGCACGTCGATGGGGATGAAATGATGATGATTGGGACAACACAACACCCAGTCCCCGAGCGGAGAAAATCTCCGACCCAGCCGGGAATCGAACCCGGGCCCTTAGGTTTGACATTCTGTCGCGCTGACCACTCAGCTCCCGGGGGGCGGACACCAATAATTATAAAATGTATGGAATAGAGGGACCCTGGACAATACCGAGTTTGATGTTATTGAGGCATTGCTCAAGTAAATGAGTACTCAATGAGGTCCTATAATTGGTCAGATTTAAGTGTTCTCTAACGTAACATCGAAACCAGGGCCATACCTTGTAGGGCATTCATCGCAACGAATACAGTACACATCAGTGGTGAGGTATTTTTGACAGGAGGCGTCCTCTTTGTGGCTAACTCTTTCACCCAACTTCAGACTGGCTGTAGTGCTTTTTTGGTTTGGAGAACATTTAAATGTGACCAATTCTGTGTCAGGTCAGATAGTGCTCATTTATTCATTTACTTGAGCAAGGCCTCTCAGTAACAGGTTTATCCAATAATTTAAGAATTTTGCTGAGAGAGGGAAAGGGACACGCCATCAGTGTGTTGCAAGAAATACAACTTACGCACAGCATAAGATTGTATTCCCAGCACGTACTTGATAGCCAGACTGATTTGCAACATCGTGTCAGTGTCGTCCTAACTGCCGCCTGCTTCACGTCTGCTGTGCAGCGAGCTATCTTAATTGAAGTATTAACTGTATTTTTCTTACTTGTCACTTCATCTTCCGTGTGTTTTTGCTTTTAGGAAGCTTTAATTGTCGAGTGCTAGTAATAGTGTTCCATAGATTTCGTGTTTGTTTTGAACAGTCAGAGAGAGTCCCTTTAGTCAGACACAGTGCCAGTAGTGCTAGTGTTTGTTTTGAATACAGTCCAGAGACAGGTAGTGCTATTTTCATTGTTTTCTACAAGAAGTGGCTAGCAATTACAGTTTAGTCAACAATCAGCCGCTTTAAGTGAATTAGCAGTCTAGTTAAAAGTTGATTAACTCTCTACAGTAAATTGATTCCTTAGGATGGATAGGATGTGTGACTGCTGTGTACCGACGCAGAAGGAGCTGGCTACTGTTCGCGATCAGCTGAGCGTGTCGATGACCGCGGTCAGCCGTCTTCAGGCTGCTGCCTCGGAGTGTAGCGGCAGTGGGGAGTCTGGTGCGTCGCATGGTACACCCCAGGTGTTACATGCTTCACCCACTGTCCCTGCTGTCGAGACATCTTCGCGGGTACTGGACGACACCAATGATTCCTGCCGCCGGGGTTTAGAGGTCATCCTCAGTTCGTACAGGCGGTTGGCGGAATTGATGAAGGCGGAAAGCCTTGCTCGCGGGGTGTAATCAGAGCTAACTATTTGGAACATCGTTCCCAGAACCGATCGCGGTCCTCTGGTTTGGAGCCGAGTGGAAGGCTTTAACCAGAGGCTCAGATTATTCTGCGGAGATCTGGCGTGCAAATTTCTCGACCTCCGCTATCGGGTGGAGAAATGTTGGGTCCCCCTGAATAGGTCAGGCGTGCACTACACGCCGGAAGCGGCTACAAGGGTAGCGGAGTACGTGTGGAGTGCACATGGGGGTTTTTTAGGTTAGAGAATTCCCTCCCTAGGCCCGACAAGACGCCTCCTGAGACGCGGTAAGGTAGGACTAGGCAAAATGCAACAGAGAATAACAATATTAATGTGCTAATAGTAAACTGCAGGAGCGTATATAGAAAGGTCCCAGAACTGCTCTCATTAATAAACGGTCACAACGCCCATATAGTACTAGGGACAGAAAGTTGGTTGAAACCAGACGTAAACAGTAATGAAATCCTAAACTCAGATTGGAATGATACCGCAGAGACAGGCTGGACAGTGAAGGGGGAGGCGTGTTTATAGCGATAAGAAGTGCAATAGTATCGAAGGAAATTGACGGAGATCCTAAATGTGAAATGATTTGGGTGAAGGTCACGGTTAAAGCAGGGTCAGACATGGTAATTGGATGTCTCTATAGGCCCCCTGGCTCAGCAGCTGTTGTGGCTGAGCACCTGAAGGATAATTTGGAAAATATTTCGAGTAGATTTCCCCACCATGTTATAGGTCTGGGTGGAGATTTTAATTTGCCGGATATAGACTGGGAGACTCAAACGTTCATTACGGGTGGCAGGGACAAAGAATCCAGTGAAATGTTTTTAAGTGCTTTATCTGAAAACTACCTTGAGCAGTTACACAGAGAACCGACTCGTGGCGATAACATATTAGACCTTCTGGTGACAAACAGACCCGAACTATTTGAAACAGTTAACGCAAAACAGGGAATCAGTGATCATAAAGCGGTTACGGCATAGATGATTTCAGCAGTAAATAGAAATACTAAAAAAAGGTGGGACGATTTTTCTGTTTAGCAAAAGTGACTAAAAGCATATTACAGAGTACCTGACGACTCAACACAAAAGTTTTGTTTCAAGTACAGATAGTGTTGAGGATCAGTGGACAAAGTTCAAAACCATCGTAAAATATGCGTTAGATGAGTATGTGCCAAGAAAGATCGTAAGAGATGGGAAAGAGCCACCGTGGTACAACAACCAAGTTAGAAAACTGCTGCGGAAGCAATGGGAACTTCACAACAAACATAAACATAGCAAAAGCCTTGCAGACAAACAAAAATTACGCGAAGCGAAATGTAGTGTGAGGAGGGCTATGCGAGAGGCGAGAGGCGTTCAATGAATTCGAAAGTAAAGTTCTATGTACTGACTTGGCAGAAAATCCTAAGAAATTTTGGTCTTATGTCAAAGCAGTAGGTGGATCAAAACAAAATGTCCACACTCTGTGATCCAAAATGGTAGTGAAACAGAGGATGATAGACTAATTAATCTAAGATGGCGGCCACTGAGTGACGCGCGTTTCTTAGGCTCGCGAGTTTTTCCGCTCATTGAAGGTGTTACAGAGAAGTGCGGCAGTCCACAACGTGTGCATCCGACTAAACAAGTGTTACTTGCCGTGGTGTGTTGTTCTCCGTTGATTACTACAAGTGATAAGTGATAAGTGAGTGAAAAATGGGAAGAGCACGAGTAAGCGGCAGCAGGCGAGGCTACAGGGGCGCAGGCAGCGCGGGCGCCCGGTCTCCGGCGGCAGGTGAGGCCTCGCTTCCCGACATCAGGGAGCTCGTCCGGTCCCAGGTGAGTGCGGCGCTGCACAGTAAAGACACGCTAGACGTAATCGTGCAGTCCATCACGGACTCTGTGACGGCCGCGGTCATGGAAATACTGTAAGAGTCTGTCGGGCGCAACAGCACCGAAATCCAGTCTCTTAAAAAGTCCCTGGCCGCACAAGAGAAAAAAGCCGCCGACCTAGAAGCTAAACTGTCTGCGGCCACCGATGAAATTGAGAAGTATCAGCGAAGGAACAGCTTGCGCTTGTTCGGGGTAGCTGAAAACGATCGTGAAAACACCGACGACCTGGCCATTAGCCTCGTGCGTGAGAAACTTGGCGTGCAGATCGACGTGGCCGACATTGACAGAAGCCACCGTGTTGGGCGCAGGATACCAGGTGCCATGAAACCCAGGCCCATAATAATTAAATTTGTGTCATACCGGAAAAGAGCTGAAGTGTTTGCCCAGAAAAGAAAACTCGCCAAGAGTGGGGTTACCCTGAGGGAAGATCTGACGCGCGAAAGACTAAAAGTTTTGAACACTGCGATCACACAGTTCGGCCTTCAAAATGTATGGACCCAGGATGGCAGGATCGTAGTCAAGACGGAAGGAGGGAGGAAAACGGTGACGAACATGTCCGAACTGAAAGACTGAGCGAAATCTCGCGAGGCACAAAGTCTTATATTGTACTCTGTCTAATATAAGTTAATTTTTATTCTTTCTTTTCATTTTTTTACGTAAATATTGCTTCGTTATTTCTATAAGTACCATAAGTACTCTATTTAAAATCAGTCAATTGTTTCACATAAATATTGCTTCTTTATTTGTCTATCATAAGTGCTCATGCATATTCATATTGTTCAGTCAAACGGGAATTAACATTCTCCATTAACAGGAATCTCCTTAAAACCGCCTTTCTATATCTGTTATTTTCATCCTCGTCACTACCACTACTACTACTACTATTATCTTTTTTGTAACCACTACTGCCACTTTCCATCTTTCTTTTTGCTCCTTTCTCCGATACCCCCAGCTTGTCTTTCACCTTTAGCCCACAGACGCTTGAGTCATTCACGACCTTGGACAAACCTGTAAATATGTCTTCCCCCGCGAAATCCAGCTTTTGTCCCTCTTCCGGCCAGCAGGTAGACAGAGCGCGCTCGGTCCTACAGGCGGCCACAATGGGACGGACCGGTTCCGGCGGCGGGCTCTTTGTGGCCCACGCGAACGCTCAGTCGTTAACGGCTCACTTCGACGAGTTCTGTGACCTGTTCTGCCAATCGCTGTTCCATATTATCCTCGTCTCTGAAACTTGGTTGAAACCAAACATTTCTTCCGACGCTATCCGAATCACTGGTTACTCTCTCCTAAGGGCAGATCCCGAAACACGACGCAGGGGTGGTGTGGGTGCCTATGTTCGATCTGATCTCACACCAACTGTGCTATGCACATCGGATGCAAAGGGCGAAGGAGAAGCAGAGTTCTTGTTTTTTGAAATAAATACATCAAATCAGAAACTGCTGATTGGAGTAATCTATAAACCTCCAAACGTCGGTGCTATGTCCTTCTTTCAGTCTGCCCTGTCCTCGCTAGTGACAATATATGAACACATAATCATTATGGGCGACACAAACATCGACTTACAGTTAAAATCTCCCTCTCCAGAAAAACTAAGGAGACTGTTCCACTCCAATGATATGAGTTTAACACCGCTGGACCCAACTCATCACACGCCACACAGCCATACAATCATAGATATAATAGCAACAAAGCGACCAGATAAAATAATTCGCGCCAATCAGACATCCGCTCCAGGACTCTCTGCTCACGACGTGATATTCTTAAATTACTCAGTGCATACTACCAAAGAAAAATCTCACCTGGTAACCTACAGAAACCTAAAAAATGTTAACCATGCCGCTCTTCAAAAGGATTGCTCAGACATCCCTTGGCATGATATAAGCAATGAACCGACTTTAGACGGAAAAATTCGGGAATTACGTCGCAAAATTATTGCATTGTATGATAAACATGCTCCTCAACGCACTGTCAAGGTAAAGAGAGCTCTCGCTCCGTGGCTCACCACTGCATTACGCCAGTTAATGAATAAACGTGATGCTGCACATAGGGCCTTCAAGCGTAACCCAACTCCCGAGGCGTACGAAGCTTATAGGAAACTCCGAAATAGAACCAAGCAAAGCGTGAGGAATGCCAAAATCAGACATGCCCGCTCTGTCGTATGCGGTATAACAAAACCTGCTGCACTGTGGAAAAAGCTGCGCAGTTTCGGTATAGGGAAGCGAAGATCTGACGCTGTTTATCAAGCGTCTGCAGAAGAAGTCAACGACTTCTTCTCAACAGCTGTAAACTGCCACGCAGCGACAAATTACCAGCCCCAAGATATCAATCTCTCGAGAGACAAGTTTTTCCTAAAACATGTAACTACCGGCACAGTACACAAGGCAATTATGAGAATCTCTTCCGAGGCAGTAGGAAATGATGGAGTGAGCATTGGCATGATTAAGAACGTCGTAGACACTATTACTCCAGTTATCACAGACATCTTCAACCTGTCTCTTGTCAGTAGTACATATCCTACTGAGTGGAAGCAAAGTTTAATTCAACCTATACCCAAGACTGACAACCCTAAGTCGCCAGGTGACTACAGGCCGATCAGCATACTACCTGCAATATCTAAAGCCCTAGAATTCATCGTCCATGAACAGTTGACGGATTACCTCAAAACTCATAACATCCACAACAAATATCAGTCAGGCTTTCGAAAGCACCATAGTACAGCAACTGCATTAATCAAAGTAACTGATGACATTAAACATGCTATGGACAGACGTGAAGCTACCATCCTAACACTGCTTGACTTTAGCAAGGCTTTTGATACAGTTGACTTTGATATATTACTAATTAAAATGAAACAGCTGAATTTCTCAAACAGCGCTATACACTGGTTCGACAGCTACCTCAAAAACAGAAGTCAACAAGTCATTTGTGGGTCGGAAAAGTCATCATGGAAAAACGTGCGCTCTGGAGTTCCCCAAGGCTCCGTCCTTGGTCCATTACTCTTCTCACTGTACATTAATGATATTTCTTCAGTGATTCACTCCTGCAACTACCATCTATATGCCGACGACATCCAACTGTAAATAAGTGCAAGCCCCAAGAACATTTCTGACGCAGTAGCGAGTATGAACGCAGATCTTTGCTCTGTTTCTCGATGGGCACAGAACCTAGGTCTGAAACTAAACCCCAAGAAATCCCAGGTCATACTTATATCTCATCCAAAGTTAATCAGTCGGTACTTTCGCAAAACATTCCCTCAAATACTCCTCAATGGTACCCAACTACCATACCAAAAAACAGTAAAAGACCTTGGAATAATCTTGGATGAACACCTAAACTGGGAAGAACAAACAGTCACAGCTTGCCGGAAATCGCTCTCCTCCCTACATGCAATTCAAAAATTTAGAAAAATATTTCCATCCCATGTTAAACAAAAATTAGTCCAAACACTAGTCTTGCCTAATCTTTACTACTGTGATGTAGTTCAACACGGCACAAATAATGAAAATTCGAGATGCCTCGAGCTAGTGATGAATGCTTGCGTTAGATACGTAAGCAATATACGGTTGTATGATCATATCAGTCCTTCATACTCCTAGCTAGGAGCGATCTCCACACGATGTGCTTACTTCATCGATTTCTTAGCCACTGGTGCCCCCAATACTTATCTTCTCACATTAAACACCTATCATCATTCCACAACCGCAATACCAGATCGGATACGTCTAGCATCTTGGCTGTACCTTTACATAACACAAAATCTTTCTCTGTGTCATTCTCCATCTCAGCCATACGACTATGGAACGCGCTCCCCTGTGATCTGCGTCTTATCCAGAACCACTTAACATTCAAGAGGGAACTCAAGACTTACATATTAGGGACGGTATAGCCACCATTGTCGTGCCCCTCTCATCTTTTTCTTTCTCCTCTCCATCATAGCTTCGAATTTTACCATTCTATTTCTCTTCCTCTAACCTACCTAACTCTTCTATATCTCTTTCACCCCATTCTATCGTCTTATGTCTCTGCGTGATGAGAATAACTCACAAGCTGCAAGAATATAACGAGAAAATCCCAACTAGCAATAGGACTGACATTCATAAAAGAAAAAATATGTTTATTTTCCTATACATAGTCATTACTATTATTATTATTCTTGATTATTATAATTATTTTTTGATTGTTATAATTATCATTGTACTACTTTTATAATCTCTAATTTTTTTCTGTAACATTAATACTGTATAACATGTTATATGTCCTTAATGTTCTGTAGAAACTGAAATTTGTTGAATCTGAGTATGCCTGGTTAGGTGTAAGACAGGGCCTGAAGGAACTAATCTTGCCAGGTAAAATAAATGCATAAATAAATAAATAAATAAATAAAGGCCGAAATACTAAATGTCTTTTTCCAAAGCTGTTTCACTGAGGAAGACTGCACTGTAGTTCCTTCTCTAGGTTGTCGTACAGATGACAAAATGGTAGATATCGAAATAGATGACAGAGGAATTGTTGTTGTGCTCTTCAGTCCTGAGACTGGTTTGATGCAGCTCTCCATGCTACTCTATCCTGTGCAAGATCCTTCATCTCCCAGTACCTACTGCAACCAACATCCTTCTGAATCTGTTTAGTGTATTCATCTCCTGGTCTCCTTCTACGATTTTTACCCTCCACGCTGCCCTCCAATACTAAATTGGTGATCCCTCGATGTCTCAGAACATGTCCTACCAACCGATCCCTTCTTCTAGTCAACTTGTGCCACAAGCTCCTCTTCTCCCCAATTCTATTCAATACCTCCTCATTAGTTATGTGATCAACCCATCTAATCTTCAGCATTCTTCTGTAGCACCACATTTCGAAAGCTTCTATTCTCTTCTTGTCTAAACTATTTATCGTCCACGTTTCACTTCCATACATGGCTACACTCCATACAAATACTTTCAGAAATGACTTCCTGACACTTAAATCAATACTCGATGTTAACAAATTTCTCTTCTTAAGAAACGCTTTCCTTGCCATTGCCAGTCTACATTTTATATCCTCTCTACTTCGACCATCATCAGTTATTTTGCTCTCCAAATAGCAAAACTTCTTTACTACTTTAAGTGTGTCATTTCCTAATCTAATTCCCTCAGCATCACCCGACTAATTCGACTACATTCCATTATCCTCGTTTTGCTTTTGTTGATGTTCATCTTATATCCTCCTTTATATTCTCTCTGACAGAATTACAATGTCATGGGCGAACCTTGAAGTTTTTATTTCTTCTCCATGGATTTTAATACCTACTCCGAGCTTTCCTTTTTTACCCTTTATTGCTTGAATAACAGTGGGGATAGGTTACAACCCTGTCTCACTCCTTTCCCAACCACTGCTTCCCTTTCATACCCCTCGACTCTTATAACTGCCATCTGGTTTCCTTACAAATTGTAAATAACCTTTCGCTCTATGTATTTTACCCCTGCCACCTTCAGAATTTGAAAGAGAATATCCCAATCAACATTGTCAAAAGCTTCCTTTGAGTCTACAAATGCTAGAAACATAGGTTTGACTTTCCTTAATCTTTCTTCTAAGATAAGTCGTAGGGTCAGTATTGCCTCACGTGTTCCAACATTTCTACGGAATCCAAACTGATCTTCCCCGAGGTCGGCTTCTATCAGTTTTTCCATTCATCTGTAAAGAATTCGCATTAGTATTTTGCAGCTGTGGCTTATTAAACTGATAGTTCGGTACTTTTCACATTTGTCAACACGTGCTTTCTCCGGGATTGGGATTATTATATTCCTCTTGAAGTCTGAGGGTATTTCGCCTGTCTCATACATCTCGCTCACCAGATGGTAGAGTTTTGTCAGGACTGGCTCTCCCATGGTTGTCAGTAGTTCTAATGGAATGTTGTCTACTCCGGGGGCCTTGTTTCCACTCAGGTCTTTCAGTGCTCTGTCAAACTCTTCACGCAATATCATATCTCCCATTTCATCGTCATCTACATCCTCTTCCATTTCCATAACATTGTCCTCAAGTACATCGCCCTTGTATAGGCCCACTATATACTCCTTCCACCTTTCTGCTTTCCCTTCTTTGCTTAGAACTGGGTTTCCATCAGAGCTCCTGATATTCATGCAAGTGGTTCTCCTTTCTCCAAATGTCTCTTTAATTTTCCTGTAGGCAGTATCTATCTTACCCCTAGTGAGATAAGCCTCTACATCCTTACATTTGTCCTCTAGCCATCCCTGCTTAGCCATTTTGCACTTCCTGTCGATATCATTTTTGAGACGTTTGTATTCCTTTTTGCCTGCTTCATTTACTGCATTTTTATATTTTATCCTTTCATCAATTAAATTCAATATTCCTTCTGTTACGCAAGGGTTTCTACTAGCCCTCGTCTTTTTACCTATTTGATCCTCTGCTGCCTTCACTATTTCATCCCTCAAAGCTACCCATTCTTCTTCTACTGTATTTCTTTCCCCCATTCCTGTCAATTGTTCCCTTATGCTCTCCCTGAAACTCTGTATGATCTCTGGTTCTTTCAGTTTATCCAGGTCCAAGCTCCTTAAATTCCCACTTTTTTGCTGTTTCTTCAGTTTTAATCTACAGTTCATAACCAATAGATTGTGGTCACAGTCCACATCTGCCCCTGGAAATGTCATACAATTTAAAACCTGGTTCCTAAATCTCTGTCTTACCATGATATAATCTATCTGATACCTTTTAGTATCACCAGGGTTCTTCCATGTATACAACCTTCTTTTATGATTCTTAAACCAAGTATTAGCTATGATTACGTTGTGCATGCGCAGAATTCCACCAGGCGGCTTCCTCTTTCATTTCTTACCCCCAATCCATATTCACCTACTACGTTTCCTCCTGTCCCTTTTCCTACTGACAAATTCCAGTCACCCATGACTATTAAATTTTCGTCTCCCTTCACTACCTGAATAATTTCTTTTATCTCATCATACATTTCATCAATTTCTTCGTCATCAGCAGAGCTAGTTGGCTTATAAACGTGTACTACTGTAGTAGGCATGGGATTCGTGTCTATCTTGGCCACAATAATGCGTTCACTATGCTGTTTGTAGTAGCTTACCCGTACACCTATTTTTTAATTCATTATTAAACCCACTCCTGCATTACCCCTATTTGATTTTGTATTTATAACCCTGTATTAACCTGACTAGAAGTCTTGTTCCTCCTGCCACCGAACTTCACTAATTCCCACTATATCTAACTTTAGCCTATCCATTTCCCTTTTTAAATTTTCTAACCTACCTGCCCGATTAAGGGATCTGACATTTCACGCTCCGATCCGTAGAACACCAGTTTTTTTCTCCTGATAACGACGTCCTCCTGAGTAGTTCCCGCCCGGAGATCCGAATGGGGATCTATTTTACCTCCGGAATATTTTATCCAAGAGGACGCCATCATCATTTGATCATACAGTAAAGCTGCATGCCCTCGGGAAAAATTACGGCTGTAGTTTCCCCTTGCTTTCAGCCGTTCGCAGTACCAGAACAGCAAGGCCATTTTGGTTAATGTTACAAGGCCAGATCATTCAATCATCCAGACTGTTGCCCCTGCAACTACTGAAAAGGCTGCAGCCCCTCTTCAGGAACCACACGTTTGTCTGGCCTCTGAACAGATACCCCTCCGTTGTGGTTGCACCTACGGTACGGCTAAAGTATCATTGAGGCACGCAAGCCTCCCCACCAACGGCAAGGTCCATGGTTCATGGGGGGGATAGAGAAACAATTAAAATCGCTCAAAAGAGGAAAGGCCGCTGGACCTGATGGGATACCAGTTCGATTTTTTATAGAGTACGCGAAGGAACTTGCCCCCCCCCCCCCCCCCCCCTTCTTGCAGCGATGTACCGCAGGCCTCTAGAAGAGCGTAGCGTTCCAAAGGATTGGAAAATGGCACAGGTCATCCCCGTTTTCAAGAAGGGACATCGAACAGATGTGCAGAACTATAGACCTGTATCTCTAACGTCGATCAATTGTAGAATTGTGGAACACGTATTATGTTCGAGTATAATGACTTTTCTGGAGACTACAAATCTACTCTGTAGGAATCAGCATGGGTTTCGACAAAGACGGTCGTGTGAATCCCAGCTCGCGCTATTCGTCCACGAGACTCAGAGGGCCATAGACACGGGTTCACAGGTAGATGCCGTGTTTCTTGACTTCCGCAAGGCGTTCGATACAGTTCCCCACAGCCGTTTAATGAACAAAGTAAGAGCATATGGACTATCAGACCAATTTTGTGATTGGATTGAAGAGTTCCTAGATAACAGAACGCAGCATGTCATTCTCAATGGAGAGAAGTCTTCCGAAGTAAGAGTGATTTCAGGTGTGCCGCAGGGGAGTGTCATTGGACCGTTGCTATTCAAAATATACATAAATGACCTTGTGGATGACATCGGAAGTTCACTGAGGCTTTTTTCAGATGATACTGTGGTGTATCGAGAGGTTGTAACAATGGAAAATTGTACTGAAATGCAGGAGGATCTGCAGCGAATTGACGCATGGTGCAGGGAATGGCAATTGAATCTCAATGTAGACACGTGTAATGTGCTGCGAATACATAGAAAGATAGATCCCTTATCAATTAGCTACAAAATAGCAGGTCGGCAACTGGAAGCAGTTAATTCCATAAATTATCTGGGAGTACGCATTAGGAGTGATTTAAAATGGAATGATCATATAAAGTTGATCGTCGGAAAAGCAGATGCCAGACTGAGATTCATTGGAAGAATCCTAAGGAAATGCAATCCGAAAACAAAGGAAGTACGCTTGTTCGCCCACTGCTTGAATACTGCTCAGCAGTGTGGGTTCCGTACCAGATAGGGTTGACAGATGAGATAGAGAAGATCCAACGGAGAGCAGCGCGCTTCGTTACAGGATCATTTAGTAATCGCGAAAGCGTTACGGAGATGATAGATAAACTCCAGTGGAAGACTCTGCAGGAGAGACGCTCAGTAGCTCGGTAAGGGCTTTTGTTAAAGTTTCGAGAACATACCTTCACCGAAGAGTCAAGCAATATACTGCTCCCTCCTACGTATATCTCGCGAAGAGACCATGAGGAGATTAGAGCCCACACAGAAGCATACCGACAATCCTTCTTTCCACGAACAATACGAGACTGGAATAGAAGAGAGAACCGATAGAGGTACTCAGGGTACCCTCCGCCACACACCGTCAGGTGGCTTGCGGAGTATGGATGTAGATGTAGATGTAGATGCAGATATTTTGTCTAATTTTTATTTTCTAGTAAGAGTTTTATTCTTTTAGCTCTGTGCTCCACATATGTTCTTGTTCTTTTCCGTCTGCTGTGTGCGCATTGACATCTTGTTTATGATGTCATCCCACCTACAGGGGAGAAAGAGGTATTGTGTACACTTTTCCGCGTTTCCTTCTACGCTCTTGCGTCTAGGACAGGGTGAACTTTATTGTGAGATGCGTAAAATTTTATGTTATGATTGTCAGTGAGTATTGCCTGGTTGTGACGGCCCCAACCTTTCCTGGTTTTGTGTACAGTAAGTACGCGGGATTCTGTTAATCTTCCGGACGCAAGCGCTAAGCTCTGAGTGCCAATGTTTCGCTGCTCGTTCACTGTGGCTTGTGTGCTGTTGCTGTTCGCACGGTCTGCTACTAGGATGTGCTCGAAAAGTATTTAGACTGTTGGTTTAGTACTACTGTCCATGATTCCTCCATTCCATATTTTTTATTACTCGTTGTAAGTTCCTCCTCGCTTTTATGGCGGATGATGTGCGCAATATTTGGCCACTTTTATAACTGACTATCTGCACTTCACGGTAGTGCCGTATTACAACTGAAGCGAAGTCTTTAACAACCTAAAGCATTGTACGTTTAGTGATTGTTATCATTAGGGTTTTGTCATTTTAATGTTATGAAATGAGTCCGCTGGATTATACGGATAGTCATCCTTTTTTTTTTTTTTTTTTTTTGATGGAAACATGAGGATGTGGCTCTAGACCATGAAACCGGTCGTGTCGCGTTGAAGATTATCACACTGCTGTACTCGGTTTTTGTTTTTTTTTTTAAGATAATCTACAAGACCATGGAGGAATTTGTAGCCCGTGGCTACTCAAAAACTATCAGGACTGTGTGTCGATAGGATATTAAACTCATAGTGTGACGTTACATTTCCGTGACCAGTACACGCGGATATGAGTTCCCGGTCAGCTAGGCCAGTGCGGCGCGCGCTTGCGCCGCTGGAGATAATGCACGCGGCGGCCGCAAATGCTGGGAGGGCGCCTCGCGAACTGGAAGAGCAGAACTGCTCTCCCGGCGATAGAGCATTTTTCCTATGAACCGATCGACTTAGTCATATCGTTCGAAAGAGGACTACGGTGCGGCCACGCTTGGCTATGCATCGAGTTCCGATGGCGAGTGGGCCCATGTTATGATTTCACAGCGTACTTGTTATTGAGAAGTCCTTCATCGAGAGAAAGTTGTTCTTCCTTGGCTTAGAAGCAGTTTCACCGTAACATTCTGACTTACATATATTATGTTGAATCAGAAGGTAAATTTACTGCTTTCCATGCTTTGTGATTTATGAGTAAGTGTGCTTTGAACGTTTTGTAATCTAACTGGTGAGACCAGTGTTAGTGGCAGATATTTAGTGCCTAGCCTTATCTGCTATTTAAAGCATGTTTTGGCGTTTTAGAATATCATCGCTTGCTACAGCATATTGTTTCCTGAGTTCATTTTTTGTTCGGGTGTGTGTAGTTAATATTCTCCATACACAGCCTTGGCTAAAGGTTACTTATTTTTAATAAGAATTATTGGTGTAAAACTTTTTGTTTATTATTAGAAAGTCCTTCAAATGTCTGTCATGGTTTAACAACTTTAAGAGAATCCTTAGATATTACTTTTATGGTTTTAGATTGTTGGTTTCTGAATTATTAATGAAGTACGAGGTTAATTTGGAGGTCGCTTATTCTGATAGAGAAATTCTTTTTCAGATTGTTTTAAGGAAATAAATAAATTATGATCAAACTGTTAAGCACGACTATCGACCCCAGTACCACCACTCCTAAAATCTACAATGTCTTTTACGGGAATGATCAGTAAACGATTATCTGACGTACAGCTATGTAATCTGTAACACGCACAATTAAACTTGCTGCAGACTCAACGCAACTGTGGAATCTGCGTACATTGAGCCTTCTGTATTCAGGGTGTATGCAATCGTAAATCTGAATCAGTCGAGTGAGCTGCTACAAATTCATAAAATACCTGAGTCGTTCCCTGGAGCAGCGGGGTTGCATCCGACGCGGATTGCTGGAGTCCATTTATCACAGCTTCCTTAAATCTCGCCAAGCGACGTCGAAATGATTGCGGAGTTAATGTCCCGTGTCTAATAACCTCTTTGTCGAAGGGACGTTAACCTCCAGTTCACTTCCTTACATCGCGTCCCTTGCCAGATCGGAAAATACGACCACATTCTGCAGCCACTTGTTAACGCTGTAAGTATTTTGGAGGAATCCATTTACTCGCTGCTATTTTCTACCAAAAATTATATTATTAAGTAGTGATTACTTCTGTTAATGGAATATCTAAAGTACAATGTACTTTAGTTCTTTATTTGCTGCACTATTGACGTAAACACACCGGACAAAAGATTGGCCGACCCGACGTACTCATCTGCCTAGTGAGCAGGAGGTTCCGGTTCGAATCCCGGCCTTGCTACAAATTTTATTCGTCACTTCAGTCTGTATACATGGTGAGGAAAAATTGACGCACTCTGACTTTGCAGGGAGATTCCTTATATACTAGCAATTCAAAAATGTCTGTAACAAAATTTTGTCCTGCGCATATTTCGGGCGGTAAATGGACATTAAAGACTGGCAATCTGGCAACACTGTAATCACATGTCTGGTAACTACCTCTCTTAGGTGCGGCAGTAGTGCTATACAGTTGGTGCAGTGGGTAGCATTTTGAGTTAGCATGCGGGAGGTCGAAGGTTCGATTCTGGGTTGAGGAATATTTGTTTTTATTTGCTAAATGTGGTCTGCGCGGTACAGTGTCTGCCATCTTAACCGTCATACAGCTATTAAACTGCGTCTGTTACAGAACATTTGCAGATACGTATTATGAACACAGAAATGGAAGTAACTCGTTTTCATTGGTCAGCTTTTAAAGGAGCCTTTTTCACGTCGTGGACGCGAATTGCTTCGGACCACTGCATCTACTAGATTCCAAACCAGTTTTCTGTGCATTGGTCCCATTGAAATTATTTGCAAAGCACTTTGCTAGCACTACCGGTGACGTATGGCCCTAAAGAAATGGAATAGAGCTGAACATGGCGAGATAAATAGTTGGTGTTAATCCACGGGATTATTAGGAGAGGGTACATACAAAACAGATTTGGAATCTGGAAGATGTACTGGTGCGAAACAGTTCTTGCCTATGACGTGCAAAACGCTTGTTTATAAGCTGACGAACGAAAACGAGTTTCTTCCATTTCTGTGTTCATTGTCCATAACACGCAGATTACTTTTAGGCAAACAAAAACAAATAGGCACAAATCAGAACCGAACCTTTGACCTCCTGTATGCAAACCCAAAATGCTACCCACATCATCAAGTGCACAGCACTGCCCCTATATGCTAACAGAGTTATTTACCACGCATGTGATTGCAGTGTTGCCAGATTGCCAATCTTTATTGTCCATTTACTGCCCGAAATATGCGCAGGACGAAATTTTGTGACAGACCTGTTTTTTTTTTTGCTAGTATGTGAGGAAACTAGAAAACCTGAAAATCTGAAAAGGGAAATGCAAAGGCTCAATCTAGATATAGTAGGGGTCAGTGAAGTGAAGTGGAAGGAAGACAAGGATTTCTGGTCAGATGAGTATCGGGTAATATCAACGGCAGCAGAAAATGGTATAACAGGTGCAGGATTCGTTATGAATAGGAAGGTAGGGCAGAGGGTGTGTTACTGTGAACAGTTCAGTGACCGGGTAGTTCTAATCAGAATCGACAGCAGACCAACACCGACAACGATACAGCATACAGCTGAAGATGAACAGATAGAGAAAGTGTATGAGGATGTTGAAAGGGTAATGCAGTATGTAAAGGGGGACGAAAATCTAATAGTCGTGGGCGACTGGAATGCAGTTGTAGGGGAAGGAGGAGAAGAAAAGGTTACAGGAGAATATGGGCTTGGGAAAGGAATGAAAGAGGAGAAAGACTAATTGAGTTCTGTAACAAGTTTCACCTAGTAATAGCGAATACCCTGTTCAAGAATCACAAGAGGAGGAGGTATACTTGGAAAAGGCCGGGAGATACGGTAATATTTCAATTAGTTTACGTCATGGTCAGACAGAGATTCGGAAATCAGATACTGGATTGTAAAGCGTACCCAGGAGCAGATATAGACTGATCACAATATAGTAGTGATGAACAGTAGGCTGAAGTTCAAGACGTTAGTCAGGAAGTGGGAGACGGAAGTACTAAGGAATGACGAGATACGTTTAAAGTTCTCTAACGCTATAGATACAGCAATAAGGAATAGCGCAGTAGGCAGTACAGTTGAAGAGGAATGGACATCTCTTCAAAGGGCCATCACAGAAGTTGGGAAGGAAAACATAGGTACAAAGAAGGTAGCTGCGAAGAAACCATGGGTAACAGAAGAAATACTTCAGTTGATTGATGAAAGGAGGAAGTACAAATATGTTCCGGGAAAATCAGGAATACAGAAATACAAGTCGCTGAGGAATGAAATAAATAGGAAGTGCAGGGAAGCTAAGACGAAATGGCTGCAGGAAAAATGTGAAGACATCGAAAAATATATGAATGTCGGAAGGACAGAGTCAGCATACAGGAAGTCAAAACAACCTTTGGTGACATTAAAAGCAACGGTGGTAACATTAAGAGTGCAACGGGAATTCCAATGTTAAATGCAGAGGACAGAGCAGATAGGTGGAAAGAATACATTGAAAGCCTCTATGAGGGTGAAGATTTGTCTGATGTGATAGAAGAATAAACAGGAGTCGATTTAGAAGAGATAGGGGATCCAGTATTAGAATCGGAATTTAAAAGAGCTTTGGAGGACTTACGGTCAAATAACGCAGAAGGGATAGATAACGTTCCATCAGAATTTCTAAAATCACTGGGGAAAGTGGCAACAAAACGACTATTCACGTTGGTGTGTAGAATATATGAGTCTGGCGATATACCATCTGACTTTCGGAAAAGCATCATCCATACAATTCCGAAGACGGCAAGAGCTGACAAGTGCGACAATTATCGTACAATCAGCTTAACAGCTCATGCATCGAAGCTGCTTACAAGAATAATATACAGAAGAATGGAAAAGAAAATTGAGAATGCGCTAGGTGACGATCAGTTTGGCTTTAGGAAAAGTAAAGGGACGAGAGAGGCAATTCTGACGATACGGCTAATAATGAAAGCAAGGCTAAAGAAAAATCAAGACACTCTCACAGGATTTGTCGACCTGGAAAAAGCGTTCAACAATATAAAATGGTGCAAGCTGTTCGAGATTCTGAAAAAAGTAGGGGTAAGCTATAGGGAGAGACGGGTCATATACAATATGTACAACAACCAAGAGGGAATAATAAGAGTCGACGATCTAGAACGAAGTGCTCGTAATAAGAAGGATGTAAGACAAGGCTGTAGCCTTTCGTCCCTACTCTTCAATCTGTACATCGAGGAAGCAATGATGGAAATAAAAGAAATGTTCAGGAGTGGAATTAAATACAAGGTGAAAGGATGTCAATGATACGATTCGCTGATGACATTGCTATCCTGAGTGAAAGTGAAGAAGAATTAAATGATCTGCTGAACGGAATGAACAGTCTAATGAGTACACAGTACGGTTTGAGAGTAAATCGGAGGAAGACGAAGGTAATGAGAAACAGTAGAAATGAGAACAGCGAGGAACTTAACATCAGGATTGATGGTCACGAAGTCAATGAAGTTAAGGAATTCTGCTACCTAGGCAGTAAAATAACCAATGACGGACGGAGCAAGGAGGACATCAAAAGAAGACTCGCTATGGCAATAAAGGTATTTCTGGCCAAGAGAAGTCTACTAATATCAAATACCGGCCTTAATTTGAGGAAGGAATTTCTGAGGATGTACGTCTGGAGTACAGCATTGTATGGTAGTGAAACATGGACTGTGGGAAAACCGGAACAGAAGAGAATCGAAGCATTTGAGATGTGGTGCTACAGACGAATGTTGAAAATTAGATGGACTGATAAGGTAAGGAATGAGGAGGTTCTACGCAGAATCGGAGAGGGAAGGAATATGTGGAAAACACTGATAAGGAGAAGGGACAGGATGATAGGACATCTGTTAAGACATGAGCGAATGACTTCCATGGTACTAGAGGGAGCTGTAGAGGGCAAAAACTGTAGAGGAAGACAGAGATTGGAATCCGTCAAGCGAATAATTGAGGACGTAGGTTGCAAGTGCTACTCTGAGATGAAGAGGTTAGCACAGGAAAGGAATTCGTGGCGGGCCGCAGCAAACCAGTCAATAGACTGATGACAAAAAAAAAAAAAAATATGTGAGGAACGTGCTGTGAAGTCCGAGTGCGCGAATTTTTCTTCACCCTGTATATCCAATGCACCGTGCTTACATTGCACGGGCTTTCCCACTTTAAAACACGCTCCCAACGTTCGCTTGGCTACAACTGGTCAAAGCTTTCGCCTCTTCCCAAGATAATGCCTGCTTTTTTTCTGGTGAAAGGATGTACCACTCAGCTGATAGAGGAGGCTAGTGTTGGATCATTTTCACAACTGACTTAGATGTATCACATGTCTAGCGATTGTGAAAGACGCTCGGACCGACGTTGTCATTTTTTGAAGTTCCGACCCATTCTGAAACTGACTTTATTTTATACTACTCTTCTGTTTGCCTTTAGCAGCTTACCAAATGCCGTCTTTTCAACTGAATCACCATTCATACACACTGGCACCTTGAAAGGAGTATGTTTACGGATTCTAACTACTTAAAGGGAACTATAATTTCAAAAAAATTGATTGCTTAATATTTTTCGCAAACGTAACGGTACCAGCAAAGATTCTACAAGCTGTTTACATCTCAAAGGGACATCCGATTATTCATTAGCGCCGTCAAAGAACATAATAAATGAACACGAGTCACTGGCGATTTTGCCAAAAGCAAAAACTAGTAAGAGGGAATGAAAGATAACAATTGAAATGATTTCGTCTGAAAATTACGTGACCTGACGCACAAAAACAATTGTTTTGATCATTGTTTTGATCATCCTATAGAAATGTTAGTTAAGCATGCATGGGGTGAAATAGCATCTGGTCCTCAACTGACATTCAGTCAGGAATCTGTCGTCCACTCACGAGTCGAAGGGAAACGACAAGCTGAATTAACGGAATGAAGCTAAGTGAAACCCACGCTTCCGTAATTTCCGTGAAACTTGACAAACTAGGCTCTGATCCAGAGCCCTATTTAGCGATGCTGCACTTACCAAATTTAACACGCAGCATCGTGGAATAGAGAGAGCGTCAGCAAATGTTGGACTTTGCTCACAGGGGCCCGACGTCGCGCCACTCGGCTCCACCGCCAGCGTTGAAGAATCTCCTCTTTCACTTGGGAGTTCGCACCCGAATGTTTTTCGTACTTCATCTCTGTTGCACTTGGCCTCCCCTAAGAGAAACACATAATTTGCTTCTTCCAATCAAAATCGCGCAGCCAACAGGAAACAGAGACGAGAGAAACGGCAAGTTGTTAGCCCCTTCCCCATGAGGTTCAGAGATTTTACCATTCATGGCCGGAAAAGTTCGTAGCTTACCGAATTGTGTGGTGCCAATTTGTTGCGAAAATAACTATTTTGTGAGCACAGGAATGCGACCACTAGCGTTGTCTTGCCAATACAGCCGTTACGTGGGGAGGCAGGGCGGCGGCTTTTAGAACCCAGCGAACACTGTGAGAAACAGTTCGTGAAGAATGGCTTCATCGATTACAAGAGCCTCGTTACCTGCTCTTCCGATTATCGGATATTGCCAAATAAGCAAGTCGCACCTAGTGTATTGGAAAACAGCTCTTCGATTTCTCACTGACATCGATAGAAGCACAGCACAATTGCTGTGTTGGTCACTGAATAAGAAGCCAGCAACAGATAAACCAACGTCTTTATTTGACGCGTTTCAGGTACAACCCATCATCAGACTGTCATGAACTTCTTGGTGCTCAGGTACATAAAGACAATAGGTAACAAACAAACCTTTCGTGGGTTCTACCTGAAAGGCATCAAATTAAAGTCGTTGGTTTATCAACTGGTTGCTACTTATTTAGGGACCAGTTCGGCAACTGAGAGGGCACATTCTTCCTGTGTGGCTTTATCAAGTTACAAAAAGAAAGACAACTGACATGTTCAAGGGCAGACAAAACGGGAAGGTTGGTCTGTGGCATCTCGCGGCATCGTGGCGCCGACTCGTCGCACACGCAGTGACAGAGTGCTGGATTTCTACACGGTCAACCCCTCAAGCTCTTCAGACGTAACCTGCCTTTGATTTAACAGGCGACGGAAGGCAGCTCCCATTTTTGGCTGGGTTGAAAAGAGAGGAAGTGTCTCAACACAATCGGGACAATCCTATACGAAAATTTACCAAGAGGGCGAGAAACTTCTTACTGCACGAATGATTACAATTCTTCAACCGGTGCTTCACAGAGATGTGTCTGAACTACATGGAAAATTGAATGTTTCAAGGGGGTTATTCACCTATCTCATGTCATTATTTATGTCGTTTACGATAACTGTTATCATTCTTTCTCTACCAGGGGAGAAACCAGTCGACTAGTTAACTGACAAACTAATTGACTTCTTTCATTATCCCATCAATCACAAGAAAAAATTGAACGGGTGATGTTCCACATCTTTCACGTCTCAATCAAGGCATCGGGATCAGATTCCGTAGCGATTACTTGTAGTTGATGCGTGCTGGTCTTCTAGTAGGGCTGATATCCACCACTCAATTCTTGCTCGCACCCATCAGTTGGAGTCGTGGCGATATCAATCTCTCGTGTGGACCTCTGTATGCTCTAGGCAGGCATATGGTAATTCGCCGAGCACGTCCAGCCGAGCAAGCTTGAATGGGATCCACAGCTTTCATCCCGTCCAAATCAGGGGAGCTCTCACCGTTTGTGCGTCCGTACGTCTCCTTGAACCCATGCAGAAGTGAGATACGGCTGTTACAAATCCAGCGGACTCCCACTTTGGGCGTTGCACAGCGTGGGTCTTCTAGGAGAGCAAAGCGCCCAGCGCCGTACCAAAGCATTCGCCCCAGGTATGTCACCAACCCCCCCACCCCCCCACCCCGCTGCCGGGAGGTGTGGCGGAGCCTCGTTCTCTGCAGGCACAGCACTGCTGCAAGTCAACGGTCCGTGTTTTAGTCCCTCTATGAAGCCGTCAACTTTCGTGACTGCTCGAGTGTCTTGCCCATACCTCGTGCATCTCTGCACAAAATACATACGATTTTATAATTTCATATTATATCGTACACGAAACTTAGCACAAAACTGGATATATATGATAAACAAAAGCAAAACTTGATTTCGGTTTACAAAAATTCTTAATTCTGCCACGGTGGTAATCCAGTATGATGGTCTCTTAAATGGCCTCAAATGGTTCAAATGGCTCTGAGCACTATGGGACTCAACTGCTGTGGTCATAAGGCCCCTAGAACTTAGAACTACTTAAACCTAACTAACCTAAAGGCATCACACACATCCATGCCCGAGGCAGGATTCGAACCTGCGACCGTAGCGATCACGCGGTTCCAGACTGTAGCGCCCAGAACCGCTCGGCCACTCCGGCCGGCGTAAATGGCCTCTTAACTGTGCATAAGTACTATCATTATTTTGCTTAAAAGTAACAAAGAGGGAAAGGAAGGCATATAGCCATAATAATGAGATAAAACAATGCAAAAATATATACAAGTATTCCTTATAAATCCTTAGATACCTGAAAGGGAACTTCGACAAAGAATTCACTTTCTTTCCCTGACAACAAGTGCTAGTAAACCATGTACGATGCTACAGCCATGGCTGTTCTACCCCTGTAAATGCTACGTGTCCGTGAATGAAATCTACCCTCTGAAATACGTATATCTACAGATTAAACTGCGAACAGAGGGAGAAGAAAGAGAAAAGAACCTACATGCACTGTTTTAAGTTTGAACTCCCTGTCTATTTCATGTATTGATGCTTCGTCAGTCCGCCGTTCTCTCCCGGATCATCATCTGTGCAGTTCCATTCGTGCTGAATGTCTCGGTACTTTCATAAGCTTTCTCCACACATGTCACACGGGGTAGCCGCGCGGTTTCAGGCGTTTTGTCACGGATCGCGCTGCTCCCCTGTCGGAGGTTGGACTCCTCCCTCGGGCATGGGTGTGTGTGTGTGTTGTCCTTAGTGTAAGTTAGATTAAGTAGTGTGTAAGCCTGGGGACCGATGACCTCAGCAGTCTGGTCCCATAGGAACTTACCACAAATTTCCAAATTTCCTCCACACATCATACAAGTTGTAAGACAATTGTTAATACCTCGAAACTTAAAATATACTTCACTTTTGTAATATACAAAAACATATTCAAAAGTAACATTTAAATCCATTCAACGAGATGAATCAAAAATGTGATATATACAACATAAATCACCATATTGTTTAAATACTGCTAGGTCATCATCCAGTTTTATAATCGGCATTTTGATTATTTATCCAAGACAAGGGAAAGGTGGTTCAATCGTTTGTCCACGCCTATACCGCAGTAATCCTAAGCTGGTGGTAGTGTCCCAAAAATTGGGCAAAACTGCAAATACTCTCATAACTTGAATTCCATTGAAAAGTCGTAGTCCATCTCCATTCACAGGTGTATGAAATCCAAATATTCTTATAAACGAGACAGAGGGTTACTTTATCGAGGCAGGTTACACATTTCCTGCGTCGTTCCACTGTCGCTGCCCTAATGAATTCAGCATCTGCAAGTTCGGCAGATAACCAGCATCGTCAATACCGGGCACAAATCTCTTCTTTCAGGTCAACAGTTATCCTCCACATATTTTCACCTTTCATCGTGTCGCTCCTTTTTTTAGGCAATGGCAATCCTTTCCTATACTGGCCATGAACCTTTCCTTTCAGGTCGGCGACTATTCTCATTCACATATCAATATTATCTTTTGTCGGCATAGTCCCCTTTCCTTTGGCAAAGGCAATCTTCATCAAAACTGGACATGAACTTCCTCTTTCGGGTCCAAAGCTAAACGCACCTGCACGTGAACACGATCTTTCTTGGGCACAATCCTTCGTTAAGTACTGTCGATTATAAAGGATCCACAATGACTTCTGGAAACAAGCGGCAAACTAACATAAAGCCTTCCCGATTACTGCCCAAACTGCACTCGCTAACTACAGCTCAAAATACATTCCACATAACCTTTCCTAGGTGAAACTGCAAGTTCAACCCATTCACTTACGTCTATAGGAATACCATTAACCCGCAACACCTCTTACATATATCTTCAATAAGAACACAAGAATTACATCATCATCCTCAGCCAGAGGAAATCAATGAACACATAAAATTCATCTTGTAAAACAGAAGCAAGAAGTTCAGAAAGTCACTGCGTACAGTAGGAACAGGCACGTGCTCAACCACAGCAATGACAATCAAACGGATCGTGACTTCAGAAATCACGCACATCATTCTCCTCACGTCTATTCATTCCAGCGTTCATCACAGGTTTTCATAACATAGCATTCACCCCTGTTCAACGACAGGAGTGCACAATTCTTAAAACAATAAAGGTAAGAGGTTCCGCTCGAGGTTTACTACTACAAAGACTTCATCGTAATCAGATACTCCACCACCCATTACATACATTCATCCGTCGTGTCTGTAGGGAATGTACAATCTCTTAGCACACAAGAAAATACACACTTGCATAACAAAACTCCTACAAAGAGCAAGACAACTAACCTATACAGGATGAGTCACTAACTATAGCCACCTACAATAACTCTGAAAGTATGATAGTAGCTGACAAGTTTATGGGACAAATGTTGCATGGGACAACGGGAGCCGTAATATGACGTTGGTCTTTTGTTGCTAGGTGGGGTCGCGTCAGAGCTATGAAGGTCAACTTTGCTTTTTAAGTGGGATGCTATAGTTTGATACTTGTTTTCTGATAGCGGCTATGGAGACGAATCCAATGATGTGTAACAGTAAGGTCTTTGCAGGTCAACGAAGGTCACGAAGGTGGCATGAACGTCCATTTGCAGAAGGTGTTCGAAGTGATGACAATTGGTATCAATGCAGTGCTGCAATCTTCTTATCATGGATTGAATTGTATTCCTTATTACATCAGCACTTATCGAAGCAAATGCTCGAATCACCTCATATACCACTTGTCAAGATCTCTGTTCTCATTATTGTATCCGTTTCAGTCTCTGCCATGATCTCTGTAATGCCTGGAACCACTGCGGTTATATGGCTGGTGATGGTACCCCATCCTAGCCGTATCGCTTGACCTATTTCGGAGTGGTCTTTCTGCTTCGTCAACACAAGTTCTTATAAAATGGCATGAAATGTGTTGAGACCATCCTTATACCTTCCTGCAAGAATGACGTTCCGGAGACTAATGGGCAGTTTTGTAAGACATACTCACCAACTCGAGCAGGCTGTAGGCTGTAGAGGATGTCGAGAAGCTGGATTTTTCGAACCATATTCTTGAAGTAGCTTGCTGGACTGGAGAATTCGCATTTCTCGAAGCTCTTTAACATTATTATAATGTGTTTCGCTCTGTCTTGTACAGATTGTGACCAGTATGCGTTGAGGAACACATAGCAAAATTCATTAAATGAGTGACGTTCTCGTGCTGCTAAACACATTCCCGTGGCCAGGTGTCCTTCGAGAGAATCGTACATGCACTCAAGTTTATTCTCAACAGGGCAGGTAGATGGTTAAGAGTATCCACATTAATCAACATCAAACATTTCGAATGTTGTGCTGTGACGATATTGGTCTGACTTCATCATGTTTTGTATATCAAGAGTAATTTTCCATACAATATGTTTTATCACCCATTTTGCGATACACTTTTTGACATAAACTTTAAAATATTTCTTATAGAAATTGTCTTGATTATTTTGATGAATGTAAATGTCAGAGAGGTATGTAAGCATCGAGAAATTTAATAATTTTTGACCAATGTGTTGTTATCTTTGTATTTAACAATATATGGACTATCAGTGGGTAAAGCAAGTTAGTTGCTGTAGAGTAGTTTGTCGAGATAGGTTGTGTATGGCCGCATGTGGCCCAAATAGGGCGATTGCTGCCCATTACGTCTAAATAACAATGCTGAAGAGTATCTTTTTAAGATTTTCAAATGTAAAGAAAAAGTGTTATTTAAAATTTGTGAAATTATTTCAAGAATATATCAACAATGTGAAAACTGAAACGTGTTTGTTGTTAGAATTGATATCACAAGACCGAATCTGTGAACTCCTGCAAATCTAAATATTTTGTCAATATTCTGCAGGAAAGAGAGACAGAAGACCCCTAGACGTGAACCACGAGAAACAAAGAAGAATCATTTTAGCAGCTAAGTACCAATTATTTTGATCAATGAACATTGTTGAAATTTCCACCCTGTTTGCTCAGTGTGCTGTTACGAATGATGAAGTACATGACGTGAAAATCAACAGAGACAGAAATTAAATAATTAATTTTAGCCAGTAATTATAGGGTGGGAAGTCAGAGTACTAATAAGAATTTGAACTAGCAGTCACTAATAACAGTTATTACTGCACGCTTACTTTCAGCTACTTTATATCTGCATGTAGTTCCTGATTCTTGTTAAAAATATTTGGGAAAGTTGATTGAATTCGGAATTGAAATTCTCTAAAGTGATGCTCTGAACAACTCTAAGGTCAAACATTTTATGATTTACACTTGTGACTAATATCTCTGGACTGTAGTAGGCAAGAACTTCTTTTGTTTTGCAGCGAGTTGAGACCGCCTGTACCACCGCTAGCAGCTTTAGAAAGAACTCAATGCTGTTTTTTTTTCCTTTATTTATGGATGGCAGTGTTTTCGCATCTCCGTCCGAGAAAAACAAGCTATTCGAACTCTAAACAGGACGAGCGACCCTCTAAGAGCAACTGGGCCGTCAACTGATAGAGGCGCGATTGCAGCAACGGCTGAGCCGCGCTGCCGCCTTATCCGGCGCGGTATCTGCTGCCCGCTGGCCATTCAGCGCCGTAACAATAGGCCACCAGCAACACTGGCACTCCTGCTCCTCCACTATTCTGCCGCCTCGCCTGTCAGCTCTGTGGTGGGAGGAAAAGGGAAACAGCCAGAGGGCGCTGCCCCACTTCTGTACAAAAATGTCTCCTCCAAAGTAGTACATCCTGCTCGAAGGGCACTGCATTATTTCTCCCATTTGAGTCATTATGCTGCGAAACGTAGAAGTTTAATTTCTCTTACTTTCGTTCTTCTTTTAACTTCTCGTTTCCCTTCCTCATCCGATAGCGATTCATTCTCAAAGACAGTACTGATATCGTATCTGGTGAACCACATAAGGCACAACACTCTCGAATACATCCAAATCTGCAGGTTTTCGAGTCCATTGGACGTTTCCACCGCTCTTCCGGGATCTTCTTCAGGAGTCGGATGGCTAGAGATCAGAAAAGAGTTCCGTATACCCGCTATAAACTCCCCAGCTAGTCGTGTGTCGTCATCTCCGTGTGCCTGTAGGCTCGACTCATGCATGAGTCTTCGCCGCAGTCCAGTCGTCACTTGAGTCTGTTGTCTGGTATGAGTGGAGTCCACTCGCTCAGAAAGGAGCGCGTGCGCACGGACTCGCGGCATTTCAGCTACACGGGACACCGTTTGAAATAAATTTCCGCCATGAAACTGTAAATTACTATTTATTTATTCCACGCAATAACGCAAGTTGAAATGTTACAAAATGTCCGACGTGTCTAAATGAGGGAAGCAAGTTGTACGTCAATAAAACGACTGATCGGTTAGTAGTGAATATCGTTCTGTTTATACATAAATTTATATGGATAAAATTTTTTCGAAGATTGCTGCAAATTGATTTTAATATTCAGTCTCTATTCAGAGAAATTCTAACGATTACGTTGACATATACACATTTACGACACGTTGCTGAGTCTGTAACGACAGTAGCAGAAAATATGACATGAGAATGAAGTGCCGTCTCTGGATGGTGATTAAGCGTTAAAATATATTACAGAAATGAATCATAAACTGCACAGCTCGCTATTAACTCATAAACGTAAGTTTCCATGACAAGATGAATACAGAAATAGAAAAATAGAGCGCTTTTGTATCACAGGATATAACTGTGATGTTTCTCTGAGCCAGTTTACGTTCCATTTTGTTTTCATTGTACGAAATTTGTATGATTTTTTATGAAGCGTTAACTACAGCGTGAAACTTATTCCAGATATCACTCCTCCTCTAATGGAACACATCTGCAGTTGTGTACTTTGCATCAATTAGTTTTTGTCTTCCACCCTCCACAGTCTCATAATACAAAAACTTCGTTAAATGGCATATGCTCCCAACAGTCGGTCATTTCGCATTGTCAGTGTTACTTTACAGCAGCAAGATCGTGTACTCATCTTCCGTCCCTAGAATAAGCCACGACTAGCCTTACTCTTCTTTATGCTTCAGTAAGAGAGACCACAGCTCCACAGTTCCCATACGCGTCTTACTCGCCAAGCTACAGCGGGAACGAAGCAAGCTCTTTAACACTCATGTAACAGCGGCGTCTTGATTTGTGAAGTATGCAGTTCTAACATTAGACTGGTACTCGCTTCGTTTCTGATCTTTACCGGACACTGCCAAAAATCAGTGTCACGTACTATTACAGAAAGACAGTTTTACAGCGATTTTTTTGCAGAACACAGGTCACCGGGTAAAGTCTGAGACCAGATTCAGACATATGGAGGGAATATTGTGAAAATAAGATGTTGGCGTGCCGCCAGTGTGGATTCCTGATAGTTTCTTATTTTCCTCGCGAGCCGTGGCTGTGTGTTTTTTGAGTCACAAATCTTCTGACTGTCTGATGCAGCCCGGGACGAATTCTTCTCCTGCGCCAGCCTCTTCTTCTCAAAGTAGCACATCACACTACGTCTCTAGAGATCTTTTGGATGAGTTCCAGTCTCTGTCTTCCACTAACGCTTTTAAGCTCTTCAGCTCTCTATAGTAATGTATATGTTATTCCCTGGTGTCTTAACACATGTCGTTTGATACTGCCACATCATATTGACAATGTTTTCTATATGTTCCGCCTCTGCGGAGATTCTCCTCATTCCTCATCTTAATTATGAAAATTTTGTTATAGAATTACATCTCAGACACTTCCACTCTCTTTTGTTCCGGCTTTCCCACTGTCCATGATTTACTGTCATATAATTCCCCGCTCCAAACATACACTCTCATAAATTTCTTCCTCACATTAAGACCAACGTCTGATACTAGTCAATTTCTTTTGGGCAGAAATGCCCTCTTTGCTGATACGACTCTGCTTTTATGTTCTCCTTGCTTGATCCATCATATACTATTTTGCTTCCAAGCTGGCAAAATTCCTTAACTTCGTCTAGTTAGTGGCCATAAATTTTGATGTCAAGCTTCTCGCTATTAGTGAAACCTGACATTGTCAGGACAGAGACTGCGACGTTAATGTAATCATCAAACAGTTTTTGTATAAAAAAAGTAATGCCTGGACCGCAATTTTTTCCCTTAAACAATTCAAGCGGGATTACTGGTTTCAATTGCTTTCTACAACTAGTCGTAACTTCAGATCGTCCAAATCGCACAAAAGTGGTGAATATGCTGTGAAAACTATGATCATAGTTTAGTCATGCAGACATATGTATTCATATTGTGGGTTAACAAGACTATGCCACTACATAGTTATAAACATCGTCGAAGCGAGCCAGCTGGCATACCTGCCGAAAGACATAATCTAGCAAGATGACAGAAATAAGGAGGGCGAATAGCCAGTTGCATCAATAAAAATTGCATCAAAAGCCCATTATTTGCAACCATGAAATCGTGTGTGCAACGGTTGCATGAATTGTCAGTTGTTCCATAGCCTGGCTTGCACAGGAGTGACCCAGCTTGGCGCATAAAATAGTCATCTTTATAAAATCTGCACAAGTTGACGACTAGAGTGAAATGTCCGAAGCCCAACCAGCCTGCCATGACAAGCCAAAACTTACTTCTCGCTATTCACATTCTGTTATTCGTCATAACCTTCACGTTTCTTCGGTTTAACCTCAATTCATTCTGCACACATTAGACTATTCATTCAGTTCCACAAGTTCTGTAATTTTTCCTTTCTTTCACTGAGAATGACAGTGTTCATCAGCGAATCTTATCATTGATATCCCTTCACCCTAAATTTTAGCCCAATTCTTTAACATCCTTTTATTTATGTCGTTGCTCTTCGATGTGTAGATCTAACAGTAGGAGCAAAAGACTACATCACTGTCTCACATATTTTTAATCCGAGCACTTCGCTCTTTATCATACAATCTTACTGTTGCCTCTTGGTTCTTGTACATGTTATGCATTATCTTTCTTTCCTTGTAGCTTACTCCTATTTTGCTCAGAATTTCTAACATCTTGTACGATTTTACATAGTCGAATGTGTCGTGATTTTCGTGATTCCACTATCTGAAGCAACGTCTAACTGAATTTGTGGTACCTTTATCTGTCTTAAAGCCAAACTGATAGTTATCTAACAGAGTCAACAGTAAGTTGGATGAATGAGATGTTAGACTGATTGTGGGATATTTCTCGTACTTATCTGCCCTTGCTACTTCGGTATCGTGTGAATGATATTTTTCAGAAAGTCTCTTGGTATGTCTCCAGTCTCATGGGTTCGACACAGCAACTTGAATAGTTGTTTGATTGATACTTTCCCCAATCATTTTCGAAATCCCGTAGGAACGTTATTTATCCCTTCTACATTATTTCATTTCAAGTTTTCCAAAGCTCTGTACATCCTGACTCTAGTACTGGAAATCCTGTCTTCCACATCAAGTTCTATTTCTTCTTCTATCACATCAGACTAGTCCAGCTCGTCTTTTCAACTAATCGTTTAACAACAGAATTTGCGCTGCACTCTTAATATTGCCGTCATTGCTTTTAATTACACCGAAGGTGGTTTTGGCGTCTCTATATGCTCAATCAGTCCTTCTGACGGCCATTTCTTATACAATTTATTTACATATTTCCTGCAGTCCTTTGACGCTGGTTTCCACGTACTTTTTATTTATTTCATTTATAAGTGCCTTATATTGCTGACCTCCTATCTTAAAACCAAACATTTTGATACTCCCGCCTTTCATCAATAAACGGCAGTATTTCTTCTCTTATCCAAGGTTACAACACAACTACCTTCCTTGTCTCTATACTCGCTGAAATGTCTACTGTAGGACTCATTATCGCAGTAGCTACAGCCTTCGAGAACTTCAAACGCATGTCATTAGTCCTCACTACTTATATATTCTACATTTTTTACATTGAATCCTTATAACGAGTCTCAAACTTCAGGCTACTCTTCGTCAATAATAAATTGCGATCCAAGTCTATATCTACTCCAGGGTATGCTTTTACTCAGAATCTAGTTTTCGAATCTACGCATGACCTTCAAATTATTTCTCTTCCTTTCGTGATTTTTGAAGAGTTTTCTTTCTCCTCTGTAACAACACGAACCTAACCCTATATTCTCTGTCTCTTAAAGTTGGCCACTTACAGTAACGTGCTGACCCAGAATTGCATCATCGGACTCAGCGTCGCCCTCCTTATACTTACCAGTGCGTGGAGTGTTTCTTTATTTGTCACGGACACTTAGGGACATGGCATACGTGCCTTCTTCAGTCGCATGAGTACTTGCTGCCCAGCCAGGCTGGGCATGCGTCGAAGCAGTGAGTCATCAAAGAGTCAACCGCAATAGTGTTGGCCTCTGCCACGAAGTCGCCGCCACACTTCCGTCATCCCGATGGAACCCTTACCAAGGGGGCCCAGAAACCACCTGATGAGCAGAGGGACGATCTGAGGCCTTCCTTGCCACCGTGTTACTGGGTCACATGCCAATCATAGATCTCGCCGGCCAGCCACTACTGTTCACTTGCTTGTCATTTACGCCTGTCATTTTTTGGGTGGGACTCTGCGTCTCACAGTCAGCTGGTTGAGTAAGGCACTGCATCAGTCCTGCCATTGCTGAGCCGCGGCCCGTATTGTTGGCTACGCAATGTCGCACCTGTCTGTGACGCACTACGTATAGCAGCACCTATAGTCCTGCTACAACACTTGGCTGCCGACGTTCGTGATCGAGGCCCACCTTCCAGAGCAGTCTGATGTGGGCCTGAGTTGTACTACCGTCTACTGGGAGTAATGAAGGGATTATACAGCTTCTCACCTACCAACCCACCCTCTTCCACACCCTTTACGCCTCTCTCATATCTACTCTACATCCCAATAGGCCTCGGAAGTCCCAAAGGTACTGACTGACCACCGTGTCACCCTCAGCTGACAGGCACCATTGGACGCAGATTCTGAGAAGCTCGTGGTTACCACTGCGGCATGTCTACTTGCAAGCCAATGTTCTTCGATAACTCTTTCTTCTATTCCTTCCCCTACCACCACATGTCAGTCCCCCATTATTATTAGATTTTCATGTCCCTTTACATACTAGATGTAACTGTTCCATATCCTCATATACTTTCCCTACTTCTTCATCCTCATCTTGTGATATCAGCATTTATACCAGAAATATTGTTGTTCGCTTGGGTCTGCTGTCGATTCTTATAAACACCATTACAGCACATGTAGGAACGATACTGTTAGTGAACGATGAAGGCGGAGAACTCTGGCTTTCTCTAACACAATGGGCACATACTAAATGAATTAGATTCGCTGAAATTACATTCTAGGTTCAGTACTAATAACAGGTTTTTTATTGTGTAATATCTTGCACCTTCATCGATTTCGTTTCCAACATCCAATCATTTTCGCGAATCTAATTCATTTCATAACGCTTTTGCTATGACAGCCGTGAAACTGACGCACTGTTTCCCCATTATATGCTATAGGTTTAGGTGATGAAGTTCGTATTTTGCTTCGGAGGTAAAGAAACAATTGCCATTATTAGCATGTAGCATGGACACGTAAACTAGTTTTGGAGTACCAGCAAAGTCTTAACAGGGGAATTTTAAAGGTGTGTTTGGCTTTGTCACTTTTTTATGAAAATAGTTGTATTTCCATCAAGCAGTACTCGGTTTGAAATTCCAATGGAGTGTTGAGTCCGTTCTTCGTCCTCACTGAAAAGCAAACATCGCGTTACTTCTTCGCAGAAAAGCCCCATACTTCAGAGCAGAATAATATTTCTTTTCGTTCTCGAGATACCGGCTTTTACACCCAGAAGACAGGTCGTGTGTGGTGCGCCCAGTTCTGTTACTGCTCATCAGGAAGAATGTGGTCACAACAATCGTCATGTTTAAGAAACTGTTCTAGATTCTATTTATAAATGACATGATGCAAAGAGGGACATATTTTGTCATATAATTAATACTTGAAAATTTTTTTATTCGGTAATATCTGGAAGTAACTACAGCTTTTTTATGGAATGATGTACTCTTTTAACAGCTTAGAAGAATACAGTGGAATGGCACACGTTAATATTAGTTCTATGTGTTCTACTGAGTTTTAATCGAAACCTATTGTTATGTCACAACATGTAATCGTTCTGTAGCTACATTTCTTATTATTTCAGTTTTCATTGAGATCATTTGCTTATTTAAACCCTTTAAAATGTTTATAGTTGCATGTAATCACATCAATATTTATTTGTTGTGGTCGTCTGATGCATCTCTCTACACAAGTCCATCTGATGTATGCCTCTCCACCTCTGTATGACTACAGTAATCTACGTACATCCATTTGATCCGCTTATTGTAATCGAGTCTTGATCTCCCTCTACAATTTCTATCCCCGACACTTCCTCTCGTTGACAAACTGACAATTTGTTGTCACCTCATGCTAACTCCTTCCAACCAATCCCTTCTTTTAGTCACATTGTGTCAAATTCCATTTCTCCCCAGCTCGATTCTGTACCTCTTCATTGATCATAAGATTTACCCACCTAATCTTTAGCGATCTTCTGTAGCGCCACATCTGCAAAACTTCTGTTCGTTTCTTCAGTGAACAGTTTTGTCGTCCACATTCCACTTCTGGACAAGGGTGCACTTCAGACAAATACCTTCAGAAAGACTTCCTAACACTTAAATTTTGTGTTAGATGTTAACAACTCTTTGTTTCACAAACGGTTCTCGTGCTTTTTCCATTCTGCATTTTATATCCTCAATTACTGCTTTCCTTGCAATGCAATATCTGTGAATGCTACTTCTCGATACCTGTGACTCTTAAGACCAAATAACATGTCTTAAATTTCCTCTAACATATATGTTTATATACAAAGCTCTTCAGAAACATGTGCGCAACAAAATAAACATATTTTTGAAAAATCTATTGTTTTAAATTTTTGTCGTGCCATCCCAAATGCTCAAGGAGTGATGGGAGGACGACAGTATCAAGTTTTTGCCCCGATTCCGAAATATCGTAGATCAGGGACTGAGTATATTATCGACATAGGTCAATTTGTAACCCTCTGCACTCCACTAATGTTATTTCTGCGGCGTCAGTGATTTACGTCACTTCCGTGATTTACGCAACTTCTGCGACTTACGCAGCTTATTTCTGGGACTTACGCTACTTATTTCTGCGACTTATGCTATTTCTTCTATTTATCGCCGTAGATGTTACACTATCATTAGTCGCAAGTAAGAAATGAACAATGTCAATACAATCAAGCAATATTTTCTCGCCTGTATAAACGATTACTTGTCTGAACTTAAGGTTAAACTTTCAGTAGCCCAAATGACAAAAAGTTACGTGAAATGGTATTATTAATAATTCAAACAATTCTTCCTCAGTCTTTACATGATACACGAAAGATACGCTTGCGCGCAGAGAAAATTTCATCTCAACAGATAGTAGTAACTAAACTTTGCTTACTTCCTTCGTTTGACTTATGTCCTTCCTTTGGCTTAAATTTTCTATTAATGGAACAAGGTTTAAAATATTGATAGTGACGTTGAGAATCATAACACAAATTACCCCACAGTTCCGTAAGAGTTCATGTTTAGAATACTGATTCTAACCACGTTGTTACGTTCACAGGTATCTGAAACACATTTTCAGCATTCCGATATAGCGGTATTTACAAAAATCATTGACAGCAGAACTAGAGAAGTTGCCACAATGCCTTTACACCGTCTTCGTCAGTTTCGAAGTTTGTGAATGACATAGTGACATCGTTTACGCAAGGTGTGAAACCTCTCCCCACTCAACGGCTTTCATTATCAGAAATATTAGTAATTGTATAAGATGAATTACATTGCTAGTAATTAAGCTAGCAGCAGTATAGAAATTTAATAATACTCTTGATTTTCCAGACGTAGTTCCCATTGTCCCATACACAAGAAAGGAAACAATGGAATGTGGAAATTATAAAGGAATCAGTTTGCTGAACATAACATGCAAAATCCTGTCAACTATCATTCTGGAAAAACTTAAACCTTACGTAGAAAACATTATACAAGATTACCAGGCTAGATTTTGAACAAACCGTTCCACAACTGATAATTTGTTTACTATATCACTGATCTTTCAGAAATACTGGGAATTTAACAAAAACATCCATTGTCTCTTCATTGACTTCCAGCGAGCCTGTGACAGCATCCACAGAAGTAGCCCCTACAACATATTACAAGAATTTAGTATACCCAGTAACATCATTAGGATGATACAACTGTGCATGGATGGCTCCCAGGCAGCAGCGAAGTTCAGAGGATCCACATCCCCCACCTTTCCAATTAAAACAGGCTAACGACAAGGAAACGCACTTTCATGTGTCCTCTTCAATCTTGCATTAGAGAAAGTGGTTCAGGAGAGTAATTTAAATCTGTACAATGGTCTCCGATTCGAACACAATGAAGTAAAACTCCTGGGTTGATATAGTGTTGCTGAGTGAAACTAAAGAAGAACTGAACTGTACAAATCTCTCACGCACAGTGCCAGAAAAATGGGGCTTTTGATTAACCAAGAGAAAATAGAATATATGGAAGTAGGTCGAATCATAAACTCAAATCCTTACTTTTAAATTGACCAACATACTAAATTCAGAAAAGTTCTTCAGTTAAAATAACTTGGATCACATTTCAACAGTGAAAATATCATAGCAATGGATACAAACGAAAGAATATCCTCAGGGTCAAGATGTCTGTACTCACTAAGTGCGATCTGTCAGTCACTGCAAAGATGAAGATATACAACACTATCATCTACCCCATCGTACTGTACGGTTCAGAAAGCTAGACGCTTACAAATAATGAAAAAAACTGAATTTTTTCGAAAGAAAAGTAATGAGAAAACTCTAGGGACCTGTGTTGGAGAATGGCGTATGGAGAATTCGAAAGAACAATGAAATTTATCAGTTAATGAAGCAATCCACTATCATCCAGAAATTAGAAAGTAGGAGACTGCAATGGGCTGGACATGTGGCTAGAATGGAAAACAACAGAATCACGAAGAAAGCTTTTGAAGGAACTCTCCAGGCAACAAGACATTGGACCGACCTCGTACATGATAGAAAGATGACATAGAGAAGGACATCGCAGTATTAGGAATTTCCGCAGAGATAGACGGTGGAAGCAAATCGTTGATGCAGACGGGGTCTACAGTGCCTATGATCACTGAGAAGAAGGTTCCCATTTCGATTACTGGGCGCTCTATGAACCCATCCACATCTAAAGGGATAATCGTGAAGATTCAAGACCACTCTTGAACTCGCAGCTTAAAAGAGCCACAATTGATAACAACCACGTGCAAGAATGAATACTGGTAAGGTGTGTCATTGAGGTCATTATGTGATCCGAAAGGGATGATTAATAACTATCTACTCTGTGAGTAAATAATGAAAATTCCATTCTCATCTTGTTTAAGCCATCCCACAGGGCAAAATTTTCTGCCATGTAGTTAGTGATAAGACTTTCTAGAGTATATTGATCCGTCTATCCCACACGAAAATCCCTCGCAGCGCTATAGGTCTATCTATTAACACAACCTTTTTCGGCATTCACATTAATTGGCTGCACCAATTCCCAGCCCGGTATAAAATTTTTCTCATAGCAAATTAGCTTCTCGGTTCATTCCTTCGACCATATGTATGTAATACATAAATGTCATGAGACACAAGGTTCTTAGCATGTAGAACGAAGTACAGCCATGCCCGGATCTGGTAGAGGGAGAAAGGGGGGGGGGGGAGCAATTTCAGAGGACGCCAAATTCATATTCTTGAAGAAAAAAACCTTGTTTCACAAAGCGCCTAGCATCCAGCGCATGTTGCTCTATCGATTATTCATATGATTTTGAAATGCATCCCTGTTAGTTTTTGACTATTTCTGAACACATTCTAAGTTCATTTCTGAACTAATTTTTCAATGCGTGCATAATGTAGTTGACGTCTCTGCCAGGAGAATCTCTGTCGCATCTAGAAACAAAAAACTTTCCCGAAGACAATATGGCATGGGGCTATACGAGCTGAGCCGAATAAACCCGAACCGGTGAATGCCAGTCCCTCTTTGCTTAGGTGGCTGACTGGTTGTGCGAATGCTAAGCGTTGTTATAATCATTAGCTAAATCCATAGATTCACACTACCGAAGTGGAAACAGAAGACTAGCACGAATAACAGGCACGAAAGATTACACATTATCTTCTCGGTGTATCCAAGAAAATGAAATTTTGACCGAAAATTTTTGACTGATCGCTACAGAACTAAGAGCCAGTTGTACAGTCCCCGTTTAGCAGCCGCTTAAGTTCTATTCTTGGAACAGAGTGGAAAGCGTGCTTTACGAATACGTAATAACGCCTAACCAGAGAATAAACGCGGGATAACTGAAGTGGCGACTCTGGCGGGGTTAGTGAAGTTAATCGGAGAATACGTTTTGACAACGGCAGAAATAGTTACAGAATTAGAGACGACAAGGTTGTTTGTTAGAATGAGGAACGAGGAAAACGGTGACATCACACAAATTATATGGAAGAATATGATGATTCCAAACTTACATAAAAATTTCATACTACTACTACTACTAGTAGTAGTAGTAGTAGTAGTAGTAGTAGTACTTTTCGATCGCAAGATATTGGTACTTTGTGAATTATATTCTGTCGTGTTATTTATGTAAATGAGGTAGATATAAATGAGTGTTTGTGCCAAAACAGTCTCGTTATTTGGCCTGTGTTCAATTACTGCAATATTAGAAAGGCTTACATCGACAGTACCAAAGTAGACGTAATCAGATCGAGAAACCACACCAGTATTTGTTACTATTCGTATTAGCAGCTTTTTCAGTATTAAACGACATTTTGAGTTTTCCATGTATCAAAACGTTTGACGAAGTAATAGATTCTTTGGCAGAAAGGAAAGCACACAGTGTAAAGTTATAGCAACATTACAGAGAAAAAAATGCTGGGACCTAAGGACTGAAGAAAAGTGTACTGTTTTGCTTCTCTCTTGACTTTACTGTTCTTATGTTTCCTATATTTAGTTTCATGTCACACAAAAGGGAAAGTTATTAGCTAATATGCAATAAAGAGTGCAAATTTTCCTCATAGTTCTTATTTCCCCGATCACAAGTAATATGTCCCATTATTAATTATGAGCTTTTTAAGGGGTGTAGAATGTCAAAACCCGCCGACTGTGAGCAGCGAGGCATCACAGGACATTTTATATTACACACTCCTGGATATAGATTGCTGTGCGAAAAGACGTGACACTGCACTTTGGCACACTTAAGACCAAATAAAATGTCTTAAACTTCCTGGAACATATGTGTTTCATACACATGGCTCTTTAGGAAGATGTGCGGTACAAAACAAACAATTTTTTGAAAAATCGATTGTTTTAAATTTTTGACGTCCTATCTTAAACGCTTGAGAGAAGGAGGGGGAGGGGGCGTCACTATCAAGTTTCGTCTCGGTTTGGAAATATCGTAGATCGGGTACTGAGTACAGTACGGATATAAGTCAACAGATGGCAAACGACATCTAGTGTTAACTGCGCTTTTAGTTGCTACTTGCGACTTCTAGTTGTGACATATCACACAAATCGCAGTTAGATTCGATTGCGTGTCGCAAATCGCAGCTAGTCCCGGCAGCATGACTCAAAGTTCACAAAAAGATGTACGAAATTCAGCCAACAGATGGCGCATGGCGTTGAATGTTAAATGCTACTTGTGACTCCTACTTGTGACTAAAATCGCAGCCAGGTTCTGTAAAGCTGTTATTGTGATATCTGTGACTTCTCAATCACTGTTACAAATAACAGATACGCGATTTCTTGCGCACCCGTACCTTCAACTCTTATGATCGGTTTAAATCAAGTTTTTGCCCCGGATCGAAAATATCATAGGTAATTTTGTGTCCATATGATTTATTCCTGCTACCGTCGTTCTTACCGTCTTGTTTCAAAGAAGGTGTTCCAATCAAGATCTTTCTCTAATATAAACATATTTGCCTTTCTTCAATCTATTGTCTATGATCAATCAAAGGATCAGTACTGTTTTGCGTATTCAGCCATTTCACAGGAATCTATCATTTTGTTTAATTTTGTTTGTATTGCGCCTCCCCACTATATATCCTTTTCGTCTTTCAGCCCTCCCTTCTTCTTCTATATTTGGCTAGCAATCTGAGCTCTTGATAGTCGTATAGCTGCTAGTCTTTGCTTCAAAGAATTTTTTTAAATTCCTAAGTGTGGCACCCATCTTTTCCATAGCTGCTTCTAGAGCCCTGCATTTTTCCAGTAAGCATTTTCAGTTTTCATTTTACATTTTTTGTCAGTCTCACATTTTAGATATCTGTATTCCCTTTTGTTACTTCATTTGCTATATTGTAATTATCGTCAAACTTTGGGTCTTAAATTATACAAGTTCCGTCTCCCTGTTTGCGTCTTTTTGCTATCTCTTTAGCCATAATCTGCAGCTGATAACCAATAAATCATCGTCAGTCCGCATCTGCACCTGGCAATGTCTCACAATTTAAAATCTTGTTTCAAAAACACTACCTTACCATACAGTAAGTCCATGTTCTCTAACTATACACTACCTGTGAAGGATTGTAGTCGCCAAGACAGCGCCACTCTTATTCCTTATCTGAATGGTACAGCAAACAGCTGCCGCCCGCGGTAAATATCGTCACATGGCCAGCGAACCATCAGTTTGGTATTCTCTTCTGTGGCGCACAGAAGCTGCCAACACAGATACCGACGTATCACTATTACGTTATTATGTCGTATTGGTATCTCTTTTGATCGCCGTATGGAATCTGTTACCTTTCATTCACTCATCCTTCTCGTGTTGTCATCTTAAATACATTACCTGTTGTTATTTCCGTAGTTACAGTGGTGGGTGATGAGTCCTATCTGAGTTACCTGTCCATTATCAGAGAAGTCGGTCTCCACACTTTCTCGATCTGCAAACTACTTGTCCTCACATGCAGTGCAACTACTGATGCGTTTTTCGTCACCCTGTGAATTCTATCTCATTACTGAAATGTAAGATTAGTGCGTGGAAGAGAAGATTTGTCTCTACTAGAGAAAGTAACAAAGTTCTGGTAAAAATGAAATATATTCTTGAGCTGCGCTGGCCTCTATAAAACCTTCTCAGAAAGTTTCACAAATACCACAACTTCCGTACTATGGGACTCAGATTCCACTAAGATGGTGAACGTGCGGTTATGTCCCTCTGTTTGATGCTTGCGCCAATTGTACAACCTCCCGTCTGGTACTAATTTGTACTGTCACAATCAGGCCAATCCAGATTGCGCTCTCACGCGATCACGCGACTAATGCTCTTTTTGCCACGCAGGTCTTCGCTACACAATGTCAGAATGTTTTCTAAAGAAACAATACGGAAGTACATAGTCCTGCCCCACTAAAATCTTCAATCTAAAATAGTAGCGACGAAAACCAACATGTTATCATCGACTGTTGCTTGACCACAAAAGACAATTACAGCAGCAGGAGAAAGCACACCAGCTGACTTACCATGACTGACAGCGTCTGTGTTGTTGCACAGAATAAGCTTTGCTACATGAACTACATTCGCTGACGCCTCTGTCATTGTCACAGTCCAAATCAAACAAATTCACAATTATAAAATTACATAACCTACGTTAAAGTTCCCACACACTCTGGCTCTGTCTGCGCAAAACACAAAGCTTAATTCTGCGGTTTCGGAGAGTGTCGCTAATGTCAGTCAATTACGTTCGCCACGAGAACTTCAAGTGCCTGCCCCCCCTTCTCCCACACTGCGCCGCTATGACGTCAGACACCCTCTTCTTCGATAATTTAAACGTGCTCATGCTTAACTCGTCCTTACTGAGTACCCGTCAAACGAGTTACGGAGTTATAATTTTATGTAATTTTTCTCGCTGCTTCCTGCTTTACTTTAGTTATTTACCAACAGATCTATTTTGTATGTAACTCTGCAGCCTTTCGTGGCCGTTGTCACTGAAGTTAAAATCTTCTGGGTTGTTAGGCTGCGTCATCTTTCTTCTAAAATGTTCGACGTTTCGAACCCTCTGCTGCTCAGAATCCTGAGGAAGATGCCAGCAGAGGGGTCGAAACGTCGAACATTTTAGAAGAAACAAGACGCGGCCTAACAACCCAGAAGATTTTAACTTCAGATCTATTTTGTCTTTACCAGAGAGCGCCGGTCGGACTAATCCACCTATCCCAACGTCTACGTGTGTACTTCTACTGACACTGCATCCTAGGTTTTGTCCGCCTCTTCTGTGACTGCGTTCCTCCGCCTTCTCCCGCGAAAGTCACCGTACCCGCATTGATCCCAACTTGGCTCACTCCGCAATCGTTCGGCACTGCCAATCATGCGATTCGCGCTGGTTTGCCACTCACCCAGTATGAATTGGAATTCTTATTTGCGCCTCTTTATTAAAATTGCTGTGACTTCTGTTCCGTTGGTGGTACAGCACACGTATTTTTTAGCAACTGACTACTCTTGAATGAAATTTGCACTCTACGGTGGCGTGTGAGCTGCTATGGAACTTCCTTGCAGATTAGAACTGTGTGCCGGATCGAGATTCGATCTCGGGGCCTTTACATTTCGCGGGCAAGCTCTCTACCGGCTGAGCTACCCACGAACGACTGACGACCCGTCCTCAAAGCATTATTTCTGCCAGTACCTCTTCTCCTGCGTTATCAACTTCACAGAAACTCTCCTGCGAACCTTGCAAGACTAGCACTTCTGGGAGACAGGACATCCTGCATGCTGTACTTTGAACGGCCCCTCAGGGAACTAGATGATTAAGTTTTGAGCTCGCACGGCCCATGTGAATACAGAACAAAGCACTCTTACTCAGACGCTAGACTCTTGCATTTGCACTTGCCCTGGGTCTTCATAAAAAATAAATAAAATAAATCACGAAATGTCATATTCATGATCTATGGAAGAAGTATTAATGTATGTAAGTAAGTATGTTTGTATGGTTAGCGCCTGCAGCAGCTAACTAGTTCTACGTGTCAAGTTTAGACAGTGTCTTGTACATCACTGAGATGGGCAATTGTTGGCTGAAGAATTGAGAATTTCTGGTGACAACATTGCTTGCTAGCGTTGCGTTCATGTAATTATTACATGGTTTGTAGACTTTGCAAATATATTCTCAGTGTACGCAAGGTTAGATGTTTGGTTACGATCAAGACCTTATCCAAAATACAAGGAACTGAATTTTTGGGAATATGTGCCATTGTATTTTCATTGCTTCCTTGGAGAACATACTATACATTGCTTGTGAATTTTCATACTTACTTATTGAACAATAATGTGAATTACTCTCAAGTCCATCTATTATTTTTCTTCCAATAATCATTTCCAAACTTAACGACTTTTGCACTTGATCCATATGTCATTGTTTATCCTTTGTCTACATTTGTAGTAGATATGAGCACAACTCATGGAAAACAATGCGATTTCTGTGGAATTAATGATGAAAAACTGCTTTCAGCAGAAAGAGTATTTTTCTTCTTTCCATACTAATTTCAGGAAATATGAGATCGTTTCCAACTGTAGAGAATTTCGAACCACGTACTGCAGTTCGGTATACATCGAGAGCTGGTTCTTTTGTGATTCATGCTTCTTGATATTAGGTGTTAGGCAATACAAGGTGCACGCATTACGCGCATTTTCTCTACGAGAGAACAAACAACTACGCCTATAGTTTGTGTTGGAAGGTTTGAATATGTTGATTACACTTTTACGTCACTTTGACACATGTTAAGGGCCCTTTCATATATTCCATTGTGCTATGAAAGTGCACTTATTTCCTAACCTGTCATTAATAGAAGTTAAATTGTCTTGTCCGTTCTTGAAGTAAGTGCCCTTGTGGTTTTAAATTTCTGAGTACATGTAAAATGGCTACAAAAGCTTGTCTCAGTTATAACAGCCTCTTATAATCTGTGAATACTGAACTATTAAAGTTTACTTTAATGCTATCTGGCTATTTTAAGAACAAGTTGACACAGGGATCATTTACTTTCCCAACTATTAATGAGAGGAATATCACCATCTGTTCTGGCCGACCCTCAATTGATCTATGGGGTCCTACTGCAGCTAACACAATTGCACATGTTGTACAGGGTTAGCCAGTGAAACGGAAAGATTTAAATAAGTAACTAATTCTTTAAGAAAATTTATTTTTTAATTTAATGGTAATAAATATAAAGTATAAAGGTAACCATTTACTGTACAATAAGTGAAAATATTATGTTTTGAATATAGCATCTGCCAACTGTCCACGATTGGAATCTATGCACTTCTGCAGCCAGGCCTGGAAGTTTCCCATGACATTTTGCAGTTTATTGACTGGTATTCCTTCAATTTCGTCCCGAATTCGTTGTTTTAGGGCTGGGATAGTTCTGGGTGGATCGTTCTGAAAAACTCTTGTTTTTAAGTAACCCCATAGAAAAAAGTTGCAGGTTATCAAATCTGGAGAACGAGGGGGCCAAGGGATATCCCCGTTTCGGGAAATGACGCCGTGTGGAAACAAAGTATTCACAGCATTCATGGCAACTCTTGCGGTGTGGCTTGTTGCCCCATCTTGTTGGAACATTGTGTGTTCATTCACTGGAAAACGGGCGAGATATGGAGTAAGGAAGTTCTGGATAATTGCAACGTAACTCACAGAGTTAACAGTCACAGCACTTCCATTGATATCCTCAAAAAAAAAAAAAAAAAAAAAATGGGCATATGATTCCTCTTGCCGACATTGTGCACCAAACCGTCACTTTTTTTTAGCATGAAGAGGCGCCATGGTTCTCTCCGACCAGTTCTGTTTATTAACAAAACCAGAGAGGTGGAAATACGCCTCATCGCTCATCCACAAGTGGTTTACTTGGTCGTCATTTTCTTCAAGTCTTCATGCCATTTCCTCACAAAATTGTAATCGTTTCTCATAGTCACTTGGTTTGAGAGATTGCACAATCTGTATTTTGTATGGGTGAAAATGTAAATCTTGACGAAGAATCCTTCTCACCTACGTGTTACTTATTCCAAGACGTAGAGCATGTTGTTTGGCAGATCGGAGTGGACTTCTAAGCATTGCCTGTTGAACAGCAGAGATGTTTTGAGGGGTTCGAACGGTTTTTAGACGTTGATCCAGTTTGTTCAAGGTTGTTTATCCACGAAAAAATTGCATTATCCGAGGGAACAGGCCTGTTGCGCGGTATGTTGAAATGGTGTCGAAAAGCACGTCACGTTTTCACCAAACTCTCACCATTCGTATAATACGCTTTGAGCGCGTAGCCGCGATGTTCACCCGTCCAACGGTCCATAACAACTAAATGGCGGGACATGCAGGTAGAATGGAGCCGACCACCATTACTCCCACCACTCACATTCCAGCTGTCAAGACCATCTCCAATCTGTCGTTTCGCTGGCTAACCCTGTATTTACGGAACGGGGAAGGGAGGCCAGCCAGTCATGTTACATTGATATTATTATGCTCTCAGCCAATTGCCAGAGGTCCCTTCATTGCTCTCGGTTTATAGTGATCATTCAAGGTCTATATGCAGTAGTCTATAGTCTCCGCAGACCTAAAGTCACTAAATTTCCACAAATACGGTTTACTGGACAAAATAGTATGCTCGTCTGCTCCAACAAACGAAACACAGTTAAGTCTCAAAAATGACTGACAGACTGAAGGTCTTTGTTCAACAACTCAGTCCCATACTTGGTCGACTTTTCCACAAACCAATATTTCCAGAGTTCTACTGCTGCCCACAGAAATCAAGTATGTGCACAGTAATACAGGTCCTTGAAAAACCATATTACAGTCAATGTTCTACAAGAGGCTACGATCCAACCACGTAACTGGACTGTCGGAGGAGCTGCAGAGGCCAGGAGAAGATCGTCGAGAAGGCAGCTGGTTGGTAGCAGGCAGTGGCGTGGCGTCATTGTGGAGCGTACGTCGATCTGTAGCTCTGGCTTGATGTCAACTCACTCTGTGTGGCGGTGCACGGTACTAGAAACTGTCACGTGGCAACGTAGCAAGATATCGGAGGAAATTCTTTAGATCACGTGGGGCTGCCTAGTGAAACTACTGTAAAACAGTTTTCTGGTGCAAAGTGGTTGCCTGGCAAGTAGGCAACCCGCAACGTTGTCGTGACAGATGGGTTGCCGGCTGTATAGGTGGAACGCTGCAACATTTCAGTAGTGAAAGGACCGTAACGAACTGCAGTCAGTAGAGATTGGCCAAAAAGCAGAAGAAGACTGAAAGTAAGAATTTATTCCTCAATTATTAACATTATTATTATTAAGACATTCGATTATACTTACGTTATTTTTCTCAGCAGTGCAATGTAACCCATCGCAAATTCAGCATCAATCTACAGGCCTGATTCCAGATTTATCAGACCCACTGTCATTCAACTACTCTTTACAGCCACCAGAATTTCCTCAAACCACGCAAGAGTACTGCTGTTCACCAACAAGTATAATTTAACTTCCAGTGGATCTAAATGCATGAATTTAGACCAAGCACCAGACAGGGACTTGGCTGTACTAAATGGAACAGAAAACATTCAATATGTTGGTGCGAAAGTGCAGTAATCATGGTGTGAGTCAGATTACCTGTGCAGCATGAGAGAGTGCATAGAGGAGAAGATGATGACGGATGATGGTGCATCTCACACATCAATTGACATTCAAATGCTCGGAAGCAAAGTTTCAGTATTATATATTTATTGTGAAGTTGAGATTGAATTCATTTCATGGGACATGTGGATTTACATAATACATTTAGGAGTTGTGAATTTCTATGACCTATACTGTGCTTTAATGACTGCTTCAGACAGACTAACATACTGTCATTCATGTGAATAAGGGGCATACTGTGATCTTGCAGAGTATTTGCAAAGAAATAGTGGAAATATTAAATAGGTAGAGAAGTCTGTAAGCGCATGTATTCCCCCACTGTCAAGGTGTAAAAATGTGAACCCTATTAGGAACAAGACTTTTGGTCAGGTGAATACAGGGTTATAAACACAAAATCAAATAGGGGTAATGCTGGAGTAGGTTTAATAATGAATAAGAAAATAGGAGTACGGGTAAGCTACTACAAACAGCATAGTGAATGCATTATTGTGGCCAAGATAGACACGAAGCCCACGCCTTCTACAGTAGTACAAGTTTATATGTCAACTAGCTCTGCAGATGACGAAGAAACTGATGAAATGTATGATGAGATAAAAGCAATTATTCAGGTAGTGAAGGGAGACGAAAATTTAATAGTCATGGGTGACTGTAATTCGAGAGTAAGAAAAGGCAGAGAAGGAAACATAGTAGGTGAATATGGATTGGGGCTAAGAAATAAAAGAGGAAGCCGCCTGGTAGAATTTTGCGCAGAGCATAACTTAATCATAGCTAACACTTGGTTCAAGAATCATGAAAGAAGGTTGCATACATGGAAGAACCCTAGAGATACTAAAAGGTATCAGATAGATTATATAATGGTAAGACAGAGATTTAGGAACCAGATTTTAAATTGTAAGACATTTCCAGGGGCAGATGTGGACTCTGACCACAATCTATTGGTTATGAACTGTAGATTAAAACTGAAGAAACTGCAAAAAGGTGGGAATTTAAGGAGATGGGACCTGGATAAACTGAAAGAACCAGAGGTTGTACAGAGTTTCAGGGAGAGCATAAGGGAACAATTCACAGGAATGGGGGAAAGAAATACAGTAGAATACAGTAGTGAAGGCAGCAGAGGATCAAATAGGTAAAAAGACGAGGGCTAGTAGAAACCCTTGGGTAACAGAAGAAATATTGAATTTAATTGATGAAAGGAGAAAATATAAAAATGCAGTAAATGAAGCATGCAAAAAGGAATACAAACGTCTCAAAATGATATCGACAGGAAGTGCAAAATGGCTAAGCAGGGATGGCTAGAGGACAAATGTAAGGATGTAGAGGCTTATCTCACTAGGGGTAAGATAGACACTGCTTACAGGAAAATTAAAGAGACCTTTGGAGAAAGGAGAACCACTTGCATGAATATCAAGAGTTTTGATGGAAACCCAGTTCTAAGCAAAGAAGGGAAAGCAGAAAGGTGGAAGGAGTATATAGACGATCTATACAAGGGAAATGTACTTGAGGACAATATTATGGAAATGAAAGAGGATTTAGATGAAGATGAAATGGGAGATATGATCCTGCGTGAAGAGTTTGACAGAGCACTGAAAGACCTGAGTCGAAACAAGGCCCCCGGAGTAGACAACATTCCATTAGAACTACTGACAACCTTGGGAAAGCCAGTCCTGACAAAACTCTACCATCTGGTGTGCAAGATGTATGAGACAGGCGAAATACCCTCAGACTTCAAAAAGAATATAATAATTCCAATTCCAAAGAAAGCACGTGTTCACAGATGTGAAAATTACTAAACTATCAGTATAATAAGTCACAGCTGCAAAATACTAACGCGAATTCTTTACAGACGAATGGAAAAACTGATAGAAGCCGACCTCGGGGAAGATCAGTTTGGATTCCGTAGAAATGTTGGAACACGTGAGGCAATACTAACCCTACGACTTATCTTAGAAGAATGATTAAGGAAAGGTAAACCTACGTTTCTAGCATTTGTAGACTTAAAGAAAGCTTTTGACAATGTTGATTGGAATATTCTCTTTCAAATTCTGAAGGTGGCAGGGGTAAAATACAGGGAGCGAAAGGCTATTTACAATTTGTACAGAAACCAGATGGCAGTTATAAGAGTCGAGGGGTATGAAAGGGAAGCAGCAGTTGGGAAGGGAGTGAGACAGGGTTGTAGCCTATTCCCGATGTTATTCAATCTGTATATTGAGCAAGCAATAAAGGAAACAAAAGAAAAGTTCGGAGTAGGTATTAAAATCCATGGAGAAGAAATAAAAACTTTGAGGTTCGCCGATGACATTGTAATTCTGTCAGAGACAGCAAAGGACTTGGAAGAGCAGTTGAACGGAATGGACAGTGTCTTGAAAGGAGGGTATAAGATGAACGTCAACAAAAGCAAAACGAGGATAATGGAATGCAGTCGAATTAAGTCGGTTGATGCTGAGGGAATTAGATTAGGAAATGAGACACTTAAAGTAGTAAAGGAGTTTTGCTGTTTGTGGAGCAAAATAACTGATGATGGTCCAAGTATAGAGGATATAAAATGTAGACTGGCAATGGCAAGGAAAGCCTTTCTGAAGAAGAAAAATTTGTTAACATCGAGTATAGATTTATATGTCAGGACGTCGTTTCTGAAAGTATTTGTATGGAGTGTAGCCATGTTTGGAAGTGAAACGTGGACGATAAATAGTTTAGACAAGAAGAGAATAGAAGCTTTCGAAATGAGGTGCTACAGAAGAATGCTGAAGATTAGATGGGTATATCACATAACTAATGAGGAGGTATTGAATAGAAATGGGGAGAAGAGGAGCTTGTGGCACAACTTGACTAGAAGAAGGGATCGGTTGGTAAGACATGTTCTGAGACATCGAGGGATCACCAATTTAGTATTGGAGGACAGCGCGGAGGGTAAAGATTGTAGAGGGAGACCAAGAGATGAATACATTAAGCAGATTCAGAAGGATGTAGGTTGCAGTAAGTACTGGGAGATGAAGAATCTTGCATAGGATAGAATAGCATGGAGAGTTGCATCAAACCAGTCTCAGGACTGAAGACCACAACAACAACAAAATTAACAATCAAGTCCATTGAAGTAGAATTCATAGGCGGTATTCCTATGTATGTCATTTACATCTATGTCTTTCTAGATAGTGACTCTTAGTAAAAGAGATCAGGTATCTATGGCAAAAAAGCCGTTTGTGTTCAATTTTACTCACTTGAGAGGAATTCAGGGGAATGCTTTTGATCCAAATTGAGTGATGCTTCTCACCCTAGAAGAATAGCAACAAATCTACGTGTCTGATACACTTTGAAAAGTGTAGAGGTCTGAGGGTATTGTGGTTTACTTTTCTCTCATCGTCTTCTAGTTTTTTTTAATACCTACTTACAGACCATAAACGTGAATTATCAGGGTTCTACCTCTGATTTTGGTAGGTCCTGGATTTTGACAGAGAATGAGGACTTGGAATTTATATGTTACATGGCATTAGATGTTTTGTGCATACCAATATCCATTATAGATTCTGGATAATTTCTGTCACAAGCCAGAAGCGATCATACGAAACAATATTCACCCCCCCCCCCCCCCCCGAAAGTAGTCTGGTCATTAATACCAAGAGGGATGAAGCTGGGCCTCCATTAAGTGGATCAAACCAATTTGAGTACACATCGAGGTGGAATACATGGCTGACCACCTCAATAGACTCTATTTCGTGAATGCTAGAAAAAACTACTTAGTGTCATGCTTTTGGTCAAGTTCCTTGCCGCTCAGTAATTGATTCACACTGTGATATCACACCATCTTTCCTCAAGTTATAACCATTCTTTTCTCCACAACATCACTGCATGAATTACGTTCAAGTCGAGATATTATTGTTGTTCGAGGGCTTCCATTTTTCCCCTTGGTCGCAAGTCTTCCTTCGAAATATGGGGAACTGTTGCTTGGAAGTGTTAACTCATCTTGATGCCGAATCTCTCATTCTTATGTCATCATTATTATTGAAAGTGGTCGAAGCAAATGGTTTGTGGGAGAAATATTTCAGATGAGTGATCCAAGTGTCATATTGAACAGAAGCTGTAATATCGAACGGTATCATTGTGAGGTTTCAGTACCATCGATTTAAGAAGCACGTAATTCTCACATGTTACTGCAATCTGTTCCCATTGTGAACTTGTGTTCTGATGGCTGTGTGCGTCGTTTTTATTCTTTACAGCCATGGTTTTGCTGCAGGTGAAGGTGTAATATAATTTCTTCACCATGAAATGTGACTAAATCACTGCTCTCATCTATAGTTTACATTCAGGATGGTTTAATGTTCGAACAGTCAAAGTATCCATATATTTTATGGATTTACCTATCGTTAAGATACAAATTATCTGCAATAGTACACCCAACACTGATCAGATAGAATATTAATTTGTTGATTTGGCTTCCAAATTTCATCTGTATTATTCTCCAACACTTGGTGCTTTGAGAAACATACTAGCGGTGTTACTGAATCTTCATGGCTAAATTCTAATACTTCTTCCGTTCTTTTCCTCTCTGTTTTAAACATATTGATAGTTACCCGTATTTCAAAGAATACAAATCGTTTTAAATACACACTCAAACTGTGTGAGACAAGAAGTATTTTCTTACCTTTACCACTTCCCAGATGTAGTTGCTCTTGATGATAGTAGGTATGCTGTTGCACTTTTCCAGACCAATCCATGCAATACACCACTCCCCATCGCTTGGATCCATCGGAAAGTAGTTCACTCGTAATAACGACGAATCTTCGTTTAAACTAAGAGTATTCATCGTCGCATCTAAACCTCGACTGATGTTGTAATGTGCATTTGCTTGCTTTTATGCAATTATCTGGAGATACATATGTGTAAAAATCTTGGTAGCGTCCAACACTGTGGAACACCTGGTTTCTGTCTGTTAAGCATTGCCACAATTCTTCAAAAACAAACAAACATCACCTGAACAGGCCTTGACGGCCCAATGGTACCGATCAGCCAATTTGTCATCCTCAACCCTTAGGCGTCACCGTATACAGATATGGAGGGGCATGCGATCAGTACACCGCACTCCTGACCGTTGTCAGTTTTCGTAATCGGTATCGCTACTTCTCAATCAAATAGCTTCTCAATTTGTCTCACAAGGGCTGAGTGCACCCCGCTTGCCAACAGCACTCGGTAGACCCGGTCGGTGACCCATGCAAATGCTAGCCAAGCCCAACAGCGCTTAACTTCGGTGATCTGGTGTTACCACTGTGGTTAGGCTGTTGGCCCACAATTACTGGTCTTAAATCGCCACTTGAGTCAAGCAAGTAGAAAGTATTTCGGTTTTGTTTGAGGCAGTGCAACATTTAAATAAACAAGCCTACGTTCTCTGGATTTCCACAGTGCCTTTTGCAACGTATACCGCATAAATTCTCCACAAAATCTTGGGATATTGAATTTTATGACGAATTTAAGCGTATCTGTATCTGTAAGCAGCATGTCTGGTTGCATCACTATGAGCTTTTTTTGTGAACAGCCCAAGCCTTTTCCAAAGACGTTTTAAATATAGTGCTTCATCAACAACAGGGGTGGCCTCCATAGCCCTGTTATGCCTTTAAGCCTTCCGTAGTTGGTCCTCTATATTTTGTGCATTCTTCTCTGTTCGAGCTATAGTAGCCGCTCCTGCAGCCAAAAAACCGACTGCTGGTAGCACTGCAACCATTAGAATTAGAAACTGGATGATTCCACAAGATGCATCTGGTATTGGCAGAACCATAGGCGTTTTAACACTTTTTCTTCTTCCTTCTTTCTGCTTCAAGACACATTTAGCCACAGACACTGCTGACTGGTTTCAATTTTTTGAACATCCTACGAGTTACATCCTCTGCATCTTTAGTGTATGACGACCTGCATTCAGTATTTCTTGGTATTTATCCCAGTACCCAATCTAAGTTTAGCACACATCACTTTATCGACAGTGAATGCATCAATGCGTTTTGCTAAGCCTATGCCCTTTAATCCACGTATTTGTTTAGCTTTATCCACTAAAATTCGGTCTGCAATCTGAAGCTATGCCAAACCTTTATTTGCAGCACATGCTAAATAGCGCTCCTTATAGGCTTCGTCACGTATACTAATTCTGTTATCACATGTGCCAGCTTCGTTTCAGGACCACACAAGTTGTATGCAGGTATACTTGTAACTTACCGATAATATCGCCACAAGACCTGCTAATACATTTCCTAGCAATCATGTCACAATATTGCATACTTTGGGGTTTTCATGCCTTGTTATTCACCAAATTGTGAATGTTCACTCAACTGTTGTCCTTTGATGGTACGACAAGCCAGTTAACTAAAGCCCGCTTCCTTCGATGACTCATAACATGCTCTACAAGAAACACGTTTAGTTCAGAGCTTTTCTGTAATTCCTATATGTAAAAACCCAGCAGTTTCTTCACCATTCCTGTTCATTAAGTGTAATTTCTCAAGTTTGTGCATTGCATTCTGGAAACTGAAAATACGCCCGCTGATCAGTTCGGTAAGACTTTTCAAATGCAGTTTTGTACTTCGAAATACTTACCAAATCACCTACAGTGAATTTCTAATTGCATGGATCCACCATCTCAATAAGACTGTATACCGTATTTAGCTCATTTGTATGACCCTACAAGATTAAATTTCGTCCACATGCGGTTTTTCATCACTCTGTTCCAGTGCTCCACAGCGCTGGACTTCAAGTGAGAGAATGTAGGGTAGTGGTTTATACCGTATCATTCCATTACTGACTTGAAATTTGTATTGTAAAATTCACCCTGTTGTCGCTTTGGAGGTTGTCAAGATAACCATTTGTCACCTTTTGCTGCAACTGTACTGACACCAGCACAACATTCTTTCCTGTCCTTACCTTCGTAGGCAGGACACAGCTGAATTTGGGACATGTCCATTAAGCTATATTTGATACATTTATTCAATCATGAATGTTCGTTCATATCTACGCAATCAGCTTCTCATAAATCACATAAACTTCGTATTGTGACATGTCTACACGGGCATATTTGGCCTGCAGTTTTGTGGAGCTCATGGAAAGCTCACTCCATAATTACTTGATGATATTTGCTGCAACTGTACTGACACCAGCACAACATTCTTTCCTGTCCTTACCTTCGTAGGCAGGATACAGCTGAATTTGGGACATGTCCATTAAGCTATATTTGATACATTTATTCAATCATGAATGTTCGTTCATATCTACACAATCAGCTTCTCATAAATCACATAAACTTCTTATTGTGACATGTCTACACGGGCATATTTTGCCTGCAGTTTTGTGGAGCTCATGGAAAGCTCACTCCATAATTACTTGATGATATGTCTTTCTCCAAGCTGTGAAATGACTGATACGACTTCATTCGCATGAGCTATATTCCCTGCAGCAGCTGATGCTCTGAGTATATTTAGTTGTTCAATGCTTTCGTTCGCACCACGTAATACACATACTACAATGCCCTCTCTCCTGCCGTTTTCACTGGCTAAAACAGATCCAATAATATTCCTGTACTTATTACCTTTCAGACTTTTTACTCATCCCTTTGGCGTGTTGTTTGGCCTATGTGCGTTAGCCATACATAATATTTTGGCATATGCTCGTATCTCATTCAATGAATACTTGCCTGGGTTGAAGTTTTTGAAGAATATGAGATTCTATGAACCAGGTGTTCTTACAGATTCCTTGTTGCAGCCTGTGCCACACGGTCGGTTGAACGAGAAGGGTCTTTACTCAACATATATGGTTTATCCTGGCTGTCCCCTTATGTTGTAACTCACTATCACTGCAACGGTTAATGAAACCGATAATAGCATATCCTTCTTTTTCTCCGCCTCATTTTCTTCTTCTGCTCATTTTTCTTCATCCATGTGAGAGATTTTTCAGAGTTACAGATCCTAGTTTAAACCTTTCTCAGAGACTGCTCTCGCTGTAGCTGTCCTAATTTTAGCAGTCGTAATATTCGTCGAAAGCCTTCTACACCCCAAATATACGTTTTGTCGACTTGCTGTCATATACTATACCGTTTTTGAGGTAGCATACAACTTATACAAACTCTGAGACTACTTCGCATCCATTGCATGGATAAAACGGTAAGTATCTGTTCTTATATAGCTCACGTTGCCTGATTTCAGCATTTCACCATTTCTACCTAATGACTCGATATGCCTTTCTAGTTCCGTTAATTTTGTGTTGATCGCCTCAATCAACTTATAGACATGTTCAATCTGTGCTTTGCACCCTTGGAATGAGAGTATGACTCACATAGTGCATAGTCCGCCGTCACTGATAGAGGTGCATATTGATTCACTTCCTTTTAAGCAGAAACTCATGGAAGTTTCATATATATCGATAGTTATTCACTTTCCTCGTTTTATCGATAACCAGAAATTCAAACTCTGTACGACCTCATGTCAGTTCCTACATGTTGTTGTTGTTGTGGTCTTCAGTCCTGAGACTGGTTTGATGCAACTCTCCATGCTACTCTATCCTGTGCAAGCTTCTGCATCTCCCAGTACTTACTGCAACCTACATCCTTCTGAATCTGCTTAGTGTATTCAGCTCTTGGTCTCCCTCTACGATATTTATCCTCCTCGCTGCCCTCCAATGCTAAATTTCTGATCCCTTGATGCCTCAAAACATGTCCTACCAACCGGTTCCTTCTTTTTGTCAAGTTGTGCCACAAACTCCTCTTCTCCCCAATTCTATTCAATACCTCCTCATTAGTTATGTGATCTACCCATCTAATCTTCAGCATTCTTCTGTAGCACCACATTTCGAAAGCTTCTATTCTCTTCTTGTCCAAACTATTTATCGTCCATGTTTCACTTCCATACATGGCTACACTCCATACAAATACTTTCAGAAACGACTTCCTGACACTTAAATCTACACTCGATGTTAACAAATTTCTCTTCTTCAGAAACGCTTTCCTTGCCATTGCCAGTCTACATTTTATATCCTCTCTACTTCGACCATCATCAGTTATTTTACTCCCTAAATAGCAAAACTCCTTTACTACTTTAAGTGTCTCATTTCCTAATATAATTTCCTCAGCATCACCCGAGTTCCTACATAAGATTTGTAATTGAGTTTTACATTCATACAGTCCTCTATGAATATCATAAAAAGGTTTGCATTATGCCTTACCAACTGCTTTTAAATGGCCGTACCTAATCTTGGTTTTCCACTACAAAGTCGTCAAATGTGAATACCCTGTTTGGTTTTACTTTCTCAGATAGTGGAATATCGCTGCATTCGCTAAATGTTACGTAGGTTACTCCATCATTGCTGTGCAAAATCTCCTGCAGTAGCTGTATTTGGCTTGAAATAGCGTTTCTCAAAATATATATACATGCTCGAAGTGAATCTCCTCAGTATCTGTTAACTGCGAGAAAACAAAATCAGTCTTACCACAGTCAGATGGTCCAACAAGCGAAGCACATTTATTACTAAGAAGTAGCATATTCTTCTTCTTCTTCTTCTTCTTCTTCTTCTTCTTCTCCTGCTACAACGCTCTCGTGACGAGATGTTTCATCTGCTCAGTGTTGGTGATGATTATAGCATTGCATTACCATGCAAGGGGCTTTATGGTTTATTTATAAACTCTTACATATAGCAGGCTGTATGAAGACAGCTAAGTAAGACAGATAGTTATATGCCTACATCTACCTAATATTCATGGTTTGGATCACCTTTTGTTATTGTCCACTAGTAGATCTATAGTGGTGGCAGAAGCGAGCGCTAGAATAATACTTTTTTCTATGAGTTTTCGGCAATTACCTCAATCTTCTCTCTGCAACTGCCGGAAGAGAGAGTGTTGCTAACTTTTGTCTGCATACATGAACCATCACAAAACGCATGTGTATCTCTCAGCCAAGGCTGTCACGGGGTTTGCTCAGGAGGCACTCGCTAGAGCTAGTTTAACAGCAGCTACCCTCTCAATTCCTGTGCTTCACGGCCTGAGGAAAAACTAATTATTAGTTAACTATACATATTTTTTCCGACTACAGTCTCAAGACCCACGTGGTGGTTGTCTCGCGTTGGGAAGTGTTGAGAGCAGGTACAACTTCATTATTTGCTGCTGCAGAATACATCAACTCTTTGGTGAATATGTTTGTTTTCTCAAATATACTTTCTAGACCACATTATAGTTCCGAAATTACTGGGGCAGTGCAAGATGTTTAGCCAATGCTCCTAACAGTGCAGTTTGTAGAATGTGCTACGTCTTCATTAATTTATTACACCACAGTTTCTTATTTACGAAAGAATCTTATCCCGTCACTACAGAGTATATAAATCCAATTGCTCGAAATAAGTAGTTGGAATTAATTTGTTATCCTAATGTCAGGCACCTAATTATTTCCACACATAGACATTCTGATCTATCCTACCAATGGTACCAATTTCATGCCAGTTTTTACGACCAATTTAGCACATTTAGGACCAAATTATCAATTCTTACTGCCAGCTTGCTAATTTCCTATTTTTGTCCTATTTTTACGGACAATTTGTCAATTTTACAGTCGTTTGTCGATTTCCTGCAAATTTTTTACTGCCAGTTTCCCAGTTTTACAGCCAGTTTACGAATTTATACAGCCTACTTGCCAAACTCTGGCCAAATTTTAGAGCCAATTTTCCAATTTGGTTATGTTCCTTATTGATTGTCCTGGTCCTCTAGACTTGTGCAGTTGTTCTAAAGGTATGGGGATTGAAAATAATTGTTAATAAACAATATAGATTATTATTTATAAATAAATGATCAAGCAAAGAGCTGCGCTCCTTTCACTACAGAGCACAGACCTCGAATGGTTCTTGTTCTATGACAGCAGTGGAGGGATCTCTGTCGATTGGCCGAGAGCAGGATATCAATACAACGCGATTGGATGACATCCCCACCCCTCCCATCCTCCACTTTTCCTCCCCCTCCTTTGGGGTGATATTAAATATGACATACGCAGTTCTGTCAGTTGGAATTTGATCCAAAGTCGTCTTCCGGTCGTCCAAACCCAGCAGTGATAACCTATTTAAATTTACTTTTACATGCACCTCAGTGATACAATTTCGTACCAACAACTTCATCACCTCACATACGAAATGTATTACTTCCCAACTTGTAGATGAAGCATGTGCACTGAGCACACATGGTTCACCACAGTGGCCTAAACACTTTGCCACAAAGACTGAATGAACTGATAGAATATAGTGTGAATCCTGAGATATCGGTAGGTGCCATGAAGATCTAAATACAAAGTTACCTTCAACAACCTGAAACATTCATACGAAAATACTACTAAAAACATTATTGCTGAGTAAATGAGTGCTGATTGTGCAAACAAATCTCATTGAGCAAATACATTTCCTGGAGGCAAATGATTATGGCGGAATCCATTCAATTTGAGCACATGGCATATTAAATAGAATCATGAAATTTAATAGTGGAGAGGTACGTAAAAAATTCAGAGAGATCATTTTCACACTACTGATTATTTTTGACTTGAAACATAGCTCAAATCACTTATGCTTGAACCACGTGGTATTCTGTACCACTGCATCACAAAGAATTTACCTACAAAGCATTCAAAATAACAACAAAAGTTAAATGAACGAGGAAGAGATTTGTGTCATTCACAAATGATTTGTCACTTTCAATGGCTCAGTACGTATGTCAAATCTTTGCTCTGAAATAATACTTAACTCGTAACCAGAAAGTACAGGAGGCAAATCTCACTGCAAGTTTTCACATACAGATGCATGCAGCAAACGCTAGCCAAGCTCTCCACCTACATAAACCAGACTAAACACACACTGAGATTCCTATTTGAACACCGAGCACGCCACACTGGTCCAGGCAGCTGTGATCTCTTGTTGACCGAGACACTGCTCAGCAAAAAAACGTTGCTCACACTACCCATCTCGAATGAGCAAAGACTGTCTGCACTTCAGACATCGATTAGCGGATGCAGAGTATCTTAACAAAAGTTCTCGTGAGTCAGCTGGTGCGGAAAACAGTAAAAGCTAAAAGTTGATGAATGTAACGAACACCTTTCAGAGGGTCAAAGTTTTCTGCAAGAAGGGGAATATTGTCAGGGTACTAGTAACCGAATGATAAGAGTAATGGATTCATCTACATCTACGTGATTACTCTGCTATTTACAATAAAGTGCCTGGCAGAAGGTTCAATGAACCACCTTCAAGCTGTCTCTGTACCGTTCCACTCTCGAATGGCGCGCGGGAAGTCTAACATGCAGTAGCAGCAGCTTTCAACAGGTTACGAAATAGTAATTGTAGCGGTCACTTTTTTTGTCTTGGGCATCAGGAGACACGTTTTTCTTACTCAGGAAGTTACAGACATTGTCCGACCCTGTTGCCTTCGCATTTACAGACATATCAGCACTGTAGTGTAATTACTGTTGGCGGTATCATGTCATCGCCTCAAGGCTAGAGTTCCGCCAATACAGCTAGGACAATCATGTTGTCCCATTGTAACTGATTTACAAGAACTGAGTGGCGACTACGATTTCACCGGCACAGATACAGTAATGTAAGGCTTCTTATGCTTACTCCTTGTTCGTTATGTTCTTGTTAAGCTGGTTCCCTATCCAGAGATAGCCACACAGCATTAAAACTGGACAACTCATCGCTAGAATAAATCTTCCGCATCGCGGACTCATTCGAAATCGCCCATGCGGCTAAGTCGCATCGCGTCGCCGTGCTCTCTAACGTCGTGACCAAAATACTTTCTCCGCTCATTTACATGGTGCCTGTCTAGGTCTATGAGCCTACTGTTCAATATAATCACATGAAATCCTGCAGTTATACTTCAAATATAATGCGATGTATAGGCCTTTACCAGTTCTAAAATGAATTTCAAACTCTGCTGTTCGTTGGATCTGTGGGGGCCTCGATAAAATTCAATTAGCAACATCCTCTGCATTTCCGATGAGATATTCCTATGTTCTCGACGAAACTCAGTGGTTCTGTGAGACTCAGTAGGAATAGTCACATACTATAAGGGGCAGTGAAATGAAAACCAAACAGATGGTAAAAATGAAGTAAACTGTTTGTCATTCAAAAAATAATCGCCATAACTGTTAATACATTTATTTCAACTATGCCTTCATGGAAAGATGTGTGCGGTGGCCCACGGAAGCGTGATTGTATCCAGGCGGACACCTCCTCGTCAGAAGCAAACCTGTGGCCACTCATGTCTTTCTTCAGGGACCTAAAAATACGGGAATCCTATGGGGAGAAATCGGGACTGTATGGAGGATAAGTAAGAGCTTCCCACCGGAACTTCTGCAGTGTTCTCGAAACAGCATTGACAACACGTAGGCCCACTCTTACACATCCTCCACACTCCCCCCGATTCCTCCCATATGATTTTCAAGTCTTTGAAGCCCGGTAGAAAGACATTCGCGGTCGCAGATTTGCTTCCGACGAACGGGTGCACGCCGGGATACGATCATGTTTCCATAGGTACCCGCACATGTTTCTCCATAAAGGCAATGACCATCTTGTCTCACAGTGAAATAAATTTATTAATAGTTATAGCGATTATTTTTGAAATGATAAGCAGTTTGCTTTTTTTTTTTTTTTTTTTTTTTTACAATCGGTCACGTTTTCATTTCACAGTACCTTACGTGTGGATTGCGAGTTGTTGCACCCAACAGAGCACAGTATGGGATAAAATTGGTGAAGTACATACAGCTTATTGCGTACCAATAGAGTCTGCCTATGATAAAAGCAAACAACTTTATCAACACGTAAAATAGGAAAAAGTAAGCATTGCTATATATGTTAAATATGTTTGACAACAATTGTTTTCATGGTGTCTGAAAACTTAACTGATGCAACCTGAGACATGCTTAGCGATTCACCTCTTTGTATATTTTTCCATTTTTTATTCCCTGAACCTCAGCAGTAGCCTGTGGGGTACTTGGATGACACTTATTTATAGTTATTAAGTAATCAAGGTTTCTTAATGCATAACAGAGGTCCACATCTACGGCGTTGCTGCCCCAAATAACAAAGGTTAGATGACACTGTAACGCAACATGTCCTGCTGTACCGACATCGGTAAATTTACGTGTCAGTTTTTTGCAGATACAGATGAAATGTATACGGTTCGAGTCCCAATATCAACTATATCGTGCCTCTGCTTGGGTTCATTTGCTGGTTTCCTTCTTTCGCTAATGTCTGGGAACACGACGACCAGTGGCGTTATTGTCCCAGCCCATTTGTGACCTACTGGTTGTCCAGAACTATTAATGAATTTTGTTCGTAATTCTTGCGCCAGCGATCTGAATCACCTCCTAAACGCCCCCTTTCCCCAACTAATAGCATGGAGCTCTGTAACTGATGATTGTACACCAAAAATACGTCCTAAGATTATTAACAATGCTTCTTCTGACATTGCACTAAACGCTCCCGAACAACCCACTGCATAAATATTAAGTGGCCTTTCGCATGTTGGTAGTGCAGCTGCTGCGCCAACACCCTTACTACAACTCCAACAAAGGTATACTCTCACTAACGGCAAATAATCCTAAAAACCTTCGCACGAGATTCCTGTAAACGGAATTTTTTTTAAAATCCGAGGATTGGATTTCCAGCTAGCGGCAACCTAGATTTAAGCTGTAAAAGCGGTATATAATGAGCAGTTATAGTAATTTTGTTGTTTATGCACCATTTATGCATGAGCAATGAAACACTTCTTGCTTTTTTCCTCGATTCTTCTGAGACAAAAACCAGAATGTTGTGTGCGTATGCTACATCATAATCCTTCCCTTCCAGAACGGCTAACAACGACTGGATTGATAAATCGCAAACAACTGACTCACAAATATGACCTTGCGGTTAATATGATTACATCTAGTCTATTCACTTGGATTTACCCTAGCCGTTGATATCCTCGCAATCATCTTTACCAGGGAACCAGACTGGAGCTTATTTCCTGATTAGGTGCTCCATTTTTTCAAGCAAAACTCTTGCATGGGTATGTACCTTGAACAAGGCAAACGAACTTGAGAAAATTATAAGATACCAAAACAGCTACTTGACATGAGAAAATTAACAGGTACCAGACAATAAATACTGTTGTTGAAACCAATAAAATTTTTAAAATAGGGAAAAAACTTCATATTGTAACAGGAAAGAAACTCAGGCGCTAAAACTCATTACAAACTACTTGATAAGAAGGAGTTATAACAAAAGCCTATAAAGCAATGCTATCATTATTCATTATGACGACTATGCAGGGACGGATTCTTGACTGGAAATGGAGGAAAAATGTCCTGTAAACTTGTGTCCGGAAATGCAGCGTTGCCACCGCAGATGACGCAGACGAATGACAATTCCTGTGCCCGCGTGCCGTGTTTTCCTTGTGTGTCGCAGGCTGTGTGATTGACGCAGTGTACTATAAGCAGCAGAATGGTCTGGTATTCACGTAGGGAACAACCCTAGATGTTGTTTATGTACGACCAAGCAGTTGGAAACGGACGAGAGGCAGCACGGCTGTAGAAAAACAAGTACCCTAACAGACACCAACCACATCACACAACCTTTCATGCCCTTTTCGTGTTATCATGCGTCCTTTCAGACGGAAGAACGTGCAGGGAGGAGGTGGACTGTGCGTACACAAGATTTGGAGGACCGGGTTCTACAGGAAATTGAGGCGAACCCTAGATGAAGCTCCAAATTTGGTGTACACTCAGTACGACGCCTTCCTGCGCGTTCGTCTCCTCAAAGGACGCATGACCACACAAACGCCAAAAAGAAGCTTGAAATACTGCGTGATATGGTTGGTGTCTGTGAGGGTACTTGTTTTGGTATAGCTGTGCTGCCTCTCGACCATTTCCATCTGCTTAGCCGTACACAAAAACATCTCAGGTTGTTCCCGACTTGAATACTGGACTATTTAGCTGCTTACAGTTCGCTGCGTCTTTCACAAAGCCTGCAACACACAAGGAACACACACTTCAAAATTACTTTTATAACATATGCTGCTAAATGATACATTATATAAAAGAATGTAATGGATCATTTGATGGGCTTATTTCAGTAGTGACACAAGTTCATTTTTGTTCATTCTGGGACACAGAGTCCTAAAGTTAAATGAGCGCTGAAAAATCTGCAGTTGAGATACCAGAAATATTCAAGCCTATGGCTTCTTGCTAGAGATCAACCTTTCTTTCTGTTAGTTTGGACCATTAATTTCAGAAGCATTAAAGAGAGAAAAGTGGAGGTAATGGACTTGTACCACTATTGAAATAAGCCCTTCATTTAGCACCATATGTTATGAAAGCAATTTTTAATGCCTTATTTTATGAAAGCAATGGCCACAGGCTTTCAGCATATATTTTATTGTAAGCAGAATACATGAACATTATTAACATACATGTCTGAAAGGATGTCAAATATTGTTATACACTTTTCGATACTTTTTCTATAATCTACTGGATTGTACAATGAATTGCACTCCTCACGAACACTATAATCTCACGTCTTACCAGTTCCTGTAACTGTACTTTTTTTCCAATTCTATCAGTTTTCTAAACTTTTTCCTTGCGATCCCCTGTTGAACACTTCGTTTGCCTCCAAATTTTCCTCGGAGGCATCATGTTCTTCTTCCATTACCCAGTGAAGGATCATAAGAGCTGCTTTGCTTTTCACTACGCGGCATAAAAACATATTTCAATAGAAATTCCTCTACTGAATATGCAGTCATCTCTGCTGATCAAATGAAATTTCTCGAAAAAGAGACCTCCTGGTAACTCGTGCGAAACGGTTTTCATGCGTCCATTGTAGCTTTGCGTACCGACCTCAGAAGCGCACCACAGCTATCGATTCGTTTAATACTGTGATCAGTAAATGCCTCCACCATCTTAAGCCTACGGAAACAGCGATGTATGAAACAGAATTTTGCGTAAAACAAGGTGTCTTTAGTGATAAACGTTGTCCATAACGCATATTGACGCTAATCTAACTTGATTAACTACAAATAATAGCTGTGGTAGAGGCTGTCCTATGACATATACAGTATCTTTATTTATTTATCTACCACTTTCCGTGGCCAACGATATTTGGGCATAGGAGGGTTCACCATATAGTTTCCATAATGCTTGTTACAGAATCTAGTAAACAAAAAATTCCAGAAACAGTAAAACAAAAAACAACGGTGAGAGAGTATACGAATAAATTACACATTAGAAAGAAAAGTTCTCAGCTACTGCCAGGAACTCTTGCAGAATAGTACACGCCCTTCTATACAATGCTCAAAGAAGTGTTATCCAACTGGCTACTGTTTTTCCGTCTAGCGCTCAAACAGTGTCTTCTTAATGAGTTAATATTGTCAACAAGAAATACCTTGATGGAATATATGTACAGGAATAGAAGAGTCAGAAGTCCGAGACACCAGAACAACTACCTACCTGAAGTTCCGAACTGACACCGCAGATCAGTCTGACAGCCGCGCTTTAATGTCAAAAATAATGGAGATTATTTTTATTGTCAAGATATCAGAATTCAATTTCTGCACATGATACTGAACTTGATACGTTCTAAAAGGACTTCCATCTACCCTCAATACGTCACTTACTGACCATTTAATGTTCAGTAAAATTTGGCTCCCACGAGAGCTCCCTGTCAGAAAGGGCATGCTCTGCGTTTCGTTGCAGTCAAGCGTTAATTGTTCGCTGGAAGCCACGTGTAATGTCACTGACTACTTTGCTAGCTACGTCACTTTTATTACTTTCCATTTCTTTCACAACAACACTTGTGTCATCAGCGAATAGAAAAATGTTTAGGTCATCTGTTACACTTTTTAAACTTTCATATTTTCTTCGCCTTAGCTAAAATCTCGAAACTACATAAGATTCAGTGAAGTACAGTATTAAATTTAAAGATATTATGGTTTAATCCCCCTCCCCTCCCCCCCCCCCCAACCCCGTATGAACCATGGACCTTGCCGTTAGTGGGGAGGCTTGCGTGCCTCAGCGATGCAGATATCCACAACCACAACGGAGGGTCATCTGTTCAGAGACCAGACAAACGTGTGGTTACTGAAGAGGGCAGCAGTCTTGCCGATGCAGCTTCAAGGGAAACAGTCTGGATGAGTGCTTTAGCCTTTTAACATCAATCAAAACGGTCTTGATGTGCTGGTACTGCGAACGGCTGAAAGCAAGGAGAAACTAAAGCCATAATTTTTCCCGAGGGCATGCAGCTCTACTTATGGGTAAATGATGACGGTATCTCTTGAGTAAAATATTTCGGAGGTAAAATAGTCGTCTATTTGAATATCCACGCCGGGACTATTTAGGAGCATTTCATTATCAGGAGAAACGAAACTGGTGTTCTACGGATCGGAGGGTGGAATGATAGATCCCTTAATCGAGCAAAGGGAAATGGAAAGGTTGACGTTAGATAAATATGGAATTACCGAAGTTGGATGGCAGTAGGAACAGGATTTCTGGAAGGTGGACGCAGGGTTATAAATACAAAATCGAATAGGAGTAACGCAGGTTTAATAATGAGTTAAAAACAGGAATGCGGATAAGCTACTACGAAAAGCATATTGAACGTATTATTGTATAGAAGATAGACACGAAGCCAATACCAACCATCGTAGTACAAATTCATATGCCATCCAGCTCCACAGATGAATAGACTGAAGAAATGTATGATGAGATAAAAGAAATTATTCAGATAGTTAAGGAAGACGGAAATCCAATAGTGACTGGGGACAGGAATTCAACAGTAGGAAAAAGAAGAGAAGAAAAAATAGTAGGTGAATACAGACTAGGGAAAAGGAAAGAAAGAGGAAGTCGTCTGGTAGAATTTTGCACAGAACAAAATTTAATCATCGCTAACAGTTGGTTTAAGAATCATGAAAGAAGATTGTATACGTGGAGGAGACCTGCAGCCTCCGGAAGGTTTCAGATTGATTATATAGTGACAATACAGATTTCGGAACCAGATTGTAAACTGTATGACATTTCAGGGGGCAGATGTGGACTCTGACCACAATTTATTGGTTGTGAACTATAGATTAAAACTGAATAAATTGTAAAAAATTTTGAAATTAAACAGATGGGACCTGGATAAACTGGAAGACTCAGAGACTGTTGAGAGTTTCAGAGGGAACATTAGGGAAAGATTGACAAGAAGAGGGGAAAGTAATACGGTAGAAGAAGAATGGGTAGCTTTGAGACATGAAATAGTGAGGCCAGCAAAGGATCAATTAGGTAAAAAGACCAGGCCTAGTAGAAATCCTTGGATAACACAAGAAATGTTACGTTTACTGATGGATGGATGAAATATAAAAATGCGGTATATGAAGCGGGCGAAACGGAATACAAACATCTAAAAAATGAGTTTGACATGAATTGCAAAGTGGCTAGAGGACACATGTAAGGATTTAGAAAAAAATTCAAATGGCTCTAAGCACTATGGGACTTAACATCTGAGGTCATCAGTCCCCTAGACTTAGAACAACTTAAACTTAACTAACCGAAGGACATCACACACATCCATGAACGAGGCGGGATTCGAACCTGCGACCTTAGCAGCAGCGCGGTTCCGGACTGCAGCGCCTAGAACCGCTCGGCCACAGATAAAAAGAGAATAGAAGCTTTTGAAATGTGGTGCCACAGAAGAATGCTGAAGATTAGATGGGTAGATTATGTAACGTGAGTGAGTACTGAATGGAATTGGTGAGTCAAGAAATTTGTGGCACGACCTGACTAGAAGAAGGGACCGGTTGGTAGGACACATTTCGAGACATCGAGGGATCATCAATTTAGTGCTGGAGGGAATTGTGTGGAGTAAAAATTGTAGAGGTAGACGAAGAGATGAATATAGTAATCAGATTGCAGAAGGATGTAGGTTACAGTTGTTACTCGGAACCGAAGAGGCTTCCACAGGATAGAGTAGCATGAGAGCTGCATCAAACCATTCTTCGGAATGAAGACCACAACAACATTCACAACAACAACACATGGTTTAATCGGTGTAAGGAGCGACATGCCATAATTCATTTAGATTTTCACCAGAAGCGTCTTAGGCATGTCACAGGAATCTAAAATCATTGTAGCCGCATCCGAATTTTATCCGTTTCTTCTTCTTAACACACCAGCATTTTACCACTATTTCAGCATTTGTTGTGAACGCTCTCTAAATGCCTCAAAGTGAGAGTAAGGTGAAAGAACGGGCGCTCTGCATTAAATGTCACGGTGCAACATTAGGCCGTGGCTTTCAACAAGCCACAGCGCGTTGTAGGTAGCTGCCCCACTAAAGGTCACAATGGGGGCCATCAAGGAAGATGAGAAAAAGCGCTCATTCATTCTGGCATATAACGCCACTTCCCCTTCGTTATTGTTACTTAGCTTTCAGTTGGTGGATCCTGATATTAAACTCCGAAAATAGGAAATGGAGCTATAAAACAACGACACAAACGTAAAAGAAACATAACTGAATAAAAAAGGGAGATAAATTTTTTCCTCTGCAGTTTCTGAAAATAAAAGGATATTCCTTCCTTCAGCGGTATAGAAACAGTTGAAATTCATGCTTGTAGAACATACAGGTACGCGTCCTTTTGCATTTGGATGGTTGCTAGAAACTCCTGAAATTGACGGCTAAATATCATTGCCTAGTTCGCAGTAGCTTAAAACAGAAGCTGTGACAAGACACCTGTCGCAGGTATCCATTTCTAGTAATATGTGGCTATTTGCTGAGCAATTACATGTGCGTCCAATGCGACAGTATTTGGTAATGTCCAGCGGAGAAATGTTGCATTGTGCAGCTACCTGTCCCCTGCAGCTGCTCACTGTGAGGTCTCAGTATACTACTGCCCGTGGCTGCTGTTTCAGGAAGTCCTATAGAAGCTGTAGACTGTGAATGCCGACCAGAAGTGTCCCTTCAAACTTGGTGTTTTGTACTCCTAGACACGGTACTGTATTGAAGGGCAACAGTCTCTACTTGAAACGCAGAAACTTGTTACTGTGATCTGAGGACCATTATCCAGAATTCCCGATGATGTAAGGAACCCCGCATTTTCTGAGTGACAACTCTGACATCGCAGAGTATTTACTTGTAATATGCATCAAAGTAATCTAATGGAACTGCCTGAGCTCTGTGACTGCATTTGTGTCATTCCACTAATCGTCACTACCATGGACGTACTGAAATAATAACACGGTTAACAGTGTTTATTAACCTCAATAAGAAGCGCAAAGGAAGCAGAAAATGAAAAATGACCATCCCTAAAAATGAGCCTATAGATGTCATATGTAATATCACGAAAAATTTAATATTTAAGTTGCGGGTCTTCGTAATTCTTGAGTAGACGCTATCTTTTAAAGACGTTAGGCCGGCCGCTGTGGCCAAGCGGTTCTAGGCGCTTCAGTCTGGAACTGTGGAGAACGCTGCCTTTATATCGTGTGCACCATAAGCCATTCTTTCTGGACACGTACTTCAGATAGTTAATTTCGGACTTCAAGCGGTCCTCGTCAGAAACGGTTTTTGCTCTACATACCGAGGGTGTTCAAAACAGCTCTCTTCTGAGGAGGATGATGGAAACTCTGTGCATTAATGTATAAATCAGTATGCGTCGGCCGGCAGGAGTGACCGTGCGGTTCTAGGCGCTACAATCTGGAATCGAGCGACCGCTCCGGTCGCAGGTTCGAATCCTGCCTCGGGCATGGATGTGTGTGATGTCCTTAGGTTAGTTAGGTTTAAGTAGTTCTAAGTTCTAGGGGACTGATTACCTCAGATGTTACGTTCCATAGTGCTCAGACCCATTTAAACCATTTTTAAAGACGCTAGGCGCACGCACTTTTAGTCGCTGCCCGCACTTCAATTTTTCCATGGCTTCTTTTCACTAATTAATGCTCGGTAATAGAGAATACTCACACAGGTTAGGAAGCATGCACAAATCAGAGTAATTGTTCTGTTGAGGCTTAGTCATCCACCTTGTGCGGTTTGCTACATTGCAACTTCTAGGCAGGATCAAAGCAGATGTTGTACGTACATATCAAGAGTGTGTGTGTGTGTGTGTGTGTGTGTGTGTGTGTGTGTGTGTGTGAATTGAATAAAACACAGAAGTCACTGAGGACAAAAGAGAAGTATTCTGATTTTTAAATTGAAGATAGAGTATTCAGTACCCCATATTTGGTTCCATGCTGCAGATATTAGCTTCTGATTACGTGGCCCTGGCATCACCTGCCCAATTGACGGTTAAAGTTAAACCTGCAGTCTTCGGAATCAATTTTCGTTGAATATAAAAACACAAATTATAAAGTTAAAAGTTGTTGCTTTCCTTGTTAGCCATCAATTGGATGCAAACCTATATGTAAGCGCGTTGCACATTAGCTGCCACAAAGCTAAAGATACAAACAGAGAAGTTAACACACCGTCTCCTAGATAATAGGACGAGATGTATGTTTGAATTCAAGTGAAATATAATAAGTTTATTTGGGACTACATATTATTGTAACTACAAACTTGTTTTTTTTTCTGTTTCATTCAACCATAAAAAATAGGGCGGAGGAATGAAATAATAATAAGAAAAGAATTACGATAATCAAGGTCTTCCATTAGTGCAGCAACAATCAAAGTCAGACAAATATATTTATCTCACTTCTTTCTATTAGCTATCTTGCCTGCAACAAAGTTCTCTTACAGAAACATTTAAAATTCAGCTAGCAGTTATAGGTAAATTTTCGTTCTAGATTAGTTATTGTTTTAATAATTTAGTTTTCTGATTTTCTAGTATACATAATTGTGCATCATGTAAGCAATTTGGCGAGTTGCTTAAAACAGTTTCTTATTTGTGAGCAGTGTAAGTATATCAGGTTTAATTAATTATTGTTCTGTATAAATCAGTAATTTTTTGACAATTCAACTTATTTTTCGTCTGTTAAGGCAAAATTTGCAAAACAGAGCAATATGGACATAACAGATGGAATAATGTTCAACCAAATCCCAAAATTGCTGAGCTATCTACTCAAAACAATGAACAATAGAATCCATTAGCGTAGTAAACCTACAAATGGAAATAACAGCTCGGACATTGTTTGCAGTGCTGAATCAAAGCAAGCTGATATGTCGATTGACGCAAGTCAATACGTCACTGAAGTGGGGTGATATGTAGGCAAAGGAGATATCTAGTCAAAGTAAGATAATATAGCAAATTTTTGAGAAATAAGAGCAAATATTAAACAAGATTCAAGACCTAATTATAGCTCAGATTGGACAACCTGATGATATTACTAAACTAACTGACAAATTACGAGAAATAAAGCAGGCTCAGGATTCATAATGTGGAAACATTTACCAATTGTCTGCAACCATTCGCCAAATGGCTGTACATGTTAGTAACATACCTGTCGAAAACGAACAGGAAAAACGAAGAGTTTGAGTTCCGAAGGAAGAAATTTGCAGCTTAATTTGTAAACTGGGTGCCTTTAAAGGATGAACAAATTGTGAAAGAAATAAACAATAAAGTTCAGATCACTATCGACCTTCTTTCAAATGAGCACAAAAGTTCGACAACCACAGTAATAAATGGGCTGCATAAAATAAAGAAACAATAGGACAAGATTTCTAGCAATTGTTTGATGCCGTTGTCGAGTCGACCGATTTACTTTACAGGAAAGTAACTGAAGTTAAAGAATTAGTACATGACGATCAGTCAGATGTAAGGTGTCAGGCAAATCCAACACCTTCCATGAAAACCCTGACATGATAGCAAATCCAGCAGTTTGTCACATAGCTCCGAATAAATCCTGACATTAAATTAACCAAAGTAATACGATCAACGAGTGAGCAAATGGAATACCACAGGCTAACACAAGAACGCCTAAATGCATGTCATACCTTCCCACCGTGAAACAGATGCAGTTCCGAGGGAAGAAACGAGAACAGAAGCCGAGAGCAGAGTCGTGTAGGCTAGGAGGCCCTACGATAAGGGACGGACACCCACGTCGCCAGCCGACCGCCAGGACCACCCCCCCCAGCCCATGTTAAAAGATAGAGCCCTCCAGAAGAACAGTATAGATCTTATGATAACACTAAAAGGACCACACCAGCTGAAAGTTTTTGCGTGAGACTATACGCGTCTCTGATACGTTGCAAACGTTAAAAACATTGCCCCACCACGAAAAATATAACGTTTCTCATTGGATAGACAGAATTTTTGTAGGCGGAGCTTAAGGTTAACATTGAGACCGTGATTGGCCAGTTGAAAACACTGCCAGATAGCTTTTCTTAAACCAACTTCGGTAAATTGTAGTAAGGAGATGTTAGAAAGAGTTGCTTCCGAGATGGCGAGGTGCGTGGAGTTGCACCTCCCGCCGCCCCCTGATGCTGCCTAAACACCGACAAGGTAATGAACGCACGCGGTGCCGCCATAAGGCTTCACTCAGAACTGCAGAAATCTCATCTGTTACATCCCCTTTTTGCGTAATACTAGTGTCGATCGTCAATTAAACTTCGTGGTATTCACATTTGCTACTAGAAGTTAAAATCTGAAACGCGATGATTTTTCTGTTATATAATTATTGAGAAGCCACATCAGCCACTGTAATTTACGAAAAATTAAATAAGTAATTAAAGATAACTAAGGGTCACTGTAGACCATTTTTGATAGTTTTCTCTTTTATGAAACTTAATTTAAACCTAGATTATAGATTTGATATGGCATAGGTCATCCTTCGATCCCTTGTAGAACTTGGAAACCCATTCAGGGAATATTCGTTCACATTTTTGTTGAACGCAGTTGGTTTTTATCATCCTGTATTAAAATATTTCCTTTTATCAATAGTGCAATTTATAAACAATGTTTCGTGAGTAGAATAAAATTTCCAATGGTAAACTTAACTGCTTTTTCGACGTTATTTTACCAGCTAACTAAAAATAGGATAGCCTTGAACCCCTTCCACTAAATTTATTAGTATTAAGATTCTTTTACAGGGAGTGCAGTGGAGCTGACGCTGAAATCATTAAGTATTTGATTATATCATCACTAGTCTCACTGAACTCTTCTGAACTCTACATGTCATGTGTGGTCTGGCGTCTCCTTACCAGCAACAGGTCCCAGGTTCAAACTAGTCAGAGCGTCGTTGCGCGAAAGTGGTAGGGAGACACGACTTAGAACAAACAGACACCACGCAGAATGTTAGACAGTCGCACACCAATCTAAAAGGATGAACCAAAGCTCAGTTCATGGAAGAAACGTAATGTGCGATGGAGTCAGTGTCAAATTACACATTTGTCCTCAGGTAAGTTTGATTAGGCTCCAACAGTTACAATTATCTACAGCAAACAAAAATAGCATCCATGCGTTTGTATTTATTCATTCACTCCGAGGTGTAACCCACGGGCGTGAAATGATATCTAAAACATCGGTTTTGCGAGCGGATAGACACAAGGAGATGCTGCACTCTAGGCTACAGAATACAAATATGTACTGCCGTACGTATGACGAATGTGAGAGATTATTTCTGGCCGAGTATTGGTCAAACGGTGTACAATAATGACTAAGAAAAACAGTGTTCAATCCAGAATCCTTCACTTTCCACTGATAACTATTTTTGGAAAGTATTACACATGGCACTGGAATGAACTGGTGTCACATCGCAACATTTTTCGAATATTAAAGGCAAAACTGCCCGTTGATGTAAGGGATAAGTAAAAATACACATACATCATGCGATCAAAAGTATTCGAACACCCCCAAAACATACGATTTTCACATTAGGTGCATTTTGCTGCCACCTACTGCCAGGTACTCCATATCAGTGACCTCAGTTGGCATTAGACATCGTGAGAGACCAGATTTGGGTGCTCAGCGGAACTCACGGACTTCGAACGTGGTCAGGGCACTGGGTGCCACTTGTGTCACACGTCTGTATGCAAGATTTCCACACTCCTAAACATCCCTAGGGCCACTGTTTCCAATGTGATAGTGAAGTGGAAACAAGAAGGGAAAATTACAGCACAAAAGCGTACAGGCCGACCTCGTCTGTTGACGGCCAGAGACCGCCGACGGTTGAAGAGGGTCGTAATGTGCAGTAGACACACAGAAATTCCAGACTGTATCAGGATCCACTGCAAGTACTATGACAGTTAGGCGGTAGGTGAGAAGACTTCGATTTCAAGGTCGAACGGCTGCTCATAAGCAACGCATCACGCTGGTAAATGCCAAACGACGCCTAGCTTTGTGTACGGAGCTTAAACATTGGACGATTGAACTGTGGAAAAACGTCATGTGGAGTGACGAATCACGGTACACAATGTGGCGATCCGATGGCAGGGTGTGGGTATGGAGAATGCCCGGTGAACGTCATCTGTCAGCGTGTGTAGTGCCAACAGTAAGATTCGGAGGCGGTGGTATTATGGTGTGGTCGTGTTTTTCATGGAGGGGGGGGGGGGGGCTTGTACCCCTTGTCAGTTTGCGTAGCACTCACAGCACAGACCTACATAGACGTTTTAAGCACCTTCTTGCTTCCAACTGTTGAAGAGCAATTCGGGGATGACGATTGCGTCTTTCAACACGATCAAGCACCTATTCATAAAGCACGTCCTGCCGGCCGGCCGGCGGGCCAACAACATATTGAATTCCAGAATTACCGATGGAAGATGGCACGAACTTGTAAGTCATTTTCAGCCAGGTATCCGGATACCTTTGACCACATAGTGTACTAATACCGAATTTAGAAGAATACGTGGTTGTCACCAGATCAGTTGATTTGGTAGCCAAGGACACAAAGGCTAGGTCAGGTCAAGCACAAATCAGCTGACGCCGCAGGTACCAGCAAAGGATGTGGTTATGGCACATCATGCAACTATCACGTGGTCTGCCGTGAGATCAACAAAATGCTCAGTGTGAGCAACATAGCAGTGGTCGTAATAACAACCATAATAACAATAGTATCAAACAAAGCTGCCTGGAACAGAGCTATAATCAAGGTTATATGGCAAAAAATAACAGTCACTCGAACCAAAGTCACCAGGAGAGACAAACGGTCAGGACTGGAGGAATCACCTGCCACTGATTAACAGGAAAATAATAATTGTTCACATCTTATAGGCAGGAAAACTAGACAAAAACTTCTAGACTGAAATGACTGTCGTGAAACTGTGTAGGGGCTATTATGTAACGTATTGTACAGACGTTAAGCTGGAGTTTTGTTCCAACATGAATAATTGCAACACAGATCACGTGACTGTAACACAGTCTGCAACAAAGTGCAAGTTGCGAACATCCTAGATATTGTCATCCTGGACACAGGCTTTGCTGTGAATGTGATGTTCAGGAATCTGAATAAAATAATTGGTGAACTGTTAGCACCAAACCTAAAGTTTGAAACTGCTGGCCTAACTTGATATGCTACGTAATGCAGCAATAAGACTCACATTCCTAGTTGTAGATGGTCTTGCTGTGGACTGTTTTTTGGGCACTGAATTCTTTTGAGAAAAGGATGCTAAGATCGATTTTTCTTCATGAAAATGCTATTTTGTGGTAGACAGTGATCAGATTTCAGTGGATTTGCTGAAAACTGGACATATCAATGGAACGAATTACTAGGGCATTAAGATAAAGTGGATTATAAGTGAGACCCACAGAATGAATAGCCATAGTTAGAGTTCGCATGTTATGTTACCCCACTTTCACCTACTACGTTCATGTCTCTCTCACTGACTAGCACCAAAACTACTGTTAACAAATCACTAATTATTATTTCAATCTTTCCATGTTCATGTTTTACTCGTATAACAGATTTATTCTCTTTGCCCATAATTCGTAAAAAAATTGTAATGCGTCGTTCTTGCTTGTACCTCTACACCTGGCCCCGCGAATGTAATTCACACAGCAAGAAATGAACCTCTAGTGCCGGCCGCTGTGGCCGAACGGTTCTAGGCGCTTCAATCCTGAACCGTGTCACTGCTACCGTTGCAGGTTCGAATCCTGCCTTGGGCATAGATGTGTGTGATGTCCTTACGTTAGTTAGGTATAAGTAGTTGTAAGTTCAAGGGGACTGATGGAAAAAACATGGCTCTGAGCACTACGGGACTTAACAGCTATGGTCAGCAGTCCCCTATAACTTAGAACTACTTAAACCTAACTAACCTAAGGACATCACACAACACCCAGTCATCACGAGGCAGAGAAAATCCCTGACCCCGCCGGGAATCGAACCCGAGGGACTGATGACCTCGGATGTTAAGTCCCATAGTGCTCAGAGCCATTTGAACCATTTGAACCTCTAGTTCGAATTCCATGAGGTCCGACCTAATAATGTTTACACCACTACTCATGTCCTTCGGCTATACCTTCATCAACTGCACTGGCTCACGCATGACCTGACGAAGCCGCTGGAATAGCTACATTAGTATACTCCCCAGGATTTGGTTGTGTACCATAACCTCATAAGCGAACTCCTCATTGCGAAGCCAAGCTGCATCTGACATACCCGTAGCAGCCATGACTTAAGCAGTACTTAGGAAAGCAAGGTACTATCTCTTATCTACATTCTAATGCTACCAAATAAGCCATCACGCTGGCACAATGTACTACCATGCTCTGCTACCAAATGTAGCATAGGTTTTGTGTGGAGTGTTGCTCAGGCCGGTTTGTGCATTCATGGGGCTCAGTTTAACAATCAGTTTATTAAACCAAGTAGCTACTATCAATGCTCTACCAAACTACCTACACATATATCTCAAATAACTCCTACACAATAACACATACAAAATGACCACCCACATACAACAAATAAAAAAGTGACTTCCTTAGCACAAATTGAGTCAAAAAATCGCAAGCATAGTGTAGTTGAAATTCAATCACTTTCTGTATAGTAAAATTAATCGTGCTCACGGCGTGTAATTCAATAAATAAAATGGCACTCGCTCCCAGCTTCCTATCAGTCAATAATTAAACTTGACACATAATAACCACGGACTACCGTGCGTAATGTTGTTTGCTCACCAATACACCACACGCTCCTCTCATCCACAACACAGTGCATTGGATCGAAGCACTAAACCGCCAACAGTCAATTGCTAAAGCACTCAAGAATTACGCTCAAAAGCCTCTTTCTCCACATTCCTTTAGTGGCATCCAGGCGACGGAACCGCAGCGTGCCAGCTGGTCGAGGTTCTCGCTCTTGTGCCGCGACAACAGGCTCGCTCCTTTCTAAAGCAACTGACTGCTACGCCATCTGTCTTGCACTCAGCTCTGCCACAACTGTGCATGCGGCAGTCACACGCCAAAGTGGTCCGCCTTTCGAGACACCAACGCAACACACCACTAAAACGTCTCTGTGGATGTAAGGAAAACAACAATGTAGTTAGACAAGGCATACCATGCTTAAAATCATGAATGTTCACTCACCTTATACCAGGAACATGATGGTGCGAATGCATGTATCTTTTATGTGATGTGTAACATTCGATTACGAACAGGAATTACCAAATTGTCACGAAGGATATGCTTAAATTTTTCCACACACATACAATGTGAACGTGCAAGATACTGTGCATAACTGATAGGCGAGGCCGCAGTCACAACTTCACAAATTGCATTACTGGTGCTTCATTTACGTAAGTGGGTCACCATCGTTTGAAAACACTCTGTGAAACGTTATCATGAATACGCTGCAAGAACGCTCACTTACTCTTACTGCATACAAATTAAGCTGAGAGACATTGTTCGGTAACAAGCCGACTGCTAATGAACAGTGCACAAAGTACGCAAGCAACAGAATCAAAATTTTTATGCCACACGCTGCAAATTTCCAAATCGTTCTCAATTCCAGTTGAAGTTAGCATAGATAATTTGGAGAGATACTTTACGACTACCTCCCATAATAATCTTCTAAACCCACTTCAGGAAGCTTTTCCTGTTTTTTACTTCTAACATTGTCGTTTCACTGTTTTATGTGTTCCTGTCATCGCCTGTGCTGGTTGGCATTTTCCGAAAACTGTTTTCTTGTCACCATCCTGAGAGTCATTGCAGATAAAAAGACAATGTCCTGGTTGGTTAGACAAGACGATGTTCCTCCGATGCCACACTAACGACGAACAGACGATTCCGGTGGCATACGCTGTACCAACGAAGACGACGAATGACCGAACTGTAAAAAACTTTTTACCAAACCTGCTGTCCCTTTCACAAACCTTGAAAAAATAAATTCTTCTCTCGCCATTCAAAGGAACTGAAGGAACAACTATTCGTGTGAGACACTGATAATGCATATGAGCATCATCCATACGAAACTGTCGAGTACAGTATATATCACAATTCAAAATTTTCGGTTTTTAAATATGTGACTGTTCGTAACTTGCGTAAAGTCAGGAACACATGTGACAGCTTAAGGCTAAATGCTCCACTTGTGGTTTTCCCTGGTTTGGCTAAAATTGGTTCAAATGGCTCTGAGCACTATGGTACTGAACTTCTGAGGTCATCAGTCCCCTAGAACTTAGAACTACTTAAACCTCACTAACCTAAGGACATCACACACATCCATGACCGAGGCAGGATTCGAACCTGCAACCGTAGCGGTCGCGCGGTTCCAGACTGTAGAGCCTAGAACCGCGCGGCCTGGTTTCCAACCAGACATGATCGAATGGTAGAACACGGAATAATAATAAGCAGCCCAGCGTGTAATATTTTCCAATGTTGTGAGTAAAAGTGTTTATTGTCCGAATACGTAAATTCACTGAAAAACATCTATATTTCATTAACAAAGACTAACGTAATGCTGCAAATATTCAGTTCGCTACAAAGAAACTGATGTTGTAATACGAAATCATCTGAAAAGGTAAAAAGTCGAGAAAATTATCCATTTTGTGATCAAATGCAGGGAAAAACAATCATCATTATTTTCAAAGAGGAAAGTGAGTGTCAAAAATGTTGAAGCTTTAATTTGTCAACTATTAAATGCTACGATAAACTGGTATTTCTGTTATCACTTCGTGTTGGCGTTGTATTAAATGTTCACGTAACTCTTCTCTCATCGCTGTGTCAAAATTTTTATATGCGATTATGACAAAAAGTAATAGTGAATCCTATGAATCCTTACCCCACTATACTAAAGAAAAAAAGAGTCATAAAGAAATTATTCCAAATAAAGATAATGAGTAACAGCCCTCAACCAAGGTTATAAATAAGGAAGAGGTTTGTGGAAATTGAATGGATCAGCCATATTTACTAAGATAACCGTTCCTTTAGGACAATATTATACGTAGAGGGACAGTAAGCGCAAGCGGCTCTACCGACTTACACGCTGTACGTTGTTTTAAAGCCTGCACCGCCATATTGCATGCCCCAAAACTACTGTTTATGATTACTTCTTGTTCTTAAATTCCGTCAATTGTACGCAATGGTTGTTTTATGCTTTCGTGAACAGCACAGTGTCAGGAAGTTATTTTCAGACGTTTTTCTGGTCTTAAACGTATATTTGATTTAGTAATACGACGCATTTAGCCTCGTTAATGTAACGTTGTTTTTGCTATGACGTTTCGAATAAAGAGAAGTGACAGACCTGCTTTCATAATCCAACATTTTCTTTGATACGAAGTGACGAAACCGATCTTTGGTCTATGTTCTCTTCCCAAAAATACCGCGAGGATATTTTGCTATGTTTGGTCGGTTCCCAGTCTTTCCTTCTCGCAGCGTTCACCCAGAGATGTTTTAGAGTTGGGCTGATAGGAAATCTAAAGCCGAATGACAGAGATAAAACCAGTAAAGTAACCAAAATTCATGTGTCCTAGCTAAAAGAAAAATCGCTTGAAGGAGTCCAATTACGAATGGACTGTATTTTCTTTACACTTTCGACTACACTCAGAACGATTAGTACACCGGTAAATGACACAAACTGGCATTTTTTTATGAAAACATTTCAACCAGAAACTGATGTTTGGGACAACTGATTTGGGAGACGTCGGCGTAAGTCCGACAAATCCTCTTATTATACCTCCATGACATAATATAGCACAAATTTAGTTATTGAGTTGTGAGACAGAGTAACTCTTGAGTGAAGATGCTAGGTGCACACATTTTTAATCGCTGCCGGCTGTACAATTTTCTATAGCTACTTCTTACTGTTTCATTACTCAGTAGTAGAGAATCTCACTCTGACTATGAAGTATGCACCAATCAGACGGCTTATGCAGTTTCTTGCACTGGAATACGTAGGCACGATCAGAGCACATATCGCCATATACAGGGTAAGTCACCTAACATTACCGCTGGATGTATTTCGTAAACCACATCAAATACTGACGAACCGATTCCACAGACCGAACGTGAGGAGAGGGGCTAGTGTAATTGTTTAATACAAACCATACAAAAATGCACGGAAGTATGTTTTTTAACACAAACCTACGTTTTTTTAAATGGAACCCCGTTAGTTTTGCTAGCACATCTGAACATATAAACAAATACGTAATCAGTGCCGTTTGTTGTATTGTAAAATGTTAATTACATCCGGAGATATCGTAACCTAAAGTTAACGCTTGAGTACCACTCCTCCGCTGTTCGATCGTGTGTATCGGAGAGCACCGAATTACGTAGGGATCCAAAGGGAATTGTGATGGACCTTAGGTACAGAAGAGACTGGAACAGCTCATTACGTCCACATGCTAACACCTTTTTATTGGTCTTTTTCACTGACGCACATGTACATTACCATGGGGGGGGGGGGGGGGGTGAGGTACACGTACACACGTGGTTTCCGTTTTCAATTACGGAGTGGAATAGAGTGTGTCCCGACATGTCAGGCCAATAGATGTTCAATGTGGTGGCCATCATTTGCTGCACACAATTGCAATCTCTGGCGTAATGAATGTCGTTCACGTCGCAGTACATCTGGTGTAATGTCGCCGCAGGCTGCCACAATACGTTGTTTCATATCCTCTGGGGTTGTAGGCACATCACGGTACACGTTCTCCTTTAACGTACCCCACAGAAAGAAGTGCAGAGGTGTAAGATCAGGAGAACGGGCTGGCCAGTTTATGCGTCCTCCACGTCCTATGAAACGCCCGTGGAACATCCTGTCAAGGGTCAGCCCAGTGTTAATTGCGGAATGTGCAGGTGCACCATCATGCTGATACCACATACGTCGACGCGTTTCCAGTGGGACATTTTCGAGCAACGTTGGCAGATCATTCTGTAGAAACGCGATGTATGTTGCAGCTGTTTGGGCCCCTGCAATGAAGTGAGGACCAATGAGGTGGTCGCCAATGATTCCGCACCATACATTAACAGTCCACGGTCGCCGTCGCTCTACCTGTCTGAGCCAGCGAGGATTGTCCACGGACCAGTAATGCATGTTCCGTAGATTCACTGCCCCGTGGTTTGTGAAACCCGCTTCATCGGTAAACAGGTAGAACTGCAACGCATTCTCTGTTAATGCCCATTGACAGAATTGCACTCGATGATTAAAGTCATCACCTTGTAATTGCTGATGTAGCGACACATGAAACGGGTGAAAGCGGTGACGATGCAGTATGCGCATGACACTACTCTGATTCAGTCCACCGGCTCTCGCGATGCCCCGTGTACTCATGTTTGGGTTCATGGCAACAGCAGCTAACACACCAACTGCACCCGCTTCTCCTGTGACGGGCCTGTTACGGACCCGTTTGTGTGCTACGACCATACCTGTTGCATACAGTTGGCGGTAGATGTTTTGCAATGTGCGGCACGTTGGATGCTCTCTGTCCGGGTACCGTTCTGCATACACCCTGCAGGCTTCAGCTGCATTTCGTCGACACTCGCCGTAGATGAGCATCATCTCCCCCTTTTCAGAGTTTAAATACACCATGGTCACAGTTCCTACAACACTACACTATCACAGACGTCTGGTAACACGGTGTACTACAGGTGGTCTGCGTGCGGAGACGAATGCAGAATAACAATAGCAGCAAGCGCTACATGCGGACACTGCGACAGCTAGACCAAACCACAACAGTGCACTACAGCCGCACTCGTAAACACGGCCGTCATCGTAAACATGTCCCTGCAGATGCTGCTCGCCAACCGTGGCCCGTGTTTGTTACAACACGCATCTGAACGTCGGAGGTTTCAAGCGTCAACTTTAGGTTACAATATCTCCGGATGTAATTAACATTTTACAATGCAACAAACGGCACTGATTACGTATTTGTTTATATGTTCAGATGTGCTAACAAAACTTACGTGGTTCCATTTTTAAAAAAACGTAGGTTTGTGTTAAAAAACATACTTCCGTGCATTTTTGTATGGTTTGTATTAAACAATTACACTAGCCCCTCTCCTCACGTTCGATCTGTGGAATCGGTTCGTCAGTATTTGATGTGGTTTACGAAATATATCCAGCGGTAACGTTAGGTGACTCACCCTGTATACAGGGTGTTACAAAAAGGTATGGCCAAACTTTCAGGAAACATTCCTCACACACAAAGAAAGAAAATATGTTATGTGGACATGTGTCCGGAAACGCTTACTTTCCATGTTAGAGTTCATTTTATTACTTATTTTCAGATAACATTAATCATGGAATAGAAACACACAGCAACAGAATGTACCATCGTGACTTCAAACACTTTGTTACAGAAAATGTTCAAAATGTCGTCCGTTAGCGAGGATACATGCATCCACCCTCCGTCGTATGGAATCCCTGATGCGCTGACGCAGCCCTGGAGAATGGCGTATTGTATCACAGCCGTCCACAAGACGAGCACGAAAAGTCTCTACATTTGGTACCGGGGTTGCGTAGACAAGAGCTTTCAAATGCCCCCATAAATGAAAGTCAAGAGGGTTGAGGTCTGGAGAGCGTGGAGGCCATGGAATTGGTCCGCCTCTACCAATCCATCGGTCACCGAATCTGTTGTTGAGAAGCGTACGAACACTTCGACTGAAATCTGCAGGAGCTCCATCGTGCATGAACCACATGTTGTGTCGTACTTGTAAAGGCACCGAAGTCAACATTACCTCCCTTCAATTGGGCCAACTGGTGGTGAATCGAAGAAGTACAGTACATACTGACGAAACTAAAATGAGCTCTAATATGGAAATTAAGCGTTTCCGGACACATGTCCACATAACATATTTTCTTTATTTGTGTATGAGGAATGTTTCTTGAAAGTTTGGCCGTACCTTTTTGTAACACCCTGTATATATATATATATATATATATATATATATATATATATATATATATATATAGCTTTCATTACGTATTATGGGAACTGCTTGCCTAATTGAGGGTTAAAAGCTAAAACCGACAGTTTTTGGAATGAATTTTCATTGAATATAAAATTACAACTTCCAAGATTTAAAGATACTACTTTCCTTGCGAAACTCCAGTTAGACACACAAACACATATGTAAGTGTAAGCATATTGCATATTGCGTATAGCGTGATACGTCGGTAGTCACAAGCTAAAGGTAAAAAACAGAGAAGTTGATAAACATATTTGCTTTGCTTATCTGAATGAATAGACACTGTTAACGATCTACAGCAGTATGAAATAATTCTAAATTCAACTGAATGCGAATTAATTTCGAAATACAGCTTTCCATTAGGTGGACACTGATGGAGAGCAGTAACGCAAGAGTTGAAAGTGGCGTGCTCTGGACAAGGCAGAAACCGTGTAGCGAGCATCAAACTTGTGAGTGCGACCCAACTCTGTTCCATTAGCCCGGAACCTGTTGCGATGAGCGTCGTACTCTGCTAATACGTCGTCCAATGTAGTGCGAACAATTCACTGACTATCAGCAGCTATTCACGCAAATTTTTAAGAATGTGCAAGATCTCAAAATTCACAATTAATAAATTACATTTATAGACACAGGAAACAGCATTTTAACTGTTTTAAAGCTTATTGGAAAACAGTAAGACAAGGAGAAGTAATTTAAATTAGTTTTTGCTAAATTTTAGAATGCAAAATTCATCTTATCACTTATTTTTAGAAAGCAAGTAAAATACTTTTTACAGATTCACTTTCTGGTGAAGCTTAGTCTGTGCGGCTGATCCCGGAGGCGGTTCGAGTCCTCCCTCGGGCATGGGTGTGTGAGTTTGTCCTTAGGATGCTTTAGGTTAAGTAGTGTGTAAGCTTAGGGACTGATGAGCTTAGCAGTTAAGTCCCATAAGATTTCACACACATTTGAACTTTTTTTTTTTGTTAAGCTAAGTGATCAATTCCTATTAACTTCCTTTTCTTTATCTTTCAAGAATGTTATCCAGAAACGGTTTTGCATCCTAATCAACGTAATACAGATTTGCTTAGCAACGAAATTTAATTACTGGCAAAATACATTATCATACCTTTCACAAAACAAATTCTGCCTGAGAAGTTCTGTCTAACAGTTTGAGTAAGTGGTAAGTGATACAGTGGTATCGGTCCTTGACGACAATGCAATGACTACGACTTTCCGGCTTGCATCAAAATGATTCCAGTCCCTGAGTTCATTGACGACAATGCAATGACTACGACTTTCCGGCTTGCATCAAAATGATTCCAGTCCCTGATTTCATTCAGAAATTCTGATCGCTTGAAAGTGCAGCACTTTGCGTCCTGACGACATGTGGATGCCGCTATATTTACCCTACTCCAGAGACGCCTCAATCACTTACGTGAACGAAACACACAAGGAGGTGACAAAAGTCACGGAATACCTCCTATTATCGTGTCGAACCTTCTTTTGCATGGCGAGGTGCAGCAACTCGAGGAATCAACGAGTCTTTGGAAGTCCCCTGCAGAAACATTTAACCATAGCCATCGATAACTGTGAAAGTGTTGCCGATGCAGGATTTTGTGCACGATTACGATTACGTCCCATAAATGTTCGAGGTACGGCCAAATCCTTTGCTCGAATTGTCCAGAATGTTCTTCAAACCAGTCGCGAACACCAGTGGCCTAGCAGCATACCACGTTGTCATCCATAAAAATTAGACCATCTTCTCCCCCAAAATCATAACTTCTGATAAGCCCTACCAGAAAAAAGGTGAAGCACTCAAAGGACATGGTACTATGTCAATGTAAATTCATAAATGTACACACCATTGACAAGCTTGTAAATGGTGGAGTTGCAGTTCTCATTGAGGATCTCCATTTGCCCGGCTGGTCGAATCGAGCAGTATCCAAATTTCTGGAGTATTCGTGTACGACAGTGACCTCGATGATGCATAGGAATGCGAGAGCGGACGTACTCATCTTCAGCGTTCTGGTCGACGCCATGTGTCCACCAGAAGGGAGGATTGTCGTATCGTCCAACAAGCTGCGCCTGGCATCTGAGAACAAGTAATAGACACTCTGCAACGTTCTGTGTTGTCCCGCCTTACTGGTCGTAGACGAACAGCAGCTGGACTAGACCATTACCGTCCCTTGCATGGGACTGTGACTGGGAAGCACGGAATGCTGATCCATAGTGTCGCATTGTGTGAATCGCCGTTGTGCACTACCCGGATTTTTACAATGATCTCGAGAGTCACAGCGGTATTATTGCTGGCGTCATAGTGTGGGAAACCATTGTATACGACTTCAGGTCACAGTTGGTAGCAATTGGCGAAACTATGACGTCACAGCAGTAATTCAGGGAGATCCTGCGTAATCATGAGTTACCTTTCAGATGACAGTATCAGGGTGACATTTTTCAAGAAGACAACACACGTCCACACATGGCACCTTTCTCTACGAACTGTTTACTTGATGTTGATGAATTCCCGTGGTCAATAACGTGCCTAATCTGTTCCCGACAGAAAATGCCTTGGCCCAACACGTGTCCCAACTCTGCCCCGGTGCCAGCGTCCAGGATATCAACGGGTCATCCTTCTGAAGCAGGGCATGGATACATGTCAGACGAGATACAAGATCATACTGATAAGTGTCAAACTCTTTGTATATTTTGCTGGTTTTTATAATCACTGCAATACCATCGCATGCGCTCTCAACACGTGAATTTTCATTTCCTTTCCTCCTCCGTTCTAAGTCCTTCACTTTTTCTTGTCAGATAGTTTATATACACTGCGTCCGTTTTTCAGTGAATTAAACCACTAAATTACCTATCGGCTATAACAACTTTATGAGGATGATCCATAATACCAGAAACACCTCGAAATACTGTCGTAGATGCATTACCAGTGTATATTTTGCATTTTCTTGAATGAATTAACAGTATCTTGTTAGCTGTTAGTTTTCGAAAATGAGTAACACATTCATGAATATTTAATTTTATACCGAAAGGGGCAACAGAGCAGGAGCAGAGTAACAGGAATGAAGATTAGTGGTTTCACGTTCCGTCAATGACAATGTCTTTAGGGACGGAGTATATGTTCTGATAGGTTAAGGATGGGAAACTGACCGTGTCACTCCGGTAATTACCTTGAGAGATTTAGAGCAATCATAAAGAACTTAAAATCTGGGTGGCCGGAGGAAGATTCGAACATGTCCATATATTCTGACATGTTATACTGTTTAACGAGTGTGTTGGGTGAATAAGTTTTTAGTGATTAAGGTTTTAGATTACTGCAAAATATGTCGGTATCGACCTAGCCGGAACGCTGAGACACAGAAAGCTGCACACAACGCGTGCCCCTTCCGCCTAGCGCCGCTAACTGGTGGACGCTGTCAGCCAGGCCACGTCCCCTGGAGAGGCGCGGCGCCCGCATGTCTCTGGAGAGCTCTGTGTGTGGAGAACGGGGCCGAGGACGGCCCGCGGCCGCGGCCTCGCCGTCACGCCTCTGGAGAACACGACGGGCCGCTTTTATGCGCACGCGCGGCGCCCAGCCGCCGCCGGCAGCCAGAGCGGCAGCTCAGCCTCGCCTTTCCTGCCGAGCCGCCAAAAAGCGCGCCCGCCGGCGGTGAAGCCAGCCCGTCAGCCACCCCCTTATCGGTACTTCTTTAAGTCACCAGCTGTGACCGAGACGTGTTTCAGTTTCCGCGCGATGCTGACACAATACTTGCGGGTCGACGTTATAGGCATTTTCGAATTTGTACCGTTAACGACAAAGTGATGCCATAGTATGAGAGAATGATATTTTGACACTACCTGATTACGATACAGACACCTCTCTTCTACTTTATTAATGTTATCTGCCAAGTTAATTATGATGGACAGGGTGAAAAGCCAAACTCTGTGTTTCTCGCCAAGTTCGGTGTTATGTTTCGCCAAAGTAGGTGTTTTTGACACAGTTTGTATTATTTGGCAAATTCAGTGTTTTGTCAAAATCAGTATTGTTGTTTTTCCAAATTTGCTGTTTTTTCACATTCCATGTTTTTCGCCAAATTCTGTGTTTTTCGCCAAATTCTGTGTTTTTCGCCAAATTCTGTGTTTTTCGCCAAATTCGGTGTTTTTTGCCAAATTCGGTGTTTTGGCCAAATTCGGTGTTTTTTTGCCAAATTCAGTGTTTTTTGCCAAATACGGTGCCGTGTTTTTTCTCAGATTAGATGCCAAGTTTTGTCGTATTCGATATTGTTTTCTTTTTCGAAATGCTGTGTTTCTTGCCAATTGCGGTGTTACGTTTTGCCAAATTCAGCTTTTTTGTCAAATTCTGTGGTTTTCTCAAATTCTACGTCCCTGGCAAATTCGGGCTTTTTCAAAATTCGATATTTTTTTCTAAATTCGGTGTCTCTTTCCAAATTCGGTGTTTTTTGTCAAATTCGGTCTTGTTTTCTGCTTCAATCGTTGCTGTTTTTTGCCAAATTCTGAGTTTTTTTGACAAACTCTGTGGATTTGCGAGATTTGGTTGTTTTTGCCAAATGTGTTGTTGATTCTTGCCAAATTATTTTGCTATTTTCCTTGTCATATCGAAGTTGGTCTCGCAGTTACTGAATTGTCGTTTTAAGATTATGTATAAACCATAGCCTTGAGGAGATTAGAATTCAAATTGCAATCGAAACATTGAGTGACAGTAAGTTACGACTATTAGCAAACTAACATCCTCAGCTTTCACAACGTTTTCGCAAGGCAAAATTACAAATTTCCGAATGTCTCTTAAAAATCACTGTTGTTGTTGTTGTTGTTGTTGTGGTCTTCAGTCCTGAGACTGGTTTGATGCAGCTCTCCATGCTACTCTATCCTGTGCAAGCTTCTTCATCTCCCAGTACCTACTGCAACCTACATCCTTCTGAATCTGCTTAGTGTATTCATCTCTTGGTCTCCCCCTACGATTTTTACCCTCCACGCTGCCCTCCAATACTAAATTGGTGATCCCTTGATGCCTCAGAACATCTCCTACCAACCGATCCCTTCTTCTGGTCAAGTTGTGCCACAAACTTCTCTTCTCCTCAGTTCTATTCAATACTTCCTCATTAGTTATGTGATCTACCCATCTAATCTTCAGCATTCTTCTGTAGCACCACATTTCGAAAGCTTCTATTCTCTTCATGTCCAAACTATTTACCGTCCATGTTTCACTTCCATACATGGCTACACTCCATACGAATACTTTCAGAAATGACTTCCTGACACTTAAATCTATACTCGATGTTAACAAATTTCTCTTCTTCAGAAACGCTTTACTTGCCATTGCCAGTCTACATTTTATATCCTCTCTACTTCGACCATCATCAGTTATTTTGCTCCCCAAATAGCAAAACTCCTTTACTACTTTAAGTGTCTCATTTCCTAATCTAATACCCTCAACATCACCCGACTTAATTCGACTACATTCCATTATCCTCGTTTTGCTTTTGTTGATGTTCATCTTATATCCTCCCTTCAAGACACCATCCATTCCGTTCAACTGCTTTTCCAAGTCCTTTGCTGTCTCTGACAGAATTACAATGTCATCGGCGAACCTCAACGTTTTTATTTCTTCTCCATGGATTTTAATACTTACTCCGAATTTTTCTTTTATTTCCTTTACTGCTTGCTCAATATACAGATTGAATAACATCGGGGAGAGGCTACAACCCTGTCTTACTCCCTTCCCAACCACTGCTTCCCTTTCATGTCCCTCGACTCTTATAACTGCCATCTGGTTTCTGTACAAATTGTAAATAGCCTTTCGCTCCCTGTATTTTACCCCTCCCACCTTCAGAATTTGAAAGAGAGTATTCCAGTCAACATTGTCAAAAGCTTTCTCTAAGTCTACAAATGCTAGAAACGTAGGTTTACCTTTCCTTAATCTTTCTTCTAAGATAAGTCGTAAGGTCAGTATTGCCTCACGTGTTCCAGTATTTCTACGGAATCCAAACTGATCTTCCCCGAGGTCGGCTTCTACTAGTTTTTCCATTCGTCTGTAAAGAATTCGTTGTTAGTATTTTGCAGCTGTGGCTTATTAAACTGATTGTTCGGTAATTTTCACATCTGTCAACACCTGCTTTCTTTGTGATTGGAATTATTATATTCTTCTTGAAGTCTGAGGGTATTTCGCCTGTTTCATACATCTTGCTCACCAGATGGTAGAGTTTTGTCAGGACTGGCTCTCCTAAGGCCGTCAGTAGTTCCAATGGAATGTTGTCTACTCCGGGGGCCTTGTTTCGACTCAGGTCTTTCAGTGCTCTGTCAAACTCTTCACGCAGTATCGTATCTCCCATTTCATCTTCATCTACAACCTTTTCCATTTCCATAATATTATCCTCAAGTGCATCGCCCTTGTATAGACCCTCTATATACTCCTTCCACCTTTCTGCTTTCCCTTCTTTGCTTAGAACTTGGTTTCCATCTGAGCTCTTGATGTTCATAGAAGTGGTTCTCTTATCTCCAAAGGCCTCTTTAATTTTCCTGTAGGCAGTATCTATCTTACCCCTAGTGAGATAAGCCTCTACATCCTTACATTTGTCCTCTAGCCATGTCTGCTTAGCCATTTTGCACTTCCTGTCGATATAATTTTTGAGACGTTTGTATTCCTTTTTGCCTGCTTCATTTACTGCATTTTTATATTTTCTCCTTTCATCAATTAAATTCAATATTTCTTCTGTTACCCATGGATTTCTCCTAGCCCTCGTCTTTTTACCTACTTGATCCTCTGCTGCCTTCACTACTTCATCCCTCAAAGCTACCCATTCTTCTTCTACTGTATTTCTTTCCCCCATTCCTGTCAATTGTTCCCTTATGCTCTCCCTGAAACTCTGTACAACCTCTGGTTCTTTCAGTTTATCCAGGTCCCATCTCCTGAAATTCCCATCTTTTTGCACTTTCTTCAGTTTTAATCTACAGGTCATCACCAATAGATTGTGGTCAGAGTCCACATCTGCCCCTGGAAATGTCTTACAATTTAAAACCTGGTTCCTAAATCTCTGTCTTACCATTATATAATCTATCTGATACCTTTTAGTATCTCCAGGGTTCTTCCATGTATACAACCTTCTATCATGATTCTTAAACCAAGTGCTAGCTATGATTAAGTTGTGCTCTGTGCAAAATTCTACCAGGCGGCTTCCTCTTTCATTTCTTAGCCCCAATCCCTATTCACCTACTACGTTTCCTTCTCTCCCTTTTCCTACACTCGAATTCCAGTCACCCATGACTATTAAATTTTCGTCTCCCTTCACTATCTGAATAATTTCTTTTATTTCATCATACATTTCTTCAATTTCTTCGTCATCTGCAGAGCTAGTTGGCATATAAACTTGTACTACTGTAGTAGGTGTGGGCTTCGTATCTATCTTGGCCACAATAATACGTTCACTATGCTGTTTGTAGTAGCTTACCCGCATTCCTATTTTCGTATTCATTATTAAACCTACTCCTGCATTACCCCTATTTGACCTTGTGTTTATAACCCTGTATTCACCTGACCAAAAGTCTTGTTCCTCCTGCCACCGAACTTCACTAATTCCCACTATATCTAACTTTAACCTATCCATTTCCCTTTTTAAATTTTCTAACCTACCTGCCAGATTAAGGAATCTGACATTCCACGCTCCGATCCGTAGAACGCCAGTTTTCTTTCTCCTGATAACGACATCCTCTTGAGTAGTCCCCGCCCGGAGATCCGAATGGGGGACTATTTTACCTCCGGAATATTTTACCCAAGAGGACGCCATCATCATTTAATCATACAGTAAAGCTGCATGACCTCGGGAAAAATTACGGTTCTATAAAATCCAATAATTACGTGTTACTTTTCGTATTAGTACTTTAGCGAAGCCGGCCGATGTGGCCGAGCGGTTCTAGGCACTTCAGTCTGGAACCACGCGACCGCTACGGTCGCAGGTTCGAATCCTGCCTCGGGCATGGATGTGTGTGATGTACTTAGCTTATTTAAGTAGTTCTAAGTTCTAGGGGACTGATGACCTCATATGTTAAGCCCCTTAGTGCTCCAGTTCTAAGTTCTAGGGGACTGATGACCTCATATGTTAAGTCCCATAGTGCTCAGAGCCATTTGAACCATTTTTGAACTTTAGCGAAATTTCCCTTCCCTGACTGTGAGGGACCAAAATCATGATGTTCAGAGTCGAATCTCATCCCTGCTCTTGTTCATTGTCACCGCAGTACCTCATTCGATGTACCATTCCTTCTGTATTTGATTCTAATGTGAAACAGAAGCAACACGTAAGTCACAACACGAGTTTTGTAACCTCGCATACTTTCTTGGTGTTGAGAAAACGCTTTTGGGCGTTGAAACGAAACTTTGCGTTGCATATTTGTTTATGTTATTTCGAATGTAGATTTAGTGTGTATGAAATTTTCTATATTTACAGGTCTCGCTCTTAAGAGTCATCGGTCGCATTTTATCTGGTGTTCTGATAGAGATTTACAATTTATTTCTTTTTTTTTTGGTGGGGGGGGGGGGGGGGGGTAGCAGCGTTCAGCCAAAAAAATACTATCCATTATACCTTTCATGCGACGATCAGTATCGACGGAAAGAATCGGTTTTTTCCCGTTATAGACCAAATTATTTGGAAAGCGGTATTTTACGTGCCCATATGGTAGAGCGATCCCTAATTAGTTTAGTGTGATATTTATTTTATCGAACTCTATAAGGATTGTAAAAGAGAAGGGATTACCAGTAGTCCAGCAGCATCTGAGCAACGTTGCTGCATGGCAGAAGCAGTCAGCACGGGCCATAGCAGCACACGAGTCACCGCTGGAGTACTGGTCATTCTTCGTGTACACGTCGATAACACCATTATCCTATTTGGGAGCGCTCTATCGAATAGGCATGCAAAATCCAGCTCCAAAAATCATTTTGTTTGTAACTGCAAACGAACCGACGTTTTCCGTCAACACTGAGCGTCACACGAAACACGTGAGGAGCAGTACGAAACATGTGACGAGCAGTATCTGTTTGGCCTGACTCGTTAAATTTCTCACAAACGGAATTTTAAATACCGGCCGAAAAATCAGAGAAAATGTGTCACAGGACTCTTAAGAAAGGCACCAGTAGATCTACATACATACACAGCGTGTTACAAAAAAGTGCTCTGTGTTTTGAAAACTGGCAGAACGGTCCAAAACAAGGTAAAAGTGTTCAGTAAACACGGGCTCCAAAATGCGTACCTTACCAGTTAAGGGCAATTGTTTACCTTCGTTACAGTGAAACACATCTCTTCCCCTTCAAGCTCTTTGCTTTCCATATTTTGAAAGGCGCAAGAGTGCACCATAACAGGAAAAAAATCCAGTAAAAGCGCGCTCTGAAATGCATACCTTAAGAACTGTTACTATTTGTTCATCTTCGCTACTCTGAAACATATTGTACTAAGCAATAATAGTGGCAGACGCACTCAAACGTTACCCTAAACCTGCAAACTGGCGGTAAAAAGACTGGGGTGTAAGGTACTATCTTCATTTTCTTTACTTTTTTTTGTTTTTGCAGGAAATATATTCAACTGACAAAATGCTGCTGTTGGACAAAGAGATTAAGTGTATTACCTGTAAGCATACAGCTGAGGACTGTATGTATCTCTGTTTGACGTCAGACGCATGCTCAAATATATCTCTGCAGCCCAGGTAATCGAAGCCAATTCATGCTACCACAACTGATGGAAAATGGATCACTGTTCTAATTACACATTGAAATTATAAAAAAAACAGCATTCGTAATCAATGGGTCATAACGCAAAAAGTGTACTGGGAACTTGAAAAATACATTGTAACAACACAACTACCACAAAAACCGATACCAGAAGATTGCAGAGGGCCGCAGTTGCTGCTGTGTCCTCTTCTATTGGCGCTCACGAACTAACCAACTTGAAGGTAGTCTTACCCCCACCTCTTCCATCCCCCATCACTCCCTCTCTCCCTCCCTCTCATCACCGAAGATACGGACAGAGGCCTATTCTATCTTGCCACTGGTGGTCCACAAAGAGGTCCTTCTGGTGGCATTGATATACTGTCTCCAGTCTGTAGAAATCAGTCACAAATAGACAAAAGGCAGGAACAGAATGCTTCTTGCAATCTGATAAACATGTCTCTTGGAAAGACAGGACCCCTCTGGAACAATAACGAAATTCCGAAGAACTCTACAGATCGCTTTTTCAAACGTCCACTGATTGTAAAATAGGACGCCCTCTGCCTAAAGCGACCACAGCCCATGTTGTATCTAAGTGCAGAGTCTTCCTCAGCTGAGGCCCCAGGGCGTGGAATGAGCTTGCAGTCCTCCTGAGCCGATGTCCCTTCGCCAACGCAAAAGGGAAATTTAGCGGCACTGCCCCATCCCACAGACTCGCTCTGACCAGAGCACAGCTGCCTAATGACACCATCCACACTGGTCCGTCTTCCACACTGCCCCACCGCAAGTGACCACCGTACTGTGATCGAGAACACTTTCATTTAAAGTCAACGCATCTCTTATACTCATAATCTCCACTTTTCACAAAAATAGGCACAGTCTATGAGCAAAATCGTTATAGTTTTTACGTTCGCCTGCAGAATACAACTCACATCTCATCATTTTGCGACATTCATCGGGGTACACCGCCACTGGTTATATACGACTAAAATTCAGAAGCCTGTACATGTTGACCATGAGTAAAACTGCCAAAACTACCGGTTATCACAGAATGTCGTCGTTATTTCAAAACAGTCATCATAGCAAATAAGAAGTGAGAATTTAAACTCTGACGAAAAATCCTCAGGCTTAAATTTTCTTTCAGCTTGATGGACAAATTACATGTCCTGAGTTCATCTCTCGCATTCAAATCAGTGTTTGTAAATAAACTGTCATGCACGTGTGTATCACAATCATTTCAGACATTTGAAATAACATTAGAGAATACAATCTTTCACACCATTGGCTCACGTGTCGGAAGAAATACAATCATTTTACATTCGACAACAACAAGCTATCATTCAAGAGGATGTAGCTTTTATGCACACTATGGCAAGTCCCGTTTTAGGAATATGAAGCTATATCACACTTCCGTTTACGAAACAAATCGTGAGAGCCTGTTGTCTAGTAGATGCTCCTGTAAGATCTTACCTCGTCTCTCTGCCTTCTGTTACATCCATCTGCTTGTTTAAATTAAATATTTTTGCTTTGTAACTCCCCTCTACCGAGGTGTCCGTAAAGTTTCTATCATACAGTAGATCCTTGTGACCTAGTTTTGTAAGCAATTTGATCATCACAGCCTGTTTCACACAATCTACTCACATGTCGGAAAAAAATACTGTCATTTCTAGCTTCTACAACGAGCTATAATTCAAGAGGGGTCTACTTTATAATTAGAGGTAATGAATTATGAAGTAACACAGGACTTGCGGTAACAACTGCTTTTAAACACGCAATCGTAACGATAATGTAGATATCCTAATTTCATCGGTATAGGACGCTATCTGGTATACTTTGGTGTATATGGTCGAATGGACGTATTGCACAATCAT